>NC_065873.1:15000000-15625000 GCF_933775445.1 Argentina anserina
CATTTAATGTGTCTTTCGCGAAAAGAATGGGGGAATGGACCAATGAAGGACTGATTTTGGTCCAAGACAGAACCGTACGCATCCTGTACGCTACCAGTGTCGACTGCTACACCAAGGCGTACGTTGATGTTGCTGGAGCTGCTGGCGGCGTTGGTGTGGATAGGATTTGTGTTGGTTCACTAAGTGTAGAACTAAACCCATGTCAAAGAAGCAATGCAAGTCCAATGACAATGCATAGGCGCATAGTTAATCACGTCATAATGAAAGCAATAGTGTCCCAACAACACTAACATGTATGAATGTATAGCTCATTGAATCTCTTCATCATCTATACTTAGACGGAATAGAGAATCAAGAATTAGCTTCATATGAACACATATGGGTATGAGTTCTTGCAACCGATTGTACTACGTTCTCTCGAACGTCGCAATCTGATTACATCATCTCTCCGTGGTCTAGAGGCATTTAAAGTCCCTTGGGCACTCTCATATCTGCGTCAAGATCCCTTTACAGATATTGTATGACCACTATCATATGCTGCAAATCAGTTTTCATGGACACTACTACTGATCAAGTAGCGGAAAGCAATTATGTCCATAACGAGAGAATATAACTCATCGTAGTCAATACTAGGATAATGAGACAATCTTTGCGCCATAAGTTCTTCATATATCACATGCCTTCATCTTTCTCATTACACTTACGAAAAACGACCAACATAACAAGTCTAGTTCAACATGTATTGATTCTTTCCACTTCGGTCAAGTTGCTCATCGTTGATGCTTTACAACGGAATAAGAGCATAAGCGAATACATCATCAATCATGGAAGAACAATCCATTAAACACAGGCATGCACTGTATACGATCAATTCGTGAGATTTCTATTCTTCTCTAACATCAACAAAAGGAGTCTGTAGCGTCCCACAGAAACTTAGTTGATACACATGTTTAGAGAATATCTCTTGATGATGGGCGAAATACTTGTGCCTACGCACTTCGCTTCTTTCTGGTTTTGATTCCAGAGAATAATGGTCTCCCCCTCATCTAGGCAGGAGCCAAGACCGAAGCTATGACCCTTAGTAGTTCATCTTTGCGTTTTCCGCCCTTGTTTTATGGTGCAATACCACGGGTGCCGACAACACCACAGCGTACGATGGTGTCATCGCCGGCTTCCTTCCCACTATCAGGGATGGTGTCAACAGTGCTAGGACCAGGTCATATGAAATTCTCTCATATTCTGAGAGTTCCAACCTTACCGGCACATCACATCATTTATGTGCGATCTGGTCACTTTCGCAATATCGGTAAAGTCTTTGAGCATCGAATCTTTAACTTTCTGGAGGTCGATAATGCGTTGCACATTTACTCACTTTGAGTAGTGCGAGATCTTAATGAGACATAGTGCCACACCACGTCAATTCCTGGCGTTAAAACCAGAATGGGAGCATTCCATATCTCCCCATAACGACGGGAAGTATGTCTAATTAAAGTGACCGTCTGCTAATATCGCAGGATAGAGATCAATGGTTATAGATTGGAAATAGCGGACAAGTGTTGGTGATTCATAAGTCATAACCAACCAGAATATTTAATCGTTTCAAGTAGACCCATTGAGATAGCTACAATAGAGGCACATAAACAACTTTAACCAAATAGGCGTTAGTGAAAAGAACGTTGGGACCGTATCCAGCAACCATCTGGTACGCACTAAACACTTGGCAAGTTGTGGGTCTGAAACGAATAAGTGTCGCCGCATGCAACATCATTACATATCTCCATGCAAAAATCGGCAGGTTAGTACCCATAACCAAGTCCGAGCTCTGCTAGATCGTACAATGAATGAACATGAGGAATAATATGTTCAACGACGATCCTAGTAGACATGTAAAACGAAATCATCAAAGTCGTGGGGGTGAACTCTCCAATGGTATCCATTCAAATAGATTTGAGAGGATAGGAAGGGTGGTGAGCCCTTAGGATGATGATCATAGCTAAAAACTTTAGCGAATGCAGCGTTTCTTGTGGAAAGCAAAGCGACGCGTGACCAACGCGTCGATGCTTTTAACCTATACCATAAAAATACCGAAAAATGTCTGCATTCGGTTGGATAGGGTCCACTAATGTAACCTTAAATACTTCGTAAGAATGGAATGTTCTCGGTTGGAGACTTAGCAAATAAGGACTTTCTTGAAATCTAGCAAAAGAACAAGGTTTGCAAAATGAGCGATGGGCATCAGAGATTACCATGGAGGCATTAGAAAACACGGGAGGCATCACAAGCTCCTGTGAAGGAAGGGATGCCGCCACCGATGGCCTTAATGACATGGAGCCGCCGAAATAGGCAGGCTCGGCCTCACCGTGCATGGCACGGATAGGCTCGGCCTCACCGTGTGGAGCATGGGTGAGGTGGTCCTCCAATCGCTTCTTGAACATGAAAAATATATGATAATGTGAATTTCAAAGAACTCGAATCATCATATCTTGTTCAAAATGACCAAAAAACGATCATGTCAAAACCGAGAAGACAGTAAAACCGAACCCATGATTCAAAGAATCTTGAGTTACATAAAGCTACTGCTGCATGCAAGTAAAACTATGTCTGCAGGCTAACAAAGCTACTGTCGAAGCTTGAAAAAGATACTGTCAATGAAATCTGATAGATTTATTCCTCTCCATTATTAACACAAATATCAAGATGAAAATCCATCATTGGCATGTATGGCCTTTAAAACTTAGCAATGCATGATGATATAGAACACGATCTCCGCACGAGATCCGTAAAACAACTACCTGCGCCGTACTCGTAGGACAGTGTGGGTGGTTACGCAATTAGCAAGACACTCGATTTCACGACGGGGCATCCTCAAAATGAAGATTAAGAGAGTCAATGACGCGGTGAACTTCTCTACACAATATGCCGTAGGATATTGTAAGAGGGGGGGATTGAAACAAATTTGCAATCCCATCGAGTGTATCACATGGCAATAGAACTACATTCTTCAACTTAAGAGTTGGAAAAACATGCTATTGGAGCAGTTGAATACCAAACAATTTGGGTGGTAAAAAACCATCCAATTGGTGCGGGTGGTCACCAATAATAATAAAATCATTTGAGTTATGAAACTACTTGGAGAAAACCGGAAAATTAATCAGAAAACCATGTCAAATTAACTCAAAACCGGGTGAAATTTGGACTAGGAAAACATGGTAGCAAGAAAAGCTGAAATATGCCGGAAACATGACGAGAAATGACGGGAAAAAAAAATCGTCGGAAGCCGGCGGCGGCCGGAATTGGCCGGTTTGGAGGCTGGAACTTTAGGTCCGACATGGGACGTCGGTAGGAACCGGGTGGCGGTGCTGGAAACGCCGGAATATGGCCGGAAGGCGGCGAATACACCGGTAAAACGCCGGAACAGTAACCGGGAAAAACGACGTCAATTTTGACGTTCCGAGGTCCGTTTTCCAAATTTCAAGGTCCAAAATCACAATGTAGTGCTATTAGGGTCTCATGTAACCCAAAAACGGCCAATTGAAAAACCACGTGAGTTGCAAACGTTGACCATGCATGCTAAGCCAAGGCAAATAAAATTCTCACGAGTCCATCTTATAAACAAGAAATACGAGAAATTTTATAGAATATGCCAATATTTAATACAACACAAACAAGCTTCCAATTGCAATAGACGACTTAAGCTAAAGTCGAGCAATAATCATGCCAATGCCAACGTCATACTTGAAAAATAGTAAGCAGAAGACATAGTCAAAATAGATTGACTAATCAAAAGTCTGTAGCAACAAAATCTTGCATATCGGATTGGGCGGAGCCTTAGCCTGAGGCTCAAAAATGTGCTTACTTGAGAATGGAAGAATGTTACGTTTCCATCTCCAAAATTCCCTCAAGAAATAGATACAGGTGTCAAAAATGGCATGCGTTTATTTGATGTGGAGTATGCATCAAAGTCAACTCTGATAATACAACGTCATAGACGTTCATTAAATCACTTTTAAGTGTGTCCCGTAGAATTCGTTATTTTTGGGATCTTTTGTCAGCAAATAGTGCTGCATCAGAGTAATGAATCAACTCAAATAAATGAGTATGTAGACCTTGGGATTATCGTTTATAGACATGAGTTTAAGAAAACTCAAACATTCAAATAACAGTCGCGATGGCGACGCATCCATAAGAAACAAGGGTTGTATAGGTTTCGAATAATCGAAACTATTTAAGTATGTAACTGGAATTAGAAGGGTTGTGATGTATATGGTCACAAAATAATCGATGTATATCGGCGATTCTCATGATCGCACCCAAAACAGCGGTGCACTCAGGCGACCACCCGAAATCGATATCTTCCTTTTTAAATAATAATGTGACTCCCCCAGGACCGTCACACGAAAAACGTCGACCAAGAGGGGAATCATATCCCTCTTTGGTCTCATCGGCGTTATAAGAAATGCCGGAAAAGAAGACATGAAAAAGGCTAATAGCGCACGATAATTTATATATATATCTTCAAAAGCAGCAATTTTAAGAAAAACATACTTGTGGGTCTGCCAAATAGACCGCTTATAAGTAAATTGCTCTGCAAATCAATCGTCATGCATGAAGTTGCTTGTTGAATTCCTTTTTCGATCTTCGTCCGATGTCATAAAAATCTTGCGAGGATACGATCAAAATCATATGTAGATGACAAAAGTGATAGGAGCACTTTGTGCGACGTTCTTAACATGTTTTTACCTCCATTCGTACTTTACTTAACCCTTATTATTGTAGTATAGAGTCATTGAGTCGAGTTAGGAGTCTTTAGTGACGTTCATTCCCTTTTGGTGCTAAAACGGGTGTAAAATGCAGAAATTGTCGAGAGTGCTATAGAGTAGTATTCCTTGTCGAACTAGGAAACCTAGTTGGGTTAGGATTTTTATTATTCGACATTTCTGTAACATTTGTGATTTATATTTATTATTTCCTTTCCTTATTTTCAGAATTAAATGTGAGGTAATGACTTGGAAATTATGGAAAGAAAGAGGAGAAGAAGGAAACAAAAGGAGAAAAAGGAAAGAAGTAATTTTGTTTCTGAATAAGATGAAAAGGAATAAGTATGCAGCCTCAAAGGAGGGAAGGTTCATCCGGCCATTAAATGGAAAGAATAAGAAAAGAAGGAAACAAAAGAAGAAAAAGGAAGGAGAGAACAAAGAGATAATTCTGAAGAATGCATGTGGTCTAGAAGAAGGGAGAATGCATGTGACCAACAAAGATGATCATCATTCAATCGAGAAGGAAAGAAAAGAAAAAAAAGGAAATACATGGATCAGCCCATTCAAAACCCTAGCAGCCCCTCCTCTCCTCATTCCTCTATAAAAGGCATGGCCTCTCTCACAATTCATCATCTCCATTCTCTCACAAACAAAGCCGAATTTCTGCCTAAATACATCCAGAAAATTCAAGCCAAAAACCTTCATCCATCATCACCAAGCCGTGCTCATCTTCCTCCTCCACCAATTCGAATTCATCCTTGCTTCATCCTAGAAGGTTTCTAATGTGTGATTCATCCATGGCTTGTAATTTTTCTTTTAGTTTTCTGCAAATTTTGAATTCATTGTATGAATCATGAGATGTTATTTTCGGTTTCATATATGAAGAACATAAATTCAGACTTCTTTGGTTTTATGTTTTGATTGCATGAACTCATGAAATATGTGTGTATGTTGTGTGTAGCATCTATGGGCAGTAGGATTTCTGATTTTTATTTAGGTTTTATTTCAATTTATTCCTTGAATTTGTGCATCTAAATCAATGCTTGAGGAAGCCAAGGCCATGGTTCTCCTAGGGTTGCGATTTCATTCACCAAAGTGTTCATTGATTGAATATGCGCTTCGTGTTTCAATTATGGATACTTATATAGGGCTGTGATAGTTCTAGGAATTTGCATGTTTAATCAAGATAAGTGACGCCATGCTTGCTTACATGTCTCCAATTCGACTTAATATGCTTATGTGCTACTTTGTTATTTAACTAGTACGCTTCATATGTTGAACTCTTTTTAGCATATGTTTAGGATTGAACGCTTCGTTGATTCTAAATAATTAAGAAGTCTTAACGATTAGATGAACCGCTTCGGACTCTAATTAGAATTGGAATTGAAATGGACTTAAGAATAATCGAAAATACTTGCTGCCTATATGTTGTTCTACACGTGTCATACATGTTTCTTGAGTAGAATTCGTGTTTTGGTTATGCGATGAATGGTTGATCAATTGTATATAAGTAATTTAGGATTTATTTTAAGTAGTAGTTTTAGAATCCAACTCAAATCCCCCAATAACATGATAAGTTTTGAGGCCCTTTTGATTCCCCGGACTGAACGATCCCTGCTTATTCTATACTAACGATGATGTTTTTCAGGGTATTTTATAGACGTTCTAACAAAATGATCTATCAAAAAGTATCTTCCATCTCGGCATGAATGTCATCACCATAGTACGACGAGTGATCACTTTTCCTATGCAAGCACATGAAACATAGTTAGAAAACGAAAACGTGAAAATATACGATTTAATAAGCAATAGGAAAAGAAAAGGGAAAAAAGAGAAATAGTTTAAAGGCCCAAAAGGCTATCGGGCTCGTCAGGCCATAGGCCCAAAAGGGTAGAGAAGACGGGAGTAGCTTCTCTTGAGCAAAGAGTTTGCTTGTGCAGTTCGCGTTCCTTGCGTATATATGCGGGAGGAGAAATTTTGAATCATCTGATGCGGGGTCTTGTGGGGCAAAAAGATGTTTTTGCGGAGCGAATGCGGAGGAGACCCTGCCGGGCTGCGGGGGCTGTAGGGCATGATGCAGGGGCTGCAGGGGTCGCGAGCGGGACTGCAGGGGTCGTGAGTGAGGCTGCAGGTGTCGCGAGCTGGGCTACAGGGGTTGCGAGCGGGGCTGCAGGTGTCGCGAACGGGGCTGCAGGTATCGCGAGCGGGGCTATAGGGGTCGCGAGCGGGGCTGCGTGCGTGCAGGCAGGGGCATCGAGCAAGGCCTGCAGGGGATACGATGCGGGGGCTGCAGGGCAGGGCTGCGTGCGGGGCTGAATGGGTTGCATGCTCGGGCTGCGCGCGGGGCTGTAGGGGCTGCGTGCAAGGGTGTTACAGGGGCAGCGTGCGGGGGTATTGTAGGGGCAGCGTGCGGGGGGGGCCGCAGCGTGCGGCGAGCAGGGGCTATGCCGACGAGGAACGCCAACGAGAAGATGTCGGAGGCCGGAGACGACGGCGGCCGGCGGTGGAGAAGAGAAAAAATTTCTAGGGCTCTAAAAGTTCAGGGTTTTAGGGCAAAATGCGTGATAACATGTTTCAGGATGAAATAATTGTGTTTTATTGAATGATATGGGGGTCTATATATAGGCATTACAAAACCACAATCCTGTAGGATTCGGAGTCCTATTCTATTACGGAGATGCTAATCTATCTCCTAACAGGAAACCTATTAGGCAAAGACACACACAAGAGTAGAATAATAATTCTCCCGGAACAAGGTGATGATTATTGTATGTGGTTTTAACATGGTGTTTGTTAAAAAGTTTTGTCTTCGGACGTAATTTGATGTCTTCGGACGAGTTTTGTCTTCGGACGTGTTTATGTCTTCGGACGTGTTTGGCATGTCGGAACCTAGCCTTTGGCGGGACGAAAGTTACGATACAGTTAGTGTAATAACCCAAATTTTCAATACCATTTCTTTTAATTGATCAGAAATTAAGGGAATGGTAATTTCATTAAATTCACATTTTACTCTTTTTATTTTGTCGTTGTTCGAAGTAGAAATTGGTTTCAAGAGCCAAAGGTGTGTTATTTGATTAAGTTCATTTGACCCAAGAGTCGACTTTTAATCTGTCACTCTTTTCAGGAAACTTCCTTCACAAAAGTCGTAGAATTCGTCAATACAAATTCGTAGACGTGCAGCACGCTTTAATCGGATGTCGTATGTGGAAGTTGTTAGTAACGGAAGTTTGGTTTCCGATTTTGGAAATAGTATAAAAGGAAGGAGAGGAGATTAGAAATCAGAAAATCAGTACTGTGAATAGTGTTCTGCAACAGTAAATGTGAAGAGTGTTTTGGTTAAACAGTAACAGCGAACAGTGCCATGACAAACAATAACTGTGAACAGTGTTTGATAAAAAACAGTAGCTGTGAACAGTGTTTTAGTAAAAAACTGTGCATAATAAATCATGAACAGTGTTCTGTGAATAATGTTTTTTGAACAACATTTAGTTGTACTGGAATCGTCACCTGGTATTTTAAGTATCATTTTCTAAGCATTTATCATGCTATTAGGTGACTGACGAAACAAGTGAAGAAATTATTTTCAGTGTCGTGGAAGTTGCACGCATGAAGGAAGGTGAGTAAAATCTCACATATTTACGAATCTACCTTTGTTGAGATTCAAGATGTTGCAAGAGTTTTTAATATTGAATTACGACATGTATATGATATAGTGGATTACATATATATTGTATAAATGGTAATAAGTACATATATATATAGTTTTCTATATTCTATACTGTTATGAATTCATTGGAATTGGTCATTACGATGACGAGAATTAAATATTGAGCATGTGATTTAATTTGTACAATATGAGATGTGATTATTGTACGTAGTTTTAACATGGTGTTTGTTAAAACGTTTTGTCTTCGGACGTGTTTATGAAATATGACATGTATATGATATAGCGGATTATATACATATTGTATAAATGGTAAATAGATATATATATATATATATATAGTTTGCTATATAATATACTGTTATGATTTTATCGTGATGATGTCATTTTGATGACGAGATTGTATATCGAGCATGTGATTTTGATTTGTACAATATGATGTGAGATTATTGTACGTGATTTTAACATGGAGATTGTTAAAATGTTGATTTGTCTTCGGACTTGATTTTTGTACAATATGATGTGAGATTATTGTACGTGTTTGGCAAGTCGGAACCTAGCCTTTGGCCAGGGGAAAGTTACGATATAGTTAGAGCTCTAATCTGTCTGCCGGAGTACTGCATGTGAGGTAACAGGTGGTCATCGGCTCATGAGTACTCATCTTTTTGGATGTTTGGTAGCAAGAGGTTGCCCAATATCGGCAGTGTACTACGTGAGGGGTAACAGATGTGTACAAGCGTTCATTAGTACCCGTATTATAAATGTATTTGGGTAACCAGAAGGGTTGCCCGATTTCTTATGAGGACTTTCGTTTTCATATTTTGGACAACCAGACGGGCCGTCCATCGACTCATGAGTGCATTTATATTTGATGTTTTTGTGGATTTTCGTATATATTGATATGCGAGTTTTATTGTTGTTTTTACTCATACGAGATGTAAAGCTTACCGGTTTGTGTTTACAATCCCGGTGCACCAATTCGATGGTGTAGTGGATACTCTGCAGGTGTGGATTAGCGGGAATTGACGGACCGCTCAGAGGACTTGAAGATATTTAGTTCCAGCTTGTGTGAGGATTTTGTGCAACTTCTTGTGAGGATTATACATTTCCATTTGTTATAATGTCGAATTATAATTTGGTTTGTAATAATCGGTTTGACTGAGTTGTATTTTAAACTCAGAGATGATCCGCCGTGGCATTTTAAATGATTTCGATTCATTGAGATTGTTTTGGTGTTTCACGACTTTGGAATTTTGAGTTTTTATGCTCGAAATTTCGGGGTCGTTACAGTTAGAGCTCTAGTCTGTCTGCCGGAGTACTGTATGTGAGGTAACAGATGGGTTATCAGCTCATGAGTACTCATATTTTTGGATGTTGGGTAGCAGGAGGTTGCCCAATATCGGCGATGTACTACGTGAGGGGTAACAGAGGTGTACCAGCTTTCATTAGTACCCGTATTATAAATGTATTTGGGTAAACAAATGGGTTGCCCAATTTCTCATGAGCACTTTCATTTTCATATTTTTTTGGGACAACCAGATGGGCCGTCCATTGACTCATGAGTGCATTTATATTTGTTGATTTGTGGATTTTCGTATATATTGATATGCGAGTTATATTTTCATTTTACTCATACGAGCTGTAAAGCTTACCGGGTTTGTGTTTACAATCCTGGTGCACCAATTCAATGGTGTAGGGGATAATTCCGCAGGTGTTGATTAGTAGAAATCGAATGACAACTCTGAAGACTCGAAGTCGTTCATTATCCTACTTGTGGTGAGGTTTTTATTGTGGATTTGTGTGAGAACTTGTGAGGATTTATTTGTGGGTTTTGTGAGGGATTGTGAGGATTATTACATTACCATTTTTATGTAATGTTGAATTATAAATTTGGTTTGTAATAATTGGTTTGTCTGAGTTGTATTGTGAACTCAGTAATGATCCGCTGTGGCATTTTAAATTATTTCGATTCATTGAGATTGTTTTGGTGTTTCACGACTTTGAAATTTTGAGTTTTTATGTTCGAAATTTCGGGGTCGTCACATATATAGCTTCACTCTGAAATTACAGAGTGAAGTTCCAATTTTGACATACTTTTCGGTCATTTTTTTTCACCATAAGCGATTCAATATTTATGTATGCTATTCAAGATCATCTGTACAAAATTTCATCTAATTCAGAACATCGTTAAGATATTGAAATTAGATTAAATCAATGAACGAATTAAAACTATTCAACGTGAACCGTTCGTGTAAATCTCAATTTTGAAAACTCAAACCATTGTCAAATTGGATGAAACTTTGTACAGATGATCTTGAATATCATACTTAAATATTGAATTGCTTATGCTGAAAAAATTTGACCAAAAAGTGTGTTAAAATTGGAACTTTACTCTATAATTTCAGAGTGAAGCTTCACTCTGGATAGAGACTATATATATATATATATACACTTTTCGATCGATTTTTCAGGTGCGGTGGTCCGTACCTTAAGTTAAGGTACATATTTTCATTTTTATCAACTTTTCGATCGATTTTTCACATCTCCACTGGCCAATATCTAGGTTATAATGTATAGATTATCTCCACAAAATTTCAACCGATTTCATGATCGTTAATGTATCAAACTAATCAAAACAAATGGACGTATTGACTTTGCCGAACCTGAACCGTTCATATTTTGAGTAGAAAATCGAAGTTATGAGTACCTTAACGGTGATGGAATCAAATGAAATTTTGTGGAGATGATCTATACGTTATAACCTAGATATTGGACAGTGGAGATGTGAAAACTCGATCGAAAAGTTGGTCAAAAATGAAAATCCGTACTTTAAGCTAAGATAATGACATCTTTATCTGAAAAGCCCCGTATGTATGTATATATATATATATATATATATATATATATATATAGTCTCTATCCAGAGTGAACCTTCATTCTGAAATTACAGAGTGAAGTTCCAATTTTAGCACACTTTTCGGTCAAATTTTTTCATCATAAGTGATTCAATATTTAGGTATGCTATTCAAGATCATCTATGTAAAATTTCATCCAATTCGGTTATCGTTAAGGTATTGAAATTAGATTAAATCAATGAACGAATTAAATATGTTCAACGTAAACTGTTCATGTAAATCTCAATTTTGAAAACTCAAACCATTGTCAAATTGAATGAAACTTTGCATAAATGATCTTGAATAACATACCTAAATATTAAACCACTTGTGATGAAAACATTTGACTGAAAAATATGCTAAAATTGGCACTTCACTATATAATTTCAGAGTGAAGGTTCACTCTGGATAAGGACTATATATATATATATAGAGCTAGTTTGTTGGCTCTCTCAGTCGATATCCTCTTACAGCATAGCGAAATGATCGATCTGCTATAGTATATTAGTATGTACCAGAAATAAACTCTATATATATATATATATATATATATATATATATATATATATATTGTGTAAACTGGTAGGTATCATTGATCGATGATTTTATCATGAAGTGAATCTAGATACGGTGGGGTTACTATGAATCGTTGAGCACATCCCTTAATTATGAGCTCGGTGTATAGTTTGTGTCTAATAGTCATGAATGTTACCGCTCTATCTTATCAGACAAAGATCTGACCGTACTCTTCCAGCCAAATTAAGTCATGGGGTTAATCAAAGAGACACATAGCTACTACGTACGTAAACCCAATCCAAATTACCTCCATCTGAATTAATTTTACATTTTTACATGCCAATGGGGTTTCTAGCTTCTCTTCTTTAAAATGTTACTCCAGAATTTTTTATAGCTATCATGCATTTTCAATGATTGATGCTTTTAGTTGCCCTTACGTATTAAACCTCATTTTTTTTAGCTATCATGCATTTTCAATGTACATGCACGTATATCACTATATCTCATTGATGAATCATGCATGATAGGAAAAAAAAGTAGTACGTACTAGCTAGCTATAGCTTCAAGCAGTAACGTTCGACGGATAGTTATCGGAAACAAAAAAAAAACGAACGTCGAGGACTCTTTTATTTATCGTATAATTTTAAACTAATCGGTTTAGTCACATTACAATATGAAACTGAACTGTGATCCCTGTACGTGTAGTTTCTTACGAACACTAGCTAGTGATCGATCAGGTTTGCTGCTGATTTTACTACATAATCAGTCTAGATGCACTATACTCTAATTTCTGTAAAACTATGTGGTGATCACCAAGGTGGTGCATGTCGATCAGCAACTCCCATCATTATATACGTAAATATTGTCAATATAGGCTTCACCGAATTTGTTCTCTCTTGACAGTCTGAACTAGGTAGACGGAGCATACTTGTCTTTCTAAATCTTTCTAATAGTTACGTTGGAAACGGCATAAACAATGTGTTGGAGAACAATAATTCACAGCAAGAGATAGGTATTGAACAAAAACAATATATAGCAATCTAGCAGGCTAAAATTTCTTCCGGGATGGTTCGCAGAGCAGGACTCCAAGAATTGTGGCGCCTATGCTTTTTCCTCAACAGATTTAAGCGCTCCTCTATCAACAATGATGCTTCTTCTTCTTCTGCATCAGCACAATTTTCCTTGTTAACGTGGCTATTATTGTTATTGTTTTTGTTGTTATTCTTCATCACCTCCAAAACTTTCTCCAAATCTTCCTTTTTCACCAGAATCTTCATCCTCACAGCACCATTGTTTTCCTGAGTCGACTGGGAAAGCACGTTGATACCCTCCTGGCCAGTCGCCCTTGCAATGGCTGCGGCCTTCGGTAGCACATTGCTCCTGCTGCACTTGTTCTTATGATGAATCCGTGCTGATGGGAAATGACGAAAGAGCGCTTTCTTTAGCGTTGCCCGTCGGCTTTGCTTTCCTTCCGCAGATGCTGATGAGTTGATCCCTTCCATCTTTAAGCAACTACCTTCCAACTAATATTTATCTCTGTCTGTGTACTGTATTCTGATGCTCGATGTTTACTAATAGATCGTTGAGAATTCCACACTGGTCTCAGAGCTTTATATAGGAATCGGCAACATGGGTTTTTCTTTCCATCTGGGTTGTACGCAATTTGAGAGCTGTTTTAAAATTAAATGTAAATGCTGGCATCGATTAGACTTTGTTAGGTATGTTATTATTCCGTGACCAATATTATAAGTAGCTGCCTAACCATATCTAATTGATCAGCTGATTTTTAGCTGTGATTTACTCAACAGGGATTTCAGAATGTTTCAGATGATTAATTTAAGGTTCAGTTTTTCTACAAATATTGCATATTGTTCTTGAACTGACCAAAGAGTATGCAATCAGATTGTATATACTAATCGGAGAAATTATTACTTTCTGCTCACATGCAAACCCTATTCTAGCGGAGAGCTGATGAAAGAGACGCGTATATACACGCTTATATCTTTCTTTCATTTTAATGGTATAAGTATACAATCGATCAGGCTCACCAAATATTGCAGGTTATTGTTTACAAAGTTGACAAACATATAGGCGATATATAGCTAGGCTTAACGTTCCGGCCGTCTTCGACCTGAGGGCGAACGTTAAAAGCTTCGTTTCATATTGCTCGATAGTGTATGTGTATCACTACGTTGAATATATGAATAAGCAAAGGAAGTCTGCTGCGCCTGCCATGCATGCATTCCAACAAAATGAACTGTACTTATTTTTGTGATCAGTTGTAACTCAGATCGATCATTCATTTATTCAACCTTTTTACGGTGGATACCCGACGAAATGATTCAAAGAAATTGATGTGAGCGATGATGGGCGCAAAAGCACCTATAAAGATACAAAATTATCAAATCAATTATATCAATGTAGTAAATGGCAAATATGAGTCATTACCGTAGAAGATTGGTGAAACTAAGACTTAAAAACACAAATAGACGCGTAAACCAAAAATCTGGTATATTCTACCTAAGAGCGGAAACCTAATTAATTAGCTAATCTAGACTCAACCAAAAATTACTAAATTAAATAAACACTAACTAGACACAGTGCCGGACTACCACACCAATTGTGAGGGTATTCGGAATTGGTTTGATTGGTGAAAAAAAATAAGACAAAAATACTGCTAAAAACAGAATATTAAAAGTGAATATGAATGTAAATATGAGAAAAATAATGGCTATGAACTTCTCTCCACCACTAAATATGCTTCAATCACCCCAAAACAATGTCAATAATTATAGATGAATGCACTCACAGTTAAGCAAATGTCGTTAAGTCATTAATCGTATTATGTTCTCTTAATTGTCATGTTAAGCAAAATGTCGGTATCGACTTAACTATATTCTCAATTAATTGATCTATGAAATGTCGGTATCTAGACTAAAATAATTAAAATCATGAAGTTTTAAGAACGTTTAAGTAACAACAAAGAATCTAAGGTCAATGCCGGTAGCCTTAAATTACTAAGAAATCACTTCACACAAGTACCTGCAAAGAACTTGTTATCTCTCACAAAATATACAACGATATGTCGGTCATATATACATTTAAGATAATAAAACTCTAAAACATGCATCAAAGTATCAACCCAATGAGACATGCAATAGAATTATCAATGAACACTTAATGAAGAAATTCTCATCTAAAATTATATAAATCAATTGGAGTGTGAAATTGAAGAAATATCTAGAGCTTTGATTAGCCCTTAACTATCAAGGAATTTAGTTACACATAATCTTGAATAAAAACATCAAAGAATACATGAGAGATGAATTAAAGGAGAAGAAACCGAACTTCCTTTTTCTTGTGAAAGCTTGATGAGATTTTAGTACCTTGAGAAAATGTGGGTTGTAGCTTGAGGAGATTGAAGGTGAGCTTGATGAGATTGAAGGTGACTTCCCTTCGGCTTCCCCTGTCCGTCTTCTTCCATTTCTCTTATGTTCCTCCATTCTCTATTTTTTCTTCCCCTCTCTCTCTCTTTTCCGTCTTTTCCGTTTCTCCACTCATTTTTCTCTTCTTTTCTAAAAAAGAGATTCTTTTATTGTAGGGGGGGAATAAAACATAACAAAATAACTAAGTAAAAAGAATAATTAATACAATAAAAGTCACATAAATATGTGACTATCAAGCGATAGCTATATATCTCCCACGTTTGTTTCACCTCCACAAATTATGACAAACTCCTCAAATATATATCTTGGTGTATTGAAAGCTTAAATTAAGCAAGTTTAAAGGACTTCTAGCTAATTGTTGTGTACTTGTGCTTAGCTGGGAAATGGTTAGGTATATAGAAGTATAGAACGTTAATTATTCTCTCGGGATTAATTAATTGATTAAAGCATCGAACAATAATCAGAGAGAATCGATATAAGGTGAGGGGCTTTCAACCTTAGTTTGATATAGGGTACCCTTTGATATATGGTTATTTTTCCTTAGCTGAAGAATGTCAAAGGTTGAGATAAGTAGAGTGCTTATGAGCTGTGCGTATGTATAGCCTGGCTCTCTAATTAATAATCAGTCTTATCTAATCTCAACAAACAAATCAATTAAGCGCATGAACTCTACCGGCCAAATTAAGTCACGGGCTTAAACAACCCACTTCCACAAATATTCCCTCCCTTTTAGCCTTTGCAATGACTTCAAAAAATAATGGTACTCGAGCTTTTGTGGTGTTCACAAATGATTAAAATAGGATGCGCTAGAAAATGTGCTACGACTAACTCATAGAAAGAATTAGAACAGCGATATATAACTTGATAAATAAGGCTGTCAATTGCGAGACAATCTGATAATATATATCGGACGAGCTAAAACTTGTGAACTATATATGCTTAGATTTCATGCAGTTGATTTCAATTAGTTAACCTAAATCCTTTAAAACTCAGGTAAGGACCATAAGGTGTCTATTTTCAAGTGAGATTTGTAGTCTAAATACTCCCTCAAATAATTTTAACATACACTGATATGGCCGGATGCGGTATGTGATCAAGTTATATGGAATCTTTGATCAAAATCCCTTGGGTGTAACCTAAATTCTTATAAACTTGACGTCAAATTTCCCTATTATTTTCGTTTTGTTTTTTAATTTTTTTAATTTTATTACACAAGTCTTTAAGGGAAATTATGTTGTGCTCGGAGATATGACATGCATCAGCCTAATCTACCACACACACCCCACACACTTCACGTGCATCTGCTAACAGCTCATTTATCCACCGTCCAATACTGTATGTATAACATGAAGCTGCTGCACAACAGCTGAACCCTTTACAGGCTTCTTTTTTTTACATTGACACGTACGAAATCATCCAATCCACATCGACAATCTTATTCTCTATAATTCAATCTAAATTTATATAATTATACCACATCTCATGTACGGTATGCATGTAAATGCGCCTGATAGAGATCCTCTGGTAAGGTATTCATGTGATCAAGAATGATATCTATAACATTTTTCTCATCATAGCCAACTGAAACATGGAATCGAAGCAACGAGCAAGTAAAATGTGCAGAACATGAACACAAAGAAGAAATAAAATGTTCCCAATCTCATTTCCCCAAGGCTGGCAAAGCATATGAGTCTCAATTGCAACACATTAAGTGATATATATATATAGTGAAGTTCTAATTTTTACACACTTTTTAATTAATTTTTTTTTATCATAAGTGTTAATATTTAGGTATACTATTCAAGATCATCTCTATAAAATTTTATTCAATTATAGTGAAAAACTCGCGCCAAATCTTTCTTTTTCACAAGAATCTTCATCCTCACCACCCATTGTCTTCCTGCGTCGTTGACTCGGAAAGTGCATTAAGACCCTCCTCTATGCTCACCTTTGAAATTGGCGCGGCCCTCATTAGTAGATTGTTCCTAATGCTCTTGTTCTTTTGATGAATACGAGCTGACCTGAAATGCTGAAAGAATGCCTTCTTTAGTGACGCCCCTCGGCTTTGCTTTCCTTCTGCAGATGATGACGACTTGATCACTTCCATATCAGATACTTAACTTTCAAGTAGTACAGCATCTCAGTTTTTGGGTAGAAACTTCAAATTTCGAAGATAGAACTCCATTTTTTTTGTAGAGCTTTATATAGGAATAAGAAATGCGAGTTTTCTTCATTTAAGTTGCAACTGATCGAAAGCTGATTTAAAAGTCAATCAAACTGCTGGCATGGCATGCATTTGACCTTGTTACAAAGATTCTTCGATCTATATCAATATATGTAACTATCTAGCTAGCTTAATCATATATTATTGTTCAGAAGAACAATAATAAACTCCGCCTAATTTTCAAGTTGAAGTCAACAGGGATCAGAAATTCAGAAACAAATAATCGAAACCGTATTTTCGTTCAGAAGAACCACTTTTTATTGCAAGTTGCCAGCAATCAGTTGATTTCGAGCCAAACAGATGTAAAAAATCTTCTTCATCCTAATAATAATAATAATTCCTTTCAACAGTGTGTATGCATGTATTTAAATATATTTTCTTTCTTTTCTTTTCATTTCTCCATTTTCTTTTAATGTAACACAAATTCAACCGTGTGTATGTTTATACCGTTACGTAATATTTACTTTGTAGTGCACCTTAATGATCAATGAACTCACCCTGCTTTTATCTTGACTAGCATGGTTCCCATGCGATGCACGTGTTATTTGTGAGTCATATCCTTGTATCACACCAGTTATTTGTTGATAGAACAAAAACGTCAAAATCATTTGTAATCTTTTTTATTAAAATATAATCATTTTATGTAATTGTGTTCAATATATAGAGTATTTGTGAAATGCTGGTTTTATAAAAGATTTGCATGTTACATTATTAACCCTTATTAATATGTTTTAATTTAGTAAATCACATTTTTACATAGATAATATAAAGAGTTCAATTTGTTTGTGAAACCGTTAACACCAGAGTCATATACTTCGAATTATGTGGAGACGGAGATGAGTCATTACAACAGCAACGTAGGCATCAACAATACAGTTCCTTTCAAAACTGCCCACTCTAATATCACACCCCACACTTGCACTCTCTCTGCCTGTGTCTCTCCCTCTCGAGGTAGCAAACAAGCTCCTCCTAAAGCAAAAGCCAAACTCCCCACCATAAAAATCAATAATGTCTTTCGCATACACAACGATAACATCTTAAATTCTTAAGTTCTTAACGTTTCATAGATTATAGAGAGAACGTTATTGAAGACTGGCTTAATTGTGTCTTAATCTGCATAACCTTGCTCTGTATTTATATATGGAGGAGGAGAGTCAGTGCGGATCCAGTTGTGGAGGTGACGAGATGAAGGGGATGATGGAGAAGAGAGAGCTGAGGCACCTTTTCGTGACCGTGTTCCTCTCTTCGTTTTCGATCTTCTTGGTGTTTCCGGCTCTAACCGACGTCACCATCGCGGCGGTTTGCCCCGGCCGGGTAAGCTGCTCTCTTGCCATTTACCTCACTGGGTTTCAACAAGTGGTACGTACCCGGCCTGCAGTATGAAGTTTTCTTCTATTAATTCTTAATACTGATGAGTTAGCTCATCTTTCTAGTTTTCTCCTATTTGATTAGTTGATGTTAAATTACCTTTCAGTTGATGATTTCAAACCTACATTCCAATGAAAACTTTGCACCCTTCCTAACAACAAATAAACAATTTTCTAGCTTTGCCTGCCTTCTAAACTGTAATTCGATTTTTGATTTTGATTTCAACTAGCTAGGAAGTGCAATAATATATTAACATTTTCCATCTTTCTCCGTATACAGTAATTGATATTTTTTATCAATATTATTGATAAAAAAAATTAAAAAATTTACCTCTTGACTTAGAACGAAATTTATTCACTGGGCCATTCTGAACAGTAAATAAGAAAGCTCCATTAGTTAAAAGAACAAGCAAATAGTACGTAATATAAAAATTGTAATTTCAAAAAGATAATTAATTCTAATAAAAAGATAATTAGTTAATCAGTGGACTAAAATTAAGTTATATATTTTAAGAGCAGAAATAATCAAGAAGAGCAGAATTTTTTCTTACAAAATTTTTTTTTCCGGTTCATTTTTCTCAAATTTTAGTAACAATGACAAAGATGTTTACTTAAAAGGAGACCTCTTGGCATGCGTGTTTGATTTTCGTCAAAATATAGAAGTTTTTAACCACATATGATTCGTGCTTGAGCGGTTGGAAGCTAGTGAATTAGTAGAAATGTTGTTTCGTACTCGTAAAATGTATTACAGCAATATTCCGAAAGTTGAACTCATGAACTTCTACTACTATATTGTCATTCTGTGAAAGAATGTCAAAATAGACAAAATGATTAGGGGATTTTTATCTGTCATTCACTGAAAACGTCTTCATGACAGACTCGATCTCACGTCTCAAAACTTCATTTGAAAAGGCTGAGGCTGTCAACGATTTTAGGCTGTGTATACGACTACAAGTATAAAATCGTTACTTACAGCTTATGTTACAATCCCGAATTTCAAATGATAAAAATTCGAATTCGAAGCCATGAAAACTCTAAAACAATCTCAAATATATTGAAATCATCTTATCATAACAGTGTATCGAAATTGAGTCAACATCATGACTCAGTCGACTTGAATAATACACAACCAATGGAAATGTAAAATTCACTCAATCCTCACCACAAACAACAGAAAGAAATCTTCAACAATCTTCAGAGAAAGCTCTCTAATTCTGTTAATCCACACATGCAGAACTATCCCCTACACCATCGAATATGTGCACCAGGATTGTAAACACAAACCCGGTAAGCTTTGCAGCTCGTATGAGTAAACCAACAGTATAACAAAAATAGGATACAAGAGAAAAATAATGAAAACATTTAATTATAAATGTACTCATGAGTCACAGGACGGCCTATCTGATTGTCCAATAATATCTGAAAATATAAGTGCTCATGAGAAATCGGGCAACCCATCTGTTTACCCAAATACATTTATAATACGGGTACTCATGAGATCCAAGTACTCATATGTTACCCCTCCTGCAGTACATCGCCAGACATTGGGCAACCCATATGTTACCCAATATCCAAAAATATGGGTACTCATAAGCCGGTAACTCATCTGTTACCCCTCATGCAGTACACCGGCAAACATACTAGAGCTCTAACTGCATCGTAACCGTCACCCGGCCAAGGCTAGGTTCTGACATGCCAACAGGTCCGAAGACAGAAAACACGTCCGAAGACATAAAACATGTCCGAAGACAGAAAAACATATCCGAAGACAAAAAACGTTTTAACAAAACTCAATGTTCAAACCACGTACAATAACAATTCACCTATGTTATTGTACTACAACAAGCGACTCTTGCTCAAATAAAATAAATATAGTTGCTACAGTATAATTCATTTGAGAATAAGAACGTAATAATATATAATATAGCAACTCATATATATGTATCGTATTTACCATTTATACACATACACAACCCACTATATTATATACATGTCATAGTTCGATCTTTAAAAAAAAATGTAAATATGAGTCACCGCCAAGGGTAGACTCGTCATAGTGAGATTTATTCAGATTCACCATAGTCCATAATCACTAAAACTTTTTTTTAAAATCATTTATTAAAATAGCGTTTCACTTACCCATGAACCGTAGACGATCAAGTTCACGTAATTTAAAATAAAATATATTTTTAAAATAATTTATATAAATTAGTGATGGAACGACTATAGTGACAACTCAAACTAAATTCAATAATTATAATACTATTTCGATCATGATGATCATTGTGAGGTTTACTCAACTTATTTTCTACGTGCAACTTCCACGATACTGAAAGTAATTTCCTCACTCGTTTCGTCGGTCACCTAATAGTATGATAAATGCTTAGAAAATGATACATAAAATATTAGGTGACGATTTCAGTACAGCTAAATGTTGTTTATAAAATACTGTTCATGTTTACTAAACATTGTTCATAAGGAGGAGATGAAGCGATCTGAGTTGGCCCGGTCGCCTGAAACCGCCGGAGTCGGCCGGCAAATGCGGGTCGGGTAGGCCAGATCCGGGTCGGGTCGGAAGTGCAGAGAGAGGGGAGGAAAAAATGGGTTATTACAGCTTACGTGGTATAATAATAGAATGTGTGTACATGAACTGAAGCTGTAAACCCAGAATTTGTGTACAATCCACATATTTACCTCTGAGATGTATCCATGACTGTCAATTCATTGCTCAAGTTAATTATATCCCATAATTCAAATCAGTGACTTTTATCTTAAACTAGAGGCGTCGAAAAGTACTCCATCCTTTCCTCCATTCTCCAAGCAACCAAACAAATCTGTTGAGGTTAACGTTCCAAGTTGACAACCGTGGACAAGTCTTTGTACCTTCATGAATTGAAGTTCTTGAATCGAAAATTACGTATAACCATTTAATCTCGAATAAATCAGCATTAATATGTACGTCTGTGATGCAGATTATAGGCATGGGAACGGTGGTGATGAATCCGGTAATTGGGAACCTGTCAGACATCTATGGGAGGAAGGCACTGCTCACATTCCCACTGACACTATCCATCATCCCTCTAGGTAATTTTGCTTGCTTAATTCCCTTATATATGCTTAATGATTCCATTGCTTAATTATGCTATTGTACAATCTACATGTTTGCTTCTGCGAATGATCAACCATAGAGCAACCAGTTTACTATGATTTGATGAGGGAAAACAAACAAAAAAGACCTATTATTAAGCATATATAATTCTATATTACTCCTGCATGTGTCATACTCGTGGATCCTTTCTTCCAGCTGAAGTATGACAAATTGTAGTATATTAGGCTAAGGGTGTCTTCTAAATTAAAACAACATGTCTGAGATTTGCCATTGGTACTTCGCCCAACTGCTTCCAGCTTCATGAATTCTCCACTTCAAAGTACATTACAAGGGTGTTTGAATAGCATGTGTTAATTCATTATCTAATTTTCTTCTGTACTACTAATTTACTATATGTGACTTAATCTTCTTTTCTCTTGCAGCAATATTGGCATATAGTAGGGAGACCAACTTCTTCTATGCTTTCTACGTGCTGAGGACCCTAACTGCCATGACATGTGAAGGCAGCGTGAACTGTCTCGCCCTCGCTTATGTGGTATGTCCCTTCCCAACACCATGAACCTGTAGAACCTACAGGGCTTACCTCGCGTATGCTAAGCTGCATTGCAATGCATAATGCATAATGCTGAGACGCATCACAATCCTCTGTTGAACCATATATACAAGTAATACAACTAATTTTCTTACTTTCAGGCAGATAACATTTCAGAGAAAGAAAGAGCATCCACATTTGGAATTCTATCTGGTTTTACCTCCGTATCATTTGTGGTCGGAACTTTAGTAGCCCGTTTCCTCCCCACTTCGTTAACATTTCAGGTTTTAATTTCCTCCGTACCTACCACCAAGTCTGGCTTTCAATTACTACTTGTGATTATAGCTTTCTTTATACATATATGGTTATTAGGTTGCTGCCTTAGTATCAATGCTGGCAGCTGTTTACATGAGAATCTTTCTCAAAGACATCAGGCCATCAGATAATGGAGATAGTACTTTGAGGCAGCCTATCTTGAAGGAACCAGAACCAGTAGTAGAGCGAATTACAGATGATGATTACACTCCGAAGATGAAAATTGAATTTAAGAAGATGCCTTCTGCTGGGGATCTTTTTGGTTTACTCAGGAGTAGGTAATAGTTTGTATAGCAGTACAGCTTAAGCTGTAAATGTCTGGATAGTTCAAACAAAGCAATTACCTAAGGATCATAACTATTTCTTCACTTACCCTCTTTAGTTTTCACATAAGTAAAACCTGTAATTGTTGCAGTAATACCCTGTCACAAGCTGGTATCATTACCTTCTTTCAATGCCTAGCAGAAGGTGGCATGCAGGCTACGATCCTGGTAAGTATTCCCTTATTTACCGAACTTTGTAATCTCATTTTTTTTTAATTCACTCATTTTGTCAAGATCCATTAAGTCCCATATAATTGACTGTCTAGTTTCCAAACCCTGCAGTATTTCCTTAAGGCTCGTTTTCAGTTCGACAAAAATCAGTTTGCTGATATACTGCTGCTTGTGGGGATATCAGGAGCCATATCACAGGCTAGCTACATCTAAAACTTGAACTGCTATACATATAAAAACAGTCCTTTAGAGTCTTCAGCTTTCCCCCACTTTAAGTTCTTACTGATATGCTAATTGTTTTGGCTCATATGCAGATGATCTTCATTCCCTTGATGGCACCTAAATTTGGAGAGGTAAAGCTGCTGTCAACTGGGCTCTTACTGACCTGTATCGGTGTAAGAACTTAACTTCAACTCTTCCCTTTTACTAGATTCACCTTGCTAATTTCTTGTGTTATTACTCATTACTCATTACTTTTTATTTTAATTTTCTGTAAATCAATATTGCTTAACCGTGTCCGATTTTACCAACTATGCAGATGTTTCTGGACAGTATCGCGTGGTCACCTTGGGTAATCTTTGGTCTTTCCACACTCTCAACATCCTTAAACACGTTACACATGTTTGTTTTACTGCATCTTTCCTCATATACCAAGTATTCTTTCGTGTCCTAATGTTTTCAATTCTGCAGATTCCTTATGCAGCTACTTTTTTCACTTCTTTTGGCTTACTAGCGCAACCAACTGTATGTTTTTTGTTCTCTAACTTGATCAAAAGCTTTGTTCTGCTGTTTAAATGACTGGCTGACAGTAAACTTTTGTGGCCAACAGATTCGCAGCATTGCATCGAAACAAGTTGGACCAAATGAGCAGGTAGTTCTAATGAATGGGTATTCAGTTTTATGATAAGAAAAGATCTGCACATTGTATTATTGTTACTTTGTGTTATTCACTCACATTGAAGAAGTAAAATGGTTTCAGGGCAAGGCTCAAGGCTGCATTGCAGGAATAAGTTCATTTGCCAATATAGTTTCTCCTTTAGTTTTCAGTCCTTTGACAGGTACATGTTGGGGTCTTTCTACCTATTTTATCTCTACTGGGAAGTAAATGTCTTCATTTTGACCAGTTTTGCTATTATACAGCTTTATTTTTGTCTGAAGATGCACCTTTCAATTTCCCTGGCTTCAGTATTATGTGTCTTGCACTCGCAACGGTATGAATGAACTCACATAGCACAGTTGACACACGAATAGTTTTCAGACATAATAATTCATAAAACGTCGACCTACAGTATTCTACATAAACTGCTTGACATATAACACTTCTGTGTGCAGGTTATCGCCTTAATTCAGAGTACTATGATAAGGGCTCCTCCTGCTATTTCAGGTCACAGTTTAGCCTAGCATTAGGATCTCACCTACAGTTTGATCTAATGGAACTCTGTAACCAAATACAGAAGGAACCACAGAACAAAAGCATGTAAAGCTATTCAGAAATTATATCATGTATACGTAGCAGAAACTTGAAAGAGAGAAATAGAGACTATTTGTTATTAGAGAAATTATTTCAGTATACTCCATATGGGGGACCTTATAACCAGCGGGGCTCTCGAAGGCAGTCAAAGCTGATGGTGTATCTTGCACTTGAATAGCTAGACCTGTTTAGTTTGATCCTTATGTAAACTCTGTATAGCATGTTATTTAAGCATAAGGTTAATTAGTGAGACCATTTTCACCATCTTCGTAGCCCCATGAGTTTGATTAATGTACATTTTGGCACTACTACGTCCATTTCATTATAAATTTGATGCACGCGACTGATAAGCAAGGACATATTTGTGCAAACTATTTCAGTAGGAAAATGGAAGAGGATACTTGACCATTGAAAGAAATAACAACTGGGTAACTCTCTCGACAGGTATTCTGTATGCATCTTTCAGTACTTGGGTAATTACAGCCAACTAGATTCATGATTTAGACGAACATAAAAGTGCAGATGGCTCCTCATTAGTTCGACAACCGTTTAGGATGAAGAATCTGAATCTCCCAAATAATCTATCTCACAATTACACGATAATGAACTCGGTAGTGTCCGAGTACTGATTTCAAAATGCAGAAAAATCGTTCTCAAAACACTAAGACTAATGAACATGCGAACAGCTTTGAAATTCAGGTAGTGGACTCAGATTCGCATTGTAAGAAACTTAGAACCATCACTATACATAAGCTCTAAATAGAAATTATTTGAAATGTACTGTTTCGCCATTCACACATCTAAGCGGTAAATAACCCATATATTCCCATACTAAATATTAAAATGTAACAAGATAGTGAAATATACAAGACAACTAAGCTAGATATCCCAATACATCAGTGTAGAATATACATACATGATAAGCGGTCCATCCACCTCATTGGAAGGGAAATATTTCATCATTATCATCAACATCTTCCACGTCCAGATATTTGAAGTTAACAGCATTCCATCCATTACCTTTGTAATCAAAGCCAGGACTCACATAGCACTTCATCTCATGAAACAGGTTCAAATTATCTACGAGCTTATGGAAAGCATTGCATCCACAACACTACAGAAGTAGAAAGCAAACACGCAGTCATAAGAAATTTTTTAACTGCTTTGATGCCACCCATCAAAATACTTTCAAAGATTGATTTTTCATCTTCCCAAATTGTCCCGAATAACTTATGTAAACCATCAGCCAAATATACCCAGTAAAATGTGTACATTCAAATTTAACACTCGCTACCCCATTACATTATTAGACATTCTTCTTGGTCAATGTATCTTTCCTCATTTCTGTTGGGTTTCCAGCCCATGTGTTTTTCCTAAGATGGTTTCTTAGAGTATAGTGTTCCGGTAAGGATAGAGAATCCTTATTGATGATAATTTACTTGTAGAAAGAGGAGGCTTTATAGCCTACCACTATTAGGAATAGGATTCCTATTTGGTGAGGAAACATGTTTGTCCTTATGGCTATATAAGGATGGGTTATGCTCTAGGTTTAGGCATCACAGAGACAAAGAGCAAAGTGTGTTCCATTCTCGGTTAGAGGGTAAGAGAGGGCAGAGAGGAGAAAGATAGGAAGAGAAGAGTCCTTGTTTTCTTAGTCTTTCTTGTGTACCCATTATTAATATAGTGGAAGTGTGTGTTTTTGTTCGGTGGATGTAGTCAAAGCTATTTGCTGAACCGCCTTAAATTTGTGTTCTTTACTTTGTGGTTGTTTCTCTTGGTTTGCTGTGCTTGTTCTGTTTTTCTGATTCACTACAAGAATTTCCCCCATTAAATTCTTACTAGAAACCCTATCTAATAATTTAACTGATTGTCAACTTAGTATTGAGTTCCAAGATTAATTCTCAAATTACCTGCACAAAAACAGTGCCATCAGTGAATGCATGGGGATTGATTGCCCGAGTTGTCCGCTGCCCACAAATGTTGCAAGTGAAAGCTACGAGCATTCTACGGCGAGGCGACTTTGTGAAGAGAGACCAAGGAAATGTGGAGACATTCTCGGTGCTTGATTGGGAGCCAATCCCAGCAGGAGCAGGAGGCCCTTCCATCCCAGAACCAGTAGTCCACCCTCTTCCTGTTGCCGCACCCATCACCAATCCCATTGCCGCATCCTAAAAACACACAAAATTGTAACGAACATAACGTCATTCAACACATAAAAGGTAGCGCAATAACATTACATTACTGTCAGGTCCTAACACATATTTCATAACCAAAGCCCATCCGTGGCATTTTTGGCGACGCTTGCAGAGAAATGACATCCAAATTATTTACATACAACAGAAATATAAAGCTAAATCCAAGGATTGAATAGAAAAGATTACAAATCCATTAGAGTTAAATTCGGCTCGAAAACCTAAAAAAAACAGCTGACTTAGTGTCGTCTTTCTAAGTTTTCAATAGTCTATATTGTTAAAGTTTTCCTTCCTTGAAGAAATTTAGCAAGAAAATATTTATCTTTAAACTCAAATTCCAGAGCATTCAATTTTGAGCAGCTTAGCTATTCTTTTTAGATTATTGAGAAGAACAAAATCAAAGACTTGAGTGTATCGAATTACTGTTTGGGTAAATATGCAAAAACTAAGAGAGCACCTTAGAGAGTGGGGAAAGAGAAAGGTGGCGATTAGTGAGAACCGGAAGGTTGTTAATATCTTTGGAATCGGACTGAGGGGGATTGGAGCCATTTTCGTTACCTGAAATCGAAGAATTCCATAAAAAAATCAAAAAGAAAAAAGGAAAATGAAAATGGAACATAGTGAAGGCTGATTACCTTTGGAAGCGAGTGGGAGGTGGAAGGGTCTGAAGGAGACGGATTTACGGGGAGAGAAGAGGGAGAAGGGGGGCGAGGAGGAGGAGGAGGAGGAGGTTGTTAGGGTTTCCATGCTGATTTTGATTTCAGAGAGAATCTGAGAGAGACCGCGGGCAAGTCGTGGTTTTGGAGGATTGCTCTTGTCAACTGGGCGTCGGAGCCCCGATTCGTGATTTTTATGTTACTCGGACTTACCCGAACATGTTTGGTAAATCTGTGTGCTAGTGCACGATTTGGGAGCTGAAACTAAATTCTCGTTTTATAATTTACCCTTGTTTGGTTCACGGGAAGGAAATTCATTGCTTGACATTTCCCATGGGAATGAAAAGAGAAGGGAAATTTCCCAATAATTTACATTGTGCTGTTTGGTAACATAAGGAAAATCATCAAGAAAGTTGTTAAATAATATAATAAAAATAATGGATTGTGAGTCATAAATGCAAGGAAAGAATATCAGAAAGTGATTCTATTAAATTTTGGGTTGAACCATGTTTTCCTTTCAATTAGGAAAGTGATTCATTTCCTGCTGCATCCCATACGCAGGGAATGGAACAAGTTTCCTTTTCCATGGTTAGTTTCCACCGAAACTTAGGCCTCATTTGTAACTTAGGTTCTACCGTCCCAAGCTCTTCATCCGTTCTGGTATCAGATCAACACCATAATTAGGAGGTAACTCGGATGAAAAATCAAAGTCAAGGAGGCGTAATCATCTTCATTGTTATAGAAACAAGAAACCTTGTGAGTATATAGAGTAGCGAAAGCAGCCGCTGGGCTTGGTGTCGGCCAAGAGAAGCAGCCATAGGTGCAGTGTGAGGACAGACGAATACAGAGAAACAAATACAATCCCATAATTTATGCACAAAGAAGAAATAAGAGTGCCCATAACTCAACAAGTAATAGAAAGAACATCAATGTAAATTAACTTAGACAGTTTGCGATCCCGATAAGTATCAAGAAGCAACATTCAATCCTAAATCATGTACAATCAACAGTCACATATTGCTTTCCACTCAAAAAACAAAATCCCCTTGGCTGGAGTTGTCATCTTCGTCTCCTTCATCTCCTGAAGAATCATCATTGTCGTGATCTAATGTCAGTATTAGCTCTAGATCTGCTGATGAATTTTCCCCACTGTGCTCTTGGCGCATCCTACGCCTTTGCAGTGAAAATAGTTGTAGCATCAATTCCTGAGGGGTGTACATCCAGCTCTTTGGCTTGGGTTTCTGCTGGACAGAAAAGTGTAAAACCATAACCATCATTAGTGTAGATCATAACCATCAAGGAAACTATCATGATTATTAGCATCATCATCTTCACAGTTTCTGCCACATTCGTTCGCAACATTGTCATCATCAGAACCAACGTCATCCTCATCCTGATCATCACTATCATCGTCATCTTCATCACTATTGTCATCGTCATCAAACATATAGTCATCATAAGAATACTCCTCATCCTCGTCCTCATCCTCTTCCTCATCACCAATAGGGTACCATATTAATCGGCCAGGTATCGGGTCCTTTACCAAACAAGTAACAGCAGAGAAATTAGTTCCTCTGCTATGGCTTTTGGAATCATGATTGCCCTATGCATATCCACTTATCTCTCACTCATTAAGATCCCAGTACCAACATGGCATACATGTAGGAGTTCCTAGGACTACTTAGATGTTGAGCATTGACCAAACCCCTCATGCTCACCCAAATCACCTTTCTATGTCAAATTTACAAGACCCTAAACCACTTGAAAATCTATGCAATGTTGGGGGTGGAAATCAATATAATGGGTCAACGAGCTGGCAACCTCCAATTATATAAATGCCACATTTATATAAATCACAAAAAAAAAATTAACATTTAGTCTTTTGAGCATATATACATAATGATGCATCATGAATTCATAACCGATCCAATGCTTATCATAACCAAAAGGGCAGTAGTCTGAACACACCCTCCACAACTCCCTTTTCACCCCCTTTTGTTCTACTTTCCCTAAGCAGAGATCTAATCTTTACAGCCGCAACACCATCTAAGCTCACAACTAGGATGCGCAAGATAAGCCCATGGGAAAGTTCGATGCAAAAAATAATCAATTTTACTGATAAATATACAGGTAAGGATAACAAAGCATACCCGTTCAATGGTCTGAGGCAGAGTAGCTCTCTCTAGAGCCTTTGGAGTCCACATCTTAATGTCATGTTCAATTCCACTGCTTGCAAGTACCATGGTGTGTGGATGAGACTCAATACAGTTTACCACATCCTTATCTCCTTCCATGACACGAATCAACTCCCCACCCTTTTTCTTCCATATGAATATCCGCCCACAATCAGACCCACTGACAACATACTCGCATTTCGGGCCAAAGAAGTTCACACCTTTCACTGTCTCAGAGTTCATATGACCCTTGTAAGCTTGAGGAATGGTTTTTTCATCAGCATCCATAGATGATGGAGATGCTTCAGACTCACGATCATCACTCATTTCACTTCCATCACTACTCATGGAAATGTGAGGATTAGGTCCTAATGCCATTTCTCGTGTAAATAGGTAGATGAACTCGTCATTGTATGATACAAGGAGCTCACTTTGCTCTGAAAAGGCCAAGCCTGTAATTCCAACTTGGTCATTACCAATCAAATGTGGTGGGCAAAAGTAGTCTGTGGGTTGACCAAATTCAGATGACCCATCCCAGTTATACTTGCGGATGTCAAAAAGTCTGGTATACTCATCAGAACCTGCGACTGCGAAGAGATTTGGATTTCTTGGGTCAATTGCAATTGCATTTAGAGTGGTAATTGGCGAGTGTCTCTCTCTACCATCAAGCGTTTGGCATGTCAAAAGTTTTGTGGGAGCCTTAGTTCTGAGATCAAACTGTAAAATAATAATCCAGTCACATTTCTATGGAATCATATTATACAAAAAACAAAGCCAATGAAGTTTGGAACGCAAAGCACTCATGCATTATGACTAGCATGGATTACTGTCTTCCATTTGGCCCAACCAGCCTTCAGATTTTTGAAATGTTGGGATTACAAAAACCAAAAATTAATCAGATGACCAGATTGTAAATCATGTGTGAATCTTCAAAGCTTTAGTAGTAGTGCATTGAACAGAAGGTTTCATTCTTCAAGTAGAATTAAAAAAAAAATTAAGCTTGTTTGGAGTATGATAATAATCTACATGAAGAAAAGTAAAGATAAAAAATATTCATTAACAGACTAGCAAGGGAAACAGCAACTCACATGCTGCACCCGTCCATCTTCACCACAGGTATAGAAAATGTGAGGGCTCCCAGGCTCAATAGCCAGCTTATGAGCACGTCCGCGATGTTTGGCCAACATTGAACTCTCCACTTTTCCGTGTTCAGAAATCTGAGTGTGTCTCACCTAAAATTGATCAAACCTTTAATAATTGTAAAACAAGAAGAAATTAAATAAAAAAAACAGAGGCACTTAAGCAACATGAAGGATAAAAGTACACATGAAGTAAAGAGTAAATAACACCAACTGTAGCCTGTCATTAGAAATGATGATATAAATACACACATAAGAAGAAGCTACCAATGGTGAATATCTTCTCCATTATTTACATGTAAATCATTCCGATATAGCCATTTTCATGAAAAATGGTAACATCCGTGGCACAATGTCCCTGTTTTAAGATTAGACAAACTACCTGCCCATCAGCGGCGCAAGAGACAATGCTCCGATCGTCACTGTAAGGCATGAACTTTGCTTGGAAAACATTATTACTATGACCGGAATCCAACGACAAGTTAACTTTCCCAGTTTCCCAGTTCCATAGTATAAGACGCTGGTCATCAGAACCTGAAATCAAAACATCACCGCCTGCATTGAAGCTTACAGTGTTCACACATCCACTATGCTTGTCCAGCTTCCTGTGGATATCGAGCCGAAGCACCAGATCCTGAACCAAAACAAAACATCCATACTTACTTGCAATCACAAAACTAATACTAGAATCCATTCACAACATAAAAAGAAACCAAATTTCAATAACTACGCAAATTATAGATAGAGCCCAATATAACAAAACTGATCAAGAACTCCTTTAACTGAAAAATCCGGCAAAAAAAAACAAGAGATGGGAGACAAGAACATAACAGGATCAAGAGAGATGACCTCGGAGCCACCGAGGCGGTTGGCGTAGTTTCTGGCGGAGAGCTCGCCGAGCTGTCGCTGCCAAACATTAACGACAGCCTTATGACCCTTATCGGTGGTCGTTTTGAGTCTCTTATTCATCATGGACGGCGGAGAATGAAAAGAGAAGCTTTGGTTTGGGAAGAGAGCTAATCTGATCGCATTTGGTTGGAACCCAGAAGAGGCTATCTAACTCTCTTCTTGACAATGTCCTTTCTTCTCTCCTTTCCTTTGTTTCTGATTAGCTCCACCAAGGTTTTGATTGATTAAAAAACAACACTGAAAGCACAAGGCGTGACTAACTGTTAATGGTACGCAAAAAGTGAGTAGTTATTTTGTGAAAAAATTAGTGATTAAAATCGGAGAAAAAAAATAATATTTTTTATTTAATTTATTTAAATTTTGACCATAATACTTTTATGGGCTTCTTATAAAAAATTCATATTTGACTAACCTAATTATAAAAAAGTCATCAACAGTTTCAAAATCATTAAAAAATCACTAAATCAAATTTGATAAACCGTTGCCCACAAATTTCATGAAATTTACACGAATGTCACTGGTCAAAATTATTTTCTGGTTCGCACCTCCGTCTGGAATTCCCGGTGATGGTTGGCGGCGACCTCCAGGCGCGGCGTATGGCATTGTGAAGGTGGGAGGCGGCGTCGTCGAAGCCAATCTGAGGGGTGGCGTCATCACAACTGTAGAGGTTAAGGATGTTAGATCAGAGGAGGCCCCTACTTGCGGTTGTACGAGGCGTCGCAGAGTAGAGATCTTCATCGGCGACACAGTCAAAGCAGAGGAGAGAGAATATGACGGAGATGATCTTTGAGTCTGGGTCACACTACTATGGCAGTCTTTGTGGCCAGTGTCTCTGAGAATGTGGCCGCAGTCCTCCATGATCTTCCTTTTCTTTCACACATGGGTGCCCATATCATTTTTCTGAGTGCCAAAATGATTTTTTTAAAGAAAATTACTGTCACACTAACTGTCACAGCAAAAAGTTAGTGTGATTGGTAGTATGATAGGCAGGGTGATATGCAGTGTGGTTGGGGTGTGACATCACATTAATATCGATTTTTGGATCGTATAAGTCGATTCAAAAAGTTCAAGATCACATAATTGTAAACAAATGTACGTTAATTCTAGTCATTCTTCTTCTTCTTTTTCTTCTTCTTCTTCTTCATCTTTTCACAACATAGTCACATAAAATAGTGTGACAATGGTTGTGACAGAAAGTGTGACTGTAACAGTGGTTATGATAGGTAGTGTGATATGAGTTGTGACGGGGGTTGTGACAGGGGTTGTGACAAAGGTTGTGACAGGGGGTGTGGTAGTGGTTGTGACAAGTAGTGTGATAGAAGTTGTGACAGGTAGTGTGACAGGGGCAATGTGTGTGACAGTGGTTGTGATAGTAGGTGTGACCGTTAGTGTAATAGGTAGTGTGATAGTGGTTGTGACAGGTAGTGTGACAGAGGTTGTGATAATGGGTGTGACAATTAGTGTAAATAGATAGTGTGACAGGTTCTGTGACAGTGAGTGTGATAGCGGTTGTGACAGTAAGTGTGACAGGAGGTGTGACATGCCGAGAGGAAATGTGGAAATATGCGAAATTTTGTTAAAATACAAATGAGATTTGTATAAGTATGCTCAGAATGTAGAGAATAGCTAGAATTAGGGAATCTTGAGTTTCGGTTTCGCCGGAATTGTTTGGAGCACCCTCATCGATGACGGAAACCCTTTGCGATGGTTGTTGCACCTTGTATTGTTGGTCTATTTAGAGTGGGTAGCATATCAAATGAAAGAGGGGAGTGAGATCTTTCTAACAGTACCAATTTCGTCAAAATCTATCGCCGGACGGGAAAGTTATGGCCGAAATTAGAAAAAAAAGAAAAAAATGAAGAAAAATAGTGAGAAAGGGTAAAACAGTCCAAAAATATTTTTAAAGTGACGTTTTTCTAATTTTGTTGACCTTTTTCTAATTTTCACTTAAATATAATGACATTTTTATAATTAATTCATAAGTAGTGACTTTTTCTAATATAAGTTTGGAGATTGTACATTTTTATAATTTGTCATACTTTTATTTGTTTGTTTATGAGTGTGATATGAAAATGATATTTTTTTTTTAAAGTTTGTAATTTAATAGTACTTGAATGTCTGTTTTATAGTAGTAAAGATACGTGCTCTGTATTTAAAGTCAAAAATATTATAAGATTATTAGTGTCTCGTTAGTGTCATTGGTGCTCGCAAATTATGTGAGTGACACACTAGTTTGTTCTCGAGGTAAAATGGTAGGTCATTAGCGCATTTTCATATACATCATCCATCATTATCAATGGTTTTTTTTTAATGTAACCCTAAATCATTATCAATGGTTTAGTCTTAGTGAAATGTATGGAACATGTGAGCGCGTTTGTCACACAATCTTTGTAAACTTCTTTGATTCTATCTCCGTATATGACTTGGATCAAGGGTGACGTGCACTTGATCTTGAGAATTTGAGTTTGATTTGGATTTGAATTTGATGAAGAACGAGCGATATGACCGTTTGATGATTCTTCGTGGACTTGAGTTTGGATTTGGATTTGATGAAGAACGAGCGATTTGGCCGCTTGATGATTCTTTGTAGACTTGAGTTTGGATTTGAATTTGATGAAGAACGAGCGATTTGGTGGCTTGACGATTCTTCGTGGATTTGATGATCTTCGTGGACTTGAGAGACTTCGAGATTTGTCGAGAGTGATCTTGCTCAAGTGATTTTCTCTCTTCTTCTCAAGTCCCCTCTCTTCATGTTGAAGGGGGGTAATTATAGTGTCAAGCCTTCTATTTTGTAGAATATTTTAATGACACTAAAATAATAAATTTCTTTAATTGTATAATTAAATCAATATATATTTTCCGATTAATTTAAAGTTAGTTATTCTCATAACTAAATTAAACCGAAAATAATTGATTTAATTACAACCGTTAAAAATTTATTAATTTAATCGAATGTCCGATTACCATTTTGAATCGTCAGTGACATTCAATTTCTAATTTACGTCGGAATCACGTAGCTTCAATTACAATCATAATTTATGTGCTGACACGAGTTTTATTCGGATCCGCACCAACTTTGTTGACTTTTGGCCACGTGTGCAATTTTGTCGGGCTCTTGGTCGATTTAATTATTTAACGAAGATAATTTACTTCATTAAATTTCATGTGTCTACACTTATATTTGACTTTAAGTTTATATAGCATATCTGATCATTATTAAACCAAACTACTAGAACTTAGTACTGCTCATGAGTCATGATAGAGATCCCTACTTGATTCAAATTTTCTCCAGTGAGTGAAAAGGTTTGACATCCCAGCAACGCGAACAACTCACGCTAATGTAGGCAGCATGCATTGTTATCCCATTTTCATCCATCAGTGATTTCTAAGCCTCTGAGGAATATTGTGCAATTCTTTTTCCAGTGAGTAAAAAGGTTTGACATCTCAGCAATGCGAATAACATGAATTCCTATGGGCAGCATGCTTTGTTTTCCTGTTTTCAACCACCAGCGATCTCACAGCTGCTGCGTCATCCCATAGTTCAGCATCAGCATACATATTGTACAACAATACATACGGAGCTGAGTTGTTGGGTTCAAATCTTATCAATGCTTCGGCTGCAACTTTTGGCAACTCCACATTGTTATGCACTCTACAAGCACCTAATAATGCTCCCCACACAGCCTTATCAGGTTCAAATGGCATTCTATTGATTAAATCCCTAGCCTCCTCAAGCTTTCTATGCCGACCAAAATGATGTCCACAAGGGAGGCATAGTGTTTGATACGTGGCTCAAATTCACTAATCATGGATTTAAATTAATTCCGGCCTTCTTCAACCAATCATGCATATGCACATGCATGTAGAAGTAGAACTGCAATAAATTTTATATACGTGGGTTGCACCGAGACAGGCTACGGTACTGAGCAGTATGTGGTACCCCTCTTTTTTTGTTCTCTTTTTTTTTATTTAATCTTTGTAACCTGGACAACAGGTCATCAGATTACCCAATAAATAACACATGACAATTTTTATTTTTATTTTTACAAATTGAACAACACATTTGTTGTCATGTTAGTAAATTTGTCCAAAAACATATAATAGAGGTCATCAATATATTAATTACATCAAATTAGACAAAAATAATAATTTATTATCACAGTTATAGTAATTTTCAAAATTTATTGGTCGATCTTGTAAATATAATAGTTAGAACATTTTTACACAATTGAGTACACTATTATATGAGTGAAGACACATAGACTTTTTTGTGTAAATATGAAAAATTATCACATTTAGTACACATTCGTCTTCAAATTTGTAAAATGAGTTACGAACATGTAAATATAGTCATGACATTGTAATTTACAACTTACATAACATTTATTACAAAAAAATTGTATCAATTTTCCTCGTATTCATAATAGTGTAGTAAAAAAATGTAATAATAAATAATACCACCCAATTACACAATTGAGCAATCTATTACATGAATAAGGATTCATGGACTGTTTTGTGTAAATATGAGAATTTACTACCTTTACAACACATTTATTTTCAAATTTATAATTGAGTCATGAACATGTAAATATGGTCATGACCTTATAATTACAACTTATATTACATTTATTACAGAATTTTGTATCACTTGTCCTTGTATTCGTAATAATATTGTGAAAAATGTAATAACTTAGAATATCACTCGACTACACATTTGAGTACTCTATTACATGAATGATGACAAATTGACTCTTTTGTGCAAATGTAAAAATTTACGACCTTTACAACACATTTGTCTTCAAATTTGTAAAATGAGTTAAGACCATATACTTATGGTCGTGGCATTGTAATTAAAATTTATATGAAAATGTATTACAAAAACTTTTATCGATTGTCATCGTATTCATAAAAATGATGTGAAAAATGTAATAATTTTCTCAATAATGAAAATTACAAAGAGGACACCCAATTACACAACCGAAAAATCTATTACATGAATGTAAATTTACTACCTTTGGTCCTTTACAACACATTCGTCTTCAGATTTGTAAAATAAGCATGAACATGTAAATATGGTCATGGTCTTGTATTTACAACTTATAGAACATTTATTATAAAATATCTTATAAATTGTCCTTATATACATAAAAAAAAAGTTGTAGAAAATGTAACAAATTTATAGACTACGAGGACTCTATCACAAAATTGTCGATATTTACAACACCTTCGTCTTCAAATTTATCTACTAGGGTACTTCTCACCTAAGAGCATATATCTAATCTACTAGCTAGGGTGCTTCTTGCCTAGGAGGATGCATTGTCTTTAGTACATTACCTAGGAGCATACATGTATCATTTCTATAAGTGTACGTACTTCTTGCCTAGGTGGATTTATCGCTAAGAAGCATGTTATCTTCTCTACAAGGGTACTTCTCGGTTTTATGATATTAATTTAATGTCTCTGGCGTTTGATTTGTCTTTTTAGATATCATGATTAATTGTTAACATATATACAGAATACATAACATTCTTAAATATATAAATGTTACGTGCTTTTAAACTTACACAAGTATATGAAGAGTTCTTGATATAAACAAAACAAAAAAATTTGATTCCCAAACAATTTGAACATTTACAAGAAGCCAGTACAAACTAAAGAAAAAAAGCTTTAACACAAAATCAGAGGGCAAATGGTTTATCATTTAAGGAGTGAGACGTTCCTTTCGCTTCACAATCCCAACAGACAATATGCCACCCAGAACTAGCTGTGAAACCACGTTAGCTCAAGCAATGTAATCTCCTTCAAGAAATTATTGATAGCTCACCTTAGTTGCTGATATTGGATACATATAAGCCATGAAAAATGCAGAGCAAAAACTGCAATACAATTTTTCAAAAAGATGTAGAGGTGAATAAATTAGCACTCATGCCGAGTGGAATTTAAAAAAAATGAGCCACAGCTAGATCATTGTGCGAAACATATACAAGAGGAACCATTGCATACGTCGGGTTCACCCAACATCCCGTGCATCCTGTTTTAAGTGATTTATCAGTTCGGTGCCATAACCTTTTACTTGTGATCAGTTGTCATTGCACAATAAGCTATATCTCCAAACCTTTGGCTGTAACCAAGAAAAGAGTGTTAGTACCAAGGAGACAGTGATACCTCCTACATAAAACGATAATTTCACTAATGCACAAGGTACAACATAGGACCGTACATATTGGGGAAGTGCCTAATCATTTACAAGGTCCAACCCTAGGGATTTCAGGAATATAAGCCCCAATACTTTAATCATGTAATAATATCAATACATTGTCGACATAGAACGTGATTTAGTAGAGCTCCCGGTTACCCAACTGAACATAGAGCCTAATAATGCTCGAGAAAATTAGAAAAACAAAAAAGATACCAAATAACCATTGTAGGTTGTAAACTGTATATTGTATTGTGAAAGTAGTTCTGACAGCAGAATAAAACCAGGACATGTAAGAAATGATTTGACAGAGTGATCTCGTAGTCCTTATGTAGATCTAGAATTGTTTATTTTGAGTATTTTCCTATGTAGTACCGTCTAAAAACCCTTTGAATTTAAGGATGTGAAAATAGATATACATGGTGATTACATCTGATAACCATAACTGACTAATAGCTTCTGTCATCCGAAAGTGAAAACCATAAACAAAACTTACAGGAGATATTAAAACTTATCACAAATGGATGGAATGAGGTACTGAGCTAACAGAACTACCTATCCATAACCAGTCAAACAACTCCTTGGGCATGTTTGGCCAGGCCGGCTATGTTCTTTAATCAACCAACCTGAGAAAACCAATAGCATAAAAAAAACCATAGATTAAAATGAACATCAGCACAGGTATACAACAAAAGTTCTTGCTTTCAGAGATTCTTATTCACCAAACACTTAACAAAAGTTGATCAGAGACAAATACCAGATCATATGCTAATTAACACCATCACTGGAAGCTTCCTCCTACCTAAAAATCGAAGTTATACAACAAATTACACAGTAATCCATAATGCTGAAATTCATAAACACAAAATGTCAATGAAAATGTACCTCTCTCTTCAGTAGCTCTTCTCTAGCACTATGATCTCCACTGGGTTGTATGCTCCTCTACAACATCCGAATTGTCAATCTTAAACGTTAAATTCTCCATCTTCAGTTTCGTAGAGTCGTGGTCCAAGTCGTCGTCGTTGGTCGCTTCTTTATCAAATAGACAATTTATCACTTAATTCCAAACAAAACAAACCACAAAATTAAACAAAATCGGGTTACGACCTAACCTACACCACCACCGCTGCCGACCCACACGACTTATTAATACCAGTGTTTACCTTGCTCGTCAATGATATAACAAAAACCTTCTTCACTACTCCAATAGCACAACCACCAACACCACTGCCACACCAGAAAACTGCCGCTGCTGTCACAGTTAGCCCACCTGTTGTGAAATATGCCGATCGCGAAATGAACAGATCAAGACCAATGACCCGCTCCCAATAGTTATTGGATAGGTAGCGAATACGACAACTAACGATTTCGGTTCGGTGACCTTCGCAAAACTGAAATTGCCCAATCCCTGTTCTTCTTCGATTAAAATTAAATGATGCTCCCTCTCTCTATAGATGCAGATCAACTAACCCGGTACTCAAACTTAGAACTGATGATAAAGTGTGTCTATTAGGTTTCTCTCCTTCTAATAGCATCTGAGAAAAAACCTCAACACCACCTATAAAGTCCCCATTCTTTTCATACCCTGCTATCAAGGAGGTCCAAGTGATTATATTCTTTTCAGGCATCAACTCGAAAAAACCTAGAGCCAATTCCAAACTACCAACCTTGGAATACCCTGTGATCATTATATTCCATGACCGCGCATCAGGATATGGCATTCTACGAAAAAGGTTCGCAGCCTCTTCCATATCTAACATACGTACATAACCACTAATCATAGTATTCCACGTCCAGATATCTCGTTCTATCATTTGGTCTAAAAGTTCTCTAGCAGAAACAATATCCCCCGCCTTCACATAGCACGAAATCATAGAACTCCATGACGCAAAATTCTTCTCAAACCTCCTACCCTCCTCTCTCCCCTTCTCACAATGCAATGGTATCTGATCAAACAGCTGCCGAGCTTCTTCAACCATTCCACTCCGACCATAACCAGCAATCAAAGTATTATAAGCCTGCAGCAAACCTTCCACACCCTCATCCTTCTTCCGACATTCACGAAGAAGCCACGCAGCAGCATCCAGCTCATCGTTATGAATCAGCCCCGACACAAGTGCATTAACAGAAGCCCTATCCCTACACGGCATCCTATCAAAAAACTCAACCGCTAATAAGAATGTAAACGAAAGCAAAGCTTAATTGAAAATGCTGAAAGCTAAAAATGGACACGATGAAATTGAAAGAACAGATCTCCATTCATTGCGGCCAAAGCCTTACACTTTTACTATTTATAGGTCATATTGATCATCAGGATGCAAACACGTGTCACGCATCTAACTAATAATAATACCCCTAGTAGCTGAAACAAAATATCTAATAAACCTTACGAAAGACATACCATTGATTCATAACATTGCACCCTGCTGCACTAGAAACTTGAGGTCAAGTTTCTGAGACAAATTCTGGAAATCGTGCTAAAATATCATCAGCATATTCCCAGGTGGCTTCTTCAGGATTGGATCCATGCCATTGAATCAACCATTGAGTAGCTTCTACACGATTTTTCTTGACCATCCTTCTCTGCAGAATAGCTGAGGGTACCCATTTTGGGTTTGCTGGGTCCAAAATAGCTGGCAATTCAGTAGTTGCTAGTGAGTTGTGACCGATCTTTTTTTTTTAGAAGAGACACGTGAAAGACATTGTGGATTCTGGCAGTAGGTGGCAATTTGAGTTTGTATGCCACTGTTCCAATTTTCTCAAGCACTTCATAAGGGCCATAAAACTTAGCAGACAACTTGTTGAACAATCTCTTGTGAACTGATTGTTGTTTGTAGGGCTGGAGTTTCAAGTAGACAAATTCTCCTACCGCAAAGAATCGCTCTGAATGACCCTTGTCATAGTAGTGCTTCATTCTGTCTTGAGCCTTTTGTAAGTTCCTGCGCAGCAATTCCAATAGAGCATCTCTGTCTTGCAGCTGGGTATCGACTTGGGAAAGTGCAATGGATCCTGGAATGTATGGCAAAATGGAAGGAGAAGCATAACCATATAAAGCTTCAAAGGTGTCATTTTAATTGCAGAGTGGTAAGCTGTATTATACCACTATTCAGCCCATGGCAAAGCCTTTGCCCAATCCTTAGGTTTTCACCAACTGCACATCTAAGATACTGCTTAAGAGTGCGATTTAAATTTTCAGTCTGTCCATCTGATTGGGGGTGATAAGCTGAGGATTTACTGAGTTTAGTACCCTGCAACTTAAAAATTGGATTCCTATCCGAGATGATCTCCTCAGGTAAACCATGCAACTTAAATGTCTCATTCACAAAAATTTTAGCTAGGGAGGCAGCAATGTAAGGATGAGAGAGATGGATAGAGTGAGCATACTTGGTGAGTTTATCCACGATCACCCAAATAACATTTTTCCATCAGATGTTGGAAGCCCTTCAATGAAGTCCATTGAGATTACACTCCATGCTCCATCAGGAATTTTCAATGGTTGTAGCAAGCCAAGTGGTGATATGGTTTTATAATGCTGCCTTTGACACACATCACATTCTGCCACAAACTTATGCACATCTGCTTGCATACCAGGCCACCCAAAGCACCTATGCACTCTCTTATAAGACCTAGCTCTTCCAGCATGGCCACCCAAGTAACCATCATGATATTCAGACATCACCTTTGCTCTCCAGTCACCATGTTGTGGTACAAAAACTTTGTTCTTATACATTAGTTGACCATTGAGAAGAGAGTAATGTTTTTTTTTTTTCATTTGGATCATGTGTAAGGGTATGAATAATCTTTTGTGCCATTGAGTCTTGTAAACAAGTTGCTTTAATCTCTTCAAGGTATTGATGAACTGGTTGGGATGTACCAGTGAGTGTGGAAATAGTAGGATTCCTTGAGAGAGCATCTGGAACTGCATTGTTCTTCCCAGCCTTATAGTCTATTGTATAGTCATAACCCATAAGTTTCAATAGCCATTTCTGTTGAGCTAGTGTTGTTATCCGTTGACTTAAGAAATGCTCAATAGTCCTGTGATCAGTGTAGATTTTGAAGTGGTGACCAAGGAGATATGGCCGCCAATGTTGCACAGCAGTGACCACAATTAGCATTTCCTTGTCATAAACCGAAAGAGCTAAGTGTTTCTGTGATAATGCCTTACTCAAGAAGGAAATTGGGTGCCCTTCTTGTGACAACACTGCCCCTATGCCAAGGTCTGAGGCATCACATTCCACTGTGAACTCCTTAGCAAAGTTTGGAGTAGCAATAACTGGAGCATTGATTAAAGCATGTTTCAATTCATTGAAAGCTGCAGTGGCTGGGTCAGACCAGTGAAATGCATCCTTCTTGAGTAAATCAGTTAGTGGCTTTGCAATTATACCAAAGTTCCTAATGTACTTCCTGTAGTAACCTGCTAGACCAAGAAACCCTCTTAATTGTTTCAAAGTTGTAGGTTGTGCCCATTGTTGTACATTCTTCACCTTAACTGGATCAACAGTCACCACTGATGCACTAATAATGTGCCCTAAATACTCCACTTGTGAGACACCAAAGCTACATTTGGTTTCCTTAACCTTCAAGGAGTGCTCTTGCAATCTTTGAAAGACCATTTCCAAGTGAACTAAATGTTCCTCCATAGAGTTACTGTAAATCAGAATGTCATCAAAAAAGACAAGAATAAATTTTCTCAACCATTCCCTGAGCACATCATTCATCACTGACTGAAATGTGGATGGTGCATTGGTTAGCCCAAATGGCATCACCAAAAATTCATAGTGGCCCGAATGGGTTCTAAATGTAGTCTTCATGATGTCTTCTTCCCTCATGCGTATCTGATGGTATCCTGACCTCAAGTCCAGCTTGCTAAACACAACATCTCCATGCACTTCATCTAGGAGTTCATCTACTACATGTATGGGGTATTTATCCTTCACCGTAGCTGCGTTAAGTTCCATGTAGTCAATGCATAACCTCCAACTTCCATCTTTCTTCTTAACCAACAAAACTGGTGAGAAAAATGGCCTGACACTTTGCCTAATCACACCACTATCCAACATCTCCTGAATTATCTTTTCAATCTCCTCTTTCTGGAAATGGGGATACCTATAAGGTCTCACATTTATTGGGGGGTGTTTGGGAAAAGTTTAATTTGGTGGTCTTTGTTCCTAGTAGGGGGTAGCTCAGTAGTGGGGTAAAAACGGACTCATACTTGGACATCAAGGCTTGGATCTTGGAAGGAATGATGTTGACATTTTGTAGCTAAGGGTTGACATGAACTAACACTGCCTCACTCTCTTTTCTCAACACCTTTGCATAGCCTTGCAGCTAACCACCATTGTTTTTGTGGCAGACTCTCCTTGTAGCAAATGTTGCTGACCTTGTTGAAGGAGCTTCATTGTCATGCTGCCAAAATTTCAGGTAATGTCGCCAAGAGTCATTAGCCAGCTTGCTCTCAAAATAATTCCACATCCGGATATTGGTAAGACATAATTTTCCACTATAAATATAGCCTTGTAGGTTCACCTCCAATGTAGCTAGCTGATTTTTTTCCATATAGTCTCCACTTGCTAACCTCACTTTGAATGGTTTGATTGTGGCTACTTGTGCTTTAGTATTTCTCAATAGAGATGGGTGCACAAAACAATGTGAAGCACCTGAATCTATGAGTACATGCACTGTGTTCTTCCTACAAGTTCCCTTGAGTTGCATAGTGCTACTTGTGGCATCCCCCAACGCTTGTAGTTGTAGTTCTGGTTCTCCCTCTATTGTAAGTTCTTGCACTTGAACACCCTCATCATTGTCAACATGACCTTGTAAATCCACTTCCTCTTGAACAATTTCAAGCACCATTAACCTTTGTCCTGGCCTCCTGCAATTATGACCAGGGTTGTATTGAGCATCACAAAAAATGCATAGACCTCTAGCTTTCCTGTCTTGAAACTCAGCCTGTGTTAGTCTCCGGTTACCATCAGCTGGTGGAGCAGCAGCGATAACTGGGACATGAGGTTGTATAGCACGCACATGATTTGGTGCAGGTGCAAGCGCAATTGCCAGTGGCCTAGTTGCATTTACCACATTGCCAACCCGAGGAACAAGGTATGGCTGCTTATTTTGTTGCTTTTGCAACAATTCTCTCTCCTCTTCAAATATCTTGGCTAGGTCACAAGCTTCATACAACGTTTTTGGCTTTAGAGCCTTCACCTTGGCCCTAATGTGATCTTTGAGGCCCCCTTGAAAGAAAGATAGGAGCATTTGTGGAGAGAAACCAGGTGCTTGACGTGATAGACGAGTGAACTGGTCCATGTGCTGATCTACCGACCCACTTTGATTCATTCTTCCCAAAGCAGCTTGAACATCCACCAAATTGCTATTTCCAAACTCTCGTATTAACAACTCTGACAAGCCTAACCAAGTAGGAACAAATTCACCGCGAAACATAAACCATCTATCGGAAGCTTTGTCAACCAAATGCATAGATGCAATGGCCAACTTTCTCTCTTCTGGCACTTGGTAAAACTCAAAATATTATTCCACTTTGTTAAGTCACTTAATAGGATCTCCTCCTCCAAAAGTGCCAAATTCCAACTTCATCTGTTTCATGGTAGGCATACTGGCATAGTAAGGTCAAAATGGGTATATGGTGTGGCCTGTGTGGGATTAAAAACTTGATTTGGATAGTATGGTTGGTAAGGAGGTCCCGAGGACTGAAGTTGGGGTGTGGTTGTAGTGCTCATTGTGTAGGTAAGTGTATGAGTATAGTTATGGTCTATGTAAGGTGGTGGGCGGGGTGAGGGAGGCACAAAACTAGTTGAAGCAAAATTGTGTGAAGCATAGTTGTATGGAGTGTATCATGTGGCTGTACCATTTGCAAAACTGTTTGGGGCAAAACTTGTGTTCACGTATCCAATAGTTTTACCACTTGCAAAACTGTTGGGGACAAAACTAGTGTTCACAAAATTTGAAGTTGGACCAAAATTATGAGCATATGTTGGTGGAGCAAAACCGGTAGCAGCGGCAGATGGTATGGGTATGTAGGTTGGTCGAGGGCCATGTATATAAGTAGTGGTTGGTGCTGATTGTGGTAATGAGACTTTTGGTGGTTCCTTCATTGGGGTTTCTTTCATTGTCTCTTTTCCCTTCTCCTCTCTATCAAATCAGTGGTTAGGTTGGGGGTTAGACCTGACTTTGGACACATTCAATGTGTTCATAACTACTCCATATGCATTAGGTATCAACGGCTTAGTGGTATTGAACTCAAACAAAACCTCAGCCTCATCAGTTCCGCTTGATTTCCCTCCAGTCAGTTCTTTCATTGAAGAAGCTGGTAAGGTAGGTTTGTGAACCGTACCCGCAGGAGAGACCGTAGACGTAGCAATGGAAGCCTTGGTGGATGGAGATGACTCCAACAAGGGTGTCGAGGTTGGGCCGATTTGCAGAAGATTAAGGCGGTCAGTCGCACTGCAGATGCATCGCGCATAGCCCGAAACTCCGATAAGATCTCCGAGCGGAACGAGTTGAGTGACTCTTGATAGATGTTGAGAGTGCTCTGAAGCTCTCCGATCTGAGCAGCTGTGTGTTCCTTGTGTTGTTGCAGTGCAAGTTCCACATTAGTTGGCTCAGTAAGTGGTTGCTGAGATCCCCCAGCCCCCTTGCGTCCCATAATTCAAGAACAAACCCAGAAGAGGCTCTGGTACTAGATAATAAGAATGTAAACGAAAACAAAGCTTAATTGAAAATGCTGAAAGCTAAAAATGGGCATGATGAAATTGAAAGAACATATCTCCATTCATTGCAGCCAAAGCCTTACACTTTTACTACTTATAGGTCATATTGATCATCAGGATGCAAACACGTGTCACGCATCTAACTAATAATAATAATACCCCTAGCAGTTGAAACAAAATATCTAATAAACCTTACAAAAGAAATACCATGGATTCATAACAACCGCACGCTCAACATCACCCTTCTGCATATACCCACTAATCATTGCATTCCAAGAAGTAATATTCTTGTCCGGATCACTCAGAAACAGCTGCAATGCCTCTCCCATCATGCCATTCTTGGCATACCCACTGATCATTGTGGTCCAAGAAACATAGTCCCTCGTCGGCATTTTATCAAACAGCCTCCTCCCCTCCTCAATGTACCTACTTCCGCCGCACGAAACGTATCCAGATATCATTATATTCCAAGACACAACATCTCTCTCAGGCATTTCGTCGAACAGCTTCCGGGCCTTGACCATCTCGCCGCGTCTCACGTACCCAGCAATCATTGAGTTCCAAGTCACGATGTTCCGCTGCTCCATGTTGTCGAATGCTTCCCTGGCTTGCTCTGTTTTACCCATGCAGAACAAATGGGAGATCCGTTTGTTCAGTGAGATGAAATTTACGTCTTGAATAAGTAACTTGTAACTTGTAAGTAGCTAGGAAATGAAATTTTGTTGGTGCAATACCACCTACTGTATAGAAACCTCGACGGCTCGACGCTTGCTAGTTGCTACGCTCAGCCAACAGATGGGAAGCCTCGGCAGTGCACAGCAGCTATCATTTTCAGTAGCATTGCCATGGCGCCAATCTCGCCAACAGTCAAAACCCTCACTTCAAATCCAATGCGCTCTCACCAAACAAGGCCAACGCTTTCTGACCAAGCTCGCAGCCAACGCCAACGACCCATCCGTCGCCAACAAATTGATCTCCAAGTTCCTGTCTAGCTCTTCCAAGTCCGCTGCTCTCAGCACTCTCTCTTATCTCCTCTCTCCCCACACCACCCACCCTCACCTCTCTTCCCTCGCCCTCCCAGTAAGTCAAGACCAACTCCTCTGCGCATTTCCCGATTGGGTTTTGTTTTACTCTTGAATTCGACTAAGTTTCAGAATTGGGTTCTTGCAGATGTACTCGAAAATCACAGAGGCGTCTTGGTTTGAGTGGAATCCAAAGCTGGTTGCTTCCCTTGTTGCGTTGCTTGATAAACAAGGAGTAGAGAGCCAATCAGAAGCTTTAATCTCCGAGACCATTGAGAAGTTAGGCACTAAAGACCGAGAGCTTGCTCAGTTTCATTGCCACTTGGTGGAGTCACACTCGAAGATAACCTCAAAGCGTGGGTTTGATAAGGCATGTAGTTATCTCTATCAGCTTCTTCAGAATTCTAGCTCTGTTTATGTGAAGCGTAGAGCTTTTGAATCGATAGTTGGAGGCTTATGTACCATGGATAGGCCTCAGGATGCGGATGAGTTGATTCAGGAGATGAAGATTAAGGGAATGAAAGCGTCGGTTTTCGAATTCAGGTCTGTGGTTTATGGCTATGGAAGGTTAGGACTGTTTGAAGAAATGCTGAAGGTTGTGGACCAAATGGAGAAGCAGGGGTTTGGTAATGATACTATATGCTGTAATATGGTTCTTTCATCGTATGGAGCGCACAATGAGCTTGCTGCCATGGCAATGTGGCTTCAGAAAATGAAAGAATCGAGTGTTCCTTTCTCAATTAGGACTTACAATTCGGTGTTGAATTCATGCCCTACGATCATGACAATGCTGCAGGAGCCGAATGCTGTTCCGTGTTCCATTGGAGAACTGACTGGGATTTTGGATGGTGATGAGGCTTTGCTGGTGAAGGAGCTGGTTGGATCGGCAGTTGTGGATGAGGCAATGGTGTGGGATGCTGCAGAGGGCAAGTTGGATTTGCATGGCATGCATTTAGCTTCAGCGTACTTGGTAATGCTGGAGTGGTTCGAGGCAATGCGACACAGGTTCAAGAGTGCGGAGTGCGTGGTTCCTACACAGGTGGTCATTGTTTGTGGATTGGGAAAGCATAGCACTGTTAGAGGTGAATCCCCGGTTAAAGATATGGTTAAAGAGATGATGCATCGAATGAAAAGTCCGATGAGAATCGACAGGAAGAATGTCGGGTGTTTCATTGCTAAGGGAAGAGCTGTGAAGGACTGGTTGTGTTGAACTGTTGGACAGAATAGGTAGCTTTCCGATCCAAACATTTTGAAAACCACAGTACTTTACCACCTCTTTGCAAAAGTTTGCTTTTCAAGTCCTACTGAATCTCTTTCTGAGGGTGAAGTCTAGATTCTGTTGTATGCGTACTTTAAATTCATTTTCAGCTACAGAATAGACATTGAGCTGGCTTGGTGTTTAATAGAGTTGATAGTAAAACCGTTGGGCTGAGTATATACAAGAGAAAATCCTAGCAGCATATGTCTCAACATCGAACAAGACTACAGTATATATATATATATATACATATACACACACAATATATTTTCAAAGAGACTTCAAATGAGCAGAGCACATACTATTCCCAAATCCTTGCACTCAGCACTAGACACGGTTGCTTACTCCTGGTAGCTCAACACAAAATCTGTCGCATTGAGGGAATGAGACAGCAGTGGCGATATTCTTCAGGCAGTCAGGACTCTTTCGATAACGGTAGATACTAGATACACACTACCTACAAATTTTGCACAGCACCGCTAATAAGGTCTGGGATTGATAAGTTAAGCTTGCCATTTGTATCTAGACAGTAGCCTGCACGAGCATTACAAAATGACATTTTCATGATCAAAGAATATTATGGCAGAAGAGAATGACAGTGAAACCTAAAAAACACGTTATCATAGGAAAACTGTCATCATAGATATCACTAGAGCAATCCAAAAGTACAGGAAATGACGTTTGGACAGGAAACATAAAAAGAATAAGAAGCAAATAATAATAATAATAAATAATAAACCAAATAAAAAAGAGATTAAGTTTGCATTGTGTGGAGAAAGCCACGGCTCTAAAACATAGCAACAATTGCAGCTGCTAATACTATCATTCCCGAAAAGGTGAAAACTAATGATAGTAGGCCTTTCCAATATTATTAATGTGAGTAACAATATACTAGTATATAACAAATGTCTGGTTGTTTTACTAGAAGCCTTAAATAAGGGTGCAGTTATTGCCATCCAACAGTGTTCGTATTTAACTCGCCCTAGAACCAAATTTATGCCTAAAATATCCAATTTTAGTCTCCATTAAATATAAAGAGAAATAAAAATCAATTATGTAAAATACCAAAGATTTCTCATTCTTGATTCTCGATCATTGTTCAAGAAGTGTATCAAATCAGGACAAAAGATGTTACTTGATCCCAGAAAGTGTGAAAACTAAAAGCAGCACCGACTCCATAGAATAAAATATGTAAAAGCAGTCTGGCTAAAACCCTTGAATTCATTTTCTTCTTTGTTCACTTAAATGCAGAGACATACAGCAAGAATTGTTGTCCCTATTCATGGGGGTACTACTCGTGAGAGAGAAACAAGTTAAATGGGAATGACCCAACAAGTGCCATTGATAATTTAGGTTATTATTCTGCCATTAATTATGAATTTGAGATTTTAAGTTATGGTGCTGGTAATTGCCAGCGATCTACTCTGGGCTGGAAAACAGATTGGGTAACTGATCCTATTTTTTTCCTCGATTTTAATTTAGTACATTTTAATTTAACTCATGGGTAGAATATGGTTTTTATGAGGAATATTTTGTTTGTAGAGTGAAATACGTATACACCCCAATCGATGCTTTATGTAATCCAGTAATAACTTTATTAAAAGACACAAAGCTTATTGACAATAAATATCATTGTAACTCCTATATATCGTGCTACAGGCAAAAAGTCCACTCGTTGGTCTAATATATTTCAGGTTAAAGACGTTAAACACAACTGGGCAGAGAATGCAACAATATCATCTACTTTATACACATTTTAGTATCAATACCAGAAAGGAAAGAGCATACCTGCTTCAGGAAACACGTGATTCCCCTGGTTGGCCTGGTACCTGACCTTTGAAAGGTAGAGCCGTAGAGACAAAAATTGAGTTGATTTTAACTCCCGACAGGACAAATTCTGAATGAGGTACATCAAAACCATGGCATCCACCAGATATACATCTTTCCAAGATTTTTTTGGGAGACTGCTTCAGATATCAACCGACGAGCCTGACCTTCTACAGCCAAAGGCAAAGATGGTGCTGCTCCAACACCGACAACTACTCCTTGCAACCTTGCCTCAATGTTATTGATGGCTAGCTGTGATGTTTATAAAGAACACTATTTAGTGGTTGTTTCAAAACAAACACTTGCCAGGACCTTCGTAAAATCAAAACTGTTCAGGAAGGACGGCGAGTCTTGGTTTTAAACTTTCTACACAGAGAACTAGAGATCTAGCTCACTTCAGCATTAATGATAGTACAACTTATCAGTTACGTCTAAACATGTGATGCAGCAGCATCAGTACTTCTAATATAGAACTTCAACCCTTCAAATACCATAGTCATAAGAAGCACATTGTTATCTTGTAAATGGCCACCGAAAAGCACCAGTGACCACCCAAACCTATCCATTGATCCTCCAAAACACCTTATTCTATCAGTATAAATGAATTAAATTTTATTTGAGGGCTATACAAAATTTGACAGTTAGGGAAATTAAGTCATTTTTTAAATCAAGTTGCCACAACTTGCTTCAATTATTATTAGTATTATTTTTTCTGGACAGAAGTTTCCATGATTATATTTCCGAGGCAAATTGCTTCATTTAGGAATAATAATCAATCTCATTTTTAGAACATAAATCCAAACATAGTAGTGAAGAGTCAAAACCATGATAAAAAGATTGTCAAACCTGCGCGTGTGGATTCTGCACTTCTACTCCACTAGACTTGTGTGATTTTGTCCATTCTACAAGAGGATCATGGACAAAAGTCTCAAGAACACTCATCAATGTCTCCCGATGCATCCTCAGTACTGAAAGTGTGATTTCGCATATCTTCAAAAAGATTCCCTCATAGCCAATGATGCCCAAACCATCAATCATATTCTGCCAGTTCCATAACAAACTCCATGAAAATGAAGAAACCATGTAGTGAAAGAGAAAAGAATATAATAACTAACGGATCTATACATGCTCATATAGTATTAATAATACTCTAATTAATTGAGAGACATGCATCTTATAAATCCTTTTTCTTTTTTATCCATTTGCTCCTCTCACCTGAGTCAGTCTGAAAGGCACCAGCTCAGGCTTCTCCAATTGCAAGCCTTTGTCAAATAAGCAACTGAAATCAACATGAACACAATCACCTGTTGTAGAGTCAAACAGAATGTTTTCGCCATGTCGGTCACCAAGCCCCACAATATGTCCAACCATGGACCACACTGCAGTAGTGTGTGCATAAGCAACCCGCGCCCTAAACCAAGCGGCTGGCTCAGAAAAGGTGGTCAGGAACCACTTGTGGAAAACTGGAGGGAACATTGGAAGAATTTTGTCCTTCAACATGTCCTCTTCTGGTATTTTACCCTTGCATTGATCATATATGCGCTTGATCTTTGGATTTGTATCCCTATCAAAGTTTCCACAGTTCATATATATGTCTTGAAGTATCTGTCGAAGTCCACGTGTGTGCGGCACCCATTCTATCATGCCACAGTCCTCTGTCAAAGGAATTACTGCAAAGGTGCGAATGTAGAGCTTCCGCCGACGGCTGGCTGGGTATTTAGACAGCAACCGGTTAATCATTGCTGTGAACTCCATCATGCGTGCATCTTTCCTGAGGTCATCCTTGGGTTTGCAGAGGAATGGACGTTCAATTCCATCACTGCCCAATAAAACAATCTAAAAAGGCAAAGGAGAGAGCAAATTATTACCAAGATTGTCATGTTGTGTCAACTATCAGACATTTCCAAGATATAAAGAAGACAAGATTGCAACAACTCAGATCCCTCAAACTTCCAAGTCTAATTTTGGGCTTCACCCCAAGCTAATTGGATACAAATGGAGTCATAAAATGACCCGCCAAATCTATTTGGAAAAATATTACAGGTTATCACGAGTGAGAATTGCTAATCTAATTTCAACTTCGGAAACATGGGGGATTAAATCAGTAGTTAATGATTAAAACAGTCTCCATGCACTTTTAGAAGGAAAACCCAACATCAGTAATTTGGTAATATAGGAAAAGACTGTGGACACATGAATATGATAGGATATAAGTTCAGAATGTTAAATGACTTGAAAATTCAGAAGAACTTACTTTCTTAGGTCGCTGAAGGGAAGAAAGAATCTCAGCCTCATCACGTATTCCTGAAATGGTAGGCAGATCAGTTGCAGAAAAGATATCGGACTTAAGTGAGTCAGACAACTTCCCATCACATGTCGGTAGGCTAACAGTTAGAGATTGCTGAATCGGCATGATAATTCCCAGCGGCATCATCCTCTTTAAGAGACTAAATTCAGTGGAGATATTTATTGTTTTCACCTTTGTTTGACAAGCATGGAAGCACAACTTGATAAAATGATCAATCATACTGGCAAACTGAGCAAACAAATTGCTTCCACTAGCTCCTTGGATGAACCCTTTTCGTGCCTCCTGTAGAATTTCAGCAGCTGCCTCCCTCCTAGATGGAACAGTGGATTTTGAAACCGCTGCCATGATCCACAAGGCTTGTTGTGGGTAATGCCAGAGAACTGATGTGATGATGTTTTTAACCACTTGAACTACTTCCTTATTCTGGTGGCAGATTCTTGAAACCAACTGTGGCAGTACTGTTAGCCACTGATATGTTGGCAAGTCTTTCAAACATCCTCGCATGCATCTGATCACCTGCCAATATAAGAATAAGACAACACACAGAAGAATAACATAATGAATGAAGCAGACATAAATTAGCAAAAGAACTAGAGTTCAAATTCAATATATGATAGTTACCAGCTTATGGACATTTTGTAAATCTCTATTGGTAGATTTGCCACTGCTTTCATACATGGTCCCAAAGTCGAACCATAGGGTCAATAACCTTGGAAGTGCTTGAAAGAGATTCTTGTGGCCCCGATGAAGCCCTTTTGCATAGAATATCAGTATATCAGGCACATATGCCCACCAAGCTTTCTCAGTGTTTGATTTTGAAGAACCAATAATAGTTGTATCTGATGACAGTTTCCTAGAACCCAGTTCCATATTTTCTTCCTGACGCTTCCTGGCATCAGCTAGGACTTCCTCATAATATTTAGCCAAGTAAAAATATCCTTTCTCCCACTTGGGCTGCAGCTCCCTAACCTTGTTATATAGACTTATGACATCTTCTTTCTGCTTCTGCCCAGTGTAATGGATCCACCTGGAATAGAGGAGAAGTGTTTTCGCAATATCCCGATTTTCATTCCAAGCTTGAGTGTTATTAACTAAAGGGGGCAGGCTCTGTGGAACCAGCGAAAGACTAGTAATTGATGAAATTGCAGCAGCGCCTACAACCCCTTCAGGCATGTTTAAGAGACATTGTTGCAACTGTGCAATTGCACCATCAGACCGCCTAGTGCTCCATAGAAGTTTAGCCTTCTCCATGTGAACATTAGGTGCATTGGTAACTTGGGCTTCTAGAATCGCCTGATTTGCCGTCTCAAAATGACCAGCCATGCGACATAGCTTTGCATATTGAAGCCAGCAGCTCCCAACTTGAGAATCAAGACCACTGTTAGCAAAGACCATTCTTCGGAAAGCCAAAAGTGGCTCTCTTGCCCAGAGTGATGGCTGAGTAAATCTGAGGCGGTTTTCCCAATTCTCCCTCACTTTTGAGAATTTAGGATCATCCAATGCAAATGATTTCTCCAAGAAAGATGCATCACCAAGAAGAGTATAAAAATCCTCAAGCTCTCGTAGCAGGTGAAGTTTCACAACAAAAGGGTATGCACGCACATAAGAATCCATGCCTGCAGCAGAAAGGGGAGCAATTAGTGCTTGCTTGGAGAGGGCAATTTTTTCTTCAACTGAAAACTGATCCTTAGTAATCATTGCCTGCAGAATTTTTGCAACATCCATATCAAATGAAGCATTACTTTCAGAGCTGCTACAGAGTAAACCTTCTCCATCAGCTCCACTAAGGTACTCATCCATCAAATCCCACCTACCAAGTCTCCATGCTGCCTGCACGCCTTGCATGCACCATGTTTTCTTGTATTGGGGTATCCTACACATTAAACCATCCACATGTGTAACCATAGCCTGAAGGTGACACATGTTCAATAAACAGTTGAGCACATCAGACTGCTTTTGAACTGATGTCGGTTCCATATGCAGAGCTTGTTCACAAGAAGTTAAAACCTCTGCCCAATTCCCAGCCTTTTTGTTGATCAAGAGCTGGTCTTGTAATTCCCAGGATTTACGCAAAAATGCAAATCCGGAAAGACCATCAGGCTCATCCAGACAACTATATATTTCCATCAGATATGCCACATCTGCATTGTCAAATGAACCACTTTTCTCAGATGCAGGGTTGAAAGAACCTGATTTTTCCCTCACGTACAACTCATAATACATGAAGGATCTTGCATAAGCCTGACACCTAAAAGAGGCCCTGGCAAGGGTCTCCTTCGGAACAGCAGACAAGAGTTTGGAAACATGTTCGCACTGTAGACGAAGTTGGTCCTGATTGGTAGTATACTGATTCTGATGCCTGGTCTTCGATACTTGTTGCTTAGAAGCTAATAATTGAAAAGAACGGAATAGTTCTTGTCTAACGTCATCCGCCCATTGACCAAGATTATCAAGGAGAATAAACACAGCTTGAATGCAAACTTCATTTTTCCCACCATTGACTCCATGCACTGCATCCTCACTGTTATGAGATGCAGCAACATCAAGAACATATAGGATTTCTTGTGTTATGCCATCGCGTGCCTCCTCTGTGCCATGACAAACAGCATTAAGAACTAAATATGGAAGCAGATAGATTGCTGTTTGCATATCCTGGCGCACTATGCCTCGACAAGCATTGAAAATTCTTGCACGAGAACCAGTAGCATGTGTAGTCAGCTTTCTTATCCAGAAGAATATCCATCTTCTGAATGACATAGATGGACGGTAAATTGGGCCAGCAAATGCAGGATCAGCAACATTAGGAAGTTGAAATCGAGAGGACAAGTAAGGGGCAATTATTTCTTTGACATAATCCGAAAACCGGTCCCATAATCTCTGACCCCTTCTAGTCATCTCATTTTTACCATCAGTAGTCATCATTCCAGATGCAGAACCTAGCTGAGGGTCTTTGCCCTTTGGAGCTGACATAGGAGCAGCAGTGTTCTCATGTAACGAGGCCTCACAACCTGCAATCTTTAGCAGTTCCTGTATGGCTACTACAGCTGAATCTTGAATTATAGTGTCAGGTGCAGCTCTAAAAGCCCGCGCAAGTTGCTTCTGAATCAACTCATAGATGAGGTCATCATCAGAACATTCAATTTTAAAACGTTGACACGAAAAGGCCTTCAGTTTAGCAGGGTCGACTGCACCCAGGGCCCCCAGGCAGTCAGCACACACCAACTTCAGCCGCTGTCCAACTGCTCTCCTTGATTCTTCTGCACATCCTTTAAGTAGAGATCTGATTAAAGAGCTCAAAATTTCCATATCTGCACCAGCTTCAGCAGTTATTAGGGATGTAACCCCTTCCCGTTCCAAGTTCAGTAACTTCTTCAACTCACACACTACCATGTATCTCACATTTAAGCTGTCATGATTCAAACCATCAACAATATCACGCAATCGATCCCTTAAGGTCATTGACCCTCTGGCTTCTTGTAAAGCCTTGTTCACTTCTGTTAGAGCTGGTATACTGGGCAATGGAGGGAACTCACGGATATGCTCCTTTAGAATATACCTGTTATTTAGAACTAGTTCTTCCAAAATTTGTACCACTTTATCCAGATGTGCTGGACTTTCATCATCTCTCTCAAGAAAGGGAATAAGAGCGGCAAAAACTTGTGAAATGACATGTTTAGTGCTAGCCGGTGATACTTTCACCAACTGCCCAACAAAAAAATGCAACACAGAGAGACCCTCACTCTGGAGGAGTTCTTTATCAATCGCATGCATGAGAAGAACCATTAATTTAGGCACGTAAGTACTAAGATGTCGACCCATCATTTTAATTAGCATCTCAATTCGTTGCAAGGCTTGTTTCTGCAAAGAAAATTCTTCTGCATGGAGCATCTTTCTATCGATACTGTTTAGAAGGTGGGCAAAATGATTCCGCAAAAAGTTTGGTAGATCTTCACCCTCATCCAGAACTCTAGCAACCTCCTTCACCATCTCAGGTACTCTTGCTAACCTGTAAGCAGACAAGAGATGTAAATATGTATACTCTTACAACACAACAAAAATACACGTATAACATACCAGATACATTAATAATTCTTTGGTGAGCAACATCATGTAATAATAGGTATCAAAAAGAATTGCGTAGTGATATCCACTCAGAGATGCAAGTAAAACATATGGAAAAGGTGCACCATAAGCCCAGGTGACAAGTAGAGCTTCATACCTTCCACTTATATCATCTGAATCACCTCCATCAAGAAAGCATATGAGTTCATCGAGAAGATTATTTAGTGCAGCAGCAAAGATTTCTTTTTTGTTTGAACCAATTTGTGTATGGTAGAACAGTACAGCAGCTTGTAACTCTCGCAGATCTCGTTGATGGAGAGCAAAAGCTAGCACTTTTGGCACCCAAAGAACTATAAGACCTGCAACATCAGTGTTTAACCATTTCGCCAGTTCATATAAGGTGCCAACTGCTTGATCATCATTTTGCTGAGACACCACAAGCTTAGGAAGAACTACTGGAACCATTTTCTTGACAAGATCTTCTGTTTCAATACCAAGAACTGATTCTGCAAACTCTTGGACCATAGTCGGACGGCTAGAGAGCCTTGAAGACAGGAAGTCAAAGAGTTCATTTCGAACATGAACAACTTTTAGAAGAACTACTTGCAAGCCTCCTTTAAGATGAAAACAGCAGGATTTGTGTATCAACTTTGCTGCAATCATTCTCACTGTCGCGTGTGGATTATCAAGTTGATCAACCAACAAAAGAAGGGAAAGCAAGAATAATGGACTCTGAATATCAACTGCAATCATTATTTCAGCAGTTGATTCCAAAAGAGTCTCAAAGATTTGCAGGTCTGCAGTTTCTGAAAAGGAGTTGTTGATTATGTTCAAAAACCCTTGTTCTTTACCATTACTTGGCATGCCCTCATCAGGAAATAAGCAACTCAAATTTGAACCCTCAATGAACGAACTAATCTGAGTGCAGAATGCTTCTCTTATAGCCTTCTTGGAATTAATCAGTATATATTTAACACATGTAATCCATACAACTCTTGACTCCAATAGATTCTCTCTGCCCCCATGTACAAGTACTCGGCGGATATTTTTCACACAAGCCACTTGAACCTCTTCAGATGACTCATCGTTAAGAAGCTCAAAATATAGAGACTGAAGATGGTGAAAATTACAGTCCAATTCTCTGAGATTTTCAGGAAGATCTATGATATTTGAGTATGACTCGGTATTGTGTTGAACACTTCTGTCACACATTGAACACCAGAATCCTTGCAGTAAATCCACTGTTTGACTGTGCCTCTCACTTTTCATTTTAAAGAAAAATTTACACCGGCTTCTATTCTTGTCATCTCCATTGTTATGAGATCCATAAAGACATGACAAAAAACCAATACAAAAGGGAATGATTTTCTTCACCTTCTCAGTTCTCTGTTGCCCCAATAGCCTGCAAGTGTGAGGGACATAACATAAATTACTGAATGGAAGCTTATATTATTTTATGAACACAGAGAACACAATGAATCACAGTTCAACTTTGGTACTCATTGCCCTCTGCTACTTCCCCAAGCAGTTAATAAAATATAAGAAAACAAAAACATTTATAAGTGAAATTTACGGCAAATTTAAGAAAACATTGGAAAAACATATATTAATTATTATTATTATTATAATGATAATAATAAATAAATTACTAGTCCAAGTTTCCCTCCATGATTCTTCGATAACTTTTCCTAATAGAGAAGGAGTGTCAGAGTTTTTATTACTAAATTTATCCTCCTTAGATGAGCCTGTTTCAATCGCACTTGTTACAATACACATTAAGCACACATATTAATCACAGATGCTACCAACAACATATATTAAATTCAGAGAATAGCCAGCTCTAGAATGTTTTCTTACTCAAGCCTTCTGAATACGTGAGAAAGGCCACTGAGGCTAGACCACATGGCAATCACGGGCATAGAATGTATAGCTTCAATTATAACCTCCTCACATTCATCATTAAGACCCAGGTCCAATACTTCAAGTTGAGTTTCAAATCTTGCGCTACGACCAAGTTTGCATGCAACTTGAAGTGATATACATTTTATTTTCCACAATTGATGGCGGTCAGTAACTACATGAGGATGGGTCCACGGAAGCTTTAAAAGGACAAGTATAAGATCAGAATCAACAGGCAATCCATCCATACACTTCATCATTAAGCAATCTGCATAAGAATCAAAAGAAATACTTCACATGCGATAAGTGAAAGGAATTGGTGTTTTTTTACATATGACTAGCATAAATAGCTGTCTATAAGGACACAAAGATATAAAAAAAAATATGCTCTGCAGCTTAGCCTTGAAGTAAACAATCAAGCAATCAGACCTTGAACCAGTCAATCAGGACAAGATTCAAGCTGACGTACTTGATGTCTCATGAAACAAGAATCCCTACTAGTGACTTGTACTGAACAGCAAGTATGCACAAAACTCCAGCATCCAACATCCAAACCTCCAGAGATTGCATGAATGACAAAAAGAGGTGACTCAAAAAATAAAAGCAGATAAATGGAAAGTATGCTTAAACTCCAATTTTCAACAGCCAACCCTCCAGAAAATGAATTAATGGCAAACAAGCGGACTCAAGAAAATAAAAGGTGATAAACAGCATTAAAAAGAGAAGGAATAGAAATATCGATCACATAACGAGGGAGAAACCTAGAGGCTCATAAGAGATTATCAACCATGACAGAATTTTTGAACCAAAATATAACATATCGATATCTCAAAGGCGAGATTTTTTCAATTTAAATAAAAGTAGGTCTAACTTCTTACTTCGCAAACATAACATGCAGTGAATTCCTTCCAGGTAGATGGAAATATCAAGTTCTACGGTACTTCCTTCCTTTGCCTACATGATGTAATTCTCAATTAGTGGCAAGTGAATTATTATGCTAATCCACAAATTGAAACCACCATACCTGTTGGCATATCCAAGGTATCCATGCATACATCTGATGAAAGATGCATAATGATAGATAAGTCTCTGGATATCTACAGAACGCAATGCAAAGAATGCTAAGAGCCGTTAAAGCAAGATCAGGTCCCAAGGAATTAGGACTGATTCCAGGAGACTTTAAACATCCAGCAAAAGAAAGGAGTGATTTATGCATCCGATTTGCATAGTCTTCTGTCTCATAAGGAACTATATGAGTACGCTGCCATTCCAACTGACTATTGGAATCAGGATTGATGACTTTTTCATCAATCTTTTGACGTTTGATCTTGAAATAATCCACATCCCCAATAGGTCTTTTTTCTCCAACATGTGAGGTTTCAATTGGTTTATCACTTACTGAGGAAAAACTTCGGCAGGTACTATCTGTTATTCTTCCTCCAACAACATCAGAACCAAGTATAGAGAGAGCAACATGTAAACAATCTATCAATGAGAAGGAGGGTTCCGGACATGAAAGTACATATACGAGAGATTCCGGCCTCCAGATATAAGGGGGGCACATCTTCGCAATTCGTATGTATGTGTTGCACAAGGCAACCTGAAAACAAATAAATTATTAGGTTCACGGAACAAACCAATCTTTGCATCTGTCAGCAATCCAGAAGATAAGAATGGCTCACAAGAGTAACCAAAGACAGAAAGAAAAATAGAGTGAATATTGACATTAACCTTAAGCTCCTGGCTTTGGGTACTCCTCATTGAATGAGGAAATACATTGACTAACTGCGCAGCCGTTAGCTTGACTATACCATCAGGGCAATTAGAGTGCAATACCTCTAGGCAACCACCCATGGACGAATCATAACCCGCGTTCCTGCAGCATGATGCCAATGCAGAGATTTAATAAGAGTAATATTAGATGTAGATATTTCACTAAAAACCCTGAAAAACGAAAAAATAAAATGCTTTAGGAAGATGTGTTACGCCGTAATGACTCAAAAAAGGTAGCAGTTGCCTATAAATTCATTGCTTATTCAAACCATGTTTTACGGATGACACAGTTTGCAACATTTATTAATATCTCATAACTGTCAAAACGTACCATGCCCATCATAATCATTCTAATCTGAAAAGCATTTGTATTCAGTCTAATACTTGGAAAGCATGATCATGAATTGAACCCAAACTACAACACACTCCATAATTATCAAAATGTGTATACACCCAAGTCAAAAACAGGATTCGTAGTTTGTGATGAAAAAGGAGGTTCTGTGGAAACTCCATGAGACACTCAAAACTATTTTGAATGATCCAACTGCAATGGAAAATTATAGAGAACGCTCATAAAATAATATTACAATTATATGAGTGGGTGTCTTGTGGGTATGTCTGAGTTTATTGTTGTAATCCGGCCACTAAGGTGATAGAATGTAACCAAAATATTCCTCCACAATAGCCAACCACATATACCAGGGATAAGAAAAGATAGTGTAGAAAAAAAATTAAGAAAACAGTTGCTTCATCTGGGCATTTCTGGGGGTTAATTCCACTTCGCGTTCAAAATGAATTATAAAAAATTGGAGTAAAAGAGAAAGACCTATATGCAGGAGTTCCATCTTTGTCCTCGCTTAATATAGATGATATCGACTGGATCATGTTATGATAAGGAATGACGTCACATTTTGTAGCAGATCCAATGATGCGCGCAAATTCAAAAATCGCCTTGCATAAAATTCAACTAGTTAGAAATTTGTGGGGAGGTGGTACAGAATTATAAAAATAATTCTTGTAACAGCTGTTGAACGTATGAGCATCTCAGATACACTTCTTTCAAGTCTCATCATCATGCATACAAGTTTCATTAAAACCACAGAAACAGCATGAGAAGCAACTGCTTCTCATTCAAAATAATGACGATGATAATAATAAGTAATCGCTACTCACCACATGCAAATCAGCATCCCCATAACAAAGAAGTGAACATGCTGCCATAACAAATGGCATATTGACAAGTCCATCCACATATAGAGTTCCTTCAGTTAAGCATTTTCCAATAAGCTTAATCATCCAAGTTGCAAAAGGTTGCCACCTTGTATTGCCTGTAAGGTCAATCAAGATCCCAGTGTCATCAACAGGTTTGATACTGTCTGGGAGATCTCCAAGATGTGAAGGATCATCTAAAATTCCATTGAAGGACTCGCAGAAACACTTTAAAGTCACTCTACTTGATTCTGTAAAACTTGATTTATCCGCATTGACTGATGCAACACAGAAAAGATCTGAACAAAGACAAACATATATTAGCTTTCTTGTAAGTGCATACACATCAATCAATAAGGCAAATGTCCAGTTCAACTAAGCTTTCAATATCTTATACAGTAACATTCCAACCAAAAATCGCATCGAAAAGCCTGGTAATTATACAAAAACCATCAACTATCTAATCACAAATCACCACATCCTCCTTACCTTGAACAACAAGCATACAATCCATGAAAAAATAACGATATGCATCCTGCGCTCCGCTGCGAAGTAAGGTCAAAAGTGGTCCAAGCGTTTCGAATATCACTCCATGCTTAGACCTGAAAAAAACACCAATTAGAACAACCCTAACATAATCCATAACAATATCAACAATCACAGACTGAGCTGTTTCTTCAATTCTTCTAAGGCTTTAAACAAATCACCAAATACATTTCCTCAGTGAATCAAAAACCAAACGAAGCCTCAAAAAATCAAACAGTGACAGTTCCAAAACCCTTACCGGAACGCCGGCTCTGCGAAGAAGGCCAGAATCCGACCGAGCATGGGGAGAATCGCGCCGGCCTTTCCATGGTAAAAGACGCCGGGAAAATGCTTCGCCGTGTAACCGATCAGCCTCAGTATAGCTATCACTTCTCTCTCACTCGCTGCAAGCAAACCAAAATTGCAATTCAACTTACTGCGGTTAAATTAGGGTTAGGGTTTAGAAAGAGGGGTAGTGTACCAGTGGGAGAGGGGACGACGTGAGCATGGAGAAGGTTGGGAAGGACGGCGCGGAATCGATTCTCCAAAGCGGCGTCGTTTTGGTTGTTGGGAGAAGAGGAGGTCGCGGCGGCTATGCGTTCTCGGAGCTCGTGGATGAGTCTCAGGTTGGACATTCTCTCATGCTCTCAATTCTCTCTCTTTCTTTCTCTCTGTGTTTTCTCTTCCCTCCCAAATTTCGAAGTGAAGTGCAGGCTGTGTCAGTCGATGTGGAAAAAGTAGAAGCGTACCTTGCACCTTACTAGCCGCGCTTTCTATTGGGCCTTACACTTTTCTCGGTTCGGGTCAACCCGGGTTTGAGCCCAAAACCAAACTCAATTTTTTGGAACTTGTTTTCTCAATATTTTACAAGTTTTGTAACCTTGTTTCAAACATGTTAGGGGGGAATAAATTTGCCGTAATTTTCAAAATGTAGATACGTTGAATATGGTAGAAACAACAGCATCTCTAAATCAAATTGAATTTAAGCAGTAGAATTGAGAGTGAGATGAAGACTGGGATTCCCTTTATAGCCTTTGCATCATATATATGACGTGTATTATTATCAAATTTAGTGTAGAAGTGTTAGTAAATAACTACTAGGGTCGGAATAGAGCTATATTAAAACCTTCTATATGTACTTCTAGAAATTTGGAAGCTCTTACTCGGATTAAACCTGCTTCTAGTTTCTATAAACTAAATGTGGCTAGTTCTAGGACTAGAATTGATGATATTGGAGCTCGAGGGATAAATAGAGATTGTAGTGGTTGCTAGATTGTAGGGTTTATGATAAAACATTGAAACTTGTGAAGTTTTGCACGGTGAAGCTTCTTGGAGTCTGTTTCATGGTCTTCAATTGTCTTTTTTGCAAACGGAGTAAAATTGCAGCTTCAGTTGAAACACCTAGCTAGTCAGTGAGAAGGAGACGATAATTGAAGTTAAAATAGATATATAATTACATAGACATATGCATATACGTAACCACAAGGACATGACATGAGTGGCAACAAATCTAACTAGCATCTTGTCGGAATAAAAAATAACAACTCTAATTAGCAAGTAGCAACGCCCTATGGAAAATCAAACGGAACTTCTACTCCATATGCTCTAGTTCAAGATTGTAGACAACTAACTTGAGATCAATCCATCAAACAGTGTCAATGGATATCATCCTCTCCCATCTCTACTAGATCCTCCTGCATGAACTCTGCTCCCTTCTCCGTATATCCCAAGGCACTTAGGGTATATGCACACTCATCCGGGAGATCAGACTTTGGATTTCCTCGTTTCCCCACTTAGTTTTTGGTTGTTGTGATATTAGAGGGAGGCAGACTGGTGGTTGTGGGAGGCATTCCACGGACATTTATGTCAATAGGCAGCAGACGGTACTGAATATCAAGCTCTTGAAAGATCCGTACCATCTCTTCAAGTAAAAGGGCTCTCCTTGCCCACTTTTCTCCCATGTCTTGGAAGTTCATTCTATGCGTCAGCCAGATAGCAAACCTCATCCTATTTAATTCTTCTACATCCTTTAATATGAACATTGGCGCAGGATGCCAGTGCTCCTTTTTGTTGTCAATGTAACTGTAACAGCAACCATAACAAATCATATGTTAACCAGACGTTGAAATACATCATCATTTGAATGTAGTAAGTAGCATAAGGACCTTTTCACTTACCTTATCATTCTCTGCTTCATCACAGCAATCTTATCTGCCGGAGTCGTTATATGGACACAAAACTCAACAGCATCTCCAGTGTCCGGACTGCGATAGAAGTTATTGATAGGCTTAGTTGCAAGGGTGTTGTTTGGGTACACGATCTTCAGGTTGTCATACCTCAGAAAAACAGTAGTCAAAATATTCATCTCCTCTACAACCATCTGAGAGTCAGTGATTAAACGATTTTAGACCATAAACATAAGAATGTACGATATTGAAGTGAATGTGACACATGTAAAGATGGAAATTTACCTGAACTCCGTCAATTTCACATCGATCTCCCACGTCAAAAGGGTGCATCACAAATAAAAATATGACTGCTTCAAAAACTGTTTTGCATGAATTACCAAAAATAAATGCCACGATCACGAGCTGAGAAGTTGCATAAACAATATTGGCGCTGGTGACGATACCCAGCACAAGCAGCCAAATAACTAAAATTATAATGCTAACTAATACGTCCACCACTCGTCGAAGTCTGTTCACCGCTGTTTTGGTGTCATTCAGTGTTAAAGCAAGTGCTCTTCGTTCTCTGAAGCAATTGACCTGGACATATAAACGATGTATGTTAACAAGCTATAACCACTAAATGTACAAATAAGAGAACTATTTTTAGACAATGTTTTAAAGAGATGGGAATATTAAGTTCAAAGTCCATGTGTTCTACTTAATATGCAGTCGTAAAAATATTTACTGATATGATTACATGTTGTTCGTTATGCAAAATTGTGTTGCTTAATTCATTTTTCCTTTCCCCTACAATTTTGAAATTTTGAGTTTGTGGCGGTCAACAAATTTTAAAACCTAATAGATGTGTCAAGTAATCTATTTGACAGTTCATGCTCACCACCCAATTTTTCAATGTAGTTTTGCTGATTCTCTTGCTCTCAGACGCTCCTTCAAAGAGACTCATGGTCTTTAAGGCCACGCCTTCCTCCATGAAACGCAACAAATCCTCCAGGTAGATGTGCCTGCCAGAAATAAATAGAATTTGTATCAATATATAACTAAAAGAAATATTTACATATCCAGTATTCTCTAAAGTCTTATTTCTATGCGGAGGAAGGAGCATCTCCTCCTTTCTCAATCTAAACGAAATTATGTGACACAGTCGCAAAATTCCTACCCCAACATGGCATCTGTTTGCACTATTAATGTCATCCGGAGTTTGTCAGCCAAGAAACTTATTTGCATGAAAGGTGAAGAAATGCCATCAACATCGTATTATCCATAAACGTTTTAGAGAAAATTGGAGCAAAAACTGTAAGGCCGATTTGAGATTTTAGAGTTGCACAAATATTGTACATACACTGGCAATTCCAAGTATAAAAGCATGTTGACGGTAACAATAGACAGTGTGTACAGCGTAACACGAAAACTTCAAGTGCAAATATGTATGCCTGTATGGGTGTTCAAAGAGCACATGCAGATTAAATTTCAATGATTGGGATCTTCCTATGGACATTACATGAACATGTTTTAAGCTTTAAAACTATAAAGTGAAAATAAATTTTTGAAGCCGTAGACATTTTCAACTTTCTACCAATAAAAGAAACTGATATGAACAACATAACAAGTTAAGAAAGCAGTTGGATGCACATAAAATACAAACAGGGAATATAGAGAAACATACTTGGAGCCAGGCCTAGCCACATTGCAAAATATTTTTTTAGCGGCAGCCTTTGCCTCAACTTCACTCTTGATCTGAGTATCACCCTCATCCTTGGTGGAATCCAGAATCTGCTCATCAAGTGTTGTGAGATGCCCAGTTCTCACTATATTCATGAGCCTCTTCATATTCCAAGCAGATACATTCTTTGGATTGAGCCTATGCAAGTGACCAATTGTGATTCTGGTCTCCCCTGACTTCTTAGAAAAGTGGATTTGAGATCAAGCCACTCTTCCCCACAAGCCCACTTCTCCCACTTCTCCCAGAGCCATTCCCAACCGGCTTCCCAATATTCCCAGACGGGAATGCATTTGCTCTGAGGTCAGGAGGCATAGTAGCCCCAGCATTTTGTAGCTTCTTAACCTCATCAGCAAGCCTCTCCTCTTCATCCTCCCCTTTGTGTATCTCAATCCAAGGCCGCCCCGACAATGTCTGGATCACATACTGATTAAATAGTGCATCCTGAATCCGATCAAAGTAGGACCTAACATGGAACGACGAAGCAAGAACCTTCACAACCAGAGTCTTCACCAACCAAATCAAACCCCCAATCAAGAGACAGAGCAACACTTTGGTCACATACTCAAGGATTCTACCATTGGTTTCCTTCTCAACTTTCCTGATCAGCAAGAAATGCCAACCCATCAAAACAAGGCCTAGCCAAATACAGTTCTGCACAGCCTTCCTGATCCCATACACAAAATACAACACCCTCTTCCTCAAAATAAAATTCCTCTCAACAAAGAACACCATGAGCCTTATCACCCAACCCGAAACAAGCCTCCCACAAATCGAAACCAAAATCAACACCTCCCATTTCCACATCTTCAACTTCCACAGATTCTTCTCCCTCAAAAACCTTATAGAAAGTGTACAAGCCAATGCCACTATAATCAAAACCAGACTCAGCCACTGGACCAGAGTCAATGCATTGAAGTTGGCCTTCTTGTACTCATCAGGCAAGTCCTCATCCACAAACGGGTCATCCTCCTCATCCTCACCACCTCCGCTCCGGCCCAACATCCCTGACCTCATCAGACCCGATCTTAGGACCCGACCCGGACCCTCGTCCCAGCCCTCGGGCGGGTCCATCAACCTCGACTTCGTCTTCATCCTCAGCAGTTCCGACCTGTTCTGAAACGACACCTCCCGCCGGAACGATGCGTTCGACGAGCACCTGATGACGTCAGCGCCGTCGCTGCTGAGCTGACTGCTGCGGCGCCGCTCCTCGTCGGCGAAGTTCTTGTGCCGCCCCCGAACCGACTCGGAATCGGCGGCGATGTCCAACGCCGGCGACTGGAACGACACTTTGAGCTCCCTCGACGTGCGGGAGTTCCTCGGCGACTCCGCCACCGGCGCCAGGTCCTGCTGCCGGAGCTCGTCCATCTCAAAATCCATGTCCAGCGACATACCGCCGCCGGAGGCTCGCTGCTTGTGCAAGAACTGCCCGATCAGCTTCGACGACGGATCGTCCTCCTCCGCCGCCGCCTGAGCCGTCTTCCTCGGCGGCGTCTTCTCAAACTCAAAACCCATGCCGCCATTGCTCACTCCCTCCTTCCATAAATCAATGCTGCCCTCCCGCCAAACCAGGCCGCTGCGCTTGGCCGTGTTCGCCTCCTTACCGGAGTTGCCTTGGTCGATCTTAACAATCACCTCGCGGCGGTCGGCGGAGGTGCTCATAGCTTGGTGTAATTGGTTGTGGTGATCTAATAGAATGGGGAGTTTCTCGTTGCTGGTCTAGTGTTTCGTTTCGCAAGTGGTTACTGGAGGCGAGAGATTTGAAGGATTTTCTCAGTGAGAAATCCATGCGGGACTCGACAGATATAGCACCTTCGAGAAATATAATAATATATACTTATATATATATATATCTGTAACACCGTAACGTCAGGGAAGTCGCTGGAGATTGGAATCTGAGTTCGGTTTGAACGTTTGTTTTTATATTTTAGGAATTAAGAGAGGGTTTTTCTGGGAATTAGGTTGACGCTTGTACAGTGGAAGAGGAAGTGAACAAAAAATTCAGAGAGAGAGAGAGAACGTGTTTGCGCCGACGGGTAGGGGTGTATGGCTATTAAGAAACGATCGAGAAAGAAAAAGACCAAGATGGGGGTGTTGGGCCGCTTTTACATTTAGGTTTTTTAGGTTTTTCGAATCTTTATATAACAACCTAGGTTGCTTGTTTAATTACTATTTTGCCATTTCTTGTTTCCTTAGTATATATGTACGTAGTCGGAAAATTATGAGGTGATTGAACTTTAATGATTGTATTTGTTATTTTAGTTAAATCGAGTCTGATCCTAATGTTTATTTTTAAACGAGCGACAATTTGTCATTCACATTAAATGTAAGAGTACAACATAAATATGATCCACTTTATTAAAGTTTCGTCAAATTAATGGAACCATGTAAAATAAACCAAAACAAAGTCTAACAATCTCAATATTGTTAACCATAATTTTGGAATAAAAAAAAGAACCAAAGAATTATGAGACGAAACTCATTTATTCAATTACGTTGAGAGCGCTTTCGAAACATCTTGTAGGAGTCACCCTCAATAGGAACCTCTTTGATAAGCGAAGAACCAATATGCAAAGGTTGTCCTCCAAGATCAGTGGCGGATCCAGGAATTGGAGTTCAGGTAAGCTTGAGTTTCTATGAAACGAAAAAAATATATATGAAAAATCTTGACAGTGTGAGAGACTTATATTAAGTGGGAAAAAATACACTTTGAGAGATCCTTACTCATCAAATACAATATAAGAATAAACTAAGTAAATCTAATCCTACGGTTCGATAAATTTTAAAAGTCATGGATCATCATCTCGTTGTCAACAAAATCAGCATACTCTTTCTTAGAATTATCCACTAAACTGACTGTAGACTCTAAAGGCAATGGTGCATCATCAAAGTTTGGAGAAGCTACGGAAGGAGTAGAAATCATATTAAAACTTGAAGATGAGGCATTAATTATTGGATACCATCTAGTAAGTTTTTTAAAATGCTTTAACTTCAGCATTGAATTAGACAATTTATTAGAGACTACCTACATATTAAAAGACAATGCTTATATTAGACAAAATGTAACAAATATGCAAACACAACAGCAAGGCAAACACAACAGCAAAGCAAATATAAAAATTCATATTAATTGTGAATTTGTAATATAAGTCATAAAACCTAAAACTAAAATTAAATTATTGTAAATCAATAAGAAGTATAAATTTTAGCAATAATCATTTGACAAAGCTTAGAGTTCATACCAGAAAAAAGCATAATCAAATTCCCAATTTAGAATTTGAAACCAATACACCATTGTTTGATTTGGCAGTCCATGCATGCCTTTGTCCAGCCTCCAGAGAGTGAGGGATTGAGAGAACTGAGAATTATATTGTTAAGGATATAGAGAGTGAAAGTATTAGTGATTTAGTGTAGTACCAAAAAATATATATATACTTAGGGTTTTTTTTTTCAAAATTCTCGGTTGGGCTTGAGCCCACCCACTTCTTGCCTTGGATCCGCGCATGTCCAAGATCCCGACCCAACAGTGACTGGGCCTCAGAGCCCATGCTCCAAACATGCCCAAAAATACCCAACCATGCCTAGTACTCACCCAAGCACTTCCAACCAGAGCTGCACTAGGATCTTTTGATGGAACAAGGGAGCCCTCAACCAGCCGCCGCCCAACACTCAAAGCCATCACAACATGTGTTGAACCCTACCGTCATCGGCCTACCAACAAAGGACCCTGGAGTACCGGAGCTCCAAACAAAAAGAGAGCTCGTCGTCGATACTCAACATGAGGCCAACCTTGCCACCAACCAACACCTACAACTTGCAACTGGTGATGACCTAGATCCCATATCCGGACCCAGGACCCCAGGATGGTTTACCAGTGGTCCAAGCCCTCGATGTCACCACCCAAATCAGCACCACCGCATCGTCCTGCTCCTCTGTAGATTTAGCACGAGGCCATAATTACGCCATTAGTCGAGGGAGAAATATCTTTGATCTAATGTCGTCGCCACCCATTGGTCTCGATCCAAAGAGCGGAGTGGTTGAACCAATAGTGGACGCCACCCCCTAACCCTAGCAGGGCTCTTCTAGACCGCTTCATTGAAAAAAAAAAATTTCTCATCGTAATGTTATATTTTTTGACGTTCAACAATATTGATTTTATTACATTGGTTAAGCACAAAGCCATACATCAAGAGTATTCATGATCCTTGTTTAGTTGTTTGTCAAACACCACCAACGATAAGTCCACCTAATATCATCACGCAAAAAAAAGGAAAAAAGTACTTTGTACCAAGCGCACATTTGTTCAGATTTCACTTGATTATGCTTACTTATGACTTATGAGGCATGAATCTTGGTTTTGTATCTAGGTTGCATATCAGTTTGGATTTAAGCTATATTTTTGGCCCGTGTATGATGCACCTCGAGCCTTGCTATGTTAATTATGTGAGCATGTTTAATTTTTCAGACATATATAGTTGCAATTTTTTATGTCACGTGTATAGCTTACATGCGTACAAAATTGGTATCATTATGGTCCATTATCAATAATAACTAAAGAAAACATAAAATGAAACATTTATCTTGTCATGAGGAAATACTTTCTTAGTTCACTCATAGTATTGATTGTACTATTTACCATAATTAATTCACAAACTTAGGCATTACGTCTTTTCCGATGTACACCAGCATTTCTATATCTTATTAGCGTGTTTGGGCCTAAAACCTCATTCAATTAGAGAATAACTCAATCGGTATGTATAATACCAGAAAATATCTTTTAAGAATATATCCGATTTAGTTATGATCCTGAAATACATCCGACTCGATTCTGTTCCGATTTACTTACCAAACAATTAAAATCTAGCTGCAAAATTTCAACCATGACATAATGACATATATGATCTCAAGAAGGGTATTTTAGTAAAAAGCAGTGCTGTACCTAAAACTTCGCGCGCTAAACTCCGTGCGTCTCTCCCTCTCAAGCGAGATTTCGTGGCGCAACGCATTTCCTGCTCTAAAGCGGAGAAAACAACCAAATTTCACCTGCAGTTCACCAAAATCCAACCTCCACGAAGTTTCCGATCCTAACGTGGCAAAAACTTACTTGTCTGTTCCTCTACAACCCAACCTATCCAGGTCATATTAACTCCAAGGCCGTAAATGCGGAGGGCCAGGTGTCCCATGATTAAAGGTGCACGAGGGTTTTGGGTTTTGGAATTTACGCGTCGGGCATACGTTGGTGTGGGATGGTGACAGTCACAGCATTGGGCCAAAAGAATGTCGTTGGGGGTTTTTATATTTAAGGACTTTGATTGATTTGATTTTCAAGTGCATGATAATATAGTGATAGGTAACTAGGTTGCGTGCAAAAAAATTGAGAGGGTGTCCGTATCTCTTGGTGCTTTAGTCAACTAGGTACCGGCGGAAAGAGAAAGCAGCGAGAGCATAGCGGTTTGTTTCATGTCATCACTATGTGAGGTGGAAGTGAGCAAGGATCTACATAGCACGGAAGCTTGGTTGGACGACCGATTCCCGCTTCGGAAGCGGAAGCGGGAGCGGAAGCGCTCGGAAGCGCGGGGAAGCGCGACGGAAGCGCGATTCCGAAAAAGGTGGGTTTGGAAGCGTGGCGGAAGCGTTGGCTTCCAAATTGGAAGCGCGGCGGAAGCGTTGGCTTCTAAATTGGAAGCGCGACGGAAGCGCGGCGGAATCGTTGACTTCCAAATTGGAAGCGTGATTATTTCTCTACCTCTATTTCATCAATCAATGTCTTGAGACTCTTCTTGTCGTCTCATCTTCTTATTTATTTCGTTAAGCGGTTAAAGATTATCAGCATCAATCAATCTAATATGTGTCAGAAATAAGGGGAGAGATATCAGGAAAATCTAGATGAGAGAGATATAAAGAGAAGACAGAGAGTTGTGGAGAGATATGAAAAAAAATCCATATGAGAGAGAGACAGAGAGAAGACGAACCTTTTTTATCAATTTCATCTAAGTGATGTCTCTTTGACTTGCACGTGCCCAACACCTTCACACTATGTTGTACATTCTTTTGTTTGAATTTTGAAATGAAGCTTTAATAATGCTATAATTAAAGATAATCATGGGTTAGAAAATAAGTCATTAATAGTTATCTAGTTATTTTAATACTAGATAAAATAATTAAAAAATAAAATATAAAAATATTATATAATATATATATATTATTCCGACGCTTCCAAAACGCACCCGCTTCCTTAATTTTTGGAAAAAAAAACGCTTCCACGTTTCCAAACGCTTCGCTTCCACGTACCCGCACCCGATTCCATGCAGCCTAGGCAAGGATCCATCTATCAACTACTCTGGGCTTTTAGGCAAGTTAGGTGTGATGGTTAAAGTAGTACATTAGGGCATAGGAGTAAGAGATTTGTCTTTAACTCACCTTGTTGATATCGGATTGCATCTCATATGCTTAAAGTTTAGCTTATTATATAGCAAGGGGTACATTTGATATGTGTAAAAGTTAGCTAAATGCATATGATGTGCCTTGAGTATAGCTAATGAGAAGAATTTATAGATTCGTTATAGGATGAGTTTTATGATGCATCTTAAGATTAGTCCATGTGTTAGCTACGCAAAACATCAAGATTAGTCCCAATATGTGGTTTATAGTCAAGAGCATAGCTACACACGGGATCAAATTGCTGAAAATTTTATTTTTCTAGTTAAATTTTAGTAAAAAAATGAAATTTTAAATATTAAATCATCTCAAATTTCTATATATAATTCATAAATTTCTATATTAATCCCTCTGAATTCCTTTTATCAGCTACACACCTATTGACTAATATGGCGAGGGATCATGTAACATTTCCTCCCCCACTACACAGCATTTGTTTATGCTTGAACAGCTAGAGCGGCTCAACACTGAGGTTGAAAGTCTGTAAACTGGACAATTCTTATATGCAAATCGTTACGAGATTGATGTTGGTTTCTTGAAATCACATGCAACTATTACAAGATCAAGAAGACAAGAACCCAGTTGTAATGGATCAATGTTTCATTGCGAAATTTAAATCTGCGGCAATTTCTTTGTACTAGGCGCCTATGATTCAACAGAGGACCCTCTAGCTCATAACTCCAGCTGTTTATACTACGTACGACTCTATGCAGTTAATCAATAAAGACGACCCTCTAGTCTACATACCTTTGGATTTGTAACATTTTCAGTCTGATTGAGTGTTTCAATTTTGAAGATTATCCTGTCTTGAGAAGCTCAAGCTTAGCATTTTTTCACTACTGGGTACTAATAATGTCAAAATCTGCTGCAACATGGATGTTGCCATGTTGGCGCTTAATCACTGCTCAGGCACGGCGGCTAACCCGGCCATACTTCTCGCTGTACCGGCCGGACCGGACGCTATCCGTAGTGATCGAGGTGATGACATGGTGGACGTCGTACGTAGCAGGACTTTGGTCTTCCGCTTGACAACAACAGGGTGCCAAAGTCGTAAAATCCCTGTTCGTGCCGCCTCCAGTCGCAATATCAGATTAGTAGGCAGTTAGGCACTGCATGCTGGCTGCTGCAACTCATTTTTTCTTATATACGGTGGCTTGGTGCTTTGGCTGGAGATCAAGGTTTGTTTCTGTGTTCAACTGCTGAACTAAAGTTGCAGTAGGACAGTCAGATTAGCCAAAGTGACGAAATCGTAAAATGCTGAATATTGCAAGAGAAAAAAGAGTTCATCGATCCTTTCTCAGCTATTCTACCTATTCATATATAGTTGCATGGCTGTGGTCCATACATGATACACTAGACCATCAATTCAACTGCGATCCCTCGTCATATGCGCATATGTCCATTGTTTTAAAACGCCAAAGCTTGCCCCAAAACATTTTCTTCATAGCATTGAACTTTAAAATTTGAGATGCATTTACGCCTTATGTTATAAAAAATTAGTAGTTAAATATGTAAATGTATGATTATATACATACAAATAGAACATATATACATGAAAACTTACCAATTATTATATTTAGATATAATGAAATTCATAATCCAAACTTATTAGATATTTTTCATCAATTAAATATAATATATATATATAAATACATAAAAAATTATTTTCTAAGACGTAGTAAAATACGTGAAAAACATAGCTATAGGCGTGAAAGACGTAAGTTTTTTAAACCTCACTGCCTAGAAAAAAAACAGAGATGTTTTATAAGTAGTTTTAAGTTTGTTAAGCCTCAGGCGAGTCTTGAGGTGAGTTTTTTAAAAAAAAAACATTGTGTTTAAGAGTATCTCCAACAGCTCTTGTAAAACTATAAAAATCTATATTTTAGAGTAAAAATACCACATTTTTGCTCCAACAGTTAATGTAAAACATCCTTTATTCTAGAGAAAGTGGGAAGAGAGAATGAAAATCTCTAGATTTATAGAGTTCTCAAACTTGTATAATTTATTGGAAAATCTCTAAACTTTATTACTTGCTCTTAGAATTCACTCTCTCTTTCTTATAAATGAAAAGGTTGATAAAATCATTTCTTTATTTTGAATAAATATATAATAATTTTCTAAATTCATTAAATTATGCATAAATGCATTTTATTTTGTCAAATATTATAGAAGAGTTGTTGAAATTGGTGATTTTTTTTATAGAAATTTTGTAATTTCCTCCTCTATTATAGAACAAAACTGTTGGAGATGCTCTAACCATCTACCTCTTCCTTCTTCGACGATACTGAGATCGAAGATGCTTATCGCACAGGCCACTGAAGGTCCAGCGTCGAGGAAAAGGAGAATCAAAGTACCTGGAAGGGGTGCTCCATGGCCTCAACTATATTGCTTCTAGCCAACATCGGCTATGGAACACCCAAAATAAGAGCTAGCCTTGAGAATAGACGAGGTTACAAGCTAAGTTGCAAAGCCTTTGTATATGATTTACCCGCCAACTTGTCGAAACTGATATTTTCAAGAGCTCCTATTTCGATGGTCACAGCACCCTTACATCGACAGAGGGAGAAGTCCATACATGGAGCTCGTTGCACTCTTCACTATCACTTGGCGGCAGAAGAAAATTAATTCGAACAGAAAATGTTCCTCGCATTTAAATTTGACAACCAAATACATATTTGGCAGTAGTGCAGAGGTCTTAGGGCAATAACGAATGGCCTTTTGAAGAAAAATTGAGATAACTTGATTGAAAAGAGTATGTAGCCTTGTCATATTCCAACAATTCCGAAGATAACCCAACTCATTACAAACCCATGATTTTGGTGAAACGAAAACACGGCAAAACACCATTCCGCAGCCGCAGGAGATTTGCACCGATCCCCTTACATAGTAATGTTAAGTTGCTATGATATGGATTAGTCGCCGGAAAATACAGAAAACCAGAATGGTCGGTTGTTAAAAAATTGACTTTCATATGAACTGCAAAAGACAGATATGAGGGTGTAACACTGTACATGATATGTGAAAATAGATGGGGAATTCCCCATGCTGTAGTCATTTGCTTTTGTTATAAATATGTGTCTTAATTAGTGATGACCTCGTCTAAGGACGGACAGAAACCCTCCTGGTGCCTTGCGTTTTTCTTCTCCATCATCACCAATCTGTTCAACAAAAAAAAAACTCATGTAAGCGCCATCTGAGAGCAACAGCAAAGCTTTTGATCATGCTATTAAGACATGCTTTTTCAATGGCTGGAAGCAAACACAAATGGCAATCCTGTGTGCCCATGACCAGATTACCTCCTTGGTTAATGGACGCAGAATCTCTATGATTTCTGAGAAGTCGGGTCTTAATGCTGGATCTTGTTGCCAGCATTTCTCAAGCAACTCAGTAAGCTTTGGATGAGTTTGCTTTGGAATGGTTGGCCGTAAACCCTGAAAATCATGAAACTCAAATGTAAATAACAGTTGCATATTAATTTGTGCATCACTTGTCCCTTCAGCAGGCATGGTATAACAAATTTATCAAGAAAACTAATCCCAACACAAAACGACCAGAATTTCCATGCTAGCAATTGACTATGCAATTTGGGGAATCAATAGTTACCTTTTGGACCACTCCAACAGCTGCTTGTAGTGGGGTCAGGTACTCATACGGAAGCTGCAAATTGAAACAGAGTACAAAGTCTTACAAATGAGCAAAAAGAACAAAGAACAATGGTAATAGAAATGCTTAAGCAAGCAATACCTTTCCAGTCAGCAACTCCCACAACACAATTCCAAAGCTAAAAACATCAGCTTTGTGGTCATACGGCTTGTGTTCAATAACCTTCAATGCAAAAGAACTGTTATAAGAAAATGACAACATAAGAAACAAATCAGAATTCACAATTCCAACTGTCCATCATCATGAGCCAATGTAGCAGTTGGTTTATGACTAATCCAAAAACTAGTGAAAGTTGGTTATGTCAGTTGAAGAAGCCAATTACCTCTCTCTCTCTCTCTCTCTCTCTCTCTCTCTCTCTCTCTCTCTCTCTCATGACTTTGGTTTTATGACTAATCCAAAATCCCCCTCCCCCCCCCCCCCCCCAAAACAAAAATAATCTCTCAATACAAAGAAGTTAGAGGGAAGGCAGTGCATACCTCTGGAGCCATCCACCTATATGTCCCAGTTTCTGCCGTCATTACTCCTGATTGAGATATGACTCTGGCAACCCCAAAATCAGCAACCTTGACAACCTTTAAGGTGAAGCACGTGTCAGGACTGTTTCTATATAAGAACTGGCATAAACACTGAATTTATCTTATTACAGGAAATATGTCGCTGGGTCTCTTACTTCATTTTCATCCATCAAGAGATTGGCAGCCTTTAAATCCCTGTGGATTATGTTATTATGGTGCAAGTAGGTCATTCCCTTAGAAACATCAATTGCAACCTTAAGCAAGGAGGGAAGCTTAAAGACACCCTTTTGCTTATGTAAGTAGTCATACACACTTCCACCAGACATATACTCTGCATAAATACAAATATGTATATAAGGTAAGGTAAGTATTTAAAATAAAATAGTGGGTACTCAAATTTTCATTTGACTTGCCAAAAATAATCATTCAATGGAACTCACCTGTTACAATACACAAGCTTGGAGTCTTGGTACATGCACCAATGAACTGCACAACATTCTTATGCCGAACTTTCCTACAAGATTCAAAGACTAGATCGTTAAAGTAGGGATAGCCGATACAGAAAAATCCGGGAAAGACATGATGGTAGAATTGAACCTCTCCTCTCACCCCTATTCTTGAGGAAAGGACTCATGTAGTGAATGATGTTAAAAGGTTAGATACAATCACAAACATCTAAGAAAATGTCAAGTACAGGCATCTAATATTCAACTGAGTTCATTTCATGGTGTCTAAAACCACACTATTTGCTTTATTTTCTAGAGGAAGTACGACTACAAGAAACAAACAGCCATAGTTATCGCCCTTCAAACTTCAGTTGACATGTTATGAAGCTTAATAACTCGCTGACGAGTAAAAATTATTCCTAGGTATTTGCTCATGTGAGGTCTTCTGAAATGGTAGAGAACATGGAGGTCAATTTGATTTAACATACCTCATAATAAAGACCTCTTGGGCAAAATCTTTTTGCATGTCAGAATTTACGCACTCAGGCTTGAGGACTTTGATGGCCACTTCTTGACTACAGTATGTACCTTTGTATCTGATCAAATGCAACAGGTCAATAAACTGCTGCTCAAAAGTGTATGATTAGCTGGGAGCATAAATATTTTGAACTTACAGATCACCGCAGGATCCAGATGCAACTTTGTTCCCAAATTTTAACTGTTTAGGATCAATTTCCCATACATCAGTCCCATCATTGGGTATGGTCAGATGATTAGATTCAGATTTGATCACTACTTGGTCATGATCACTGCCAGAAGATGATGATCGACATATTGGCCACGGTTCCTGCTCAGATACATGAGGAATCTCTCATAAGATTGCAATAACACAAGTAGGCCTTACTCACTGTCACCTCCCCTACTAAATATTGCACAACTGAACCATGTAACAACAAACTCACCTCAATCTTCAAAACTTCCTTTTCCAATGCAGACTTGAGCTTCTCAATTTCCTGTTTCGGCAATATTTCAATCACTCAGTTGCTTGTTGTAAATAATATAAAATTTGACAATAAACTGGCCAGATTCTGAAACTATAATGATTTCTCCAAAGAACTGTTGTAACCAAAAACCATGCTTACCATGCAATGATAAAAGAACAACTTCAAATATTTACTACAATAGATGAGAGTGTCGCTTTCTCTCAATTCCCACTTCACATTATGATCTATTTTTGGCAAAGGTTAATAATCTATGAAGAGTCTGAATGTATGTACCTCGTAAGGCCAGCCGTCAACAACAAAGACATCCAAGGAGTAACCATCCAGCGTGGAAAATGCATGTGCTTCTTGGATGTTCAGCCCAATCTCCGCGAGCAAGCAAGTCAGCTGCAAAATTTATTGCAAGAGCCAAGACAGTGAAAAATGAGAGGTACTATGATAGAAAGATATACTCTTCTCATATGAAGTTTGTATTATCAGTGCAACGTTAGTCAAGTATTGCATGTGCATAGCTTAGCAGTGAGTAAAGTTCTCAAACTCAGTAGATTTATTGCCATAAGCTTAGTCTGTCTATGGAAAGGGATATTGCAAAAATCATTGGAAAACTTGTTTGCTTTCAGATAAAGACCACTCAAGTACCTGGCTGAGTAGTTTTGGCTTGTCATCTGTTGAGAAAGTGATTTCATGCATAGGCCTGCATCATTTAAACTAAATTAAGACTAACCACAACTCATAAGCAACTGAAGTCACTTTACTTCATTAGTATCATACATTATCAATAAAGAGCACATTGAAATTGAAATGAAAGTTAAGTTTAAGAAATAATACAATAAATCGATGAAGGATTTATCCAGTGCATCAGGATCTCAAACAAAAAAAAAACATTCGGAATCAATATCAAATAATTATGGCTAACAAGTACTTACAAATCTAAAACCAATCAAAAGCTGGATAGAAATATTATCACACTTAACTGAAGATGATCTCCAAGAGCCTTTCATTGAAACCAACTTAAACATAGAATAGAAAAAGTAATTTAGTCAAGCACATGAGTCAACCCGAAACTCTTCTTTTTTTGGCCTCACAGAAATAAAAGAAGAAGATGAGAGTTATACAAATGTATTCCAAGAAAACAGAAATGGCTACTTACCGACTCATCTGTGAGTTGGCATGTACAGACTGTTCATCATCTTGATCATGAGCTTTATTCGATTCAAGTGCAAGGGCTTCAAGGTTGGGTGATGAGCCAAATGCTGGAGGTGGATGTAAACTGGCATATGAGAAGAAATAAGAAATGCTTAGCAATAATCAGGCAGTGAGATGAAAAATCCAACGTAGGTAAACAGAAGTTTACCTTTGTCTGCTAGATAACTTTGGGCTTTGGGCAGCTTCTTTACCCGGAGAATCTATATTTCCATCTGTGGTTGGATGAACCTACAAATATGCAAAAAAAAAAAACAAAAATCGGGACAAAGTATGAGAGAAAAATTACAGCAGAAGATGAGACAAGAGACTTTTCTGAAAGGGAACTTTATTACTAAAGTCATTTGACTTTATAAATGTCTACATTTCTGAGGTGGCATAATTTCCACACAAAAAGAAAAGCATATGAACCTTATAAGAATTAGTCAAGGATAATTATCGTGTCTTACTATCATTTCATCAATTAAGTTATAAACATTGGACTCCTTAATAACAAATTTCTAACATCTTGAATGTAATATGTAGCTAGATAAACCGCTAAGTAATTACAACTCAGGCCTTATCCACATCCAAGTTTAAGCCTAAGCAAGAAAAGATTGCACTGAATCCCTGGTGAATATAGCAACATGACAAGAACAAACAGCTAAGAATAAGCATCAAAAACACATAATAAGGATTCTTCCATCTGGATGTCATCGATTCGTTCAGCCAGATCACAGATAAGCAGACATCAACTAACCTGTACAAGCCGGATTTCGATCGCCGGTCTTTGAGCTGGATCATGCGCCAAATGCAGCAACCTTTTATGCATCAACACATCTTCTGCCCTCTCCACATTCACATCCAACGCATACCTGAAAACATTTTCGCAACGGACGATCGTTTCAAATCATCGAAAACTACACTAATAAGTCATCAGTAAATGCATGAGAGACACTGATCTAGCCAAGTTCCAACTCCAGAATCCAGATTTCAAACCGACAACACAGTACTGTGCTTCAAATCGCTACAGCTGTCTCGATTCTACTCTCGCTGGCTCAAAACTAACAGAAACGAACGCCATAACGTGAAGAACAAGATCACCACTACCAAAAACGAAGCGAGAGAAAATCCAAAATTCACTAACTAATCCATGAAAATACGAAGAGAATCGAGATCAACCAGAACCTCACACATGCACATCACATCGTCTCGTAAAAAAAAAAGTAAAAAAAAATAGAGAGGCAAAAGGTAAAGGTGAGAGGTGTACCGAGTGGGGAGACGGTTGAAGTGAGCCCAAAGGTCTTCATCAAAGCCAGGGAGAAGAGCCTCGTCGTTTTCTGAGTCCTTGAGGCGGCGAAGAACCTCATTGTAGACCTGAAGCTTCAGGCGGTGTTGACGCGACTGGGACTGAGCCGGAGAAGACGACGTGTCGTTTAACACTACTCTACTCCCGCAGCTCTCGTTGTCTTCCATCACCATTGAGCGAGGGAACCGCCGGCACGAAATTGAAGCCGGTAAAAAACGAATGCGAGAGAGAGAGAGATCGTCGTGAACGGAGGTCTGGGTTTTATATGGACGACGACGCGGATTTCAGAGAGAGAGAGAGAGAGAGAGAGAGAGGGTTCAAACTGACAGAGAATTATATATAAGATTTTTGGGGAAAATATAAAATTACAACCATAGATTAAATGGGATAATATATTTTTGTTTTTTTTTTATATTATGAGGTTCTTTGTTTCTGGGTTTCCGCTCGAATGTATAAAGCCGTAGTAGTGCGCAGAATTGGCCATGAATCGTGCCCATGCTAATCCCGCTTTGCCATTTTTTGCCTTTATTGTTATTTTATTCCCTTTTTTTAATCCTCGTTTAATTCAAGCCCTAATTCGATGGCATTAGTACTAAAATCCTTTTAGTAAGTGATCTTAACCAAGTTGTATGGGAGAAAATTTTATCTCTCAAGTCAACTATTCACATACTTTGGTTTTAAGAAAATAATTATGGTAGAGCGTTTCGTGTACTTCTCTAATGTAATTAAGTTTTTCATACAACAAATCCTGATATCAAGTTGTTGAAACGTAACTACTGTCTAGAAACTACAATAGAGTAAGACATGACATAGTAAATAACTAATGTCGTGAAGCATATGGGGATAGAGATGTTTCAATGTGGTTATTTTCCAATTTTTAGGTGAAACATTAGTGTTGATTATGATGTAATTAATATGTGGCATCAACTTATTATTGTATTTGACCTCTTCTTTTTATTGAAAGATATAAAAAAATGAACCAAAAAAACAGTTCGAGTTTTATTTTGCAAATATATTTAAAAATAAATAAAGTAACGGATGCACAAATAGACTCAAGACACGAGAATGAGCGTATTAAAAATATAAATGTTGTCATGTGTGGGTATTCAAACATAAATTGATACTAAAGTGGACCTGAAAACGAGAATGAGCGCATCTAATTTAATAGAGAATGTTGTCATGTACGGGTATTCAATCGCAACTGAAGTAACTGACAACTCAAGCAAACTCGTGACATAAGAATGAGCGTGTCAAAATTATACTATATTGTCAAAATGATTGTTTTTAAATCTAGATGATTATATCTCCTTAAGAATCAATAGTATCAAAACTCAACCGTAAGTATCGACAAAACATAATTATTTAAAAAATAATAAATTAAAGTTGTGAATGCAAACACATGACGATATCCCATGCTAAACTTTAATAGGTTTCAACATTTATTTGTACCTCATTTCTAATTAAGAGACTCTAGTTGCACCTCCAATATTGCTATATCTACATTTGTTACTTAATGCACCTCCATTTTACTTTATAGTATTTAGAAAACCTAAGTACATATCCATTTGTTTACTATAATGCCCTCCATCTTCTTCCATAAATTTTATGGTTTCAGTTTTGCTAGGTGATGGAATATGGGTCTTTTTTTTGTTAAGTGATTTGAATAGTCGAGACCTTAGAGGAGAGAGGAAAAAATTACATGAATCATCGAAATGTTGTGGAGGAGAAGATGTTGATGGTGATCGAGTAGTTATAGAGGATTAGAGGATTATATTTCATGATTATTAATATGGAGCTTCTATTCATACCTCAAAAAATGTTATTTGGACCTCCACACTTAATATATTTCTCTTTTACTTTTACAAATTCTTAAAATGTTATTTAGACTTCCATACTTTTTCCGAGAATGTCTATAATTAATATATTATTATTATATATCAAATCAATCTACTATCCATTAATATTTTTTCAATTCTACTTTTATATTCAATTATTATAAAAAATCGAATTTTTTTTAGAATTACATAATCTATCTTCTCAAATTAATTTTCTTTTTCACTCCTAAATTCATAGTTAATAATATTGTTATTTTTTATTCATTCATTGATTTGAAACTCGCCAAATGGTAAAATCAACACGAAAAATTCTAACATCTATTGAACAATTTTTTTCTCTTATAATAAGTTTATCAAAAATTATATGTAGTTTTTCAATTGATACATGAAGATTAAGAATGTTATTTATTATATGTTTAACAATAAAAAATGAAAGTAATTAAATTATCTTATTCAATTTATTATTCCAAAATAGGGTTAGCCTAAAATAAATAAATAAAGGATTAACAAGAAAAAGTAAAATTATAAAATAGGCAGTTTGAGATTTTTTTTCTTTTTTTTTCACTCTTATATATCTTTTTGGTGATTTCATATATATTGAAAAAGTTAAAACGCAATTAGAAAAAGAATGAGGTCTAAATACTATTTTGAAAGGTATGAATAGAAACTCCCTTATTAATATTTGATATTTCTCCACAGTTGAGTGTAAATCTTGCTATGCCTAACCCTATAAATAATGGAGAAAGATGCATGCTTAATTAGAAAAGAGCATCATATTTTGATATGTCATTGTTCTACAATTTCTTCAACATCCTAAAAGATATATATAATATATATATATATATATATTATACAATGATAATCATTTTGTAGAGTTTACAAAGCAATCTTAGTATTAAAATGTTTAGGGATGGTGTAAAACTTCCAAAGCTTTGATTTGGAGTTATTTGTTGGATTATAAAATGAATTATTATACAAGTTCGGTAGTAGTTTTTAGTGCAGTAGTTAGTGAAACTAATAATCATGGTTAATGAATTCATGTTTTTGATCTCTACGTAAAATATAAAAAGATAAATTTGTTTGTCTTTTTTTTTATACAGGTTGACAAAGTTAAATTAAAATAGAAAAATCTTTGAGATACATATACAAATTTTGGAGATTCAAATAGAGCCCTCTTTTAAATTATTTGTTACTTCCCCTAAACTCGTGGCATTTCCTAAGTTCTCATATATTCCACATTGACGTATGATTTTGTACAAAAAATCATTTCAATCTTGTACCTCTAAAAAAATTTATTTATTGATCTATTTTTGCTTGAGAGTTTGTACATGTATTAATCCATATGAATCCGTGATGTCGATGCCACCTCGTTGTAGGCCAATAAGACCACCTAGTCTCCACTCACATGATGCCACAGTTTACAAAGCAGCACAAAAGTGGCATATTCCGGGTGCCCACAGCTTTGGATAAGCTTGTTCCAGATAGACGAATCTACCCCCACTCCCAGTCCTATGATCATCGACCTGACTGGTGTGTTACCGCCAACCACCTCAGGGGAAGGCCCAACATTTTGGCTCCTATTTGCTTGGAGAAGGGGACCATCTTTGTTAGAAATAGATATAACCCGCCACCTAGTGTGAGGGAAGAAAGGTAATTCATGAGTTTTTGAGATCGACTCATATGAAAAACGTGAGGGGCAGAGGAATTAAGGGTGAGATTGTTTTGGTTTGATGCAGGGCTCCTGAGGTGGAGAATGAACAGAACGGAGTATATAGCTAGGAACTGTGATAAGAAGCGTGACACTTCAATTACGTGCCTCCACTTTTGCCTTGTTTACTTTACTTACGACATGGACTGAAGTTAGGACGGTGACATTTCTATAGCTTTGTTCATCATCTCTTGCTTTGAAGTAAGAATCTGAGTCCCCATCATCGATGGTTGGTTTTTGGGGGATCATCCTACCACTCGGTGCAGGCTGTTTCACCTGATTGTGTTTGTGTTGGATCATACATTTTTTGTCTGTGTGGTAGTTTGGTTTAACGTACACTATATGTATTGAAATGAACGACTTATTAGGTGTTAGTGGTTTGTATCACGGTGGTTGGATTGATATAATTTTAGTTTGTATCGAGTTTTGTTTAGACATAATCTATATATACATAATATTTTAGTAATTTTTTAAAATTTTATTTTATTGTAATCATGAACAGCTCATTAAATTTTTAATATGTATAAGATAAAACGTCATTGTCCATTCTCAGTAGATACAAAGTGAAACTAAACGCGGTACTTCTCATGGTTTTGAGAGGAAAATGTAGTTGTACTATACATATGGTGTTGATTTTTTTGGGGAGGATACACTTGATCGATGTAACAAGTTGATAATATCTGCGTCCCATAAGCTAAACATGCAAATCGTGGATAGAGATAGATTAGTGTTAAATATAATAGTCAATTTCAAAGACCATAAACGTTGTTAGGTGCATGGTAGCTTCATTGAACCAATGAAACAAAACCCAATCACAACACAATGTCCTCATTTAGCCTAATTAATTTGGATTAGAATTTGAATTAAATCACGTGGAATATGAGGAAACCCGGCCTCGCACTCCCACGTGGCGAGCGAGAGGCAACACGAGGCCGCTGTTGACCAGAGGATCCGCATCCACAGAGGAATAAAACCGGGTTAGGGTTAGCACGGAACCTGATCTGAAGCGAAAGACGTGGAAACCAAAACTGGAAAACTGACCCTTGGAGTTGCCGAAGGGTCAGAAAATGAAGAAAAGGAAGAAGATGAGGATTGGGAAATGGCGAGCAGTCCGCGCGCAACGAAGACTGGGGATCGAAGATTTGATTAAGAAATGTGGGATGAGAGGAAGATCAAAGTCCAACCCATGCTTATGGTGAAGTGTTTATAAAAGCTTATCCGATCTGAGCAACTGTTGGGTGAGTTTGGCTATATGTAAAAGACATTGAGTTCGATCATCGGAATATAAACTGAGGAAGAAGAAGACGATAGGGTTTGGTCAGGGTCATGGTCATGGTGTGGGTCCAAATGTTTGAGCTTGGAGTTGGGAACTGTCTGTATAAAACCCATGGGATATCCTTCTTGTCTAGGTGGGAGATAAGATTGAAAATGGAAACCCTAGCTAGGTTACAGCAATGCAGCATGCATATTTAAGCTGACAGCCTAACCCCAATGCCCTACAAATCATTTCTTATATATAATGCAGGAAATAAAAGCAGATTCGGGTACCTTAAGAGCATCTTCTACGGATGTGTATGTGTTATTTTTATAATTTCGACGACTTATTAGATGAGATTTTTAGTTATTTTTTGACTCAATTGTCTCATATGTGTTTAATAAATATTGATAAATCTTCTATCTATCTTTAATTTTAACGATTTGTTGAACGAATTTTTGAAGTTATTTTTAATTCGTTTCACTCATAATGATAATTTTTTTTAAAATAATTTCAACGACTTACGGACTTAGTTTAGTTAATTTTAACTCGTCTCATATATATATATATTGATAAAATAACCTATTTACTTTCCAGCTAGCATATAAGAACATACGATTTATCAAAGCATAAATGGATCACAATATATATTGACATATCTGTTGGAGCTAATAAATGTTCCGAATGTTTATTATTGATCGAGCACTTGACCACAGAGGCACAGACTGCTAGCTAGCTAGCGTGCTGGAAATAATACCACCTGCTGATCGAATTTTTTTTAGTTTATCTTCGTACGTAGTAATTAAGAAGCTAGATCTGCAACGGTTTAAATAAAATAGCATGTAAACTTGGATTGTAAAGTGAATAATAGTCGTAAAGAGCCAAAAGTTTTGCAAATTGATATTTGGAACAAAATATTTGACTTGAGCAGATGTAATAAGCGACATCAATATTGGCCTACTGACTCACATATGATCGAGCATAAGTGCATAACAACCATATGCATCTTTAGGTACAGAATGTGATCTCGATCTTACGTAAAGAGTCAAATTATGTTAGTGTTGATCATAAAATGTTATAGCTTCTATACAGCATACTAGAAAAGTATATATTGTAACAGACTTGTAACATTACGCATTACTCATTTATGACACACACACATATTTCATATTTGTGCGAGGTTATTATAAACTAACTTTATGCCACACACAAAATGCACGGCTTGCACACTGCAAAATCCCTTGACACTAGCTGTTATGACAGATACAACACACAAATTTTTTCATAAATGACAGTCTTTTAAAACACACAGTAAATGTGTCCCGTACGTAAGATATACATATGTCATGAAAGAACAACTTTAATTTCTTGTACTGATTTAGTCATTGTATATGTAGATGTATGCATGTATTTGATTAAAATTAAGGAGCCCTTCAGAACTAACAAAAAAAAAATACAAACAATGAGATTGTATTTGAACAAAAGAAAAAACAATGAGATTGTATTAATATGTAATCCGTCATTAGTTATATTAAACACATTTTTTTACGAATAGTAGCTATAATTAAGAGGGTTGCGAGATTCAATGAACCTAGACATACAACTTCTAGATTATTCATTGAATCAGGACAACATCTTTAGCTCTGCAGAAAACCGTGTTCGTCACCTTCCCGTGATTTCATCGTTTATCTCTTTAGTTACGTTGCCTAACTCTGGGATTTGCCCGTTCATTTTGTTTAGTGATCGAGTTGAAGACCTACTGAAGCTAACGTGTTTATAGTGCAAGTTGGAATTGTGACATATCGATCATGTTCAATCATGTTAATGTAGATTTATGATCGATCATGAAGATACATCTCAACTTTGTGCCAAACTATATTATCTTCTCTTCATTGTCCTAGCCGGTAGCCGGCCACCATTTGAGTTTAGATTTGTGATCACTCAATTAGTAAATTTCGAATTTAATTTTAATTTCGGGATGTAATTTGAGGGCTATATAACGTTATTAAGTTATATTACGGGTAGCTGATCAATGTACACCTGTAGTAGTGATTGATTTGCATATGCATATGCATCGGTCGACATTTTTACGAACCATAAACCCCAATTTAAGCCCAAATTTGTGCTTTGCATGGGGAATTAATATAAGGGATCGAAGGAGTTGGTAACTGGTACGGTACCCCTTCCAGTTCAGCTATATGGACTGAATGACTGATAGCCCTACCTTCTAGGAAGAGCCCTCCTGGTTGTTCCTCTAAGAAATAGGAAGTGAGAATAGCGTCGTCGGCAGTTAGATAAGGGAAAGGAGGAGAAGCCGTTTGCCAAAAAGCTCACCAAGCTTCCTCATGGTTTCTGAAACGTAGGAAAAATAGGCTACAAAAGAAGTAGCTAGCTGTTGCAATTAGCTTGCAGCCATTTTCATTCGTACCATCCAGCAATGCTATAATAACTATGTTTACAAATGCACGTCTAAAGATGTAGATGAATCATCTCAAATTCTCACCTATGATTCTATGAATGACCTTGGAATATGCCATTTTCATTATCTGAATATGCTGGTGGCATGGGATATATACTTCTTCTCCCTCCATTATATTTTCTTTCTATATTTTCACCATCCTCTTCCAGTCATGAAACTCCCGTGATTAGTTGCTTAATATGTGAAAGATTAAGATGCGATGTGGAATTCCAACAACCTTGTTGTGTGCCTTAAAGTAGCAACTGATTAAACAACTATATATGAGCAGTGAATATGATCATCATCTCATAGTGATATACTAGCTTTTGAAACATGTTTCCTCTAACACTATAGCAGCATTACCAGGTATTGTAACTATTTGTTTATGCGAGTGCAAGAAAAGCGAGATAGTGGGAACTTTTTGAACCGAAAAATTGATCAACCGAAGTCACCGAACTGAACTGAGTCGTCGCCTGTAGCACGGTTCTCAGCTAGAACTGAAAACATAATTAAGCAATTTATATTTAACAAATATGGTTGATTTTTACTGTTGAAGGCCGTCATGTACTTGAATTGTCTTTGAAATTGACTCCTTGATGTTAGCACAAGCATTGGAGCATCTAGATGCAGACCTTTCAAAGCTGGGGGTTTTGATTGATGAGGTTCGAGAGCTGCTTCATAGGCATATGGAGTTTTCGGTGATTTATGTAAGTAATTAGGGCGCCGCGGCTAATATGGTTGTCATTCTCTAGCTAATTAACAAAGTTGTAGGATTGATAACAAGCCAAAGTTGATTTATTATGTCCTTCCATTTGCATTTAGTGGTATAATGACTATAATCGACGTTTCGTGGGAGATTATGAGTTCACGAAATAATAATTGTTAGCATTTGAGTTGCTTATCTTATAGAAAAAATAAAGATGGATGATAGTTGCCGTCTAAAACTGCTCAGCGATGTTCCAAAGGTACACTATGAAATTCCTCTCAAACACCATTCAACTTACATTACTTCAAGTATGTGCTTTGCTGACTCACCCGACTGCTCCAGATTGAATGAATCAATAGGTATCATTATGCACAGATAGCATTTCCAGAATTTTCAAAGAAGTGGTCACCGAATATTTGGAGCCATGATGACATGATCATCCACGTTTTAAAAGCATGACAATGTCACTTTCCTTCAGCACTCAAGGTATCAAATCTCAACTCATTGGGATATTACCCGTGAGAATGAGAACACAAGCAAAACTTGAACTCCTGAAGAGTATAAGTTACTGATATCATAGAGAAACAAGTACAAATGGTGTATCAGAATCTATTTATAGTGATATATAACAATGCCTCCAAATCCAACTTACCCAAATAATCACATGAATTACTTGCCCAAATAACAGATGGAGTTTAGTACAAGTTTTCAGGACACCTTGCTCTACTTTATTACAGATATGCATGTAGTAGTAGTCACTAATTACAGTTACATTTATACAAAACCAAATAAACAATCACAATCATTTAGCATCATACAAAAGTTTTAAATTTTACATTGATTTTATGGAGTACCCATGTATCATGCATCCACCATCTCCATTTCCACTGTTGTAACACATCCATCTCATCATGGTTGTGCGTGCAGAAATCTCATTTTCTGTAGCAAACTAATCCCTTGCTTCTGCAAGGTTCTCTGCCTCCACCATCTCTTCATCACCACTCTCATACTCACCTTCTTGAAGCCACTGCTCCAGCTCGTCCATCTCATCATAGTCGTGCATATAGAAGTCGTCCCCAGTATCCCACTGCTCAGCTCCCAGCTCCTCACCATGGCATGACACATGCAAGAACGGTCTACTACGAGCTAAAGCATCTACTATATCTCTATTTACAGAACCTGTAACTCCCAACCACTTTAGCCTTGGAAAATATGGTTTCTTCAGCCACCGGAATGAAAGTTGGGTAATGCCACCACAGTTAAACAGATCCAACAACCGCAAGCTGTTACCATGCCATCTTTCCTCGTCTACCAGCATTGAAGCTAATACCACTACTGAAGTGTCACCAATGAGTGGGCATTGTCGCATTCGTAGTTCCAATAACGAAATCCTACTTCTTGCGAGTAATAAAACTCCATTGTCAGAGAGATTCGGAAGATTTGATAGGTCCAACTCTTGCAATGCCAATTTAGAGGAGCCATCGAATAGATTAGAGATGCATTTATCAGTCAATTTCTTGCAACCTCTAACAGACAATGTAATTAGTGAACTTATAACCCCTGGTCTTAAATATGACAATCCCAGATCACTGATATCAGAGCCATCCAATAATAAAGTCTTCAACTTACGAAGATTGCCTATGGCTCGGAGGGCTTCATCCCCAAGGTTTCTGCAATCTCTCAAATCAAGAACTTTTAGATCCTTGTTAAGAGTCAGATTAGTGATTGCATGATTGGTTAAAAGAGTACACCGTCTCAAGCTAACGTGTGTTAAAGACAGGGAAGTTGCTGAGATGTCATGAAAAACCAGATCGGTTAACTGAGTCCCATGAGACACCCTAAGCTTGTAAAGCGTGGAGCAAGAATGCAAGATTGTTTTGAAACCTGTGTCTGTAACACGACAGAAGCCACCAAGAAATATGCTTTCCAAGTTTGCACACTTATCTGCCAATAAAAGGAGCCCAAGATCATTGACTCGTTTGAAATAGGTGAAGAGAAACTCCTGGCTCCGAACCAATGATAGATGCTTCAACTTTCCATGCTGATTTATCAGTTGAAGGCCAAAATTGGTGAGATCGAATGTAACTGTTGGTTCAATGAGGGGTGCATCTCGAAGATCCAAATGGGTCAAGGAGGTGAGACCTTTAGATATGGTACCAACCATTGTATCAGTGATGTAGTCAACAGAAAGGCACAATTTATGAATGCTGGGCAATATGGAAGGCCGAATACGATTTGTTGACTGTGGGAACTCGAAATTTGGGCTAAGTAGTTCAGTAACCATTACAGATGAAATGTAGCCGATCTCAAGAGAAGTGAGTTTCTCTGAGGCCAAAGCCCATACTCGAGCAGAGTCAGGACGTGTTGAAAAGGAGACATCAAACATCAAGACCAAAGCCTAATAAGATAATCCAGACACACATTAGATGAAAGACATCAACAGATCATGAGATACCATACACATACGATATTGAGACATTGTAAAAGAAAAAACATGAATAAAGCATGTAATGCTATTCCGTTAAAGATGCATGCCAGATTGTAGACCACACACTAATGTATCTAGATGACTATGGAGGAACCAAACCACATTAATAAACTCAACCATTTTGATAACCCCATTAGTTCTTATAAAAACCAACTGCTCAAGACAATTTAAGTAACAATTTGTATATGCAAAAGATAGTTATATTCTTAATGAATTTGAATAGAAAGATTAAAACTTTGCCTTTCATTTCAGAAAAACCTATTCGAAATAAGGAACCATTATAATATAACCACAATGCCAGGCTAAACTAAATAGGTCACCAAGATCAACCAAGCACAACCAGTTTTTAAGTAACCTCTGCTACTCAACATTTTTCTTAATAGGTTATGTTCCCACTTCTCAGTGAAGTTGAATAGAAAGATTATAAAATTCACCACAACCATATTCTTTGCATAGTTCAGCATAATTGCCAAGTTTAGAAGAAACTTCACCTTTCATTTAAGAACTATCAAAATATAACCAATTTCGAATCACAATGCGAGGCTAAACAAAGAGAGGGTTACGAAAATCAACCATATTTTATGTAAACCTCTGTTACTCAACATTTTTCTTAAATGGATTATTATGATTCAATTAATCCTTACTTCTAAATGAGGGCAACCACTGAGCAACTCCTCCAAATCAGAAATATGAATAGCTCGCCCTCTTTTCTCAGCCACAGATCCCAAGCACAGAGACCTGAATAATACCCCAAAAAAACCAATAACAACAAAAAACTCTTCACCTTTTCACCTTTCACAATCACAACCCACAACAACATAACCAGAATTAAACAAAAAAAAAACACCAACCTTAAATCCCTGCACCGCGCTCCGATCTCCGACAGCAATTTGCCGCTAAAATCCGCGCAATTGAGCAGAGAAAGCTCCTCCAGAGAAGGCTGCAGCAGAATCTCAATTGCCGAATCGTCGAGGCGGCCGCAGTTCACCTTCATCGTCTTCATCCATGGGTTTGGCGGCAACAGCGGCCTCAGCAATTCCATAGTGTGAGCTGTTTCCTGAACCCAACAAAACGAAAAGGGTCAATTCGAGAAGGGCGAAACTGGAAAGAAGAAATGAAGAAAGCGTACGAGGAGGTGGAAGGAGGGGAGGAAGGAGAGGCAGTGGTGGGCGCAGGCGTTGAAGACGGTGCAGGTGGAAGCGACGGAGCAGATGGAGGAGACGTCGAGCTTGGTGAGGATTGTGGCGAGTAGGGCCGGCGGGAGATGGTCGAGGGTCTCCATTGCTCTGGAAATAGGGGAGATCTGGACCCGGAACTGCTGCAGACGCTTTGCGTCTCAGATTAGACAAACGACACGAGGGTCGAGGTAGTTTTTCTAGTTATTACGAGCCGTTTAGAAGAAGAAGAAGAAGAAAGCAAATTACGGCACGTGTGTGTGCCATGGATAAACCACAGGTGACATGAATTTTTACAACGCCCTACACCTTGAAATTACTCTACTTAGTCATTTTTACCTCTACATGAATTAAACGAATGTTTTGTTGGTAAACAAATATGCCTTTCGTTCTCTATCAACTAGTAATAATGCAAGAGAAAAGCTGTGACACTGGCACCCTATTGATATTAATCTGATGAAAATATTCAAAGCAAGAACAAGTATAAAACCAGTTAAAACTTCAAAGTAGATAACATCACCCTAAATGTGAAAATATCAGCATCTTTACTGAATTGTAATTCCAGGAAATTAGAGGCAGCAGAAATCCCATGTAAATAAGAAAACATGGTGATGGTAAGATTTTTAATGGAGAAAAGCAGGTTCTGCTACGTGCATAGACTCTGAAATATAAGTGATAAACTCTCTGCTATGCTGATTTTATCAGAGAAAATGCTGCATCGAATACTCTTATGGAAAAGATACAAGTAGTGACAGATTCTTCAGATAATAATTAGTATATGCTCATAAAGTGTAGATGTAAGAAGTAATTGGATACTGCATGAGTTTGCTATTTGCTAGAAATTTTTTATATCTATGGTTTTGCATGGGTGAGTGTACACATGCTGGATTGAGTTTTTGTTTATCCTTTTTGTGAAATTTATCAGACATAGAAGGTTAGGTTATTTTGTCTCCCTCTTTTGTTAGTTTGATTTCAATAAATTAGGGACAGCTTGCCCTATTAAAAAAAGAAAAAGATATTGCAGACCAAGTAATACACTTACACTTTAGAGTTCAGAGTATGCATGCAGAAAAACAAACTTACACAACAAAGCCCCCTCCTTCCCAATAAATCAATCAGCTCCTGTGCATTAGAAGCATGGCATAATAAAGCAGCATACCCGAATACACCAAGAATTGGCAATCCTTTTTGGTCGGAAATACTTCTCTTCATCAAGAGAACAGCTCCAGCACCATCACTAACTTGACTAGAATTACCTGAAAGCAATACACCCAATGACAATATTAAAACGGATATTACAGAGATAATCCTATATATTACTTAACTTGATTTAATCATGCATGCTCGGTCAGAAAGATACCAGCAGTGCTGCAGTGGTGGTACCATCTTTCTTAAACATAGGCTTCAGCTTTGCTAGGTCCGCCGGGCCAATGTTGTGTTTCGAATCCCATCATCAACAGAGATTGTAACGGGTTTCTCATCACCAGATTTTTGATCAACAATCTATTCGAATTGTAGACACATGAAATTTAATGAAGTAAATTATCTTCGTTAAATAATTAAATCGACCAAGAGCCTGACAAAATTGCACACGTGACCAAAAGTCAACAAAGTTAGTGCGGATCCGAATAAAACTCGTGTCAGCACATAAACGGATGATCGTAATCAAAGCTACGGGATTTCGAAAATTGAATGTCATTGACGATTCGAAATGGTAATCGGACATTTGATTAAATTAATACATTCTTTAACAACAATAATTAAGTCAATTATTTTCTGTTTAATTTAGTTATGAGAATAACTAATTTTAAATTAATCGGAAAATACATATTGATTTAATTATACAATTAAGGAATTTATTATTTTAGTGTCATTAAAATATTCTACAAAATAGAAACCTTGACACTATAAATACACTCCTTTAACATGAGAAGAGGAGGATTTTTTAGACTTGGAGAAGAAGGAGAGAAATCACTTGAGCAAGAATCACTCTCGACAAATCCCGAAATCTCTCAAGTCCACGAAGATAATCAAATCCACGAAGAATCATCAAGCGGCCAAATCGCTCGTTCTTCATCAAATCCAAATCCAACCTCAAATCCACGAAGAATCATCAAGCGGTCAAATCGCTCGTTCTTCATCAAATCCAAATCAAACCTCAAGTCCACGAAGAATCATCAAGCGGCTAAATCGCTCGTTCTTCATCAAATCCAAATCCAACCTCAAGTCCACGAAGAATCATCAAGCGGCCAAATCGCTCGTTCTTCATCAAATCCAAATCCAATCCAAACTCAAGTCCACGAAGAATCATCAAGCGGCCAAATCGCTCGTTCTTCATCAAATCAAATCCAAATCAAACTCAAATCCTCAAGATCAAGTGCATGTCACCCTTGAGCCAAATCACATACGGAGATAGAATCAGAGGAGTTCACCAAAGATTGTAACCCCGCGCTTGATATTCAATAAATTACATTTATTTGTATACGTGTCTGCATTCTTGTTTGGTTTTCAGATTCTCATTCTACAAATTGGCACGCCCAGTGGGACCTTTTTGGCCTCTCATCTCCTTCTCCGAAGAAATCAAATCCGTTTGTGCGATGGCTTCCAAGAACAACCAAGTCGTTCAAACGAAGAAATCCAAGTCCACAACCGCGAGGTTAAGCAGAGAGGCCGAGCTGATCAAGAAGTCCAAGCAAACATCCTCCAAATCAAAGAGTGAACCGATTGCCCTTGTCACCCGGAGTGTGGCTAGAGCTCAACCCACGACGTTCATGGCACTTGCTAGTAAGCCTCGTCAACCAGTCATCACCTTGGAGAGCTTGGGAGCAATAGAGCATGCCTCTCAAAGCGGGAAGAAGCAAGTGTCAAAGGAGAAGGAGCCAAGTGAGCAATTTCTTCTACCCGTTCATGGTGATGGCCCCATCTCAGAAGACGTTTTCTTTGATGACAAATCAAGCACGGCATCATACCATAGAAGTCCCAAAGAAGATGGCCCTATCCTAGAAGACGTTTTCTCTGATGACGAATCAAGTACGGCATCATACCATGGAAGTCCCAAAGAAGATGGTGATAAATTTCATTCCATGACACATGAATCCTCTTCTGACAATGCGCAGGTCTTGGTGACGGGGGCATCCACAGTCGAGGAGCAACTCTCCAATCTGTTGGAGATGGTTAAAAAACTCACCCGAATGGTTGAAGAAAAGGATGTGCAAATCGCTGAGCTCTATAGCAAGTTGGAAGATCAAAATGATGAGAACTCCACCAAGGGGTCACTTGGCAGGAGCAAAGTAAATGAAAAGGGAGAAACATCCAAGAACGATGGCGACTCGCTTGGTTCCTTATCACTCCAGCAATTGCAAGACATCATCACCAACTCAATTCGGGCTCAATATGGAGGTCTTTCTCGTGACTCAATCACTTACTCTAAACCTTACACGAAGAGGATGGACAGCTTAAGGATGCCGCGGGGGTATCAGCCACCAAATTTCCAACAATTTGAAGGTAAAGGAAACCCAAAGCAACATGTTGCCCACTTCGTGGAGACTTGCAGTAACGCCGGGACAGAAGGCGATCACCTTGTCAAGCAGTTCGTTCGCTCGTTGAAGGGAAATGCCTTCGAGTGGTATACAGACTTAGAGCCGGAGTATGTTGACAGTTGGGACCAAATGGAGCGCGAGTTCCTTAATCGATTCTATAGTACAAGGCGAACGGTGAGCATGATGGAGCTAACTAACACGAAGCAACGGAAGGATGAACCCGCGATCGGCTACATCAATAGATGGCGCTCACTTAACCTTGATTGCAAGGATCGACTGTCAGAGGTGTTAGCCGTTGAAATGTGCATCCAAGGCATGCACTTTGATTTGTTATACATCTTGCAAGGAATCAAGCCTCGTTCTTTCGAAGAGTTGGCTACTCGAGCCCATGACATGGAGCTAAGCTTGGCAAGCCATAAGGGAAAGAATGAAACCCTGGTCGACCAACGAAAAGACAAAGTCTTCGGAAGCAGATTTGACAAGGTTGTGAAGAAGCCTTCCAAAGAATCAATGGTCATCAATACTGCACCAGTTAAGATCTCTACGCGGGATAAGAAAGAGTTTAATAAGGTGGAACCTCCTCGAACCTACGATAGGAGTAAACGCACGTTAAAAGAGATGGAGCGAAAGACGTACCCGTTCCCAGACTCTGATGTGGCGGGCATGTTAGAGGATCTGCTCGAAAACAAGATAATAGAGCTTCCAGAGTGCAAACGTCCAGAAGAAATGCATCGAGTCAATGATCCGAAGTATTGCAAATATCATAGGCTCGTTAGTCACCCTATTGAGTTGGACGTTGACGACATTGCTGAAGTCAATTACACTACCGTAACATTCGGGTCGTTCGAGCCAGTTTCACTTCATTTTCACCCGATGAAAGCACCGTTTTGTTTCATAAAGGAGGCGCGTGAACATAAGAAGACCAAAGAAGTTAAAGAATGTCCTGCTTCCACGCCTACCCTCCAAGTTGCCTCTAATGCCGATGATGAAGGATGGATATTGGTCACCCGAAGAAGAACTCGCAAAGGTATGATGTTAAATTCACCGATTGCCCAACCAAGCCATAAGAAGTCACCTCCACGACGGGTGGAGAACGGACGAGGACGTTTTTGCCGGAACTTGTCAAAAGAACACTTGCCGACAAAACAACCGAATGTCACTTCAATGGCCACAAGTTGTGAAGTTAGCTCCAAAGAAGACGAGAACCCTGAAGCAAGAGAAATAGGTGCAAGTCAAGTGTTAAAGAAGAATGAGGTGCTGAAACAATTAGAGAGTCTACCTTTCCAACTTAGCCTCTCTGACTTGATGCAATTGCCAAAATCAACGAGATGCGCACTTGTGGAGTTGCTTATCGACGTCGGAAAACACTCAACAAGCATGAAGGAATGTGGCGTGTGTGATGCATATTGTGATACCATTCACTTCACAGATGATGACCTCCAATTGGGCTCTAAGCCACATAATCGGCCTCTTTTTGTGACAGGGTACATGCGAGAGCGGAAGTTGAATCGCATGCTCATAGACGGAGGGTCAGCAGTAAATATCATGCCCAAGTCAACCATGTCTCAACTCGGCATCAACGTTGATGAGTTGTCAAGGAGTCGTCTCATGATCCAAGGTTTCAACCAAGGAGGACAAAGAGCGATAGGGATGATCAGACTAGACATGGACATTGGAGAGCTAAAATCAAACACCTTGTTCCATGTCATCGATGCCAAGACATCATACAACTTGTTGTTGGGACGACCATGGGTACATGAAAATGGCATCGTGCCATCCACTTTGCACAAATGCTTCAAGTTCTATCGCGGAGGTGTGAAAACAGTGGTTAGAGATACCAAACCTTTCACAGAAGCCGAATTATACTTTGCGGATTCTAAATTCTACACAGATGAGGAGTCGATGAAAGAAGTCCTTCCGGTCGGAGTACTCTCCACGGGGAAAGGTGCTAAAGTTAGGGAGAATGATGTCAGATCAAAAGACATTGAGCTTCATGGTGAAGTGTCGCAAAAAGTCTCATCTGAAGTGGCAACATCGTCTGCAGAAAGAAAAGTCAGCAATGCCTTTCCGATCCTTCGTTATGTTCCGAAGTCTAGACGAAGAGAGGGGGAATTTCCATTTGCGGGGACAAAGCCACAAGAGTGCCCAAGAAAATTAGAAGAGGATGATGTGAAATTGTTGAAGGAGGAGTCCACATTGCCATTAATAAAGGTGAGCAACCAAAATCCCACAAAGCAGCCACTAGAGGGGTTTGTCAAACCGATTCAATGTAAGACGGAATATGGATCGCGGCCCAAGAAAAGAACAAGTGAAGGGTTCGATCCTAACGCATACAAGCTGTTAGAAAAGGCTGGATACGACTTTGGTTCATCAAGCAAAAATGACGACCAGGCTGCAGCAAGGATGGCGCATGAGCTCGATGAGTCACAAAAGAAGTTAAGAGAGCAAGGGGCAATAGTTGATTCTTCTAAAGCTGGTCTCGGTTTCACTTCAAGCAAGCCAATCAGAATTTCAGGAAGGAGGAGGGCGGAGCGAGCCAATGTGCAACATATCAGTGTCGACGTAGTTGAAGAGAAGAGTCAAGAGGTTCAGTCAACCCCTCGCATTCGTCCAGGTTCCCGAAGAGCAACATCTGAACGCATTGAAGGATCAATCACAAGGGTGTCGGTTATTGACTGTGTGAACATGACAGCAAGTAGAGGTTCAGTCTTCAATCGCATCGGTAGTACAACCACTCGGCCTTCCGTATTCAAAAGGATGTCAAGTTCAGACAAAGATAAGAAAAAGTCAAACCTCATTCCGCGAAAACCCGCATTGGAAAGTATCCCAGCACCTAAGGAACGACAAATATGCAAGAGGAAAATGACTTGTTGTCAAGCGGAGAGCAAAGAAATCCGAAGTCTTGTCCCGTCACGCATGAAGAGGCATTGTGTGTTGGAAGTGGATTCCACGGATCAACTCAAAGTGAAGCAACATACCATCATATTCACTGGCCAAAAAGGAGATAGCAACGTCGATACTGACGGTGATGATGACATTGTACAAACCTCTTATCATGTCACGGTGGCAGAAGCAGATGCCGTAGAGGAAGACGATCCTGAAGATTTTGAAATTGAAGTAGACGAAGCTCCTCCAGAACTTGAAGACGAGGGGCAAGCCACTATGGACGAACTTAAGGAGATTAACTTGGGAACAGAGGAAGACCCAAGACCTATTTTCGTGAGTGCGTCTTTAAGTTCTGAAGAAGAAAAAGAACATCTTGATCTATTGCTTGAGTACAAAGATGTATTCGCTTGGACGTACAAAGAAATGCCCGGCCTAGATCCAAAAGTAGCAGTTCATCGACTTGCTGTCAAACCAGAGGCTCGGCCAACGAAACAAACATAAAGACGCTTTCGAACAGAACTTATTCCTCAAATTGAAGCAGAAGTTGATAAGTTGATTGCCGCAGGCTTCATTAGAGAGGTTCAGTATCCCAAGTGGATCGCAAACATTGTTCCTGTCAAGAAGAAGAACGGACAAATCCGCGTTTGTGTAGATTTTCGTGATTTAAACGAGGCATGTCCAAAAGATGATTTCCCTCTACCAATCATAAAGCTCATGGTGGATGCGACAACCGGGCATGAGGTTTTGTCATTCATGGACGGATCATCAGGATACAACCAGATAAGGATGGCCTTAGAGGATGAGGAACTCACTGCATTTCGAACTCCCAAAGGAATTTATTGCTATAAGGTCATGTCATTCGGGTTAAAAAATGCCGGTGCAACGTACCAACGCGCTATGCAGAAAATTTTCGGTGACATGCTGCACAAGTATGTAGAATGCTATGTTGATGATTTGGTTGTCAAAACTAAGAAAAGAAGTGATCACCTGCAAAATCTACGAAGAGTGTTCGACAGGTTACGCAAGTACCAGTTAAAAATGAATCCTTTGAAATGTGCATTCGGCGTCAGTTCTGGAAAATTTCTTGGATTCATCGTGAAGCACCGAGGCATCGAGGTAGACCAATCCAAAATTAAAGCCATCCAGGAAATGCCAGAGCCAAGAAATTTGCGAGAGTTGAAAAGCCTCCAAGGACGACTTGCCTTCATCAGACGGTTCATATCGAACCTGGCGGGCCACTGCCAACCATTCAGTCGACTCATGAAGAAAGATGTTCCATTTGTGTGGGATGAAGCTTGTCGCAATGCCTTTGAGAGCATAAAGAAATACCTGGCGAATCCTCCGGTGCTGGGTGCACCTATCACCGGGAAACCTCTTATCCTTTACATCGCAGCTCAAGAGAGATCGCTTGGGGCCCTTCTTGCCCAAGAAAATGAAGCCAAAAAAGAGAAAGCCTTGTACTACTTAAGTCGGACCCTCACCGGACCTGAGCTGAATTATCCGCCGATAGAGAAGATGTGTCTTGCACTCGTCTTCGCCATTCAAAAGTTGAGGCATTACATGCAAGCTTACACGATGCACTTGGTGGCGCAAGCCGATCCAGTTAAGTTCATATTATCTAAACCAGTTCTAACCGGACACATGGCTAAGTGGGCGTTACTATTGAACCAATACGACATCGTATATGTGCCCGCTAAAGCAGTGAAAGGACAGGCGTTGGCCGACTTCTTGGCGGACCACCCTATTCCAGTGGATTGGGAGATCTCAGATGAATTTCCGTATGAGGAAGTCTTCCTTGCAGAGGTCCTCCCTACTTGGAAGATGTTTTTCGATGGCTCATCCAAGGCAGACGGAGCAGGGGCTGGAGTTATCTTTGTCTCTCCACAAAAACAGATATTGCCTTATTCTTTCACTCTTGGGGAATTGTGCTCCAACAATGTCGCAGAGTACCAAGCCTTGATCATGGGATTGCAAACAGCGTTAGAAATTGAAATCCAAAGTCTCGAAGTGTATGGAGACTCGAAGTTGGTGATTGATCAACTGCTCACTAATTACGAGGTCAAGAAAGAAGATTTGGTACCTTATTTCCAACTCGCCACACAACTCTTGAAGGGCTTTGATAATGTTACACTCATACATGTGCCACGGAAAGAAAATCAAATGGCAGACGCATTGGCAAACTTGGCGGCGACCTTGGCATTGTCTGGAGACGAAATTTTGGACATCCCAATTTGCCAAAGGTGGGTCGTGACAACAAAACCTTCACTCCAGTGTGCCAGTTCTCATGTAGTGTCAGTTCACATCATTGATGTTGAAGACTGGAGGCATCCTTTTATCGACTATCTTGAGCACAACAAGCTTCCCGAAGATTCGAAGCAAAGGTGGAGCATCAAGCGACGAGCACCGCGCTTCCTCTACTACAAAGAAACTTTATATCGAAGGTCGTTTGACGGAGTACTCCTTCGATGCTTGGGAAAGGATGAAGCGGTAAAAGCCATGGAAGAAGTTCATTCTGGAGTGTGTGGAGCACATCAGTCAGGGCCAAAGTTACATTTCCAAGTAAGACGACTAGGGTATTATTGGCCTGCCATGGTCAAGGATTGTATGGAGTATGCACAAAAATGCCAAGCTTGTCAGTTTCATGCCAACTTCATTCATCAACCACCTGAGCTATTGCATCCGACAATTGCTTCGCACCCGTTCGATGTCTGGGGAATGGATGCAATCGGACCCATCACTCCGAAATCATCGGCTGGTCATATGTACATTCTGGCAGCTACAGATTCCTTCTCAAAGTGGGCAGAAGCGATACCGCTGAAAGAAATAAAGAAAGAAAATGTTGTGGACTTCATTACTGGAAGCATCATACAACGCTATGGTATACCGCGATGCATCATCACGGACAACGCCAAGTACTTCTCGAATACCGCAACAGAAAATTTGAGCAAGAAATTTCACTTCAGGCTTCACTTCTCTTCGATGTATAACGCTCCGGCAAATGGATTGGCAGAAGCATTCAATAAAACGCTATGTAACATTTTGAAGAAAACTGTCAGCAAGAAGCAAAGGGATTGACATGAGAAATTAGGCGAAGCTCTCTGGGCCTACAGAACGACGTATCGGACAACCACAAATGCTACACCTTATTCTCTCGTCTATGGTGTCGAAGCCGTGTTACCATTAGAGAAAGAAATCCCATCATTGAGAATCGCTTTGCAAGAAGGTCTCAGAAATGAAGAAAATGTCAAGTTGCGTATGCAAGAGTTAGAAGCTTTGGACGAGAAGAGGCTTGACGCACAACAACACCTGGAATGCTACCAAGCTCGGATGTCACACGCCTTCAACAAAGGTGTTCGACCACGGTCATTTCAAGTTGATGATTTAGTCCTTGTTGTTCGAAGTCCCATCATTATGACGCACAAGTCTGGCTCCAAATTCAAGCCAAAGTGGGATGGTCCTTACGTCGTCAGAGAAGTTTACACCAATGGAGCTTACAAAATTGTGGCGGAAGACGGTTTGAGGATCGGTCCCATCAAAGGCAAGTTCTTGAAGAAGTATTATGCTTGAAAACAAAAAAAATGCTCCAAGTCTGCACGAGCTTAAATTGCGCAAGACACACAAAAAAAACAAAAAAAAAACCCTTGAACTACGTGATGACTTGATTCCTTCTTTAAAAGGATACGTAGGCAGCTTGAGAATAACATTCTTAAGTTCAGTCACATCAAAATAAAAAATAAAAAAGGGAGTTTTGTCTGCCAATCATAAATCAAATTCTTATTTCACCGACAATAAGTTGAATTGCAAAATCGATTGATTACAAAATGATTGAAAAAAAGGTGCAAGTTCTGATCATTCAAGTCAGTTATCATATCCAGGTCAAACCCTTGAAGCTCCTACGATGTTCTTCAAAATTGGCTCGCAACTTCTTTGCCTCTTCAATCTCTGCTGCAGTCAGTTCTGGAATCTCTCGGATTTGACTCTTCTTCTGTTTTAGATCAGCAAGTCTTGCATCATAAAGAAAAATGTCTGCATCTTGCGAGTCCAGCGTCTGCTCCAGCTTCTGTTGTTCTTTCTTTAAGTTCTCAAGTGTAGACTGACGCTGATCAAAACTATTTTGTCGAATTTCTTGGGCTGTCGTGATTTCAGATTCTGTCTCCACCAATTTTTGGGCGCTCATGGCACATTTGTGAGCACATGCAAGCCTTACCGAGTCATATAGGGTAGCGCTTGTCATCAACTGCTCCAATTTGTTTTTTATTGCTGATGGGTCGACTCCATATTTTCCAAGTTCATTCGTCAACATATCAAGCTCATTCCTCCCCTCAATAATCATTTTCAGAGAATACGTCGCTATCACGCCTTCTATCTTTGCACAAACTTCCGCAGCTGCTCACATGCGGATATCGCGGAGCCATTGACTTGTGTCCACTACCTCAACATCGCACACAGAAGCTTCAGGAAATATTGCTTTTTCTGAAGGCTTTGTACTTCCCGCCGCCATAGAAAAATCTGTGTATATGAGTGTGAAAATAAGCATAAATTATTAAAGAAATATGGGAAAATAATATATGAATAAATTCGCGTGCACCTCTTTGTTCAACTGGTTGTGGTTCACTCTCCTTTCGGCGTACGTCCTTTTTTGGCAAAATGTTAACTGCACACTCCTCAAAAGGAAATCGAACGTCGTCACCGGAGCAGACTTCATCGAAAAAACCGATATCTTCGAGCTGGGAGGAACAAAATTGGATCGAGTTAGCAATAAGTGAACTGTTGAATATGATACATAGCTAAAAAGGACGAGCACAAAAGCAAATATAACAAATTGAATACCTCAACATGCGCAGGCACGAGTTTTGAAGGACCAGGAACATCCCCAAGAAAGTTACCGCCAAGATCAAAGTCGGCATTAGGATTGAAGTAAATAGGTCCGAGATCATCGTCACCCCTCTTTCGACGTTTGAAGTGCACGTCACTATGGGCACTACTGCTACTTCTACTATGCCTTCTGGATGTAGCAACCTTCTCCTTCGACTTGGGACGGAAATCTGCTGAATCTCCGATTCCTTCCAAAACTGGAGGAGGTGGAACTGATAGTTATCAACTGGGGGCAAAGCTTCGGCGGAAACCAAAATTTGGAGAGGAGTTGTCGCACGGTTATCTCCTTTAGCTTTTGGAGGCTCTTGTTGTGGCAAATTTACAATGGTTATCTTCGTAGGTCTCTTCGATGCAGAGTGATGAACTTTGGACCACCATTCGATGTAGTCTTGAGTAACCATAAACTTGGTGATGTCACTTTTCATAGGCAAAATTGCCTCACCTTTTGTGCCAAGCTTCGTCAAGCTATCCCAAAGCGAGTATGTCTGAGTCAAAGGTATGGGTCGACTATCTCTTTGGAAATCTCCGGGGACACCCTGAACATATCCGAATTGTCGACTGAATCGCTGAGGGTTATAGGGTTCGACTACTCGCCAACTATCTTGCCGTAGAGACACAAATCCGGAGCGAAGGCTAATGAGATAGATGGAATCTGAAGGAAGGGCTCCGTGGGTGTCAACGATCAGTTTGCGCACACTTGAAACTTTGGCAAATCGTCCCATTCGAACATTATCACAAGCGGTAAACAAGGCACGGGCCCGTTCGTCATCAAAATTTTTTGCCGACAATTCCCCTGAAATATGAACCATTAAAGGCCTGAAGTTTTCTGGATGTCGAGAGAAGAAATGAGTGCTGAAATACTCCCCCAACCACCCATATAAGTAATGAAAAGGGAGTACAGTTGGACAGCTTCACGGATCACTCGACGCGGATATGACATTTAAACCCTGGTATATATTCGCCAATACGGGAACTGCTAGACAGTAGCGTTGACCTCGCGCCATTCTGTGAGCAATCTTGAAAACTCCCGGACGAATAAGACCTGGATCACTCTTCGGGAATACGAATAAACAAAGCCAGCACACATAAAAGGTAGAGAGATAAACAGATTCTATGCTTGCTTCTTCTACGCCTAAGTCCTCGAATGGTAAAAGATCTTCCGGAGCTCGCCGGCGAATCCCCGGAATGACGCACGATGGATCATGAGTATTAGTAGGCGCGTCCCTCTTATTTCGGGTACTCTTGGTAACAGGCCTCTTTTATCTCATCTCGCCTTTGTACCAATACCGTATCCACGTAGCTATCTTCACATTTCCACGCTCCCTCTTGCGCAACCTATGGTAAGCAAGAAACAAATAACGATAGCTCTCGGGGATGAGAAGCTCCCCTTATTTACTCTTTGCAGAAAACTCGCCAATGGGTGGAACAACTTCGTCATAAAACCTCACAAGGATAGGCAAGCCTGCAATATGCTCAAGGTCCAAAAGAGATATAGACATCTCCCCTTGCGATGTGTGCAGAGTATTTGTAGCAGGGCACCAATACTCACAAAAAGCTCGCACAACAGGAGGAAAACGATCGTAGCTGAACAATGGCGCAAAGACTGCTCGATAGAGGCCTGTTTTCTTGTTGAGGTCTTTGTTTCGGCTTAAAACGTCATCCACCCACTCCCAGTAGCACTCTGTGTAGGTAAAACCGCCGGTAGTTCGAAAGGTACCCCATCGCGCAGAGTTGTTGGATATAGAGTCGTTGAGAAGTTTGAATGACATCGTGGGAGCCTCTTCGTCACAGCGTGCAGACTTCAACATTAAAACGTCTGAACTTAACTCCTCATTGCCTGACTTAGACGGTCGAAAGCTGGCTACTTGACAGTTCACCGCGTGAGTCCACTGCAAGATGGGAGTGGAACTGCCATAGAATAGAGGTTTAAGAGCGAATGGCCCAGTAAGAGAGGGATATACGGTTATAGTGGTGCCTTCTTGTTGCTCATCTTCAACATCGTCAAGGATAGTGATCGTCCCGTCCTTGAAACTCTTGAAAGCCACCATGGTGAATATGATGCGTAAAGCCTAAACCACTTTTGTTGACTGCCATCAAGTCTATGAAATGAGAGCAGTCAAGCAATTAGGTCGTTTACGTTCTTCAAATCAGTCGGTTGGTTAGATCGGCCGCGACTCTCAAATTTGTTGTCAAAATCTTACAAAAAAAAAAGTCAATATCAGTTCATGAAAAAAAAAATTCAAAAATCAAAATCAGTCCAAAAAAAATTCAAAATCGGTCAAAAAACAAAATCAGACAAAAAAAAAAATTTTGTTGCTATGACACTACTGCCTGATTATGCTTATTGATGATGGGCTGTACAGGGTAATTGATATATACCTGAAGGGCAGTTGATATATACTTGAAGGTACATGCAATGCCAAAAAGCTCTGCAAGTTCATAGACTGTCAGAAGCTCTCTTGTTTGCCCTCTCCACTCTTCTACACATGTCTCCGTCAAAAATATTTTGAAGATTGTTGCATCAGACCAAATTATCCTTGCGCTCGGGAATGAAGAAGCTACTGGTCCTAACTTGGGAAAGAAGGAAGTACCCCGGTTCCTTGATCCAAGCAGTGAATGTAGCACTAGAAATGGAATGGCGTTAGCGATTGCTAGTACTCTTCATGGAACAGAAGAAAATGAGATGACGAGGCCAATCCTGGTCGCAATCAGGAAGAGTCAAGCTACAGACCTGAATATATCTCTAACATTAATGAGTTCCAATGCCAATCCAACTCATTGGCAAATCAAAGGGAGGGGCTGGAAATTCAAGTGCATCCACAAATCTCATCATCCATAATTTGTATTGAGAAAGGTAGTCCAAGTAGTAACGTTGAAGGCTGCGTCACCAAGAATTTCCTCCATAGCGAACCATCTACGACCACATTGCAAAGTATGGATGATGCATGTGCAGACAAGTCACCAACTATTTCTGAAACAAGACAGCAGAAAGTTAAGGAAGTGGAGTACAAAGAACCGATGACTCGAAGTTTGAAGTTGGAAGTATAGAAGAGCAGCAGTTTATTGCTTACAGTCAGAGGAAAAGCACAAGAAACCGATCACTTGCAAAAAAAAAGCATGGGAAGCCCTTGAAATGAATTCAGCAGTACAAAGAGGTCGAGAAGGTGCTTCAAGTCAAAAGGGCAAAAGCTGGCGCTGAGGCTGAGTACCTTGGAGGAGTTGGTGTTGCATGGCAGAAGCAGGCAATCACAGATGGCTTGTTCTTGCAATTCTTGGTTTTGATCTTAACTTACTACATCCTTATAAACCCCTAGTCTCTACTCAATATTTTATTGGCATACATATTATATGACACTGCTATCATTACCTAACGTGAAGAACCACCGAGCCTAACAAGAAAGCATGCCAAGAAAAAAATGAGGTTATGAGCAAACCTATGCCGAGATGTCAAAAAAAGAGAGAGAAACAAAAGTTATCATCGCACTGGTGAAATTCTTTTTGTGCTGAAGCTGCATATTGAAACTTTTGAGACGACTTGTCTACCTAGAAGTGAGTGTCTTCATCATCTTGTCCCTGCATAGACCTCCATAATATGCATGCTTTTCCTTTGACCAACAAGAATGCAGGCTATAACAAAACCAACATACACTTTAATTGTTCAACGTGCCAAGAATGAAAAAAACCACTGAAAGGTATTTTTGTGTACGGATGTCATAGCAGTGTGAAGGCCACGATTCACACCCCATATCTAATTCAATTTGTTTACTATGGCTACTTTATGAAGTCCAAAATTTTTATGAGAGCTCCACGTTTATCACTCGCTATGATCGTCCTTAGCGAAATTTAGAGCAAGGATAAAATAACCAATGACTGGTCCTGGGAATATTTTCCAGCGCTGAGAGGTTTTCTCAAAGAATTTGATCGTTGTAGAGATACAAGCCTCTTTACTTGTGATTTGGAGGCTCTCACTTTTCCAGAAGATTTCAGAAGGACCTTCTCTTGTACAAAACCACTGCCTAGTCGAACGAAAGTGCAAGTTGTGCACTAACAAATTATGTTCTCACGTCTCATGTTCGTGATTATTTTGGTATTAGATTAATGCAGTCCGTGTACCATTTAAAAATCCATGTGCAGCCAGAACTTTCGATGGAAGAACAATTATACAACTTCAGCATTCCATGTGCAGCCCTCCAGCCAATTTTCAAGTTCCCATAAAGCATCGCATCGATTCTCCATTTATTGGTAGATGGGTAACAATGTCAGTGGGGAACAATACATTGTGCTTAATGTCTGTGACTGTCAGTGGGGAACAAAAAATAAATAAATAAATAAATGCTAAAGATGAAATATTAACACTCAATTCCAAGTTAAATGCTACCAACGAGGAGTTGTCTGGAACTAATGGAAGCACCGGCAAGACCTTGAATTCAACACCTTCCTTTTTTCTTGCTCCAGTACTGATCTCAAGGACAAATGGTGAAATATAATGTTGTGAGCTCATGTGCGTGTATCAACATTCAGTCAAAGAAAAAATTGATTTAACAAGTGGGGGACAACATAAAGCATAAGGGAAACCAAAGTAACTTACGTGCTACCAAAAGTTATAATTGAGGAGATGGTGGAGGTGAACATAAAATAAGAGTTATGATTGCTATCACACTTTGCAAGCATCTATTATTCCAAGCAGAGAAACCGGTATAGCAAACCAATGTTGTCCCTCATACTTTACCATTTCTTTGATATCTAAATTGGTGGAATTCTATTTAGAATTCAAGCGTGCAGTTCAAAATGGAGGTTGCCCCGACCGAGGTAGGGATGAAGCCGAAGAGTTACTCGATGAATATGTCGAAAGACTTTGTCCCTATGTGTGTTTTCTCTGAGGCAAATCACGGCAAGATTGTTGTGGAAGGAAAAGCTGAGCACAAGTTTAACATGAACCCCGTGGTACAAACTTTGAGGAGTATGGGAAGATGTGTCGTGAAAGGACAAATAAGTCCATGATAAAGAATAGACACATACAGGTGATCACAATGGACAAGAGTACATATGAGGCCCATGCCTGATATGATCGGCTTGTTCCTACCAATGCCAAGGATAAGAAGACGCATGTTCCCGTTAAACAATCAGAACCAGAAAATTGTGAAATTGCAATCTTTAAGTCTTTTAAAGCAAAGTCATCTAATAATGGAGTCAAGAAAAATGATTATTGCTACAAAATTTACGTAGCTAGTTTCACAAATTCTCCAATTTAAAGTGCATACTTCAAGCTGCGCTTCCGGCATGTGACGACAATATATCTGCAGCACGACTTGAAGTGGGGGCATTTGTAGACACATGAAATTTAATGAAGTAAATTATCTTCGTTAAATAATTAAATCGACCAAGAGCCTGACAAAATTGCACACGTGGCCAAAAGTCAACAAAGTTAGTGCGGATCCGAATAAAACTCGTGTCAGCACATAAACAGATGATCGTAATCAAAGCTACGAGATTTCGAAAATTGAATGTCATTGACGATTCGAAATGGTAATCGGACATTTGATTAAATTAATACATTCTTTAACGACAATAATTAAGTCAATTATTTTCTGTTTAATTTAGTTATGAGAATAACTAATTTTAAATTAATCGGAAAATACATATTGATTTAATTATACAATTAAGGAATTTATTATTTTAGTATCATTAAAATATTCTACAAAATAGAAACCTTGACACTATAAATACACTCCTTCAACATGAGAAGAGGAGGATTTTTTAGACTTGGAGAAGAAGGAGAGAAATCACTTGAGCAAGAATCACTCTCGACAAATCCCGAAGTCTCTCAAGTCCACGAAGATAATCAAATCCACGAAGAATCATCAAGCGGCCAAATCGCTCGTTCTTCATCAAATCCAAATCCAATCCAAACTCAAGTCCACGAAGAATCATCAAGCGGCCAAATCGCTCGTTTTTCATCAAATCAAATCCAAATCAAACTCAAATCCTCAAGATCAAGTGCATGTCACCCTTGAGCCAAATCACATACGGAGATAGAATCAGAGGAGTTCACCAAAGATTGTAACCCCGCGCTTGATATTCAATAAATTACATTTATTTGTATACGTGTCTGCATTCTTGTTTGGTTTTCAGATTCTCGTTCTACACGAATTCAATGAAATCAGTATTTTAACAATTTTTGATAAACATCACATATTTTGTTCCACAGAATAATTCAAACATTATCTGCAAACAAAATGAAGTGGAATCGATAACTATCTTGGTTACCACAGGGATGATCTCATCTTTGAACCTACCAGCAGCAGTAGCAGCAGCATCTGCCTTTCTATGAGAATCAACCTAACACTTGCAACGGAAAAAAAGAAGTAAATAAGTAAACAAAAGCAAACGAGGCTATAACACCAGGCTAGCAGATTAATCAACTTACTGCAGCCTGATCTTGCTCCTGCCTGGAAACACCAAAACGATGAGCAACATTTTCTGAGGTGATTCCCATAGGAATTAGGAAGAAGGCAGTTCTAGGCTTGTTCAAAGATCTTTACCTGAATACAACACATGTTAGACTGCTAGAATATCATCAAAGTAATCAGTAAGAAAGAGTAGTCACATATACACACACACACGAAAAAAATTATATAAAAGCAGAGGGAGAGAGATTACTTTAGGATTAACATCCCCTTTCCGGACAATTTAAAGACTTTATCAGTGGGAAAGATCATGGTTTATCCCTTAACTGGTTTATCCCTTAACCGGATGTTGTCCAAACTACAGAAGAGCATCACAACACGCTCCAGCCCTGCCCCAAACCCACCATGGCGAGGTACACCATTTCTGAAGGAATCAATGTATGTTTTCAATGTCTTGACATCAATTCCACAGGCTTCAGGACGTTCAACCAAAAGTTCTGGAACATGGATGCGCTGTGCACATGATATAATCTCCTCACCTCGAAGGAAAACATCAAACGAGTTACTGTATTCTGGAGCATCATAGCAAGGCATGGTATAGAAAGGCCTGACAGTCAATGGAAAGCAGTGAAGTATGTAGAACTCAGTGCCATATTTCTCCAAAACTATTTGGCCCAACCTCCTCTCGTTTTCTGTATTCAGATGCCCCATTGGATCAACTTCGACGCCAGCTTCTTTTAGCATCTGAACACCTTCTGCAAAAGTGAGATGTAGAGTCTCAGGCAAGTACTTTAATGGTTCAAAGGGATACTGCCTCCCTACAGCTTCGAGTTCCTTCTCACGGTTTTTGTTCAAATACTCAAACATATTAACAAACAACCTGCTCGCCATATCCATAATCTCAAAATAGCTCCACTCAATCTCCATCTCAACATCGCGGACAGTGAACTCACATAGATTACTATGAGTATGTTGGCATAGGCTTATGTCCGTCATAATCAGCACAACTATCAGCGCACTAAGGTTAATAAATAGCCCAGTCTCGCAATACTAACAATGAGCCAGCTGCACTAGCTATGCAATGGGCCGCCTCGCGACCCAAACCGACTACGGACGCGCCCTCACGCGCATCCGAAGAAAGACTCCAGAGAACCACCCTAATTGGACATTATCCCACACTGGAAAAGGAGTAAATGATCTACATCGACTCAACAATAAAAAGTCAAATCCTTGACCTCATAAGGTAAGTACACTACACCTTCTACTGTTACTCTGCATAAATTACCATCAGCCTAACTTAAGCGTCGGAGAGTTGAAGACCACGCCACCGTAGTCTCCACTTTGACGAGTTGTGCCATTGTGACAGGAAAGGGACAAGGAGTACGACGTACTGCACCCGCAAAGAATGCAACGTATCACATCGGTATAATTCACCACGTTAACATTGGCGCCGTCTGTGGGAAACCGCGACAAAAAGTTACAAAAAATCACATGCAACACTTAGCAAAGCAACTACACTTCGACATGAGTACTGTCAATCCTTTCCCCCCACTCCGGTAGACGGTCATATAGAAGACGTAACAAACTTTAGCCTCAACCATCCCCTACCTTCCGCCAACGACCCTATCATCCTCACCCCTACACCCGGAACGGTCGTCAGCACTAACGCGACTTCGGATCCGGCAACCGCCGCAAAGAATGGAAAACATGGCCAAAGACCTAGCCGAGTGCCAGCAGCGCGAAGAACTTGAGCGCGAGAAGACAGCAGCTCTGCAAGCCGAGCTCAACAGGATGCGAGCGCAGCTCGAGCGGGCTGAACACAATCATCAACACGGCGAATCACAACGCGAAGGCAGTGCGCCAACGAAAGGACGAGAGCAAGTTCACTTGAGCATCAGCTTGACTCATTCCGAACTCGCTAAGAAGCGGCCACTATCACCACGGTATATTCGCAACCGTGAGGAGGGAAGCACGAGCGTCATCTCCCGCTATAGACCCCACACAACTGGTCACAGCACGGATCTCACACTAGCTCTGATATTGCAGCGGCTAACCGCAATAGAGCAATGAGACACTAATCCGCGGTACCAACCAATGTTCGCAGCCAGGCCAGGCCCCTTCACCACGCAAATAATGAACACAGTGCGCCCTTCTCAATCCAAAAGCCCAAAAATTACGCCATACACAGGCGAAGGCGACCCATTCCGGCACATCGATAACTTTAAAAAGGTTACTGGCAGTAGAGAATTCGACGACACCACACTCTGCCACCTATTTAGCGAGACGCTAGACGGGCATGCTATGAATTGGTTCTTCGAACAGCCGGCGAACTCCATAGATTCTTTCGCGCAGTTAACAACGAAATTTCTCAATCGGTTCATCCTCATGGCCGGGGCCACACACACAACTGACAGTCTATTTCAAGTGAAGCAAGAAAGCAGGGAAACGTTGGGAGTCTTTGTCATGCGATGACAGACGGCAGCATCCAAATGCCGAAACCTGAACAAAACGCTTGCATTGGCTGCATTCAAGGAAGGAATGCGGTCAGAGAACTTCTTTTTCCATATCAACGTGGACCCTCGAATGCGCGATGCCACATATGATGACATCATGACTGAGACAGTACGGTATGCTCAGGCAGAATACGTCACATACGGTGAAAAGCGAACCCCGATACCATCAGACAAAAGCACTGTACCGCAGACATCCGTACACACAAACACCATCCTCCTCCAGCGCGAGCTCTTCCCTGGCACATAAGACCATATCAAAGGAATGAAAAGAGAGTGACATCAGACAAATCACTGTGACGTACGCACCCACGATCGACACAGAGGCCGGGATAAGAACATGAGACTTGGCGGCGAGCGTTGTGACAACAGAGATCCTCGCCAAGTTAACGCGATGAGACGCCATAGTGACCATACACCACCGAGGGAAGAAACCCTAAAGGACTTTTTTCACAAACATCAGGGGACGTTGAGAAAGCCAACAAGGCCACTACGCCCTCAAACCGAAGCAGAGACCGGTAAGTGGTGCAGCTTTCATGAAAATGGAAGCTACAACACGAATGATTGCCGAACCCTCTGCACACTAAGAGCCAACGACGACACAGGGATTCGAGCGGCGCAGCCAAAGGCACAGCAGAACGTGGTTACCGTAGTAGAAAACCTGCGCCGAATCAACGTAATAGAGGGAGGAGCCCCAATGACAAACATGTCCAACCGGGCAAAAAAGCGCTTTAGCTGCAGTAACTACTCAAGGCAAGTGTACGCTATCACAGGGGGAAACGCCAAGAGACAGAAGGAAGGATGGAAGCATATCACCTTCACCGAGGAGGAGGAAATCGGCATTTCCTTACCCAATGACGACGCCTTCCTCATTGACGTAGTCTTGAGCGGACAGTGGGACGTAGGGAAGATGATGATCGATACGGGATCCGCGGTCAACGTCTTATTCAAAGGATGCTACGAGAAGATGGAGTGTAGTGGCAAAAAGTTAGTGTAAGACCACGAACCGTTGATCAGCTTCTCTGGCGACGTAACCCAACCTCTAGGCTCAGACTATATGACAGTACGCATTGGGACCGCAACATGCACAATTTGCGTAGTTGACGCCTACAGTTCCTACAACGGGATCATCAGTCGGCCTACACTCAACCGAATGCGAACTTTCATTGCTGGATACATGATGCTCATCAAATTCCCAACTCCGCACGGGACATGACAGGTCTGGGGTTCATAGTTTGTAGCAAAGGATTGCCAAACACGCGCGATCAGGCCCATGCGTAATCGACACGAAATCTTGGAAGTACATGCCACAACAAATTTGACCGACAAGGTTGTCGACGCGCGAGACGGCGAAACACCAAAATGTAAGAACAAGCAAAAAGGCTACGCCTTACGAAGCCAAAACTCCGGCAAATCCCGAATCTTCCTTGAAAAGCATCACACCGTTCCCGCACCACCCAGAGCGAAAGTTCAATGTTGGCACAACTCTTAGCCCCGCAGTTGAGAGGGACTTAACAAGCTTCTTGGGTGACAACATAGAAGTCTTTGCATAGTCCTACGAGGATATGCCCGACATTTCGCCTGACATCATCATGCATAAGCTACACATCAAACCTTCCACACACCCTAGTTAAACAAAAGCGCCAGAGCTTTGATGTTGAAAAAAGTGTGGCAATACGCCAGGAGGTCGACAAACTGACAGGCATGAAGTTCATTCGGGAAGTCCATTACCCTGAGTGGATTTCAAACTGTGTCATGGTCTGAAAAGCGAATGGAAAATGGCGAATGTGTGTGGATTACAAGAACGTAAACAAGGCATGCCCTAAAGACAGTTTCCCCTACCTAGAATCGACCAGTTAATCAATGCAACAGTGGGTCATGAGTTACTAAGCATGATGGACGCCTACTCCGGGTACAATCAGATACGCATGAACCCCGCGAATCAGGAAGCTACGACTTTCGTTACCGACAAAGGCCTTTACTGTTATAATGTCATGCCCTTCGGGTTAAAGAACGCATGAGCTACGTACGTGCGTTGCGTCACACAGATGTTTGACAAACACATCGGTCGCGAGATTGAGGTATACGTGGATGACATGTTAGCCAAGAGTGTCAAGGCCGAAGACCACATAGCCAATCTCCAAACCATCTTCAATGTACTCAAAAAATACAAGATGCGGTTAAATCCGGAAAAATGTTTTTTCGGCGTAACGACAAGTAAGTTCTTGGGCTACATCGTCAATCAGCGCGGCATAGAGGCAAACCCGGAAAAGGTACAAGCCATCCTGGATATGGCGCAGCCGATATTTAAGATGGATGTGGAAGCCCTTCAAGGCAGACTCGTGGCCTTATCTCGATTCATCTCGAGACTGACCGACAAATGTGAGTCATTCTTCAAACTGTTAAGACGCTCTAAGAGCAAACTGATCGAATAGACACCTGACTACCAAGAAGCCTTTTAGGGGTTAAAAGACTATCTAGCCGCGGTACCATTACTGTCAACCTCGCAACCAGAAGAACCTATGTACCTTTACCTCGCAGTATCTACAACCGCGGTCAGCAGCGCCTTAGTTCGCCGCGATGGGACAAAGGAATTGCCAGTCTTCTACGCGGGCAGAGCCATGAACGGCCCGGAAACAAGATACCCAACATTGGAACAGTTAGCCCTCGCGCTTATTGTGGCAGCTAGATGACTGCGCCACTATTTTCAAGCTCACAGTATCCACGTACTTACAAACCAGCCTCTCAAACAAGTACTACAGAATCCAGAACACTCCGGGCGACTCAGCAAGTGGGCTATTGAGCTGACGGAATTCGACATCGAATACAAGCCACGACCCGCCATAAAGGGCTAAGACGTAGCCGATTTTATTGCATAAATGATTCCCCGAGACACGGCGGAAGTAGCCCCAAACGATGCCATAACCCCCACCACAATTTCTCCGTAGAACTTACATGTAGACGGTTTCAGTTGCGCCAAATCTAGTGGAGTGGGAATCATCTTGAGCGGACCGGGGGGACTCGAGCTCGAGTATGCTCTCAAATTCAACTTTGCTGCCTCCAACAATGTGGCGGAGTACGAAGCATTGATTGCAAGACTGCAGTTGGCCCTCAGCACTGGTGCAACTAGTATCAACGTATTTAGCGACTCTCAGCTCGTAGTTAATCAAATCACCGGATCTTTCACTGCCAAAGACGAGCAATTAGCAGCCTATCTGGAATACGCCACGACGCTGTTAAAACGATTCGAATTCTACCACATCACTCAAATCCCGAGGGCCAGTAACGCAAGGGCGGACTCCTTAGCAAGACTCGCCACAGCGCAACCACATCAATGCCATAAGGATACCCGGGTTGAAATTCTCCACAATCCCTCCATCTCCCAGACTTTACAGCAGATATACCAGATAGAGCGAGATCAAGTCTCATGGATGAATGAGATTATAGCACTCAAGCGTGACGACAAGCTACCCGAAGACAAGAATGCCGCAAGGCAACTAAAGAGATGTGCGGTGAGATACCATTTTCGGAACGGCACACTCTACCGCCAAGGTCTACTAAACGCCAGTCTAAAATGCGTTACAACCGAAGAAGGCAAGAAGATCTTGCACGAAATCCACAGCGGCGATTGCGGCAACAACTACGGCAGCCGCACACTAGCTGGTAAAATACTCCGAACGGGATATTATTGGCCCACACTAGCGACCGACGCGCAAGAGCTAGCCAGATCTTGTCATCAATGTTAAATTCACGGGCCCATACCACGCCAACCCTAAGAACCGCTATCCTACATAGTCAGCCCGTGGATCAACTGCCTCTGGGGAATGGATCTGATAGGCCCGCTCTCCGTCGGGAAGTGCCAATTTAAGTGGGTTATTGTGTGCATCGATTATCACTCCAAATGGATCGAGGCTGCGCCCATGACCGCCGTAACAACCGAGAAGGTCCAAAACTTTCTGCAATGCAACATCTTCTACAGCAACGGTACGCCGAAATCTATCATCACAGATAACGGCACACAATTCAACAACGACCACCTCATCACATGGTTTAGAGTAAGAGGGACTACCCTCAAATTCGCATCCGTGGCGCATCCAAAAACTAACGGGCAAGTGGAAGCCGCCAACAAGTTGATCAAGGGTCTCCTTAGAAAAAAACTGGATGAAGCCAAAAGACTTTGGCCCGAGAAACTCGACGAGGTACTATGGGCAATCCGTACCACACCAACAGAAGCTACGGGTGAGACTCCTTTCTGCCTCATGTATGGCACAAAAGCAGTACTTCTCATCGAAGTAATCCAGCCAACACAACGGGTTTCGCTGTTTGACCCCGAGACCAATTCGGAAAATATGCAACTTGATAAAGATCTCTTGTAAGAGAAAAGCATCACAGCGCACCGTCACAACATTCTAAATAAACAGCGCGTGTCACGCTTATATAACTCCAGAGTAAAGAGCAAGACTCTTCAACTCGGCGACTGGGTCCTAAAGAAGGTCCAAACAAAGGTCACTGGGTTACGCCCAAGATGGGACAGACCATACAAAGTCGTCCAAATCGTGGCACCAAACACGTACTGCCTAGAGGACAAGTACAGAGAAAGACTAGTCCACCCTTGGAACATGGAACAGCTTAAGTACTACTATAAGTAAGGGTCCGTGCGTAGTGCAACACATGAGGACTTGGATTGTTTTAAGTACTTATGGCACACTGCCAAAGCTATCTTTGTACAAAATGGCTACGGCCAAGCTATAAATCAAATGAGGAATTTTTCAAACCATTGATCCTTACTACGCCGGTTTGCTAGCATACCACGGCAATTAAGTTCTTTCGACAGACTATTTTTTTTGTGCGCACAACAAAGATAGTAATAAGCATGTAGCCAAAAGTATAAAATAACAATCACATAACGTTGCTACGGCAATAACATAGAAGAAATCACTTGAAGGACCCGAAATGGCTTCTATTCATTAAAGATAAACAAGTTTGGCACAACGCCCATTACAAAAAAGAAAATTGGAAATATACAACGAAATGAAAGGCAGATGATAAAACACTACGGGGACGAGGGATGTCCTTCAGTTACGCTAAGTCTTTATAAACCCCATCCTACTCCTCCCTCGCAGCTTAATACGCTGGCATTCCTTAGGCCACATCACTGGTTCCTGCAACATCTAGTTCCGCCGCTTGCCCCGGTTCGCCTTGCTACGGTTGTGCATCCTGATGCTCTGTGAAGGAGGAGTAGGAGAATGGGTCTCCAGATTAGAATCAGACATGTCATTATCACAAGATAAACCAGAAGAAGAAAAGTCAGAAATTTTCTTTCCATCTTCCCTCCGCAGCAGAAGAATGCTGTGAGAAAGGCGGGATCACTTCGTGCCGCATCGGCGGCGCTTCTAAACCTCTCTCACTTCGCCGAACCTCGTAGTCGGCGGGATCCAGCATCTCTAGCTCCTGGAACTGCGCAATCATATCACCCACGGTCGTGACGTAGTACCCTTCCAGGTATTCAGTCATTTCCGCGGATGCTTTGAAGGCAGCCATTGCACTGGCTGCAGCCTCCTCCGCTACGCGCGCCTTCTAAACCTCCGCCTCTTCTTTCGCTGGCCTCGCAAGCTCCTCGGCCTCAACTAGGGCCGATTGCGCCACATCTCTCTCCATGGCCATTTCTTCGCCAACGACTCGGCCACTTCCTGACGGGCAACCTCATGCCGAAGATCTTCCTGCAGGTTTTCCGCGTTCTCTAACTTGGCCTTGGCGTTGGCCAAGTCGTTTTCCAGAAACAATACCCTTGCTTCGCGGTTGCTATCCCGCTCAGTTACTTCGGCGAGAAGACGCTCAGCTTCAAGGGCATCCCGCACCACGTCAAGCAAGTTGAAAACCATCTTCGCTGCTCTCGTCGCACCAAGGCCGAGCGGGCTACGCAATTCCAGGCCAGACCTCTCAGGCCGCCGTAGCCCTCCGAGCCCGGCACGATGGCTGAGCAAGACCAGCTTCTCGAACTCCGCCGCTCCTAGTTGGCTAAATGGACTACGGTCCAGCGCCGATAGATCCTCATAGACCCGAGTGTCTATGAATGTGATGGGCCCCTTATGCGTAGTCTTCAGCCTTTTAGGCGGCAGAGCTTCTACCATAATATCCTCTGCGTCTTCAGGAGCAACAGAGGACTTCGCTTTCCGCGAAGAGGCACCCGTCTTCTGCACCTTCTTCCTCTTCCTGGCCTCTTGGGACTCCACCGCATCACTCTGGCGAGGCAAGCCCTGCTCATTCGGCATATGGGAGGGAACAAACAGATCCACGACCTGCGGGGAATCCTTAACCCGCTTCGCGGTTGAATTCACAGTCTTAGTGGACGCCGCCACCTCCTTTGACATCACGCGCCGCCGCATGGTTACAACTAGCCCTTCGGTGTCCGGAGATACGTTGGGGTCTTCTTGCTGTAGGAACCTCGCGTAGCTGATACGCTCCGACTTCTCGAAGTTCCTATTCACCGAGAGCGTCGTCGTTGTACATACAATAACAGATCAATACGCTATAAAACAAAGAAAATATACAGAAACTAAAAGCGTAGCGCTTTTACTCACGATGACGGCGAAGTAGTCCTTGCTCGAACAAAAGGTACGGGTTCGTCAACACCTGCAAATCGTGGACTAAATTCTCACCTTGACACATCCAAAGGTATGTCACAAGATTCACGTGATCGACCTCCCACTCCGACAACACCAACCTACTTCCCGCTGCGCAACAAAAAAAACAGTCAGCAAGCAGTTATTTCTTCGCAAACAATTTTAGTAAGACATTAAGACATACAGTTAATGGCTTGAAATCGCAAGGGAATATGCTTATCCGGGAGATACTCTACCCCGTTGATACGCCTGTATTCCCATCCCCCCTCTACTATGAAGCTATTCTTCCTCCAGTTAGCTTATGAGGAGGGCCAGTTCTCCAAGACTTGAAACTCACTACGCTCGTCTCGCCTAACGAACCGCGCCGTTCCTCCGTTACCATTCCGTTGGTTATAATCCAACTTGAAGAAATGGAGCACATCCGCCGCAGTGGGAAACCAACATCCTGACAAGTGGAAGAGCGAACATAGGCCGAGAATAACTCGCCACATGTTGTAGTTGACTTGACCAAAGGCCAAGCCTAACTCAGCCACCAAACACTGCAGACGTGGATCTAATGGCAATTCCAGCCCAAGCCGCAATACAGAGGGACTGACCAACGCGTGTCCATCAGGTAATATCGAACCATACTCATCCAGCCCGATCGACCGCGCAACGATCGTAGCAAGAAGCTTGAATTCTTCGACATAACCAAGCACTGCAGCGGAGTCAGCTCCCTGCGGTTCCTCCACCTCCGACGTTTGCACTCCGCCGTCTAGCCAACGCCTTACAGGCGCTGAACTCAATGTTGGGCCCGAAGTACTAGTCCCCAAAGCGCTCACAATACGCTCACGTACGCCTTGCTCTTGGCTCAGAGTGAGACTCACTTCACTTTCTCCAACCTCCTCATGTCTTGACTCCATGGTGCCTGATGATTCACTAGTTTCCCAATTCGCTAGCACCCTCGCAAAGACAGAAGCACGATCTTCACAACGCGAGTCGTTTCCACCGCTTCGCCGCACCAAGTTCAAATAGTTGGCCTCCAATTCACTCGTCCACGACTCAGAGGATGACAATGCGAACCAACTTCCCTATGCAGGTGCGGAATCGCTGTCAGTTAGTATATTTATCCTAGGCATTACGCCGCAGCAAGCAACACCAAAGTCAAATATGAACAACCTAAAACTAGAAGTCAGTGTGAAGATAAACAAGAGTCCTCAGCTCTGAAAACAGGAACAATCTCATAAACACGACCCATGTCACCACAGATGGCCATTTGCTTGTGGAGCTGCGGTAGCTGGGCAAGGCATGTCGGCTGTCCCTTGTCGTCCAGCTTAAACACTGAAGCTCCACCTTCACTCGAACCAGCGTTCAGTTTTGGCGTGTGGATTTCATAAAACTCTTCGGACGACAAGAACTGCCGGAAGAAATTTCTGAAGTGGTGCTGGATTACGAAAATCGCCCGGTTGGCCTGAGTTCGCAAGTCAATCACTCGGTTGTTCAAGCGACTATCCTGTTCTACACGACCAGCTACACAATCCTCAAGGAGGGGATTGGTAAAACAGTTGCCCTACTATTACAGTACAACTTTCTGACATGCACTTCTACTTTCTGTGAAGTGCCTGTGATTTCCTTACGAGGAATAGAAACGATCCCTTCGATATCAACAAATGACTCCCTCGTCAACTCCTGCACATACTCGACCATCTGAGGGCTCACAATCTTCGGCTTAACCTGCACAACGCACTGAACCGTGAATCCCTTCTTTCTGGCGACAATAAAGACTTGCCTTTTCCCCATAGGTCTAATTGTCTGCATGCGACCGCTTGTCAGAACCTTCTGGCCATTCAACGCCTCAGTTAGAGCTCTAACGTCAGTGTGATTGTTGGCAGGGCCTTCTGGTTTCTCACGAAGTGGTACGTAGCCGTAATTGGCGGCGAGTGGGTCCTCCGGCGGGTAGCGGCGGCCGCTGCTGCTTCTCGCTCCAGGCGGCGTTGGAGCTTCTCGCACTTGAGAGCATCTTTCTTCGCTGCCTTTTTGCTCAGAGGGGTTGGATCCTTGTTCTCTGGCTTGGTGGCTAAGGCTGAGCTCGGTGGCTGCAGGCCGAGCTTCTTCCTTCTCTGACTCTTTGTTCTCAGACCTTGTTGATTCGATCTTCCTGATCGAGCAAGCTCAACCCATGGTAAATTCTGAGAAAACTTTCGTGCTATTCTATTCCCTATTTTACAGTATTTACAGAGATGTCGAGTCCTATACAAAATAGTAAAAAGAAAAAGAAAAAAGAGTCCCATACAAAATAGAATTTTACATTAATTTTGGTATAAATTTTAGAGGCTACATACAGCTTTCTTGGAGATCAAGCAATCCTATGGAAAATATTGATGCAGTCCTAAATATTTTTCTTCGACTTGAAAGAAAAGAAACTGTGACACATATCTGGGAAAAAAGATCGAGGCGTGCATTATTACATTAGGACGGCAAGCATTCTTTACAAAATGATGGCAAACCATGTAAAACTGTAAGCTTAGCAAATACATTCAGCCAATGCCTTTCGGCTATTAAAATGCTTTTCAGTTTGTTATTACTCCTCACAGCTACGTTGATAAATGCCTTTCGGGTTACCTTACTCATGTCCTTAAGCTAAGGGACATGTATTGATCTTCAGTTCGAATAAGCACTTTTGTGAGTCTGTCAAGTGTATGAGACAAATGTATGCATTTCGATTAGGGTCGTATTCTATAGTTACGATTCTACCATATATGTCTTTTTCATTCCGTCGAAAATCGATTTTACGGTATAGACGCTTATGACCTCCCCCTCTATGCCCTGCGGTAATGATTCCTCTGGCAGTCATGGAATAGATGAAATAAATCACAAAATGGATTTTTGTTCAAGAATAAAATTTTATTGGAACTGTCCACTTCATCCTTTGGAACCATATCACATCCCGGATCTGATGAAATAGGATGAATTGAGACGGTATTTTGTAAATACGTAATTATCTTGAATATATTCACTATTTCTTTATTTTCCGATCGCCTGGAAGGGACAAAAGAAACATCTTGTTCTTTCTTCAACAATTTCTGATCTCTAGTGGACCTCTCAGTAGGATTCGAACCCAGATGAAGTTCTGACCATCTGTCAGAGAAAAAAGAACGAAGGGATCTTGTAGGATTCCCAAGAAATTCTTCGATTTCTTCCGGAAGCAGATGCTTATTCATCTGCTTCTCACGTGTAGTCTTGAAGATCCCTTGGCTCTCAAAGTATGTAAGGCTTAAAAGATGACATATAATTGACCAAAAAAAAAATTGACATTTGCACACCTCTAGACATTCTTCATGTTGCGAAGGTTCATTGGAAGACCAATTGATTCTTATTAGTCCGATTTATTGAGTTTCAGGTGTCATTGCAAGCTACAAGTCCCTCCAACCGTCCCACATTGCAAATGCAAGGTTAATACAAAATGTAGGAAAAAGTGTACACAAAACACTGAATCAATTTCATATTAAGGCAATGGTGATGGCTCTGTATATATCATCATAATTCATCCACTTGAATCTTTTAAAGAGTAAAACTACGTTCAACAGCATAATCCACAAAGCTATGAAGTGGTTCCACACCATCACCATACTTCTCAAACCCATCTAATTCCTGCTTAGCTTCGGCTCTAAGCTTCTCAGCTACCTCCATGGCCTTTTCAACCCCATAAACTTTCACATAGCTCTTCCCTTTCTTCTCCTTCTTCTCATTCTCATCCTTACCATTCTTCTTCTCTTCAAGAATGTCATCAACCACTTGATACAAAACCCCAACAGCTCTCCCATACCTCCTCAGTCTCTCTACCTCCTCATCTTCCGCACCAGCTAGCAGTCCTCCACAAACCGCAGAACACTCACCCATTTCCCCAAACTTCTTCTCCTGCACGAACTCAACCACATTAGACCCGCCTTCCAGGTCAAGGAACTGCCCAGCCGCCATCCCGGTCGACCCAACAGTCCTCGCAATCTCAGTGATCACACGCAGAAGCCGACCCTCCGGCACAAGGTTAGAAGGCGTGTTCGACACAATGTGCTGAAATCCCAAAGGAAACAAAGCATCACCCGCAAGAATTGCCATGTCCTCGCCGTAGACTGTGTGATTGGAAGGCTGCCCTCTTCGAGACGGGTCGTCGTCCATGCAGGGAAGATCATCATGTATGAGTGAAGCTGCATGTACCTATCAATTTCGTTCGGACATCACATCAAACACCTTCCATCCACAAAATTGCAAGGACCAAATTCTGGTGCCCACATTTCAAAACTAAGCAAACAATCAATAAGGGCAAACTCTTAAAATAATAACATCCTTCAATTCAGTTCCTTTCTTCAGCTCAAACAACAATTCAATTTCCAAAGCAAGAAATTTCCATTCCATAGAACTTCAACTTAATTAGTTTCTAAAAACAGAAACTTGGTCCTTACCATTTCGAGAGCACAGGCCGTCGGGAACGCGGCGAGGCGGTCACCGCCGAATAGCTCACAGGCGGCGACGCACATGACCGGAGAAGCTCTCTTGGCGCCGTCGGCGAGAACAGAGTAGCGCATGGACTCGTAGATCAATTCCGGGTAGCGAACCGGAACAGCCTCATTGAGCTTGCTGTTGATATCGGCGATCAGCGTCGTCCAGTACGTTTTCAAATCGAACCGGGTCGACTTCGATCGGGTCGAAACCGACGCCGCCGCGCAGCACCGTATCCTGAACGTAAGTTTCTTCGGCAGGTGGAAATGCGCCGGCGTCGATACCACCGAGAACGCCATTACAGATTTTTCTCAAAGCTCTTGGTGGGAAGAAAGAAAGTGAAGCACTGAAGGCCGATATGAGATTAGACAATAGCTGATTGGATAAATCGCACCCATGCCATACTGTCGTCCAACTATTACAATTGGTTGGTTTCATTTTTAAAGTCGATAATACCCATCAAATATATTTACGATATTATTCTCGTATCAATGGAAAAAAAAACAATTAAGAAACAACTCAACAGTAAATAAGAACTAAAATTTATAAACAAAGACTAAATAATAATAAGTTGTCACATGTCATAAAATATTTTATTTTTTTACATCTCTTTGACTAATAATATTTGCTACTATCAATGGAGATGTCATCTGCTACGGTCGACTATAAAAATTAACTGTTACTGTCGAATTAAAAACTAACTGCTACTGTCAATTTGGAATACACATGCTACTGTCAATTTGGAATACACATGCTACTGTCGACTATGAATATAACTGATACTGTCGACTTAGAAGATACCTGCTACTGTCGATTATAAGTATATCTATTATTGTCGATTGAGAAATTAACTACTACTTTATATATTGGCTCACTTCCAAATTACCGGTAGTTTGGTCGGAAAACTTAAATTTACCTGAAAAAAAAAACTAAAAAATGAGGAGAGATAAATTTGTTAGATCTAAGATTGATATTTAGTAATTTTCATAAAAATAAGGATATTTTAAATATTTTTACGTTAATTAATTAATTTTGTTTTTTTATTAGGTTTATGTCGTATAAAACATATAAAAATTGAGTGGTTAGTTAATTTAAATGTGTTATAATACCACTAATTTTCTAAATAAAAATCCTCATTGGTCGCTCGGTTCGATCTTTGTGAGTTTTTGTAGAAATGATGGGGTGGTTGGAGTTCCGTACGGTGGTGGCGGTGTCGGCGGTGTTGAGGGTGGCTCTGATCGTGTACGGGGAGTGGCAGGATACCCACATGGAGGTGAGGTACACGGACATCGATTACACGGTGTTCTCTGACGCGGCTTCACTCGTGGCTGCCGGTAAGTCGCCGTTTGAAAGATCCACCTACAGGTACTCTCCTCTGCTCGCGTTTTTGCTCCTGGCCAATTCGGTTCTGCATCGCTCTTGGGGCAAGTTCATCTTCTCAGCTGCAGGTAGATTTATTTGTTTATTATTATTTTCTGGTTTGATTTTTGGTAATGTAGGATTTGATGGTTTGTGGGGTGGTTTGGAATTGTGTAGATTTGCTTGTGGGGTTGTTTATAAGGAAGATAATGAAGCTTCGTGGGGTGCCGGAGGATTTGTCTATGATTTCTGTGATGGCTTGGCTGTTTAATCCGTTTACGTTTACGATTGGGACTCGTGGGAACTGTGAGCCCATTGTGTGTGCTTTGATCCTGTGGGTCTTTATATGTCTCATGAACGGTGTAAGTTTCTTTCTCTGTACCCAATTCTCCTTTTGCTTTCGGCATTGTTGTTAGTCGTTTAAAAACAATCTATTCAATTAACCATTAACTGTCTTTGAATATTTCTCGGAGTCGAGCCACCTCAGTACAGCTTCTAGGAGTAGAACAACCAGCTACCCTGATAAGAAAAAACTCGGGAAAATATTTCACCTGAGCCTTAGAACATGAACCCCTTAGTCATGCATGTGGTAAGCAATTTGATTCACATTCATGTGAACAAGTAATATTCAATTAAAATTCACTGTAACTGTTGGTGTTAGTAGAGTTGACAATGAGAAATGGGATTTGGCAACTAAAATCAGTAACAAATACCAGTTATTCTATCCAACTAGGTTTATCTTGAGTTTAATTCAATTACTTAAGTAGGATTTTTCATAATGCAGAAAGTGGCATTTTTTTTGCTATATGAGAGTACTTTACTCAATAGACCTGGAAGTGCCCCATTTTCTCAGCTCTTAAATTGTAGGAACAGATTAATTTGCCTGTTTCGTGTTGAATGTCTGTGTTTTTAACTGCTGAATGAAGTATATACCTAAGTTTTCATCCCTCAGAAAGGTAAGCCGTTTTCTCTTACTCATCTCATTCTGTCATGGTGATGCATAACTCCAGTTACTAGCCACATGGATTGTCTTATAAGTGATTTGGAGGTAGCTGCTGGGACAACCAATTATCCATTTGCATTGTATCGATGCCCCTCCAAATGGTACTTCATTTACTTGTATAAGGGTGGTTGTAATGTCAGACCATTCCCTTTTGTAAATAATTGGAAATAAAGATTCTTCTCTTTGCTATATAGCCACACCATGACAGTCATTACTCTGGATATGCAGACAATAATCCAAGAAAATGCTTATTCTACTAGGAAGTTTGGTTTCATTTTTACAATTGCCGAAGTGCCCTGCTTGTCATATGTGTTCTTCTTTTTGGTGCTTGGTGATGAATAATAGTATAATACAGCTTTGTTTGTTATTTTTGGTCCTTTAAGTTTAATTTCCCATAATTTCTTGCCTCCTTTGTTTTGTTACTTATCATTATATAAACTGGGCTTCTCTTTAGATTTATGCATGTGAAACCCCACACATATATCTCCAAACTAGCTACTATTACATGATGTTATTAGAACAGTATCCTCATGTCATTCCTTTTCAAAATGAAAATTATTGTGCATTTAGTGAGTATAGTGAGTACAATCTGCAGTGTGAAACCAGGTAAAATCACTGTTAAGACTTTATTGTTTTTCCTTGTGCCTATCACCCACTTGTGTCTTACTCTATGATTTGTTTTCTTTGTAACAGGACGTGTGTTACAAGCAGCGTTTTGGTATGGACTTGTTGTGCACTTCAGGGTCTACCCCATTATCTATGCACTCCCTATTCTTTTGATTCTTGATCCTCATGTGTTTCGGCCCGGTCAGAAACCTAGCCTTCAACGTTGGGAACATCAACAAGAATCACCTCAAAGCAGCTTTAAGACAAGGATTTCCTATCTACTTCAGCCATGGTTAATTGTGAAAACTGCATTTACACGAGACAGGATACTTTTCTCTCTCATATCTGGGTCCATATTCTTCCTGTTTACTGGTCTTTTTTATCATCTATATGGGTGGGATTTCCTGCACGAGTCACTGCTATATCACCTTACTCGTACTGATCCAAGGCACAATTTTTCCATTTATTTCTATCACATCTACCTTCAATATGAGAATAAAATCTCGGTATTTGAGAAGCTTATCTCATTTTTGCCTCAGTTGATAGTACAGCTTGTTCTCATTTTGAGTTTCGCTCAAGACCTTCCGTTCTGCTGCTTTGTGCAAACAGTGTCATTTGTGGCGTTCAACAAGGTTTTACCCTTAACTTTTCTCTGTTACTAATTTTTCTTTTTTAATTTGCTAGGTCAAGTTAATATAGTTTTATGTATATTATGCAACATTATAATCAGGCTGTGTTGATATGTACTTGTTTAGTGAGTATGCTTTAAATTTGGAATTTGAAAATATCTGTTAAAGTTGAAATTTGGAATTTGAAAGTCCTCACTTGGTCCTAATTAGAAACTCTCCCGTCCATGAAAATTTTCTCTGTGTTTTTTTTCTTTAGTTTTCAACTAAGGGATTGATTAAATTAGAGGATTCTGTCACTGAGGGAAGCTAATACTTATCCCATTGTTGACAGGTAATGACTGCCCAATACTTTGTCTGGTTTTTCTGCCTCTTGCCTCTGTCACTTGCTTGGAGCAATATGAAGCTTAAATGGAAAGGCTTATCTTGCATAGCATTGTGGGTTGGTGGTCAACTTCATTGGTTGTGGTGGGGTTATATGCATGAGTTCAAGGGGCGGAATGTCTTTCTTCAGCTGTGGGCGGCCGGCATTATGTTCCTATCTGCAAACACATATGTTTTGGTTTCACTCATCAATCATCACAGATGTTCTCCTGTATTCACGCGAATGGAGAAAACTTTCAAGGGTGCAAAAAAATTGAAGTGATTAAATAGTAGCTTGATGGTCAGGTTCACATGCTTTTGGCAGTCTAATGCTGTGTTTCTTACAATTGCTTTTTCGCAATCAGATATGCACATATTGGTTGTTTGAATTCTTTCGGTGATTTTCTTTTGTCTTGGATTTGTAATCCCAGTACAAGTTTTGGCAATTAACAAGCCTTATAAGCTGATTATCAGTAACCCATTTGCTCATGGCGTCTTGCATTTAATATTACTTTTAAAGAAAGAAGACATGAATACAAAAATTATATTAGTGAAGATTTTCACATCAAGTAGTTTAGATCAATTGGCCATAAAAGAGCAAGCTTTCCTACAATTGTAGGCAAACTGCTGATGTAACTTTAAATAAGAAGCTTTTCTTCCTGATATCCTAGAACTCATCAATCTATCCATGTCTTAAGAATGCATTACTTGAATAAAAATTTTCAGCGATGATGGTAACAAGTTCTTTTACTTGGTGCTTCACAGCATCATCCATCTAGAATTGATGGGTGTGCACGCCAAAAACTTGGCTCAATAATATTACAATGTTCTACAACTACTTTTTCTGCAGACTTACCAACAGATGCCTCGTTCTTGTTCTTTGTTATAACGTCTCCCTTATCCCAGAAAATGGACGAACCTTGGCGGAACATAACTTGTAACTTGTAGTAGTCAATACCAAATTGCTTAAGCAGTCTATCTTTGTCTCCTGCTTGAGTTCCCTTTAGAAAATTCTGAGCTTCACTTTTGCCTTTCCCTGACTTAACAAGCTCCCAAAAACAAGTGTTGTATTGGTTGTTGATATGGCAATCAACTTGCCTCCATGCCAGATAATCTCGAAGGATATCGGAAGACGGATAGCACACAGCACGGCCATCAAAATAAGGGGGGCACTTCAACTCTTTCTGAGGAAAGAAAGCTTTCCACTTCATCACGTAGGAGGAAGTGAAGAATGACACTATGACAGATACCATCTCACTTGCTTGCCTTTGACAGAATTGAGAATCCTTCTTGAAAACAAAGCTGTATTCATCGCTGATGCCGTAGGAGAAAATTATGTCAGGAAATTCTTCCACCACAGCAACAGCACATGAATTCATAAGGTTGAGAGCTTGCTCATCATTCGGCTTCACAAACTCGTGAACTTCAGTAAACCTGTGAAAGTGGCAACCATCAATTCTGATAACAATCCAGGTTGATGGCATTAATCTGTTCCCAAACTGGAAGGACCTGAGATAATCCGGTTCAACTTTCCCAATGTCCTTTGTAAAACAACCTAGCTCATTCACAAGAATAGTGTGCTTATTCCAGAAACTCCCAGCAGCTATATTCTTCGCCTGTAGTATCCCCAACTTTTTCCTGAGCCTCTTCACAGGAGAACCATTCTCATTGTGCTTCACAATGTCCATCACTTCAGTTTTTAAAATGCAGCTTCCTTGACGGAATATAGCATCCAATTTTTGATAGTTGATGCCAAACCTTTCAAACAGTAGGCTGTTTTTCTCTTCTTTACTAGCTCCCTTCAATAACTCTAACGCTTCGCCTTCGGTCTTCCCATCTTTTACAAGCTCCCACACGCAAGTACCGTGCAGGTTACTTGTGTGACAACTATTCTGCCTCCACAGAAGATACGACTGAAGAACTTCAACTGTAGCGCAAGCTATAACCCTTGAGCGAAACGAAGGAGGGTACCTTAGCACCTTACTAGGGAAGAAATCCCTCCATTTCGAGACGTACACCGAGGTGAAGAAGGACACAACAATGGACTCTACTTTGCTGGCACGCCTCTGGTGGAACTTGGACGTCTTCTTGAGCACAACGCTGAACTCATCACTGAATCCATACGAGAACACTATGTCTGGAAACTCCTCCGACACCAAAACTGCACATGAGTTCATCAAGTTGAGTGCGGCCTCATCATTTGGTTGCTCAAACTCATGCGCTTGAGAAAACGTCCGAAAATCACGACTGTCGATGCGAAGAACGATCAAGTTTGGCACGAAAACCTCATCTTCAATCTCGTAGGACTTGACATACTCGTATTTGCTGTTTGCCATCTTCTCCACTAGGACAAACAGACGCTTAGAGGCTTCCTTGGATCACAAGTCTCAGAGGACTTTTATCAAACACCTCATGTGCATAACAAGACAAATGAATGTTGTGCTCCCTCGCCACAAATTCTACAACTCCCGCAGCTATTCTACCCAATACAAGGTCCAATGAGACTAGCTGATTCCCAAGGTGGGTTCTAGTTTTACTCGTTTCGAAATACGAACAATGGGTATAGGTGTACGTAGAGTTGTAGGATATTCTGTTGTTGAAAAGTATCTGTGGGGTTTAGCAATTTGTTCTTCGGCGTAAGTGGACTCGACCTTTCTTCCTTTATCGATGTGGGAGAAACCTCGACACTTCTATAGGCATTGTTATGATCAGGGAAGTTTTCAACCCGCAATTAAGTGGCTTTGTTGCTTCGAAAAATTTCATAGCTAGTGTAAATGGTGACTTTTCCAATCACTCTCCCAAGCAATAGACACAATTTGAGGAAGATCAAAGTTGATGCCTCTACTATAACCCTTTGACAGGTTCTAAACCAGAAGGAGCTTAAACTAGTTCTTTCTCAACTACCCTATAATATTCAAGATTAAGATTCGTAATCCATAAATGACCTCTAGTACAATTTTCAGTCACTGCAATTCTTCATAACAAGTCTTTGCTTCATTAGAAAGCTTGCTACAGAGAGAAAGATTGGCCAAAGCAACAGGTGATATTGATGAAAAACAAGTTTCTTTATGAATATAAATCTCAAGTGATCGGGGTTTCATTATGTTCTAAATGGTGATTTATGGATCTTGGTCATTTGCTATTCTACAAATATCTTCCAGAAGTCTCTGTAGGGTTTATAGCGATAATTGGATGACATTAACCCACCCTTCAATAAATTCGCTTAATTTCACCGCATAAGGGAGCATACCAAGTTGCCTGCTAGACCTATCTACCGGAGGGGAAGGAGGATCCAGGCAGCTTAATTGTACTATATGATCAATCAAACATGCTATACATGGTTGGCAGCATAGTTAAACACGTTAATCAATTGGCACTGGGACTGTCAAAGATCTCCAAATCCTGTTTATTGTTTAACATATCGATCTGCTCCTATTGATTGTCCTTAAAACCAAACAAGTAGGACATTTATCAGTCAAATTGACATTATCAAGTAGGTAATCAGTTCGTGCTCAAGTTACTGTACTCGTACCTATTTCTCTTGCAATTCTTTCCCTCATTCACAAATTCAGTTCCAATTAATCAGGACCGAGATAGAAAAGATACAAGCACACAGAGTATCTTATTGCCAACCATACAAATACAACATAGAAAGACCACTAGGTAACTTGAAAAGATACAAGCACACAGAGTTTCTTATTGCCAACCATACAAATACAACATAGACAGACCACTACGTAACTTGAACAGAAATCGAATGAAACACGAATTCCACAACTTCAAATTCCACACTTGTTTATTTTATTTGTTTCATACATTACACAAAAGCCTGAATAACAGATGGGGCAGCATCAATTGGTGTGACAGTGTGTCTGCTAAAGCCAGCTTCCCCAAGAACATATTCCCACTCCTTCATTGTCCTCTCTTTGCCAGCATTAGTATGGGCCATCATTACCATGTCTAGCATTAATCTCACATCTGTGAGCTCATCTTCTTCCGTCTTATCTTCTTCAATAATAGCTTCCAGAATTATCACCTTCCCCTTGTCCTTAGGGATCGCTTCCCTACAATTCCTCAGTATACAAATGCACTCCTCGTCGCTCCAGTCATGAAGAACCGACTACGTACAAAACAAATAAGCGATTTAATAAAAATTTACGTGAAGAATGCTGAATGCCTAGATGGATCATGTTTTCTAAACCAATTTAGCAGAACATACAATCATACAGATGTTGTAGCTAGGCAATATATATTAGCAGCGTAAATATCAATATAAAGAACGCATTCCGTGAGCACACAAGAAGTGGTACAAAATCATTAAAAAAATTGAGTACGTATCAAGTATTATCTATGGAGGACAGTATAGACTAACCTTCATAATTGCAGCATCGGCCTTTGGAATACAATCAAACATGTCACCTTCAACATTCACAACTCGGTCACTCTCCTTAGCAACAGATACAACATGAGGAAGATCAAAATTGATCCCACGAGTAATCCAAGGGCAAGCCTCAACCAGCAAGCTTAAACTAGTTCCATCGCCACCACCCACATCTACTATGCTCTCAATCCCTCGAAAAACCTCTATACAACTTGCAATAACTGCAGGCATTACCACCCTTGTATCACAAGCCATGGCTTCATCGATAAGCTTACTGTGACCGGGATTAGCCGCTGCAAAGCTCCAAATATCCTCACCATGTACTGCCTCAAACGCAGGACTACTCATGCCAGTTCCCCGAACTCGAGCACTTAGGCCATGCCACGGCGCTAGCATTACCGGACTACTCTCCAGCAAAATAAGTGCAGCCATGCTTCTTTTACCGGATTTTAGTAGGCAGCGTGACAGAGCCGTTTGTGCATAACTTTTGAGGCCTGATTGGACTTCCTTAAATATTTGGTGATGAACTAGAAACCTCATGATGCGGTAAAGAGTAGAACGATCACACTTGAGCGTTGCGGCTAGCTCTAAGAGTGTCATGGGGCTTCCATGGCTTTCAATAGCATCAGCTATTCCAAGCTCAATGGCACACTTCACCACTGCGACTTTCGAGAATCCCAACGCATATTTCCACACTTCCACCTTGGCTAGTTCATCTTCCTTCTGTTCTAATGCAAGCACCCCATTTTTATGTTCCATGTTTTTCTTGGCAAGTCTCAAGCTCCCAGCTAGCAGGTGATATATATACACCCAATTGGCGCGTACATAATTGGTCGTCCATCATTTTTAGTAAGATTTTACAAGATTCAACTGTTTGGAAATTATTTGGAAATAGGATCATTCCCACTAGCCATTAAAAGTATCGTACCTGTTTATGTTTATTTGTTCACCAATCATGATAAAAATGATTTATCAAGAAAAGCCATGATAAGAATAGCAGCCTGCTTCTCAAAAAAAAGAAAATGCAAGAGTTAGTATTGGTCAGCGTAGGAAATAGGACTGGTGGCCTAGTGAGCTAGGTCAATATGTTTAGTTTTTTCAGGTTACTAGGACTAAATATTTTACGACTATATTTCTTTTTTTATTTTTTTATTACAAAGTAGAGGTAAGAGATCGACAGCAGACTACTGCCACTAGAATGAGGACCAAAATCAAAACCTTCATAAGCCACCATTAGAGAAATATCATGCATGAAACAAATTAATGTATTTAAAAGAGATTGAGGAAGGCTAAATCATCCTCATTATGCAATGAAATGATAAAAGATGGGGTGTATACGTAGTAAATGTTTTTTTTTTGTAATTTTATTTTATTTCATCGAAAAAGAAATGGAACGATAAAAGAAAGAGAAGATTATGGACGCCAAATAAATCTTCCAAAACTCTCCAAAAACATCAACGTACCTTTCCCTTCCCAAGAGATGTAGGATGAGTGAAACGACATTTGAGATTTCTTACACACGTACAGTTGCATTTATAAGCAAATCTACAGCTTTTCAGTTTCTTAAATCATGCGAGATTATTCTTAATTATGTCTAGATTATTATAGGTCAATGCAGATGTTTGCAATCTGCACGCAGTACATATATACATTTATTTAACAGTGAGCTATCTAGTTTGTCTTTGATCTCATATTCTTCAATAACAATAGCTTCCGAAATTACTAGCTTCCCTTCAATTTCATCTCTTGTCGGCAGAGATCAACAGCAGCTGACATATGGACCAATGCCATTCAGAAGCATTATTGGCAGTGGTGGATCCAAGATATAAATCTTGCCTAGGTAGGCTAATAAGTGAGAGTTTGTTTTTTTTTCCAATATCATTTGTAGGATTTTTTTTTAAAATCAAAATCATATATCATTCAAAATGATAAATTTAAAATCCAGGAATAGGAATATATATAGTAGTCATCACTAAACCCAATTTCTTTATGATGGAGAAAATGAAGAAAATATGAAAGAACGTAAGAAATACTAACAAAATGAAGAAATGAAAAAGAGAGGAAATAAAACTAAGGAGAAGAAGTAGAGAGGATAAAGGAAAATAGAAATATAATGGCCTAAAAGGAAGAAGCCAAGGATCGAACTTGGGGATTCATGTTATTGGTATTGAGAGACTTAACCAACTAGGAGTGCCGTCCCGTGACCAAATAAGGCCTAAGGCTAGAAATAAATCAGGCTTCCTAAGAAAAAAATGAAAAACACATAAAACTGATTTTCTTAGGTTATTTGCATCAATGATTTTCCATTGGCTAGGATCAAAAATATTTCTGCCAAAATCGTGAAATTCTGGTACCCTTTTCAATATGTTTTGTTTCCACTAGATTTTCCATGTTTTTTGGTTCTACACTCTCATTCAGTTCAATTGCATCTTCTACGCAAACTGTTTCTACATTTGGATTTGCATTTACATCTATATTCATATTAATACTTAATATAACAATAATAACCAAATTGAAACAAAATTCGAAATTGATAAAGACCAACGTAGTCTAATTTATGTTGACCACAAATTTGGCACTCAAGGCCTCAATAGCTTGTATGGATATTAAAAAAAAAACATAATTTAGAATCGATAATCAGAACATAATGGAATTACACTAGAGAGAGAAGATTGCTTTTGGATTTCACCCTATAAGATTGAGGCTATAATAAAATAGAGGAAGATTGGATGCAATCTTTTTCTTTCTAATCCTAAATAGACAAATGCCTCTCAGACGCTTGTTGCCTTGTTGCGAGTCATCTACTCATCATTTAGTCTTACTCAATCTATTTCATACGCACCATTATCGCACATCACTAAAATTACCAAACTGCAGTTGAGAATTTATATATATATATAGACGCACACAAGTGTGCACATAATTGGTGGTCCATCTTTTATGTAAGATTTTATAAGATTCAACTGCTCATTTCTTTAGAAATTATTTGGAAATAGGATCCTTTCCACTAGCCATTAAAAGTATCGCACATGTTTATGTTTATTTGTTCATTGATTTTTAAATAATTTCTTTACATTGACAGTAACTTATTCACCAATCATGATAAAAATGATTTATTAAGAAAAGACATGATAAGAATGGCATCCAATAAATATATATATATATATATATATATGACCCGAATCAGAGTTGAGCCATATGGAAAGTTAGATTGAAATGAGATTTCAGTTTTCACGTGTTGCATGTTTTTATAAATTATTATTAAGTTTAAAAAGAAGATTAGTACGTAATCCAATTACTGGCTAGGTAACTGTCCGTAGTATCAAACACCCAGGGGCGGCCCGGAGGGTGTGCCGACCGTGCGGCTCCACATAGTCTCCGATTTTCAGGGGCCTCAGATATTTTTTTTTGGTATATACATTTACTAAATCAATATATATAATTAATTTTAGTTTACTCTCTCTAAATTTTACACCCAAATTAATTCAGCTCTTAAACTTTTATTTTAATCAGTTCACCACTTATATTTTCAAATGACATCAAATAATGACAAAATTTAGATTTTTTTAGTTAAAATATGATTAAAAAAACTATCAAAAGAAGACTTTAAATCATATATGTAAGACCAAAATAAAATTTCCGATAATTTTACAACAACACTGAAGTTTTAAAATTAGGTCTCATAGCATAATTATCAATATAATCCATATAAAAATATGAATTTTATCCTTCTTTAATGTCATTTGAAAGTTAGGCGTGAACTGATTTTGAGTGTAAAGTTTGGGGGAGGTAAACTGGAATTAATTCATATATATATATATATATATATATCCAGAAATTACAGAGTGAAGTTCCAATTTTGGCACACTTTCAGTTAATGTTTTTCACCATAAGCTATTTTATATTTAGGTATGCTATTCAAGATCATCTCTACAAAATTTCATCTAATTCGGACATCGTTAAGGTATTGAAATTAGATCAAATCAATGAATTAATTAAAACGGTTCAACGTGAACCGTTCGTGTAAATCTCAATTTTAAAAGCTCAAACTATTATCAAATTAGATGAAACTTTGTAGAGATGATCTTGAATAACATACCTAAATATTGAATCGCTTATGGTGAAAAAATTAGACCGAAAAGTGTTCTAAAATTGGAACTTCACTCCGTAATTTCAGAGTGAAGCATCACTTTAGATATGGGCTATATATATATATATATACTAGTGCAATACTTGCACAAATAACTCTCTTTCAATCAGTTGACAATCCCTTAGCTCTTTTAACTCTCTTTGATAAAGTAAGGAGTTCAAACCCGACTATATTTTTTATTTGTATGTATTTTAAGACACCATTTCTTTTCTCTCAACAAAAAAAAAGTAGATAACGTTTCCTTTTTCTTTTTGTGATCAAAATTTTCCCTTTGTATCTCTCCTCCCTATTCTTCTTATTTATTATATCCGTCAATTCTTTTTCAATAATTTTTTGAAATCATTTTGTAATGTATATATACATGGACGATCGAGAGCGGACGCTCGCACTGCACCAAAAGTGCGGATGTCGATCCTTTTTACTGGAATCCGGCTTTCGACAATGAGTATTCTCTTACCAAACGAAACCTCAGATATGATTTGAAGCTTCTACATATCAGTGGAGTTGACGACCGCTGGTTTGCAGTCGACATTGATTGGGCGTGAATTTCCGGTAAGGTTGCTGCTCAAACCTTCGACCTTGACATGTTTGACCCTCATCTTCTTGGTGACGTCGTTGGGGATGATCATACTCTTTGTCTGGCAACATAAGACTCATTGTCGGCGGTCGCCCAAAATTTGAGACAAATTCAAACGACACATTTGAAATTTAAGGCAATTCCCCAAAAAAATTAAGTCTTCTTATCTCTTTATTTACTAACTCTCACCTTATGTCTGATAAGCCCTTACCGGAAACTCGGTCACTCTCCTTAGCAACAGATACAACATGAGGAAGATCAAAATTGATCCCACGAGTAATCCAAGGGCAAGCCTCAACCAGCAAGCTTAAACTAGTTCCATCGCCACCACCCACATCTACTATGCTCTCAATCCCTCGAAAAACCTCTATACAACTTGCAATAACTGCAGGCATTACCACCCTTGTATCACAAGCCATGGCTTCATCGATAAGCTTACTGTGACCGGGATTAGCCGCTGCAAAGCTCCAAATATCCTCACCATGTACTGCCTCAAACGCAGGACTACTCAGGCCAGTTCCCCGAACTCGAGCACTTAGGCCATGCCACGGCGCTAGCATTACCGGACTACTCTCCAGCAAAATAAGTGCAGCCATGCTTCTTTTACCGGATTTTAGTAGGCAGCGTGACAGAGCCGTTTGTGCATAACTTTTGAGGCCTGATTGGACTTCCTTAAATATTTGGTGATGAACTAGAAACCTCATGATGCGGTAAAGAGTAGAACGATCACACTTGAGCGTTGCGGCTAGCTCTAAGAGTGTCATGGGGCTTCCATGGCTTTCAATAGCATCAGCTATTCCAAGCTCAATGGCACACTTCACGACTGCAACTTTCGAGAATCCCAACGCATATTTCCACATTTCCACCTTGGCTAGCTCCTCTTCCTTCTGTTCCAATGCAAGCACCCCATTTTTATGTACCATATTTTTCTTGGTAAGTCTCAAGCTCCCAGCTAGCAGGTGATATACACACACACACACAATTGGCGTGTACATAATTGGTCGTCCATCATTTCTAGTAAGATTTTACAAGATTTAACTGTTTAGAAATTATTTGGAAATAGGATCCTTCCCACTAGCCATTAAAAGTATCGCACATGTTTATGTTTATTTGTTCATTGATTTTTAAATAATTTCTTTACCTTGACAGTAACTTATTCACCAATCATGATAAAAATGATTTATCAAGAAAAGACATGATAAGAATGGCATCCAATATATATATATATATATATATATATATGACCCGAATAAGAGTTGAGCCATATGGAAAGTTAGATTGAAATGAGATTTCAGTTTTCACGTGTTGCATGTTTCTATAAATTATTATTAAGTTTAAAAAAGAAGATTAATATGTAAACCAATTACAGGGTAGGTAACTGTACGTAGTATCAAGCAGCGAGGGGCGGCCCGAAGGGTGTGCCAACCGTGTGGCTGCACATGGTTTCCGATTTACAAGGGGTCTCAGATATTTTTCTATTTTTTTGGTATATACATTTACTAAATCAATATATATATAATTAATTTCAGTTTAACATCCCCTAAATTTTACATCCAAAATCAGTTCTCCTAAACCCTGATATATATATATAAATTTACCTCCCTAATTTTTATACTCAAAATTAGTTCACCCCTTAAACTTGCACAAATAACTCTCCTTAAATCAATCGACAATCCCTTAGCTCTTTTAACTCTCATTGATAAAGTAAGGAGTTCAAACCCCCCACTATCTTTTTTATTTGAATGTATTTTAAGACACTACTTTTTTTTTCTCAAAAAAAAATGTATACACCGTTTCTTTTTTCTTGTTGTAATCAAAATTTTCCCTTTGTATCTCTCCTCCCTATTCTTATTTTTTATTATCTCCGTCAATTCTTTTTCAATAAATTTATGAAATCATTATGTAATATATATATATATATCTATACATAATGGAAACAATACATTCGTTGTGATATTTACATTCCAGACTTTCCTTTAGATCATTTGATGGTCTTTCGTACAATAATGTTCTTAATAAAAGTTAGTTTTATTGGTTTTTTTTCCTTATTATCGTCTCATACTCGAAAATAAATACGCGGAAATGATTTTGGTTTCTTCATAATAAAATTTGGCTGACCCTCTTAAGTATGATTCCTAGCTACGCCTATGTGCAAGAGTTAGTTTTTTTTTTAAATGCAATGTGCAAGAGTTAGTATTCTTCAAAAAAATAATGCAAGGGTTAGTATGGGTCAGTGTAGGAATTAGGACTGGTGAGCTAGGTCGATATGTTTAGTTTTTCCAAGTTACTAGGACTAAATATTTTAAGACGATATTTCTTTTTTAATTTTTTTATTACAAAGTAGAGGTAAGAAATCGACAGCACGCAGCTACTACCACCAGAATGAGGACCAAACTCAAAACCTTCATAAGCCACCATTAGAGCAATGTCATGCATGAAACAAATTAACGTATTTAAAAGAGATTGAGGAAGGCTAAATCAATCATCATTATGCAATGAATTGATAAGAGATGGGGTACAGTAAATGTTTTTCTTCACTATTTTATTGTATTTCATCGAAAAAGAAATGGTATGATAAAAAAAGAAGATTCTGGACGCCAAATAAATCTTCCAAAACTCTCTAAAAACATCAACCTTTCCCTTCCCGAGAGATCGATGTGGGATGAGTAAAAGGACATTTGAGATTTCTTACACAGAGTTGCATTTATAAGAAAATATACAGTTTTTCAGTTTCTTAAATCATGTCTAGATTATTGAAGGTCAATGCAGATCTTTGCAATCTACACGTGGTACATATATACATTTATTTAACAGTCAGCTAGCTAGTTTGTCTTTGATCTGATATTATTCAACAACAACAGCTTCCGGAATTACTAGCTTCCCTTCAATTTCATCTCTTGTCGGCAGAGATTATCAGCAGCAGACAAATCGACTAATGCTATTCAAAAGCATTGTTGGCAGTGGCGGATCCTTGAAAAGAAGATATCTGAATGGATTGATTTTAATTGATACAGAACATAATGGTATCCTTTATACAAGACTGATTACAAGGGAAAGATGATATGATCCTAGAGATTAAGAACTGATTGATAGCTATAGTACAAGAAAGGAAAGCTATTAATAATACACAATTTGTACAAATCGTTCAACATCAATACCAAACAACATCCTCTTGTAAGAGCGTAAAGACTGAGGCCACCATGTCGCCACCGACACTAGCCAAAACACCTGATAGAGTAATCGTTAGGGGTGGCAATGGTATATAAAACCATCACAACCAATTCGTATATCAACCGTACCAAATATGGTAGTATACCAAATACTCGGTACACGGTATATGGTATAGTATACCATACGAACATTAAAAATATGGTAGGTAAGTGGTATAGATTTTCCATATACCATGGTATATCGTACCTACCAACTTATATTATATTAAATTATTTAATTAAATATATATATATATATATCTTTAAATTTCAACCGTAGATTTATTAAAAAATAAATCAAAACCGTATAAATCTACTAACCTTAATCTAATATCTCTGAGTTTCTTTCTTAAGTACACACTTTTTCTTGTCTTCAATTTTTTTATTTAATTATAAATGAATCGATTCAATCGAATTTCCAAGTACAAATGCTTAGACCTATCAGTAGCATCATCACTGCTTACAACATGTCAACATATATCGCATTTAAACTTATCATTTATTTTTTCAATTGTTTTGAGAATTCATAAGTACTTTAACAGTTTAACTATTTGGACTTTGGCTTTCTATTTATGACTTTGTATTTGGTAATTTGGTTGAAGTTATATAAGGCTTTGGAATTCTATTGCTATTTCACTTATTTGTTATTACTTATTTGGATTGGGCCTTTAAATTTTAGGGTCTTAAATATGTTGGTACAAGCTCATTACCAACCGTACCACTTAATTGGTATACCAACGTTATTGGTTGGTATAAATTGTGGATTTTTCATACCAAATATATATTGGTTGGTATATGGTATTAGAAAATTAAGACTGGTATACCAACCAATCCAGCCCTAGTGATCGTCAGATTTATTGTCATATAAAGAATCCAGCTAAACAGAACACCAAGAGCCAAGAGACCCCCATAGATCCAACTTCATAGCCCATAAAAGGGTCTTGTGTCACAACCATGCAATCACCAACAATATAGATGCTTGATGACATCATAACCAAAGTAAAAAAGAAAAAGAAATATGAGGTATGGAAGTCCAACTCTGACAACGGTGCTCAGACCCGATAAGATAAACGACAACTCATTTTTGCCATTAACCGGATGAAGAGAGACAAACTCTTTCACCACAACCAAAGAAAACAAAAAAAAGTAGAATGGAGGGAGAAAGCCGAGCAGAGCTAGTAAAAGCGTGCTGCGACATACAGAGAAACATGGCTTATCAATAATTAGGATACCGTTTGTTGAATTCATCCTTACTAATATATTGTCTTTCTATTATTCTTAACCTGCAATGGTACACTTTTACAGTACTCCTTTCCAGGCTGCGGAACAAGAATTCCCTTTCTTAGCATCAAAAAAGTTCTCCTCCCTCAAGTATTTCTGCCTAAAAATCTGCACCCACCAATTATTATTGTAAGTTAAGATTTTCCATGCGCTAACATAACATGGCATTATTAAAATGTTCAGTAGGCCGACCTTATTTTCTTGTTACCCTCGCAACTACTGTCGGAAAATGTTTTATTAAGAGAAGTAAACGTAAAAGGTGAGCTTTAGATATGTATTTATGAGGGCTGTGATAAGCATTCTTAGATCATCTAGGCAGGGTACCGTGAGCCGTGAGGTCTTCAACCTAAGCCATACGCATTGTATCTCTTGCTGTCTTTGTTTTGAAATGCGGAAGAATGAACTGTAGAATAAAAATCGAAATAACTCACGACCACAAACGGAAAATAAAAATGATAGAGAACAGATTCATGCTCAATGTTGGCATGCTCATCAACGCATTTTTCTTTATTTGCCAAACAAATCAGCCACCTACCATCCTAAGGTTGTAGCTTTGTTTCTTACCTTCAACAAAGGCTATTCCAAGTTTCAATAAAATCAGCTCCATCAATTAATGGATCACCAAAGCAATAGATTTGCTTGATTTACTCATGTGAACATCACATAGTTTTCTCACCTTCATTAAAGAGGGACTTACCCTATCAGTCTTCTCTTAATTTCTTTGTAATAACCCTATTTTTTTTCGAAACAGTAATTGGTTTTGATTTGAATTCTATGAGGTTGTGAAATTCAATTAGAATGAATTTGATTTTTTTTTTTCGACTTTACGAAATGAAAACGGAAACGTTCTCGGAATGTTTAATTAGAAAAACGTTACGTTTCCAAACGTATATATCGACTTTTATTCCGTCGCTCGGTTGCGAAAACATCCTTCACGAAAGTTGAAGAGCTCGTCGATACGAGTTTGTAAATAAGTGACGCATTCTAATCGGACGTTGTATGTAAAAGTTATTAATGATAGAAGTTGTTTTCGATTTTAGAAACTTGTATAAATAGATAAGTGGTGGAGCTAGGGTTTCCATTTCTGGAAACCCTTACCTCGCGCCTCCCTCCACCTTCTCTCTCTTCTCTCTCGCCCTCTCCCCGATTTTCTCCCCTCCCTCAGAAATTTCGCCGGCGATCTCGCCGACCCGTTGTCCGTGTCACACACCGCCCCTCTCAAAAGCCTCGCACGGCCCTCCTCGTCAAACCCTGAGAAGATCGTGCCCTCCCTCGTCGTCGTTCGTCACGTCGACGCACCCCCGTCCCCTGCTACGAATCACCGCCGTTCAAGCTCTTCTCCGATGGAGCTAGGGTGCAGCGCAGGTGCGCCTCCATCACTCCTCAACCCCTGCAACACCTACGATCGAAGGAGGGGACGCGATGACACCTTCTCGAGGAATCGACACGATCGGTGACTCATCTCACTCCGACGACAAAATCGGCGGTTCAAAGCTTCGATTGAGGTGAGGGTTTGTATATTGAGATTGTTGTGATGCTTGGTGTAAAATTTTGGATGATTTTGAGTTGAGATTGTGGAGATCGGAAAGGGAGGAGGAAGGAGAGGGTACCGCCGCCCTAGGCGGCGCGTGTAGGTGCGTGGAGGGGGTAGGAGGCGGCGTGAGGCCGTAGGGAGGAGAGGGGAGGAAAGGAGAAGGGTTTTGGCGTGGCGGTGGCGTGCTACGAGCCGACCCTAGGCTCAGCGCGTGTGCTCCACGCGTTGCCACATTGAGTGGCGCGTGAACAGTGAATTCAAACAGTAAATTGTAAAGTTTATTTTTTACGACGGTGAATGTAAAAATGTGATTTACGTACGGTAAATGTAAATGTAAATTACTTTCAGTAAATATAAAAAGTAATTTTGGAAGGGTAATTAAGTAATTATTATTTACTGAGACAGTATGTACATTTGAATAGTATTTATATGTACAGAAATACGTAAACCGTATGTACTCGTACATGAATACGTAATAGTTGTGTATTTGTACAGTAATACATGAATAGTAAATATGTGAATAGTATATAGTGAATAGTACTCATTAAACAGTTAATTCGTAAAAACCAGAAATTGCTAAACAGTAACGGATTATTACTGTTTCGGCATTTAAAGGTTTACGAAACGTTTCTAAATTCTTTTCTTATCTTTTCAAGGTGAACAATAAATCAAGGAAATAAATTATCTTCGGAAATTGTGGAATTACGCTCGAGTTGATAAGGTGAGTAAAATCTCACATATTTACAAATCTACCATTGCGGAGATTCAAGATTTTGCAATAGTTTTAAATATTGAAATACGACATGTATGTGATATAGTGGAATATATATATATTTGTATAAATGGTAAATAAGTACATATATATATAGTTTGTTATATTATATACTGTTATGAATTCATTGTAAATATGTCATTTTGATGACGAGATTTATATACCGAGCATGTGATTTAATGTGTACAATATGAGGTGTGATTATTGTACGTGGTTTTAACATGTGTTTGTTAAAACGTTTTGTCTTCGGACGTATTTATGAAATATGACATGTATATGATATAGCGGATTATATATATATTGTATAAATGGTAAATAGGTACATATATATATAGTTTGCTATATAATATACTGTTATGATTTTATCGTGATGATGTCATTTTGATGATGAGATTTATATACCGAGCATGTGATTTAATTTGTACAATATGAGGTGTGATTATTGTACGTTGTTTTAACATGGAGTTAAAACATTTTGTCTTCGGACGTGTTTGGCATGTCGGAACCTAGCCTTTGGCCGGGCGAAAGTTACGATACAGTTAGAGCTGTAGTCTGTCTGTCAGAGTACTGCATGTGAGGTAACAGATGGGTTATCGGCTCATGAGTACTCATATTTTTGGATGTTGGGTAGCAGGAGGTTGCCCAATATCGGCGGTGTACTACGTGAGGGGTAACAGATGTGTACCAGCGTTCATTAGTACCCGTATTATAAATGTATTTGGGTAGCCAGAAGGGTTGCCCGATTTCTCATGAGCACTTTCATTTCATATATTTTTGGGACAACCAGATGGGCCGTCCATTGACTCATGAGTGCATTTATATTTGTTGAATTTGTGGATTTTCGTATATATTGTTATGCGAGTTATATTTTCATTTTATTCATACGAGCTATAAGCTTACCGGGTTTGTGTTTACAATCCCGGTGCACCAATTTGATGGTGTAGGGGATAATTACGCAGGTGTTGATTAGAGGAAATTGGGGGACGACTCCGAAGACTCGAAGTTGTTCATTATCCTGCTTGTGGTGAGGTTTCTATTGTGGATTTGTGTGTGAGAACTTGTGAGGATTTATTTGTAGGTTTTGTGAGAGATTACGAGGATTATTACATTTCCATTTTTATGTAATGTCAAATTATAATTTGGTTTGTAATAATTGGTTGTATGAGTTGTATTGTGAACTCAGTAATGATCCGCTGTGCATTTAAAATGATTTCGACTCGTTGAGATTGTTTTGGTGTTTCACGACTTTAATATTTTGAGCTTTTATGTTCAAAATTTTGGGGTCGTTACATTCTTATTGTCTCTTCTTTTCGTTTTCTTTGTTTTTTATCAAATTATTGTCTCTTCTTATAAAAAAAAAACCTAAGGCCATAACCATTTTTGATAGCCCATTGATCCAGGTGAAACTTGTTTAATGCCTTCACCGTTGACATACCTATATACATAATTCCTACACATTTTTTTTAAAAAACATTTTTTCTTGTTATTTTCAACACGCCTGCAGGTATAGTATTCAGCACAATGTTTTTGTATTAATTTGACAAGCTAAAGAAAAATGCAGTATTCTCAGATTATAATTATAACTCAACGTCATCTTAAATTAAATAAGATTATACACGATATATATTGATGATAAAACGGAAAATGCTCTTCTTTACTCCTAGGTTTAGGGATAGGTGGCGGAACCAGAAATGAGAATTGAGGAGAATTAAAATTGTAAACAATGTGGATCGGTCTACAAAAAGAACAGCACATATTTTATCAGCCTCCGAAGCAGAATCAAGTATAGCCTTTGGTTCACAGTAGACGCCTTGGATACACTAGAGTAATACTACAAGGACAGATTATCCAAAAAGTAAAAAGTTCATAGTTAGCAGTTCTGTCAGCACAAGTTATACATTAACAGTGAAGCACAAATTAGTGTCAGTAAAGCTTCCACAAACTACGAAGGAAGACAAGTAGTACTTAAGTAGTTGAAGTAGAAAATAAGAAAACTATCACCTGTGTGTTTGGCAATGTACACCAACATCATGTTGTCTTCTTCATCAATAATAATTGCATCCGTGTTTATCGTGTTCACTATGTTTTGGCAATAGCTTCCCTGCAGTTCTCTAGAAAGCACCGAGTGTGACGATTACTTTGCAATGAGCAGTTAGAGAGATCACAATAGCGTAGTGAATTCAGAGCTGATTGTGTTATAACTGAACATCAGCTATATCATCAGTATCAACAATCATGCATGATTAGGTCATTTAGGTGACTGAAATATTAATTATATATTTGAAGACGTGAAGTTTCATGATATGTATATCTTCTGCCGGCATCACTGAAACACAAATGTGATCGCACCTCAGCTAATATCAGTAGTAAATAACTCCTATATATGTACATATATCACAAGGAAGATCAAAACTGATGATGCTTCAAAAATTATACGACTTTAATTTTTAAGTCCTCTATATATCACCATTGGCATTCATTAACACAGGCAGCTACAAAAACGAAGAGAGGGTCTCACGATTTTAGGGCAGAGCCATTATATTTACTTCCACTACACGAAGGGAACAACTTTGAAAACTACAGTTGGTAGGGTGCGCCAGCCCGAAGCAGTAGTGCAACGCTGGGGGGACACGCGTAAGCCCCGGTAGCAAGCTACCAGAATGCCTACCCCTTAAAAATTAATTTAATATCGTGTGATCCATTGGACCACATATCAGATATTAAACTGATAAGAACAGATACTACACTTGATCTTAGCCAAAAGGCCGAGAAAGGTATGCTTTTTAACATCTCATGCATCCGTTTTTATAGTCTCATTGGCTTCCACACTTGTTCATATCAGTGATGTGGGACACTGAGCTATTATAATGTACCTTAGAAACAACCGATCCGTATAAAGATAAGATGGTCTTCTACACCACCTTGGCTTCATCTCGAAATTAAAGAGAACTCAGGGCTCTCATCTGCATCAACAGAAAATAGAAGATGAACGCATCATATTGAAAAGTGAGAATCCCACATACAGATGGAGCTGTGGATATTTGTTTGAATTCATCAGTAAGAATGGCAGCTTTCTAACAAGCTTATATATGCGTTACTGTGTATAATCCATTTCTCTGATGGTATGCAATAATAGACTAAGTCATGACTCATGACTCATGAGGGCGGAGTTCATTGTTCGTTTTTCTTCTTCTTTTTTTTTAAATATGGGAGTTCATTGTTTGTTAGTTATACTGTAGTTGTGAAATTGCCTTACAAGAGCACCACAGACCTCACTCCTTTTTTGCTTGCTTCTCATTTATGGAGTAGGAAAATCACTTTACAGTCCCTTTTTAGTTGCTCACTTGAGAATTTTCTGTGGTATTTCAATTTTTAAGTTACAGCAGCTGCACTCCCATAGAATTGTGCCTGCGCGGGCAGCTAGGTAATGTGCGCGCACATACATTTTATTTTCTTTTTACTTTAGCAGTTGGGAACTTCGTCTCCATATTGATTCTTGGATAACTATATCCACATCATAGCTAGATATCTCGTCTTCTATTATTGACCAGAAAATTTGTACACATTCCATTCTTTTTGTTTAATTGAAGACGTGTGAAAATATGAACGGTTATAGACTTAAAGTAGCAAATAATTTTTAAAGCAAAAAGCAAAAATATAACACATAATTAAGAGCAAGCAGATAAATAATAACTTCACCTACAAAATCAGGTAATCAGATGCAGCAATACTGCAATAGTAATAAATTAATTTAGAACTACTTGAATAACTTCAGCCAAGAAGCTGACATGCAGATTCCGAGCAAAAACAGACCAGCCTCAAGTCCTTGGATATGGGCATATGGCATCCCTTAGACATGAGTCTGCATAATACTTCCTTCAGAGTTATATCAGTCAAACAAAGTTATCTAATATGGCTCAGACACAATGACATAGCAATGTTGTGCTCTAGAAGTATTTGCCATAGATTTCACCACTTACCAATTTCATGCAAACACAGTGGAATATTTCATGCAAATGCATGTTGAAGTCTATGATGAAGATTAGGTGTTTCACTTAACAGCTCCTCAACCTGAGGAAAAAGAATTTCTTAAAGTCTTTGCTTGGATCTGTATGAACACTCGAACTTGAATGCTCACAGCATAAGCGTGCCTTCTTTTAAGACTCACTAGAGATGGCCTGCTTAGCTTAAGATTGTTCCCTGTATCTGTAAATGAACGCCAATCCTATGCAATGTTGCCAAAATACTTCAGTAGGCTCAGGCAAGATCAGCTTTAATGCAGTTAATTTCCACATTAAACCGAGGTAGATGCAAATCAAGAACCACAGTAGTTACATTGACATGTGAAGCTAATAAGGCAATAACTTCAACCATCAATTTTTGAGGATGACACATGTCCAGTGTCTTTACATATCTAAATAACTTGATATCATTGGATAGCCAGAACTGCATTACCAACTAAACAGAATATCTACAGACATGATTCTCCAGAGAATATCAGTACTGTCGTACAAATCAAGGCGATTAACATCTGCTTTATCATTCGAACAGAATCTGCGAGGCAATTACAGATAAGACTTTTATCTAGATTTTAGGGGCACCGACAGAGGTGCACCCTTCCAAAAATAGGCGTATGCCACTTAAAGCGCCGCGCACACGGTATTCTTTAGTAAAAGGCGAAAGAATAGTTCGCTATGTGCTCAACGCATGGCTCCGTGATTCAGTTTGTTGCAAGGATGCTTCATTTTATATCACTCGCACTTAACAGTTCTTCTGTCTGTATGGATGTGGGACAAGCAGACCAATAAGTCCTGCCCTCAGTTTTCCACAGACTACCCAAGTTCAGACTTCAGAGAGGTAGGAGATGGTCTTAGTCATTGATGCAGTAATAACTCATCAACTACATGTAACCATACAAGTACATTACTTTGATCCGAGATCAGTTGATATAATGTAACTTTACTTTTGATTTTCTGAGGGGAATGTTACTTTACTCAATGAGAGGTAGTTACTTGAACTTGAACTTGTTGATAGCCTCCAAGTGTACTACCAGAAAAACTTCAAAATTACATCCCTCACTTAATAATTCACTTCTCTTCAGAATTAGAATTTTCAGAGGTTTATTTTCAGAGAAACCAGAAAGTATAACTTGATAATACAATTGAAATTGAAACAGAAATTCAATTCCAACAAGTTTTCAAAAAAAGCCTCGATAACAAATTGGGTATCACTGATAGGTGTGACTGTATGTTGACTAAAGCCAGCTTCCTCAAGAACATATATATCTCCATTCCTGCAATATCCTCTCTTTTCCTGTGATAGTATGGGACATCATCACCATAGGAAAGTAACTGTGTCAATTACACCAGCATATTTACGATCCATCATTCTAGCGGTCAGGGTTACTGAGATCACTCCAAGTAGTATTGAGAATCATTGACCTGCTTTCATTCCTTTATACTGTATGTTGTTTCTGCCAAATTTTAGTAGGCAGTGGGACTTAGGTGTTTGTGCATAACTTCTGGGGCCTGCTCGGATTTTTTGTTGGACTTCTTTGAATATTTGGTAATGAACTACGAACCTCATGATGCGGCAAAGAAAAGAACGATCACTCTTCAGAGTTGCGGCTAGCTATAAGAGCGTCATGGAGCTTGCATGGCTTTCAATAGCATCAGCTATTCAGCCTATTCCAAGCTCAATAGCACATTTTGATTTTACCACTGCAGCTTTCGATAATCCGAACACATAAATTCATACTTCCACTTTGGCACGTTCCTCGTCTTTCTATTCCAAAGTTGGCTCTCTTGATGTATCTTCCTTCATTTTGTTGTTCGAGTGTGCATTGCTCTATGCTCTTGGCAAGTTATATAAAATTATAAACACAAACACAACTTTTAATGCTCTTGGTATACAGTCCAAGAAATACATCATCTTCATAGGGATTTTACACGATGGAATCACTCATTGTCTAAGAACTATTTCCAATCAATTAAAGTACTTGGATGCATTCTGACTCAACTGATGCATGTTTACAGCAAAAACCACAACATTAAAATTTACGCACATAATTATTATTTTGCATAGTATAGGCCCCCTTATCTGAATAAATTGTACAAATCCGGCCTCAAGGTGATTTTGGATTAAATGATGTGAGATAACCAGCACTACGTGTACATCGCTTGGAACCTCATCAACAGACAACAGCATCCTTGCCCCAAAGTCCACAAGTGACCTCAATTATTATTTCTTGTGTTTTGAGGCAGCAACGAGTAGAACTACGTATCAGTGTATCCCTGAAGGATTGCTGCAATACTACTGTCACTACTGCGATGATGATTCCCTGTATCTCATGGGAGATATGAACAGTAACACACTGCAATATAAGAAATCAATATAACGCGGAGAATGTGGCAGTAAAATCAGCATAACCGCTGTCTAATGTTCTATATAAATTATATATACCAAGATCTGTATGGGATTTGGTAGCGTGTAAGTTGTGGCATAAAATGTTTATAATTAGGGGAATAGCTAGTCTGCCATGAATTTTCGGTGCACAATCACATAACATAAGCCAGTTTACTTCAATGAACAATAATAGCACATTCTTTTAGTTAACTCACTTATCATTCTGGTTGGTCAGGACTCAGAACGTTATCATATTTTCTGATGCGGGATCAGTTTACAAAGAGAACAGCACATCATTGTTCAGCCTCTGAAGCAGAATTGAGTGCAGCCTTGAAACCACAGTACACTCCCTGATCAAAGAGAGTATAAACTGCAAGTACAGAGATTAACCAAAAGGCTTAAAGTAGCTTAGTTCTATTGCCACAAACGACACCAACAATGGGACTGTGAAAGGATTTCTACAAATAACAGCTTGAACAATAACAGCCTGTCTGCTTCTTTAATAATGGCGTCCAGATATTGGATTACCTTTGTTTCTGGGAATAACCTCACTCTAATTCTCTAGAAAGAAGTTTTGCAGCCAAGTAAGAATGTGCACAGTTAAAGAGATCACACCAGCAGTGTATAAGCATCTAATTTTGTACGCATCTGCTATCATGTGATAAAGTGATTTGAACATTAGATGCATACAATTTCAAGATTGATTTAGAAAAATACCAGAATGAAAACATAAGTATTTTACTGTGCAGCTCAGTGAAACACAATCAAACAAGTGCACTAAAGGCGCACAACATAACATGATGAAATATCAAAACTGGCGGTGCCTCTAAAATCCAAGAAGCCTCAATAGTCTGTTCAATGTATCAGAAATCCAGAGATTTTGTAGAATTCGGAGAAGAGCCAACCGGAAAGAAGAATGATTGAAACTAAGGTTGGTAGGGTGCGCCAGCCCGAAGCAGTAGTGCAACGCTAGGGGGACACACACGCGTAAGCCCCGGTAGCAAGCTACCAGAATGCCTACCCCTTTAAAAAATTAATTTAATATCGTGTGATCCATTAGACCACATATCAGATATTAAACTGTTAAGAACAGATACTACACTTGATCTTAGCCAAAAGGCCGAGAAAGGTATGCTTCTTCCTGTTTGGCGCTTCTTATTTTATATGGTTTATTGGCTTCAACTCTTGGGTGCACCAACAATGTGGGACACTAAACTATAAAAATTACCTTTGAAACAACCGCTCTTATTAACACAATCGATCCACATCAAGATAAGATGGCCTTACAGGAGAAAAAAACACAAACAAAAAGATAAGATGGTTTCCTACACTACCTTGGCATCATGAAGAAAATAGAATTCAGGGCTCCCATCTTCTAACAACTAGAAAGAAGAAGATATGTGAAGTTGAGAAGTGATCGATAGGCCCACAGACTCAGTGAGAAGCAAGCTTACTGCTCATGTTATAATCAGAAGACAGCATATCTGTATAAGCGAATCCTTCCTGTGTTTCAAGTATCATAAAGTCTCTTATGCTATTAAGTGATTGCATGACTTTAAACCATCTTTGTCCGTCTGCAAATACCAACCGAAGGAGGAACAATGGAAGAAGGGCGTGTAGCTGTGGATAAATTTAGTGCGCGGCCTTGTTCATATATTTACAAGAGCAGTACACATCCAACAGGCCTTCTTCTGGTCGCTTCTTTCATTTGTGAACTATAAGAATCATTTTATGTAGTCCTTTTTCAGCTTTTCCACTTAGGAATAGTCCTTCTGTGATGCTCCATTTGATAAAGCAGCTGCACATTCCTGTTCAAGAGAGAACCTGCTAGCTAATCCACATTATGCACACAAACTTTAGTTTCTCGACTTAAGCAGTTGTTAACTTTGTCTGCATATTGTTTTTTGGATAACCATATCCTCTTCTAAGAGTATTTGGTCTTCCTATTCTTGACCATACCCCCATACCCATGAAAAATTTTCTGATCAGTACCAAAACTGTATGAGTTAGCAGAGCCAAAATTCAAATGCGTACACCATATGTTTCCTGAACGACAAACTGATGTCAGCTGGTTTAAATTTTAGAACTCTTACTTGTGCATTTAAAATTTGGTTGAGGGAGAGCGAAACTGCAAAACAGTATTTTTTTTCTATACAGATTTGATAAGAAGTTGCGTACGTGAATGATAAATTCAGACAGTTAAAAGGGAACATTATCTTGAAGTTTCTGATAGGGACGTACTGAGAAAGAAAGCACATATATCTTGAGTTCTTTTAAAAGATACTGTAACCAGTTACTATCTTTTGAACTGACTCCATCTACTATGTGAAGTTATTTTGCTATTAGAACAGAAGTAAATTTCAAGCTGACCAGCTCCAAAATTATATGCCAAAAAAATAGTAGATCAGCATATATAAAGCATGAAGGTCTACAGTACTTATAGGAGCTTTTTAACTGCAATTTTCTGCAAGAACACACAATTACGAGGAAGCAGTTAGTCCGATGTAGCTGAAACAATTAATGAACCTAACTTCAGCCAACGAGTTGGTGTCCAGATTTTTAGAAAACAAATAATAAGCACCTATATCTTGGTTCTGGCATCTCTTCGACATGTGTGTGCAACTACTGTATACGTAAGTGGAGATTGGAGAACGGTGCAGATGCAAATCATGCAATGAAATAGTAATTGCATGTAGGCCTGGCAATCAAACCCGAAACCCGTGAACCCGCCTGATACCCGCACGACTAAACACGCACGAAACCCGTCCAATAACAAATCGTGCTGTGCAAACCCGGACCAACTAAAACCCGTTAATTTTCGTGCGTGCCGTGCTTTTTCGTGAAACCCGTTTAGAACCCGTTAACCCACTTAAAATGAATTTCTCTTCATTTTCCAATCTGCAACCCGAAACATAGAAACATTGCAACACACCTCTTCAGTCTTCACCGATCTCTCTCTCCCCATCTGTGTTTTTGTTATTCTGCAACACACACCTCCTACCGATCTCTCTCTCACCACAGTGTTGGAATAATGGTGGCTCGGAGCTTCTGAATACTATAGCAAAATTTGAGGTAATCTCTCATCTTCTTCCTTTTCCTCTTCTGCTTTGTCTTCTTCATTATGGGTAGATCTTTGTCTTCGATGGTGATCTCTCTTAGGCCTGGCAATTGGACGGGCTCGTGCGTGTTTTTGGCGGGCCGGCACGCTAAGAAGCTGTTTATATTAACGGGTTAAGCGGGTTTAGCACGACGGGTTTCCGTGCTACCCGTTGGAACCCGTCAACCCGCGATTTTTTTTTTTTCAAAAATTTGATATGATTTGATTTATTTAATTTTTTTCTTCTTTCTATAATTTTACCCAACTCTTTGAGAATAAAAAATATTTTTAGTCATGATTTTTTTTATTTTGGAGTCCTCAATTTTGTAAAAGTTCATCCCTAATGGTCTCATAGAAACAATCAAAATAACATTATAATTGTGCTACTTATTTGAATTAAGTACCTGTTTTTACGTGCAACATCAAACTAATTGAAAATATGTAAGATACATTGCAATTTATCTTGTTCGAATTCAAGTGCATATTTATAAGTGCAACAACAAACTAATTGAGAATTTCAATTAACCTTGTTCGAATTCAAGTGCCTATTTATAAGTGCAACAACAAATAAATTGAGAACATGGAAAATAAACTACAAACTAATATGTCGTATCCCCGTATTTCACATCAATGCCATGTTTTCTCTCAAGTGAAGCTCTCTTCTTCCTCTATTCGATCATGCATTCTCAAACCCAATATGTCTTCGGAAAAATCATCCACCTCAACCATCTTCTTTTCTAAAATATTATAAATAGAAATTATAAATATAACATAAAGGTCAAACTAGTGAAATCAAACTAAATTATTTTCTATTTACCTTTCTTCTTCCTGAAAATCCAATCCCGAGTACATAACAAAGCTTGTACTGTCTCAGGCAACAAAGAACTCCGATACTCATCTAGAACTCGACCACTAATGCTAAAAGCCGACTCAGATGCAACAGTGGAGACATGAATAATCAACACATCACGACGAGCCATCTGAGATAGGATTGGGTATCGGTGTCGCTCCATCTTCCACCAAGCAAGTACATCCAAGTCTACCAAATTATCGAGTCTTACTTCATCCAAATACTTGTTCAGTTCAGTCTTTAAACTCGAATTATGACCGCTCTTGTAACGGGCATCAAATTCCTGCAATAGAGTAATTTGACGTTTAATACTCTAAGAAAATCATACTAACCAAAAACAGTCTCAAAATAATTAAATTAACTAGTTACCTGAAGTATACAAGGCTTCCCTTGTATTTGAGACGAGCTCTCATGAATATGGTAACTAGAACTTTGGTGAGTGGAGGTTTCTTTGTAGGACCAAACAAAGAACATAGAGTGTCAGCAAAAACCTTCAATTGTGAAGATTCTCGACCATAGAGCTTTTCATAAGCCCATTCAACAAACTTCATCTTAAACCGAGGATCCATCACCACTGCAATCCCCAAAATCAGGCTATAATCTGACCAATATTTCTTAAACTTCAAATCCATCTCTTTTCCCATCCGGCTTAGAAAAGAATCTTCACTGGCAATGGCTTCCTGTATACTGTGTTGAACAACTAACACCTTCGGGAAAAATAAGTTTGATGTAGGGTACTTTGTTCCAGAAAACAACACTGTTACTTCATAAAATTCCCCTAGAAACTTATTTATCTTCTCAATCTTCTCCCACTCCTCATCTGAAGGACACCACTTGAAAGAACTGTCACTTACTGCCAAGTTCATCAATGCACTATGATAGTAGAGAGCACCATCAAGCATCAAATAGGTTGAATTCCACCTTGTTGGCATATCTTGTCTCAATCCCCTTCTGCTTCCTCCCAAACCAACTTGTGAAACACATTGTAGAAACCTTTGTTTTCTAACTTCTGAACCCTTTATATACTTGATGTCTTCTCGTATCTTTGTGACAGATGGGTGAATCTCTTTCAGTCCATCTTGAACTATCAAATTCAAGATGTGTGCACAACATCTGACATGAAAAAATTTGCCATCTACTAAAAGCAAGCCTATGAAATTCAACCTCATCTTTAGCTTCTCAACAAAAGAGTCATTGGTTGTTGCATTATCTAAGGTAATTGAAAACAACTTCTCTTCAATTCCACACTCTCCAATCAAGGTAAATACCTTATCAGCTAATGCAACACCATTGTGAGGAGGAGGCATATGACAAAAATTAATAATTCTTTTTTCTAATCTCCATTCTGAATTCACAAAGTGTGCAGTAATAGTCAAATACCATCAGTAACTACAGAGGTCCACAAATCAGCAGTCAAACTAATTCTTCCTTTAGCTGAACTCAACAAATTCTTAAGCTTCACTTTTTCACTATCATACGTCTTCAAGACATGAGCCTTAACAGTGTTTCTACTAGGGAGTGTAAGTTGAGGAGATATATATTGAAACAAATCTCTAATGCGCTCATACTCAACAAAACTGAATGGCAAATCATATCTAACAATTGCCTCAATCACCAACTCTCTGAATCTATCAATACTAAATGAATCAAAACGTGTGGAAGACTGTGGTGAGACAACATCACTAGTACTACATTTATTATGGTGACGCAACATGCTATCCGTACCTGTTCCTGAGTCACATTTGAGTATAGTTCCGCACTTTTTGCATTTGGCACGTCTCTCTCGATCGGGACCCTCATCAAAATCCTCAAACGTTGTCCAAACCACAGATGTCCTTGCCCTCTTCTTCCTAGCTGCCATACCTCGCACCTCATTACTGCTTGGTAAACTAACTCCTACTTCTTCATTCATGGACAGATTCTGAGATTCATCATTCACACTCATCTACAAATCCAAAGTACATAAAGTTATTAAAAAAGTATATGGGTCTCCCCTTAACCTTTAAGAATTCAACAGGCAAGTTCCCTTCACTATATCAAGAAATTCTACTTCAATTGAAACACATAAACTAAAAAAACAAACTGAAATTTGAAACAACAACTATCATTATATTCAGAAGCAGAAACATAATAAACATGGAATCAAGTTTCATGCAGAAGCAAAGCAAACATATGTATGCATGGTCATGTTGGGCATGAATAATCCATATGTATGCATGTTCAGTAATGTACAGTTTAATTGGTCGGACATCGTTAACATCTGGTGGTAGATTATAGTTGGAGCAAAAGAACTTAGAATCAATTATTATATTTACTAGACTGTTGGTTTGAATTCCCTTTCTGTTTTCTGTCATAAAGGATAAGAGTTGAAGTATGTGATGAAGAGTGTTTGTATGTATTTTATCATAAATTTATGTCATCTGTTTATATTAGTAAAAGTAATAAGTCCTGATACTTTTCAGGTTTTGAAGAGCTATGACCTTATTGATGTTAAGCAAGAAGCCCCTTATGGTGATATTAGTTTGAAGTTGACTCCAACCCTTTCAAAGGCTCAAATCTAAGATGATCTGGAGTTGTTTAATGTGCTTTTTGGCTTTCATATATATAGGTAAAAGAACCTATTGCCTACTCTGGTCTAAAAGACTGAAGTTGACATTTGACAGACTTAATCTAAGCATCTGTATAAACTATTGTAATGAAAATTATGTACATGAAACTTAACTTTGCAAGAGTGAACTATTGGAACATTGACCCACTCTTTAAATTTTACTAATCATCTTTGTTTTCTCCATTTCAGTAAATTGTTTTACTGATACATTAGTGTTAGATTAAGGGTTGGTAACTGTACCAAAGCAATGACTATCAGATGTATGGATATAATGTTGTACTCGGGAGCTTATCTTTTTTTTTTCAATTCACTTTTCTATTTGGCTATGCCGTTGACATGTAATCTACAATTAGTAACTATAAGCAGGCTAAGTTTTCACCATCTGAAGTTCTGCAGGAAGTGTCAGGTCACATAATAAAGAAGTGAGCTTAATGTTGATTTTATACATAAATTGCAAAGAAATTTAAGAAATTTTTGATCTTATAGAAGTTCAGTCCACATGTGTATTTACAAGAGGTTGTGGTAACTTATTCTATTAGTACTCTAGTGATTCCAGTTCACAATGTAAATCTAGTAATTGTTTCTTATCTATTTTATATAACATAGCAAATGTTTTAGGTATTTTCATTGAACTCACAAACTGATCATTGACCACCCATATGCAATTACATTGTTTCCCAAGAATCAATGAAACTGAAACTGACGAAGTAAGATTATTATTATTACTATGATTGTCAAAAGAACATAAATTTCATTTCATAATCAGAAACCAAAGGACAGAGACAAAGAGAAGAATGTGATTTACCTTAAGAGGGATTTGCTGAAGAGTTGGGTTGTTGTTTCAATGCCACACCCCACATTCAGATCTACCCACCATTACAGAGAAAATCAACACAAACACAATTTTACTTCATATATTTTTTCAATTGGTAAACATTCATTAGTGATAATCCTTTAATTACCCAAAACCCAAGCCGTTCCATTTCTCACAATTCCAGTTTTGTTACATTAAAACTATGGCGATTGAATCAAATTAAGAGAAACCCAGTAAGAAAAAGGTGAGAAGAATTAACCTCGAGCGAGGTGGGAGGGAGAGAGACGAGAGAGAATTTGCATGCCATATAATTATTTACTATAGATTTAAGTCATTTTCCCACTTAGCAATTTCATGCAACCGCAGTGGAATAGCTTCCATGAAACTGCCGTCTAGATTTAAATGTATGACTATTCGGTGTTTCACTTGATATATAGCTCCTCAACATTAGTAAAGAACTCCGCAGTGCAGCTCTTCTTTTACAACTCACTAGAGATGGCAATTTGCTTAAGCTTGTAGCCTGTGTGGAAATGAATGCGGTGCCAATCCAATGTTTCCATCAGTAGGCTCAACAATATTAGTTTCAGTGCAGTAATATGCAAATAAAGAAGTTGCTCCAGAAATGATCTTATGTGTGAAAATAAGCACAGAATTGAGTATAAGCCACATTTGAGTATGACCTATGCGGCAATGGCTTTACATATTCAAACTTGATATCCTTAAAAAACACAGAACTGCAGTACACACTCTAAACAAAATATCATGCTTTAGTTATAATACCATGATTAAGCGCCGAAAGAAGTAGGTATGTATTCACTCTTGCTAATCAAATAAATGGTTGAAACACTAAGCTTGGGGAAATATTTAAAAGTAAATAACATTAATGATGTACAGTCATGGACATACGATAACATAAAGGAAACTATTCTAAGCAGATTCAAATATTCATCATTTTTTATAGACATAAATGCCTATTTACATCCCAAATTTGGTTTTAATTGTCAATTTGCACCCCGAACTTGCATTTGAGTCAATTTACCTCCTAAACTTGGTAAAAATTGCCGATTTACACCCTGAACTTGTATTTGAGTCAATTTACCTCCTAAACTTGGTAAAATTGCCGATTTGCACCCTATCCGTTAAATTTAATGTTTTTAATCCAATTTTAAGTCACATGTCATGCATTTAAGGGGTAGTATTGTCATTATATATTTATTCATATTGAATAATGAAATAAATTAATAAAATTACTTAAGATGAACACTTGCTACAATGTTTGTTTTTGCGAAACATGTTATTGATTTATATATTTATTATTTTATGTGATATGGTATGTTAAAAGATATTAGAAAAAATATAAATAAATAAATACATTGAAAATTAAAAATAAATGTCTGTTCCGAGAGAATTATTATTCTACCATTGTGTGTGTTTTAGCCTTATTAGGTTTCCTGTTAGAGATAGATTCGCATCTCTGTAATAGATTAGGACTCCGAATCCTACGGAATTATGGTTATGTAATGCCTATATATTGGCCTTATTATCAATCAATAAACGGTTACGTTATGTTCTATTACGTCGTTATTATTCTCGTTTTGTTCATCCTCCAACAATGTGTACATATAAAAATATATTTATACACAACACACTATATTTGAATGAGTGAGTATATTGAATATATAATTCAAAGTAGGGTTAAGTAGGTAGAAAAAAGATATAAATAAATAATTTGATTAACAAAATAATCCTCATTTTAAAGAATATTTTTATTTGTTTTTAAGAAAAATATAAATAGAAAATGACAACATTACCCCTCATGTGCATGACCACATATGCAAAATTGAATAGAAACAGTTAAATTTAACGGATGGAGCGCAAATCGGTAATTTTTACCAAGTTTAGGATGTAAATTGACTCAAATGCAAGTTCGGGGTGCAAATTGACAATTTCAGCCAAATTTGGAGTGCAAATCGGCATTTATGCCTTTTTTATAAGTGACCAACAGTCCAATACTCCAAACAAAAGCCTAGAAAGTTAATTTTCCACCTGATACAACAAATACTTGCTTCAAATAAAAATTACTTGGACTTCAACGATCATACAGATTGCCGAAAATTTCAACAGCGGCATACTATCTTCAGTAGTCCCTTAAGTTGATAAACAGGTTAATAAGCTCAGTTGCCTAATACCGAAGCATAGGATATCTGAAACGTGAATGCTAACCAAACTTTACCTCAGAGTCTCAGACAGCTGAAAAGAGTTTATAAGTTGTACTAATGATTGGTACTGGAATCTTATAGAAAGTGGAAGTTTTTATTCATATAATTGTTAAAGAAATATAAAAAGCAGCAGTTTATTTGACAATTTCATTCTATACCGCCCCAAGTTCAAAGACAGTTTTAAGTAGTCTTTGTGGATATAATGTATCCAACCACTGAATTGATTACCCTAGCGGCAGAAACATGAACTTTAATTTGACACTCAAAGATCAGTGAACAGTTTATATTAGGTTGCACTAATACATAATAGTAAGAATGAGTCTTTTTATCCATTGGTCTCTGTCAGAAGCTACTTGATTGCAAATTGAGGATTAAAACATTTGACTTATCTGTGAGGGGCAACCACAGAGGTGCACCCTTCTAAAAATAGGCGTAAGAATAGTTCGCTATGTGTTCACGCACAAGATCTGAAAAATCGAAATTATCACCGAAATATCGTCGATAATTTTGTTTTTCTCGGATCAGGATGTATTATTACTATACAGAGTAAGTTTCGCCCGAAATATCACGATATCTGCCGAAATTTGACTTTGACTAGCATGATATATTGCCACGTGGTGCGCACATGTCTCACCTTCATATTAAATTTGAAGCAAAAACTTGCACTGAGGGGACTCACCCAATTCCATCCAAATGAAACTCAAAGACTTAACCAACTCAACTAAGCTTACTTTGTGTTCACTATGGATCTTTATAAAATATATACTTCCATATAAATCAGGAAAACTAAAAATGTAGACATTACCAATCTCAACTAAGTTTACTATATTTTTTCCCTATATTTAATTATTCACCTATAAATCTATTTTTAACTACTTTATAAAAATAAAATTACTATGAATACATCCATTTTGGATGCATTGTTCAATCGTTGCACAATATACTCGGGGCTCTACTCAAGAAGACGACGAAAACAGTAAATATTTTGTACCTCATAGATCTTTTTAAAACAATCATGTAATTTTGTGTTCAATATATTATATGCATAAAAACAAGAGATGTTGAAAGTAATTTTTTTTTAAAATTCTCAACTATTTTATAAAAAATTGCTACTACTTTCTATAGAGTAGTATTTGTGCTAGGTTACCGTATGAAATATAATAGATAATGATTATTTGAATCATCTCTAAAAGTTTAATTTATAATTTCCATGTTTTTCTTCAAGTTTCCACTAATTTTATCATTTTTTTTAAATCGATATTTCCCCGAAATTTCCGTCGAAATTTCTAATTTTCGGACCCTCGATATTTCCGTTCTCGCCGATATTTTAGTCATTGTCAACGCATGGCTCCGTAATTTTTATAACAAACTACTCAAAAGTACCAGACAACAATTTAGTTTATAAATAACTCACTATTTAATTTGATAAAACAAATAAAGACCAAATTTTACAAATAAGGACCAAATGATGGCAAGTTGTCACATGTCATAAAAAATTTTACTTTTTTACCCATCTTTGACCCATAGTGTTTGCTACTGTCAATAGAGAGGTTATTTGCTAGTGTCGATTATAAAAACTAACTGCTATTGTCGACTATAAAAACTAACTGCTATTGTCGAGTTAAAAACTAGCTGCTATTGTCGATTTGGAATGTACCTGCTACTGTCGACTATAAATCTAGCTGCTACTGTCGACTGAGAAACTAACTGTTACTGTGGTTTTTGTTGAGCAAAATTCAAAATTTCAAATTTCTCAAAATATGTAATATGGTACTTAAATGAAAACCCATGACATAAATAATAACTTTATATATTGACACACCTCCAAATTGCCGGTGGTTTGGCCGAAAAACTTAATTTTACCAGAAAAAAAAAACTAAAAAATGATGAGAGAGAAATTTGTTAGATGAGTGGTATTTGGTAATTTTCACGAAATTAAAAGTATTTTGGATATTCTTACATTAATTAATCAAATTTGTTTTAATTATTTTTTGGAGTTAGTTTTATGTACTAATTTATATAAGAAATATGAAAATTGAGTTTTTAGTTAATCCAAATATGGTGAAATACCACTAAATAATTTTCTATAATTTTTACCGCAATCAGGATGCCTCTCTTTTGTACCACTTGCATTTGATAGTTTCCCTCTCTGTTATGGTGTGGGATGCGTATACCCTAAACTATTGTTTCCGCCCTCGATTCTCCACAGACTACCCTCTCCTATTTCAGGGAGGCTAAGAGATGGCATTGGTTATTGATGTAGTGATTACTCAGCAACAACATCTACATGTAATTATGTAATCTGATTCGATACATATAAACAAATGCACGCACGAATACATCATTTTGATCCAAGATCAATTTTACTCGGTGTGATACAAGGAGCAGTAAGTGGCTAGTTTAGAGTTTAGATACTGATTTGCAACTAAAAGGAAAACGTCACAGTATATACTGTACTTGTTTCACAATAATATCGCTCACTTAACAGTTCTCTTCCCGGTAGAATTGGACTACAAAGTAGAACAATTCACTTTTAGCACTTGTATCATTCTCCACAACATAACTTCGATTCAATAAAAAACACGAAATTCAGCGCTTCAAATCCACAAGTTGCAACCATCATGGAAAAGCCTGGATATCAATTATCAAATTGGACAGCATCCATGTGTGGCGGTGTCCAGGCAGATTCGCCCAGGAACAATAGCATGCATTTGCTTCAGCTTCCAGAATTATCCAGATTCAACATGATCAGTATACTGTATATCATTATCAAATAAAAATTACCGTAGTTAGGAATACAGTCTTAAGAGTAAAGTTTGTAACTGAAAATTGTAGGGCTTTACCCCGAAGGGAGCCCTTCCAGAAATTCTCGAGGGCACAAGGCTGAACCCAGGCCCAGGAGGGGGTTTGGAAATAGTTTTCAACCAGCAATAGACGCGCCTCGGTTAGAACCTCATTAGCTGCGTCATTGCCCCAAGCGCAAAGATGATTACAACGGTAGTCTGCTTCCCTTTTTTATTTTTGCTGGACAATGCAGCCTTTGCCTAATATCAATGTGGGATAGCGGCCTGTATCATTCAGTTGCAATATATGGTTGTATAGACGCACATTATCGATCGAAAACAAAAACTGTGTGAACAAGAATCATATTCTAGCACTAATGCTACTCCCTACACAAACCTTTGACGCATTATTATATGTCAGTTCAACATCAGTTGTAAATGTATATAGCAGGGTGGGATACTGTTGGCTTAAAGTTTTATGAGCTATAGGCAACTGTTTGATCTGCGTAAAGTCTCCAATTGCATTCTGCTGATCTTTCCTTGGGTACAGAAGTTACAAACGTTGGTTCTGAAGTTAGAAATATTGTTCATCTATGAAAAACGTTGCAAACCAAGTCTGTCACTCCCTGTGACTGCGTATGTGCAGGCCCATGCTCATAACTGACTAACCTTTAGGGAAGACTTTAGCCTCTTGACGGCATTTAAGAGTGAAGAGCTTCCTTCACAAGCTTCATTTAATAATTCAAGCCTCTTCGCAATGGCAGCCCCTGCCGGTGCTCCATCTTCTTGCTTGAATGTTTGTGATGCAGATGGCTTGTTATATTGGATAAGATTCAACATCATAGCCTGCAATAACGTATTAAAAATCTCATTAGGTACTCCCCAAGTATTGCTTTATGAGAGAAATGAAAAATGCAAGAAACCGTAGCTGAAATATAAGGTTATTCAAATTGGGAACTTAAAGTTTCATCTCATTGTGTATATCATCCGGCTTAATGGTGAAGCAGCATGGAAGGTAGCCCATGATTGTCTGCTTCGAATTAATTTCTCACATGTTACACATGAAGAGTACCATACCTCATGTTGTTGCTTTGAGGAGTAATCTTGCAAGAGGGACCTCGAGAGCTTATTCCGAAGCAATAGTTTATCACCCGTGTATGACTCAAATATGAAACCAGAAAGGTGATGTAGAACAAGTGTATATGCAAGTGATCCTCGACTTGCAGCCCTGCCGAGGGCACCGGAAGTCCACGATTTCACGTACGCCAACAGAATATCAGAATTATCCTGTCAGACACCAGATTTCATCACCATTGCAATAAAGGACCATTTATTTTAAACAGAAAACAGTAAATAATTAGTCAGCAGTACCTCAACAGGTTCAAGGTACCCCTCTGCATTAGTAAAGCAATTCTCTAAACGTGGCAGAAGTTCAAGAACACGAAAATTAGTTAGTGTATTCCAGGCAGCAAGTCGAACGGGAGCTTCAACACAACGGTGAAGATATACTGCAACTTGGCGGCCATAAATCAGATCACCATAGGATACAGCAGAAAACTGTTCCACAAGAGTCTCAATAAATGTAGAGTACGTCCCATGAATCTCTGATTCAAATGCCAAAAAGTCCAAGTTATTTGCATTTACTGAGTCTGTATATAAGGTACATGATCTTGTTTGATGAAGAAGATTCCCATAGAGATCCTGCAAAGCTTCATACGTAACCCGGCTCTTCTCCTCCTCAAGCACACCCATCCCAACAAGTAAGAGTACAGACAGAGAATGCAATTTCCAAACTAATGGTACACTCTTAACGGGGGAGTGGATACCGGCAGGTAGGAAACTGGACATTGCTTCAATACCCAAAAGGAAGAAAAGTCCAGCTCTAGCAACTACAAGAAAATCACTTGGGTCCTGCATGAGATCTTGTAACTTGGAAGATTTTTTAAGACCAGCGATCTTGCTATCACAAAGGGTTGAGACTGGACTGAGAAACCAGCTAATGGGTAGTGGAAGTCTCTGGTGAGCCCACTCCGCTACCAAATCTTGACTAATTATACATGATGTGTCAATGTCCTCATATATGGTGTCGAGGGAACTTATATCCTTCTGAAGTGGTTCAGATTTATTCTTGCTGTCACTACCTTTGAGCTTTTTCTTTACAGATAACCATCTGTTACTGAAATGAGATGCTAATGTTCTACTCAAGAGCAGGTAATCCTCTTCATCATCCCATTTGAACAGCTTAGCTCCTCCACTCGAGAGAAAACGACGAATACAGATATCGAGATACTTCAAAACAGAGACATCAAGCAAATTATTTATTGCCTTTTCCACATAAGTACCATCCGTTGGCCCAGCAGTTACACAGACTCCTAAAGATGAATTAATTGCCAGTATGACAATCATTTCTTCTTCTGAGTGGATATCAAAATCAGCGACAATTTTCAAAGTTTCAAGCAGGTCAGTGAGAAACCTCGCATCTGCCTGGGCCAACAAAACAGTACCAGACCAATATCCTCCACCAGAGGCACCCCAGCCAACTCCCACCCCAGGAGCAGGACCTCCCCTACCAAATTTTTCTATGGATTGCACAAGGTGCCACTCCGAAGCAACTAACTTCATAAAAATATTCTTCACACTTTTTAATTCAACCAACGACCCCTTAAGTATACCATCCTTCAGAATATTCTCTTCTCTTGATGAATTAATATTTTGGGGAAGCGTTTGTGCACTTGCCTTTGCTAACGTTATCAACTTATCGATGTTAATAATAATCCCCAGTAACCCATGTAGGCAACATACAGTAGCCAATGACATTCCATAATCACCTTGCTGTCTCAAGTTACACAACTTTTCAATGAAGGAGCAAGATGCATTAGAATTTGTTCCAACAAACCCATTCTTAATAATTTCAAGGCCAACTTTAGGAACGAACTCTGGAAGCCATGGCAGAAGACTATTACTTTCTTGCATGTGAAGAGTATCATCTGGGATAACTCTTGAAAGCACTCTTGAAAGCATATGCATAACAGCTGAATAGACCCACAACAAGGAAGTCAATGATAGATCTTGGCTAACAAGATGACCAGACTTTCCTTGATCGCTGACAAACAAACTGCCTACACTGGGATTATTCTTCCATACTATCCACTTTAGAGCTATATCAACCATTGGACCAACATGGCTCCAAGACCAGAAATCAGTGTCACAACCAGAATCCTCTGACTTATGATTCCTGTGATGCCTCTGCGCGAACAAATTTGGAAGTCTTCTAGCCAAAGCCTCCAATACAAGGTAGGCCTCTTTAGAGATGGAAGCAAACTCGCAAACAACACCATTCTCTGAGAGTTTTACAAGCATAGGTGGATTCAGCCACAGGCACAAGCAAGGAAATATTTCTGAGAAGTATGATAGACAATATCCATGCTGAATGCAGACCTTCCAAAACCGCAGTTGTTCAACCATCAGAGCTGATGAAAGCCTACACTTCTCCTTTCCAGATTTTACCCAATTGTCAAGGAAGGATGTAGGTTGATACAAATGCCATGTCAAAGTTTGAAAGCTCCCATTCTTTATAAATGCAAAACACCTCTCCTGATCAGATTGTGCCAGCACCTGTAGGATTACAAAATTAAAGATGACGGTATAAAGCAGATGCAGCAATAGATCTCCAGTTTTATTGGAACAATTTGAATAGTGATTAATTAACGGAAACCAGTTACCTTCAGAAGTCTAACAGACTTAATTTTAGAAGGCTGAATTTCTATGTTGTCTTTTGCAATGAATCTGCTGACCACTGTTTGGAGAAGCCTTTCACAAATCACGATGGCATTCGCACATTGTGGGGAATGCCTTGCTATGGCAATAAGTATAGAAAGTATATATTCTTCCAGGGCTGCTGTAGGCTCTGACTGAAATCACACAAAACAATACGACTTCAGGTAGCTGCAAACTGTCGTTTTTTTTGTACATAAAAAGTCCCTTCATCAATTTAATCAGATCAGAAAGTCCTCGTCTAAGATTTTCTAGGATTTTACTCTATCATGGTGATTCAGTGTTTTGGCATTTTCAATACAAACCTACATTAACTAACAAGATGAAAGGATGAGAAAGGGTAAAAGAAATGGTTCCTCTACTTGAAGGCATAGAGCTTAGAATAAACTCAGACATATTACATAGAAATGCATGGACATGCGAACATAACACACGCACATAAGACATCTTGTTAACTTTTGGGTATGCAAAATTATGTCTAACACCCAAGTATAGTGATTCTGAATGGATACTTCAAACTCAGAAACATAAAATAACCTCTGTGTATCAACTAATGTAAGAGAAAACATGGTGATGTACAACCAATACAGCAAAAACTGCTACACAATGGAATAAAACGTTAAAGTCCGGTAAAGAGGAAGGCTTTAAGCATCTGAATTTAAACTAGATTGTGGTTCTCTTTCAATAAAAGGACTAACCTCCAAAAGATAGCAAAGTGCTGGAAGGATTCCCATCCGTACCAAACCTGCAGCAAAATCTTGTCCAGCAACAAAAATGTCGTCCTGAATTGTATGCTTCCTTTCAATCTCATCATCAATAATATCCTCATCAAGAGCTAGAACATTAGAAGGCTTAGCATTGTACTTCCAGAACCCACCATGAAGGAAACCAACATCAATCTCTGGTTTGCTCCGGAATACAGGGGCAGTAAAAGTATCCTCATGAAGATTTGCTAATTTCTGGAAGTAACATGTGTTGAGCTTTAAGTAACATAAGTAAGAACATGAAAGATGTATTTAACCAAAATATTGACAATAAAAGAAAAGGAACACTTCACCTCCGAGACATCAAAGAAGTTCTCATTCACATCACAGCTTAATACGTGGTAAATAACTTTGGCACACTGCCGGACCACAGAACTATGGTTATCATCGAGGCACATCCTACAATAATCACAGGTTAAAAGGAACTATTATGAAGTAAAAAAAAAATCAGATTCAAATTAATATGGGAATCTCCATATAAGAAAAATGATGAGCTGAAACAGAAATGATGACATTGAGTGATGTTTAGAAATAGTATTGCTAATTACAAATGGTGAACTGTAAAAAAAAAAATATGCTATAAATTTCTTTTCTGAAACTACCATACATCATGCAGATGCAATAACAGTTAATAATTCAAAAACTTGTTTACGAACAGTCGGTTTAGAAGTTCAAGGCAGGTCATTCTCCAAAAAAAAATAAAAAAATAAAGGCAGACCAACAGGCATACTTCTAACTATAGAATACATGCATCCAAATGTAACTGACCTAAGAGTCAAAACAAGTTCAGGTTCTGGACCGAGTGCATAAGCCCAGACAGCCTCCCAGTCGACAGTTCTGTCAACTTTATTAGCGTCTTGTCTGGTTATATGAACATGGTTTTGGTGAATATTTTGTACCGCCTTATTGAGCACATTCGAAAGAAGAGCCAATGCTAGGTCCCGTTGTCCTGCAATCTAAAGCAACACAAAATGGAAAATATTTATAAAAAAAAAAGCTGAAAAGCAAAAGCCAACACATATGGCTAGATCATGAACATCCTACATTAAAAAACTTGGAAAAAATATAAGAAAGACATCAGCCAATGGGTTGACTAAAATTACAGAAATTAAGAATCATGATTAAACCTGAGGCCTAACAGGAAAATAAAGGTGATAAAAATAATAAACTGACCAAACTCCTAGTGAGTGACACTGCTTCTTTAATAGTATAACCAGCAGCACCAGGATCTCCCTCAGAACGCAGGTAGTCACGCTCTGCAAGGTTAATTGTAACATTGGATCAAGTAAAGAATTAGTAGATATCATAGCTCCAAGAAGTATCTTTTAGTGCAGTTTCCTGTGGACAGATAAAAATTACCGCAGCTAGAGGCTAGTTAAGTCCCACACTATAACATTAGAGACCATAAAACACTAAGAGAGTCAAAAACAACGAAGGAGGGATGCACAATCTAAGAAAAAAGGGACTGAACAAAATCGCTAAAGCAAAAATTAACCACTTCTACAAATAACTTCCTACAGACCATTTCAGACTCTCAATAGTAGGAAATCTCTTGGTCCAGTGGTCTATGATGGTATGCAAATCAAAGTAAAAGTTTCAGCCTTGGACCATAAAAGGAATCAGAATTAAAATAAGTTAACGACCTGCCCTAAAATTCAATGCAAGAAACAATATCAGCATAAAGATGAAGATCTCTTTCATATAGGAATCAGCAGTTCACACAGTTGGAAGTTGGAAGATAAAATGTTTTATTTGGATAACAACAAAAGGCCAGATGATAAAGTAGGAACCATCAAGCAAAAGAAACAACCAGATTAACAAGAATAGTTAATATCTACCTTGGGGCATCTGCTGCAAAGAATTTCCAACAACAGTCCCATCTGGTGAAAATCTCAACCCCCTGACAGCCTCGACTCTCTCACGCCAAGCATTCCACAACTTGCCCTTGGCTTGTCCTGATATCGGCACCAAACCATCACTCCTTGTATGGTTTGAGGTACTCGTAGTGACCACACGAGGCATAGCAGTGTTCAAACTAGGGGAAGACTTCTGGTCCTTGTTATCTGAACCAGGAGTCTTTTGCTTCTTCATTTTCTCCTCACCCCTCCTTTTAAGTACTCGGAGTAATGCAGGGTCCAATCTTCCCATTATCTCATCCTGCGCCTCCGTAATCTCCTCGGTCGACATTCGTTGCAACCGAGCGCGATTCTCTGTATCAATCTCACTCTCAAGCGAAACCGCCACCTCTTCTAATCGAACATCAACAGTTTTAGACTCCCTGGTGGCATCAATTTCCATCGCATTGCTGTCCAACACTGACTCCAGTTCACTCTTCAAGTCAGCTAACCCAGGCTTCAACCGGCAACTCCGTTCATTCGAGCTGTTCTTCCTAACACTAGCTTCCGCAGTTTCGCTAACTGTACTAATCCTACTCTCATCAACCTCCATCTCAACACTATTGCTAAAGTTCATGTCTACTTTCTTCTTCCTCATTATCGGCTTTGCGTAACTCTTCACAGCATCAAAGTCCATCACAGCTTCATCATCCTCACTATCACCCTCACCCTCACCCTCCTGAACACTCACCTTACTATTTACCGGACTCCAATGCTGTAACAAAAATTAACCAAAACCAGTCACCACTAAATTCTTCAATTTTCACCAGACTATTTTACAGCGATGATGAAATTAACTAGTGATTTAGAGCTTACCGGGCCCTCGGAGCGGTGGCGAGCGACAGGGAAGTGGAGAACGCTGGGCCGGGGCGGAGCGACGGGGCCCGATATGGGCTTATCGGAGAAGCCTTTCTCGACGATGCCGCCGACCATGCAGGAGGATTCTACATCGTTTAATTGAAGGGCTGTATTGCCGAATATCTTGTTTTTGAGTGAAGGGGTTTGCTTCTTCTCCATGAGCTTGAGCTTGAGCTTGAATGTGAAAGTAGGGCAAGGAATTTGGGCGCGCTGGTTTTATACTAGGGTCTGAACTCTGAAGTTTACGAACTTGGTCTCTAGACGCCAGCTAGCAAGGCAGAAAGTGTTGAAGCGGCGCCGTTTGATAAACTTCCAAGAGTAAGTTTTTTTGTTTTTTACTTTATATTTATTATTTAATGTTTTTTGAAAGAAAAATGCACTAAAAGGAAAAAGTCCTGAGAACCTCCAGAGTTTACAATAGGGGTGGACATAAACCGAATTAAACAAGTAAAACTGACCGAATCAAACCGAAAATATGGTTCAGATAACTGAACCGAAGAGATGTAGTTTAAAAATAAAGAAAACCGAACCGAAACCGGTTTAAACGGTTTGAAAATGGTTTACGTGATCAAACTAACCGATTTAAAACTAAACCGACCGAATTTAATTTAATGATTTAAAAAATAATAAATAATGGGTATTAGTACAAAAAAAAATAACAAAACTTAACATAGAAGGTTGTCTAGTGCAGTTGGTAGAACGCATTGTTGTTATATTATAGGTCAGGAGTTTGAATCCCAACATTGACATTTTGATGTTTTATTGAAAATCTATCAAAATGAGAAAAATATAATATTTACATAGTTATTAATGAGACGTGCGTGTGATGTACTGATTTGTGACATCATCTTTGGGTAGGAATTTGAGTCTCACCTCTTGAAAAATTAAAAAAAATTACGTATGAGGTGTGAACCGAAACCGAACCGAATTTCGGTAAACCGATTGTTTCGGTTCAGATTAATTTGATTCGGTAAATGATTTGAATTTTTAGAAAACCGAATTTCAGTCTAAACCGAAACCGAACCGATATATGCCCGGCCCTAGTTTACAACGTCCAAGAGCAGAGTTGTCGAACCTTCCCATGGTACTCCCTGAATCCAACAAGCTAGAGAAGAATGTCCAAGTTGAGTAATAGCATCGGATACAAAGTTCACTTCTCTATGAATATGTTCAAAGCTAATACAATCAAAGTGAGAAGCTAAGGATCTAACATCCAGTGGCGGAGCTACCTTATGCACAAGAGGTGCCATGACACCCCCACATCTTTGAAAGCTTCTTAATTAATCTACGTGTTGTACAAAGTGTTTTACATAGGACATGATAGGCTCCCTATTGAAAAAATTTGGCACCCCATAAATTGATGGCACGATGATTCTTTATAGAACAATACTAATTTCCTTCTACATATGGTGACATCAAACACTTCCTATTGATGCAAATTTGTGGAATTCTTGTAGTATCTATCTATCTATCACCTTTGTTATGGATTTACGGAGACTTTTTTGCACTTATTTTTAATTTCTCTTTTTCTCAATGCGTCAAAAGGTGGCTAGCTGTTCAGTCCGGCACTTCTTCTCCTACTTCCGCTTCTCTGATTGATTTTTAGGTAAGCTATTATCGTAAGCCTTTCTCCTCTCAGCTTTATAATTTGTGGCTAGCAGTTGACATGTTTACCTTCATGGCTTTATGGAAGGCTCGTAATAGACTAAGTTTGACAATCGTCGCCCTATTTTTCTAAGTTGTGTTGCTTAATTATGGCTTGGATTCGTCAAATTAATCTCTTTTGCTCCTTGTCATTTTCAAGGTGTTCTTGATGTCCTTTTTATGCATCTCTGGGTGTTGTTCCCAACTGGTGTAAGTCTCTAAAAAATTATCATGTTTTATGGAAGACACCAATCTTTCCTTGGATTAAAGTTAACACTGATGGTTTGGCTAAAGGTAATCCAATTCCTGCAGCCTGTGAGGGTGTTTTCTGTATTTCTTCAGGTGGTTTCTTAGGGGAATTCTGTCAGTCACTTGGATGTAACTCTTCTTTTTATTTTGAGTTATTATGTTGTAATTATGGCAATTGAGATTGCTATTGCTAGAGGTTGGTTCCATTTATGGTTGGAAAGTGACTATGTAAGTGTGGTGGCATGTTTCTCTTTTAAATCTTTCTCTCCTCCATAGAATTTGAGAGTCTGTTGGCACAACTGCTTGTCTAAACTCAGTCTGATGTCCTTTCGATATAATCATATCTTTAGGAAATGAAATTTGGTAGCTGATAGAATGGTCAATTTGGGCCTCACCAATGACACATTTACTTAACATGATAGTCCCCCCCCCCCCTAATGCGCTCGTTCAGTTCATACAAGCTGATTTCTTAGGATTTCTGAATTATCAGTTTTCATAGTAGGTTGATCTACTTTATGTATCTTATTTATTTAAGATTTGGTTTTCTTTTTCTCTTGATAATGTTTTAGTCTAGTCTCCCTTGCTATGCTTTTTTTTTTTAATAAACGGAACCGGGCGTGGGGTTGAGCCTCCCAGATAGGCTGGGTTTAAAACCCTTAAAAATACATATGGTGGCATCTCATATTGCATATGCATGTTTCCAAGTATAATTTTTAATTTTTTTTATCTCTTTACCCTTAAAGAGTAGAAATATACATTAATCAGAGTATGCACGAATGATAAAAATGTATTTATATTACAGTATACGATAATTGATTATCTTTTTATGTCATTTATCTTTCAAAAAATTTCCGATAACATATATTATGTTTGTTTTTCTTGGTGTTTATATTTGGTACCCCACATTCACAATCCTAACTACGCCACTGCTAACATCACCAATAATCTTAAGCAAATTCTGCAGAGTTTCACCGCGTCAATTGCCAATTTTGAATCACCTTCAATTCCACTTTCCGCCAACCTCAATCAGTAATTGCCCAAAGACTATCTTGAAGAACAAGAAACAGCCTCGTCAGTAGGATTATAAGTATTACCAAAGGAGGACGCAACAGCATAAAGGGGTTGACCATCTTCACCACACGTTTCTATTTACTTTAAAAATAAAAAATAAATAAATAAAAGAACTACAACATCATCGAAAATTTGAAAGAACTGAAAAAATAGCGAAATATTTTCCCTTCACTGGTTGAAAGTTCATTTTCAACAAACCTACTGCCGTGGTAGCACTATAGCCACTAGTTTGAGTCAATTGTTGGTTTTGACTAAAAATAAAAAAAATTTAAAACTATGTCGTTTTGAAAAAATAATTTAAAAAAAATGAAAGTTTCGTCGATAACATTCGATGACGAGAGACTTTATGATGAATGATCACCTCTATTTTTATTAATTAATACTATATATGTATTTTAATTGTCAAAACAATCAAATATTTTTTTATGAAGTTTATTTAGTACATTTACTTCTATAAGTTTTAATGTTTCAAGTTTATTTCATATATTTTGATGTATATGTTTATAAATATATTAAATTTAATTAAAAATTAGCAAAAATGATAAATCCGATATATATATCGATATATGATGTTATATCTTTATTTTACAAAACCGATACGATGACGATGACCGCTATTTAAATTATTGATTACACACTATTGGAAGAAATGGAATTGTGATGTTCATATGATGAAGAGAAGAAGCTCCGAAAAAATGGTAAAATTGCAACTGCTAGTCTGCTGCTAGAGGTTAAAATGACAAGTGATGACAAATTATAGTATTTGGGCTTTTGTGGACAAATTATTTGCCGGCAAACTGAACTGAAAATCTCATGATGGCGGACTGGTCTCTACTCCCCAAAGAACTCCTGGAGGAGATCGCCAAACGCCTCGGCAGCCCCTTCTACCTTCTCCGCATCCGATCCGTCTGCTCCTCCTGGCGCTCCTACATCCCTCCCCGACCTCGCCGCCTCCCCGGCCGCTTCCCCTTCCTCACCAACTACGGCATCTCCGACTCCACCCTCGGCTTCCACCTCTCCAAACGCACCGTCTTCCTCATCGCCCTCCCCAGCTCCCCCCACCGCTGGCTCGTCAAGATCGAGGAGGACGTCCCCGGCCGAACGCACCTCCTCAACCCTCTCTCTCGCTTCGCGCCGCGCCGCCTGCCGGAGAGTTTCCCCAAGGTACTGGACTTATCTCGGTTCCGGATTCTCGATTTGGCCGAGGAGTTTGTGCTCCATCACGTGAATTTTAGGCCTCTGGTTAACGCCGCTGCTAATTTGTATATGGAAAAAGTTGTGTTCATGTGTTTGGGAGATGAGAGCAGTGATTACGTGCTGCTGACGATTCATGTGTCTGGAGAATTGGCTTTGTTCAAGTCTGTGGATAAGAAATGGAGTATAATTCATGACATGCCGTCGCCTTATGATGATGTGATCTTGTTTAGGGGGGAGTTTTATGCTGTTGATGGCGCAGGGAGGACGGTGAGGGTTGCATTGGAGGAGATGAGTCCCATTTTGGCTGCCAATCCGGTGTATGGCGGCGACAAGAAGTTTCTGGTGGAGTCGAGTGGGGAGTTGTTGGTGGTGGATATGTACTTGAGCACGGATCAGGAGCTGGATTGGGAGGAGGAAGAGGAGGAGGTGTCTCAGGTGCAGTTGGATGGGTGCATTTACGAGAGGACGGTCAAGTTTAAGGTGTATAAGGTGGATGAGGGAGGGCAGAAGTTGGTGCAGATGAAAAGCTTGGGGGATAGGGTGTTGTTTTTGGGGGATGACTGCACATTTTCTGCCGCAGCGTCCGAGTTGTCGGGTTGTAGAGGGAATTGTATCTATTTTACGGATAATTTCTTCCATACAAGTGGGGAAGAAGAAGGGACGTTCAAGGGTCGGGAGATAGGTGTTTTTGACTTGGATAGTGGTGCTATTACACCCCTATCTGATTATCCAGAGTCTATGAAGCTACTTTGGCCACCCCCTGAGTGGGTTTCACGGACAGCATCTCAAGTAAGTTTACTTTCTCTCAACTTTCGGAAGTATGTTTTGTTTTAGATGCAGGTTTTATGTCTATAAATCTTATGCATTTGTACCATGTACCAACTTTACATCCACGAAAATTGTATCTAACCCTGCCGAGTGTACTTCTTCATATATTGCCTGTTGGCATATTTATGATCAAATCAGTTCCTAACTTCCTATACAGTAGTTATGCGCTTCTTGCGCTACTAACTTTTTTGATTGTATAACCTCTCGCCATATACATACGTGTTAGCTGTCTGGATGCCCTAACTCGGGTTTGAAAACATAATGCCGGAGCTATTGTTCGTGTAAACACATTACTCAAAACAATAATACTGATATTGAACACTTGGATAGAAAGATGGAGATGAACCACGATTGTTACATGAGTTTAATATATCTAATGTCCAAGAAAATAGAAATTGGGTTATCAATGTAATTAGTCTAGTACTCTGGGGTAGAGGCTTAGTTTGATATATTGTTTATGACGAGAGTTAAATGGCTTTTTTGGTGTATTGATGCCTCTTGTGGCTTCTTTATGCAAGTACTAAGCCTACTTGATATGGTGCATCTAAATTGATGTAACAAGAATATATAGAATGTGTAGGGAAGGACCCCATTGCCTTAAGTTTCCAAGTAGAAGCCCTTGTCATTTCTCTCTGCAGTTTGCAAAACCAGCTTCTGGGATATAACCGTTATTCGTTCCTGGAATAGTAATGAGCAGTTATTAAAATGGTCCAAGGGTCATGAGATCATGGCGTGTTTGAGGTTAATGAGTCTTGACAGATATTATCACACTTTTTATGCTTCTGAGAGTCATGAAGAAAATGGGGTGTTTATTTTGATTACATAGTTGTTCCTTCTGGTTTAGCAACCAAGTAATTAGAAGACCTGTTATTAAATTTGTTTGTTTGGACAATGCTAAAAGTTCTACTGTAGTTGCTATTTCTGTCATTTGCATTCTGATTATCATCATCAGTAATTCAATATGTAAATGCTGATTTAGTAGATGCAGCTGGTGCAAACTGATTTCGAAAGACTAGCTTTGTAAAGTTGCGTTGGAATTATAGCTGCTCATGGTAAATCAAGTGCAAGGTGAAGATGGCTTTAACCACACCTTTCCCAACTGTCAGGAACCATTACAGCGTCAGGTTTTTGGCCAGCCATTTACAGTCATTCAAGTGGATCAAAGGTTCCTTACACACGAGGAGCTTTTAAGCTGATGACACCCTAGTTCCTTTTCTATTTAAATTCGTTAAAAATAAGATGCAGAATTGGCAGCACGGCAGCAATACTGCGTTTTGTATCTATTTCATTTTGCTTGTGAATAGGTGAATAAATAGCCAAACTGTTGACCCTCTTGTTCCATACTAATTGTCCTAATCTTTCTGATATTTATAGATTCATATTGAGAGCTAGAGACTCCCAGATACTTACAAGTAGCTTTATGTCCTGGTAATTCTTGCTCTGTCGGATTAATTTTTTTCCAATCATCCTGCCATTCCTGCATGATATTCATGACCCTAAGGCATGAAAAATCAGCTTATCTTTCAACGTTCAAGATTATGGAGCATGGCAAGAAAAAAAAATGCACATTCTGAATCCATTACTTGCCAGAAAGACTCTGACAACAGTGGTGAGTGTGAGACTTACTAAAACCAGCATTGAAATACAATTAGATTTTAGTCCGTTCGTCTAATACTAGATCAAAACTATAGGCCAGCCTGTTATATTGCTAATAAGGAATGTACAATGCTAGACCCAGCCAGCTCAGCAACTTCTTGTGTAATATTGAACTACTTCAACTAAAAGTGACCTAATATGATCTTGCTCAATCGCGCTCAGGAGCATCTCCAGTAGATCTTCTGGAGCTGAGGTTCCCAGCATACGACCACACTTTATCAAATTCAGCGGCGTTAAATTTTTCAAATTTCAAGTCCGGTGCCTCTTTCACGATGTTACGCTTCTTTACGCAAAGAGGTGTCCTACCTGGACTTCCGATAACAGGAGTGGAGGAGCAGAAGGTTGGAGTTGCCAGTGGAGAACCATAAGGAGTCTGTTGAATGGAAAAGGGACTAGGTGCCATCCTTTTCTGGATAGGAACACCACTGAAACCTCCTCTACTGAAGAGAGACGCTGATTCTGCTGCAGCACATCGCTTGGTAGCATCATCTACAAAGAGGACATCATCAATCCTTGCCATTATGTTGAAGGCCAAGCTCTCCATGACCCTTGAGTAGCTTTCGAGAATTGACTGCCCCACATCCTACCAAATAAACACAGAAATTTCTTAGCAACTTCATCCATGAAAGATACCATAGAAGCTACAGGGCTCGTCTTTCACTGTCTCATACAGAACTATTAATGGAGCGACTTGTAACATATATATGTTATGTACTGATTTGCATGGATAAGGAAAAACATATACAAGAAAGTATACCTTGTTATATTGTATTTTGTTCATATCCAGAGAAGTTTGTGGGAGACCAGGGAAACGATGCCTTAGACTTTGAAGAAGTGTCTCTGCTCTTTGAGCTAGAAAATGATTTTTCTCTGTGTCAGAAACAAGACCCTTGACCTTGCCGCCCCAAGATGACCGTTTAGCTTTCACATGATTATGTTGTTTCTTCTGGTCTTTCTGCTTCCAAACATACACAGCTGCCTCAATCCTGTTGACAATTTCCAGAGTTTGATGCTCTGATGACAAGTCCAGGCAATCCAGAAGGCATTCAGGTGAAAACTTGTCAGCAGTTATGTAGCGATAAATGATATCACCCAGGCAATCTTTCCCATTCTGTCATCAATTGGACAAAAGATTATGTCAAGAGAGTTGAAAATAATTTGTATACAAATATGAAGCTAACATACAGTTATTTTCATACCTTTGTAATGATATTTTGCACTAACATGTTATTGAAACCCTCACTACTAAAAGTTGTTATAGACTTTCTTTACCGATTCCTGCTGAGTTCAAATGATGAAATTGATGTAAAGAACAATACCTTAGGCAGTGACTCCATGTAAGCTTTGGGGATTTCCATCTCAGCAAGCACACTACTATTAATTGCCATGGCCGCCTTCAGTATCTGGTTGCAGCAGTCCCTACACTGCTGCAACTTCTTCCTTGCATCACCAGACAACGCATCTGGCGGAACTTTTGGATATGGTAGCCACCATTTCTCCTCCTGCCTAATTGAAGGCCTTCCACTAGGCATAAACCCCTCATTTTCATTTGAATCACCCAGAATTATGCCCCGGTCAACATACCAAAACTCAGTATCACAGAACCCATCCAGCATACTGAGCAGCATTGCATCGAGCTTCTTTATGGCAGGAAGATTTACATACAAGTCAGAGCGCGGCCGCATCGCCATCACTTCATATGTTCCGCCACCAGGAAACTGCTGTATAGAAGGTACAAGCTCAACAATTGAATCACTGACACACAAAAGCCACTCCATTTCTCGGCGCCACATTGCCCTCTTCTGCGGTGCTAGTGGCTCTAACCTCCATAGCTCACCAAACACAGTAGCTGCCAACACAAACAAGTTCAGTTCAGCAAATCCAAAACACACACACACACACACATACTAAAACCTCTGAACAAAAAACACACAAGGGACAAAATCGAAAGCCGGCTTGACTAACCAGAGAGATTGGTGATGGCATTTGAGATAGCAAGGGCGGTACAGACCCCTTTTCCTCCTCCAGACATGTCTTCTCCCAGCAAAAGCTTAGCAAACCTCTCCTTCATCATTTCAACCTCTGCCAAAAAAAATTACAATCAAAATTAATGAAATAGAGCAAAAAAATTTAATAAACCAGACTCAGATCTCCACAATTAAACTGAAATTACTAATTTTAGCATCAACATCTCCATTTCACTTCACTCATTTTTTTCTCCACACCAAATTTAGAAACCTAATCAACCTAAGCCCCACTCAAAGTCAAACACCGACAATTTCCCTAACAACCGAATTCAGCAACAACAAAAAAAATAAAAATAAATAAATACCAGACAAATCAGCGTCTCTTTTATCAGGCTTGTCATCCCAAGCCACCACATCCTTGCCGCCAATCACCGGCAGCATCACCGGCGCCTGAACGCAGAAACTCCCGGCCGCCGGCGGCCTCGGAGATGAAGTCATGGAGCTAGAAGCGCCTTCGGCATCAAATCTCCTGCACGAGAAGCTACTACAGCTCTCGGACTCGCTGACGTCGGCGCTGAGGCTGTAGCTCCCGCACCTGTCGCTCTGCTGGTCGGAGCCGTCGTCCGACGACACGCTCCCCATCTTCGGTTGTCAAATCCAAACACACCTCGCAGATCTCACACGCACATTCGTGGAAGAAGCAACGTCGGCCTGAGAAAGATGAAAGGGAAATGAGAGTAGTGGTGGTGGAGATAGGTAAAGCAAATTCAGGCTTGGGTTACTGAGAGTGTACTCTTTCTCTCTCTCACACACTTTCTTTGTTTCTCTGTAAAAACGGAGATTCCTCTGTTGAGAGAGAAAATGTGATATAAACACTGTCACTGAGGACAGTGTGGGGCTGATGATGATGATGGTGATGAGGCCAAAACATAGATAAAAGCAAAAGTGGGGGACTATTACGACGCCGTTTTGGCGCTGAGCTTACCACCCGGCACGGCCCCTTTTTCTCCGGGACCCACCGCTCCCGCCCTTCTACTGCACTACCCCCAATAATTACAGACTCTTGTCTCCGGGTCCGCGTGACGTGGCGGGGATAGTGAGAATTTGGGAATTTGGAGGGTTTGGGTGGGAAAATACAGGGGGCTTAACCTTAACCGCGGGTTGAATACGGGGGAGACTCGCATCCCCAAGCATTAAAATTGAACATGGTCTTTTGGGTTCATAGTTTTCAGTGTATAAGACCATTCGTTAACATTTAATTTGTGGTTTAATCATTCATTAACCCTATATCTAAGTATTTAACTGCATTAGATCTCATTGAATGCATGCAAAATTACATCTCGAGTAACTTCTACATTCGATTCCGAGCCCGGCCAACTTCGATTTCGACGGTCAATATTACTGTAAATTGTTTGGAGATCATTCTTAAAAAAAGTCATGGACTCACAGCCGGTATTTTACAAGCAACTTTTCCTACATCTGCCTCATATATACAGTATTGAATTTATGAAAGTCATCTATATAAATAAATATAATGGATAATGTTATGTACGATAAGGGCATCTCCAAAAGTAAAGTTATTTTTATATAACTAAAAATGGTTTAAAATGATGGCTAAATATCACTTTTGATAGGTGTATTCCAGTAAAAACTATATTTAACTTTTAAATAATTTTTCTTACTTATCTAGGTAGATTTAGCTAGACTATTTAGCTAAAATTATATTTATAGTTATTCTGTTGGAGTTCTATGGTATCATAAAAATTGTTAAATTTCAAAAACATTTCAAAATGACTAACCTGTTGGAGATGCCCTTACGTTTAATCAACAAACATTTTACTACTCCAAGAAAAGGAGCATATATTATAAGGATAAATTGTAATATCAACCAAAGTATTAGACAATATTCGGACATGCAAATAAGTTTTGGGACCGAATTCGGTGAATTGTATTAATGTACTATAGTGTTTGAGATTAGTCTATGCACAAAATAATGTACTATAGGGTGCCCAATACATATTCAGAGTGTTGACTGATCAAAAAAGTAGTTTCCTACGTATGGATCTCAAGTAGCTAGGTCAATAAATGAATTAAATTATCACAGGCTAAAAACCATAATATTTTGTTGGTGACTTGGTAATTATGAGAGTGAAATGTTCCCTAGAATTCAAAGCACTGAAGACGAGTAAATCTCCTTCGTTTACCCTAAATAGGTCTGAATGTGAGATTTTAACCCAGGGGACTCGCCATAACTTGTTCTCTCGAAACAAGTTTGAGCACATCATGTATTATAGACGTAGGCGGATAAATAGAATAAAGAACTGTCACTGTGTTAACATCACACCTTTTATGGGGTTAAATATCGTAATTATTTGTCATTTTAAGGTTTGATTGGCTCAATAGCGACATGTATCGTTTGCCCACAAAGACACTTTAGTAATTTATATGGTCACACATTATTTGATATATAAATAGATCTATCATCTCCACAAAAAAAGTAAGTCTCTACCTAACGCTACATGTTCATATTTGTAGCCGACTTAGACATTTAAACGTTGAAAGCCGGCCAACTCAATCTTCACCCTATGACGCCGTGTGCTCATGATTTACAAGTAATTAAGTGTTTTCTCAGTTCATCGGAATTCCCCCGCTGATCTCCCAACGTAACACACTGCAACAAGCTCAAAAGCTGCGATGTCCTATATTTCCAAGATACTAATGAACTCACTATACGGTAAATTTGGTATTAGCCCTAAATGTACGACCACTGAGATCTGTGATTTCGAACGATATAACCATTTGGTAAAAAAAAAAACACTGGTTTCATTAGTATGACTCCGGTCGGTATTCGTTTTTAGTTAACGTAGACAAACAACACAGCACTCATACACACGACACATACTACATCAGCCCGCACTCAACACGTGTCGGGTCGTGAATGGGTCGTCCTCCACGAGATGGATATCCATGGGTCATCAAATAATCATATATCAAATCACATGGGCAAAACTGTCCATAGCTTTTGACGAGGGTCAGATGCTGGCGTAGGACCCACTAGGCAAGGCTAGTAACGACGCCGTATTGGCAGAGGACCACCGTGACTCGACATGTAGAGGCCGCAGACAAATACGTCGGCGGGTCGGGTTCGTTTATTTGGTTGGATGGATAAGCCACTTTGCGTGACGGAATGAACAATATATATTATATATATTGTTGTTAACTTGTAATTAAGCGTATGATTGAATAATTTGGGTGGCTCGTGAAGGCATGAAGGTGACACTAGGGAATAATTTTAGTTATTTCAGGAAATTTAATTAGTTTTGTGAATATGATTAGGATAGAACTGCATGGAGCATTTGACCCAAAGGTGCAGATGAAGAATACGGTTCTTCCCAGTAGTACGATAAGGAAGATTATTAAGGACCATTGCATACATGGTACATAATAATTTGCAGTAGGTTCATATGCATGAGGGAGGAATTTAAACAATGGACGTGACACGCACAATCCACTAAATATCTTCTGTATTTATAAAATTTCCTATCAAAATGTTGGCATGTTGCTTATAACCCTAAACTCTAAACTCAATTGCTTGTCCAATGGTGCATCCGTTGATACTATCGTCGAAGAAAAGTTTATTATGGCCAGTGATCTGATCATGTAGACCGGCAATAGTGTAGTAAGATTATAAGAGGCTTTTACGGGGTGCAGGTCTAGAGTTTAGTGGGTCTAAATTGTAATGCGATTTTAGTTCGAGAATGTTTTGTCACCGGTTAAGAGCATTTCAGAGACCTGGAAAGTCGGTGGCATGAGATGGAAAAACCATATCGAAAACAACATGTGTCTCATATGATTTCTAGATCTAGGTTGTGTCTCATGCCCCATTTTGTTGTGTATGCTGCCTCTCTAAGGTGGTCGCAAACAAGGCCAGCCTTGGGCTTGGGCTCATAAGGCAGCCTATAGCCTCCAAGTTTAGGTGTCCAATGGATGTCAATTTTAGTATAAATGAAATGTACACTTACACAATTCCATTGAATGAGATAACTAAACGAATTATACAAGTAAATTATAAACAAACCTAATTCAAGTTTAGTTTTAAACTTCAACGTCTGAGTTCATACCAAGGTGGCTAATAGTCTCCAGCAGCGAGAATTATGAACTGTTGCGACTAAGGGTGGTGTTTTGTTGTCGACGACGGTGTCACCTAGATATGGCGCTGGTGTTCGAGCTATTGTAGATGGCACATGTCCACTGTAAATTTGGCAAATGCGTAGGTTGAGACGGTAATGGGGAGGCCTAAGCGGGTGGCGGTCTTAGCGGGTTGACTGCTAAGGTAGTGGGTTACAACAGGTCAAACCCGTTGGGTTTGCGGGTTACCAGTGGGAACCTGCTATGACCCGTTAATGTTTTTTCCTATTTATTTTTCCGTTAATTTTTTTATTCCAACTTTGATTCCTTTTGCTGAATTCTTTTTGAACATATTATAATCATAATTAACATATCTTCCTCAAGATGTGCTTAGGTTATCTCCCTCGAGATATTTTTGAAGCTCATTTTTCATCACGTTCTAAAATGATCCTAAAGCTGATTTTAGAAAGCAACAACATATTCAACACCAATGTCAAACAGATCATGAATGCATACACCGGGTGATCTTAGATCACTTTTTGATGTCAAGGCAATTCAGTTCATGATGTATGTAGCATTTTGAGCTTAGTTTAATGGAAACTATTATTTAAAAAAAGGAACTTAAGATAAGTCTAATGTCAAACTATTACTAGATCTTAGAGGTAATGGGTGGGTTGTAACGGTTGACGGTCACAACGGGTCACCCCGCTATGACTCGTTCAGGTACCCTACACCCGGAAAATCATTGATGCCATACACTCTGGTAGCTTGTTAAATGCAAGTTACAAGAAGACTAAAGTGTTTGGACTTGAGATCTCTCCACTGAGGGAGTGCCTTCAAAGATCTATGATCCGGTGAACGTTGTAAGTAGCTTAAATGTTAACCCATTCTCTATCCATTTTAATGCTTAATGTCATTCGAAATTTCTAATTTCATTTCGATGTGAATTGTGACTGTAGTGGTCGGACAAGAAGGCATACCAGGATACACTACTGAAGTTGGCTGGCCTATTCAAAATCAATTTTGAGACTTTTACACAAGGACTGAAAAATCGAAATTATCGTCGATAATTTTGTTTTTCTCGTCTAAGGATATATCCTTCATATACCAGTATAATTTCGTCCGATATTTTCGAAATTTTCAGATATATCGCGATATTTTCAAAATTATTGGAAAATATCGCGATATAAGCATGATCAAACCCCTAATCACGTAGTTAGAGACCCAATGATCTTACCATCTCAACCTATGCAATTATTATGATATATACCATCTTACAATTTTTTTTGATAAATTGTCTAATCCCAACTAATGTTACTAGTTTCTTTTTTCATTCCTTATTATTCAACTAAAATTCATTGTTAGCTAATTTTTAATTTCTTTCCTTTGTTAACTTTACTATACTATGAATACATAAAAAGATGTAATGCATTGTTGCACCACTACTATTTCATTTGTTTTTCTTAAAATTTTTCTTTCACTTACATACTGTCATATAAATTGATGATGAATTTATGAGAAAAGCTCAACAATGCATTATTCACTATATTATTTTCAAGTCAATTACATGTTTATACTGTAAAATCAATTTTTACGAATTCTCGATGGTCGTTTCATCTCAAATCACTACAACTCCTTATAGACTAAAAATTATACAATATTTTCTTATGAAATATAGTAGACAATTGATTAAAGAAACATCTCTCAAAATTACATCCAAAACTTCCATATTTTATTTAAATTTCCATCAATTTTCTCAATTATTTTTTAAAATCGATATTTCCCTAATATTTTCGTCGAAATTTCTATTTTTAAACCCTCGATATATCCGTAATTACCGATATTTTAGTCCTTGCTTTTACAAACTACAAGATTGGCGAGGACAACAAGCTGAAGGAAGACACCCTTGCCGCTGGTCCAAATTTCTGATGTTGTGGTGATTGCTGTAGAAAATAAAATTGAGGGGTAGTCATTATATTATACTGTCTCCTTTGGGCTTTGGCCATTTGGATGAAATAATCATGTGTTCAATAGGTGTAATATTATTATTGTTCAGTAAGTGAGCAAAATGTGGAACGATCCCGAAATTTCGAGTATGAAACTCAAATTTCGAAGCCATGAAAAACTCTAAAATAATCTCAATAAATGGAAATCATTTTAATGTCACATTGGATCATTTCTGAGTTCATGGTACAACTCAGTTAAATTGATTATTACAAACCAAATTTATAATTCAAACATTATATCAAATGAAAATGTAAAAATCCTCTCAATCTTCATCACAAGATAAAATAAAACAACTTCAGAGTCTTCAGAGTTGTCCGTCGATTCAGCTAATCCACACCTGCAGAACTATCCCCTACACCATCGAATAGGTGCACCGGGATTGTAAACACAAACCCGATAAGCTTTGCAGCTCATATGAGTAAAACAACAATATAACTCGCAGATAAATACATAAGAAAATACATAAAGCATTTATCATAAATGCACTCATGAGTCATTGGATAGCCAATCTGGTTGTCAAATAATATCAGAAAATATGTGTGCTCATGAGAAATCGGGCAACCCCTTTGTTTACCCAAATACATTTATAATACGGGTACTCATGAGCGCTGGTACACCTCTGTTACCCCTCTGGTTGTCCAATAATATCAGAAATCGGGCAACCCCTCTGTACGCCGCTCGACATTGGGTAACCACTTGCTACCCAATATCTAAAATATGGGTACTCATAAGCCGATAACCATCTGTTACCCCCTCATGCAGTACTATGGCAGACAGACTAGAGCTCTAACTGTATCGTAACTGTCGCCCGACCAAGGCTAGGTTCCGACATGCCAACACGTCCGAAGACAGGTCCACAGACCACAAAAATGTTTTAACATAACTCAAGTTAAAACCACGTACAAACAACCATCACATGTTATTGTACAAATCCAAGAGACATGCTCAAATAAATCAATATCAACGCTATGATGAACTCATTCGCAAATGAAAATTATGACAGTAAATAATATAGCAAACCATATATATGTACCTATTTTACCAATTATACACATACACAATCCACTATATCATATACATATCATAGTTCATTCTTTTTAATTAAGCGTAATTATGAATCTCCGCAAGGGCAGATTCGTCACTGTGAGATTTTTATTCACCTTATAATCCTGAGCGAAATTTCCACGATTTCGCAAGTGAATCCTTTACTTGTTGTGTTGATCACCTAGAATAGATAAGAAGTGAATTTAGAAGGGTTGCGTAAAACCGTAAATGCCGAAACAGTAATAATGTTTTACTGTTCAGCAATTTCTGGTTTTTACGAAATTACTGTTCACGTAATTACTATTCACACATTACAAATACATATTAATTACGTATTTCTGTATGAGTACAAACTATTTACATATTTATGTATGGGTACATACTATTTACGTATTCATGTACAACCATGTACTATTTCATCGTAAATACTGTTTTAGTAAATAATAATTACCGATTTACCATTCAGAAATTATTTTTACAATTATAGTACGTAAAATAATTTTACATTGACCGTACATAAAATAATTTTACAATTACTGTATGTAAATTACTTTTTACATTCACTGTACGTAAACTAATTTTACAAAAATTACTGTGTTGAAAATCATTGTTCACGCACCGCCACGTGCGGCGGCGCGTGGGGTTCACGCGCCACCTTCGGCGATCGCACCTTCCCATAGTGGCAGCGCGTGGAGCTCACGTGCCGCTCGAACCGGCGCGCGTGGCTTGCCCACTGCCACCCAAAACCCCTCATTTCATTCCCCTCCTCCCCTCCACGGCCCAAGGCCGCCTCCTACTCTCCTCACGCTTCCCCACGCGCCGCCTAAGGCGGCGGCATTCTCTCCACCTCCTCCTCCCCGATCCTCCACCAAATTGTCCCAAATTCCATCCACAATCAAACACAACCATCAATTACAACAATTCTTACCTAGATTGCACGTTGGTGCCACCGGAATGTCGTCGGAGAGGGTTAGAGATCCGATCGTGGTCGATTTCTCGAAAAATGGGGAGCGGCGCGATTCCGAGTTCCAAACTCCTCGTAGATGGGTTCGGCGACGAGAATAGGTGATGGTGAAATGGTCTCTGTGCTCCGGTCTCGCCGGTGACTAAGCTTGGACGGTGGAGGAAGACGCAGAAGCTTGGTTGAGGTTGTGATCAATGCCTACTTCTTGGTTTTCCAAGCAATAACTCCTCCTGCTAGCATGTACACGTATCCACAAGTGGCTTTCTTTGAATCAGGGTAATTCCCTACAAAATCAGAATCTGAAAATCCAATAACCTTCAAATCCTTGACTTGTCTGTAAACTAGCATGTGATTCTTTATCTTCTGTAGATACCTCAACACCTTTTTTCCTGCAACCCAGTGTTCATAACCTGGATTAGATTGAAACCTTGATAACATCCCAACTGCAAAAGCTAAATTAGGTCTTGTGCAAACTTGAGCATACATGAGGCTTCCAACTAATCTTGCATAAAGCTTTGACTTCATGTTCTCCTTCTCAGTTTCAGTTTGTGGCTGTTGACCTTTTGTGAGCTTGTCACCTTTAGATATTGGAACTTCTCCTCCAGAGCACTGTTCCATACTAAATCTCTTCAGAACTTTAGAAATGTAATTTTCTTGGGACAATCCCAACAGTTTATGTGCTCTATCTCTTTTAATCTCAATCCCTAGTACATATGATGCTTCACCTAGATCTTTCATGTCAAAATTCTTTGACAGAAAGCTTTTGGTATCTTTTAGCAGTTTTAGATTGATGCTAGCCAAAAGTATATCATCAACATATAGTACTAATAAAATAAATTGATCTCCAACTGTTTTTAAATAAACACACTCATCAACTAGATTTTCAGTGAAGCCAAAAGAGGAAATCACTGAGTCAAATTTCTTGTACCACTGCCTGGAAGCTTGCTTGAGTCCATAAATTGATTTCTTCAGCTTGCAGACCAAATTCACATTACTTGCTTCAATAAATCCTTCTGGTTGTTTCATGTAGATCACTTCATCAAGCTCTCTATTTAAGAAGGCTGTCTTGACATCCATTTGGTGTAGCTCCATATCATAGTGTGCAACTAACGCCATAATAATCCTAAAAGAATCTTTACAAGAAACTGGAGAAAAAGTCTCAGTGTAGTCTATGCCTTCTTTCTGCGTAAATCCTTTTGCAACTAACATTGCCTTGTGTCTTTCAGTGTTTCCTGTTGCATCTTTCTTTGTTTTGTAAACCCACTTGCAGCCAATTGCTTTTTGACTTGGATCAGCTTCAACTAATTCCCAAACTCCATTTTTCTCCATTGACTCATTTTCAGATTGCATAGCTTCTTGCCACTTCTCTGACTCAACACATTCTGTAGCTTGAACAAAATTTGTTGGATCATTGTCTTCTGCACAATCTTCTACTACGTCTGCCTCAGTTAGATAACTGACAATGTAAGGACAATTTCCCCCCCTAAATTTTGCTTTTCTAGCTCTTTCGGATCTTCTAAGCATAGGATTTTGAGGAAGAGCTGGAATTTGATTATTTTGAGGTTGTGGAATTAGATTAGGTTCTGCTACAGGTGCCACTGCAGCAATGGGAGGATTCTGAACAACTATATTGTTTTCTGGATTGTCAATTTGCATTCCTTGATCAATTTCATGATCATCTGCATCTTGATTTTATCTAATGATGTCATCTGCTAATTCATTATCATTATCAAAAGGTAATGCATTTGCTAAATCCTCATCCATCACAAGTTCTTCAAAATCTAAGGATAAATCCTCATAAATTGTATTGTGAATTTTCTCATTTATGAATTTTACTTGATGAGTTTCAAAAATTCTGGGTGAGTGTTTAGCAAAATATAACTTGTAACTTTTAGATTTATCTGGATAACCTATGAAATAGCAGCTAACAGACTTTTCATCAAGCTTGCTCATTTTTGGATTATAAATCCGAGCTTCTGCTTGACAACCCCATACATGACAATGAAAAAGACTTGGTTTTCTACCACACCATAATTCAAAAGAAGTTTTCTCTATGGCTTTACTTGGTGTTCTGTTGCAAATATAATTTTCAGTTTTTAAAGCCTCTCCCCATAAGAATTTTGACAACCCAGTAGTACACATCATACACCTAACCATATTTAGAAGGGTTCTATTCTTTCTCTCTGCAACACCATTTTGTTGGGGATTATAGGGTGTTGTATATTGAGCTTTAATTCCATGTTCTTGCAGATACAAGGCAAAAGGACCCTTTTGTTGACCTTTTTATGTATATTTTCCATAAAATTCCCCACCTCTATCTGATCTTACTGTTTTGATCTTGCTCTCTAGTTGATTCTCTACCTCAGCCTTATAGATTTGAAAGGCTTTAAGTGCCTGTGATTTTTCTAAGAGTAGAGAAACATAACCGTATCTAGAGAAATCATCAATGAATGTAATGAAATACACGTTTCCACAGATAGTTCGGTGTTTAAATGGACCACAGATATCAGTGTGTATGAGTTCCAACAATTCTTTACTTCTTACTGCAGTCTTTTTCCGTTTGTTTGTCATCTTACCCTTAAAACATTCAATACAATCATGAAGGTCTGAAAAGTCTAACTCGTTTAAAATGTTGTTCTTTACTAATAGTTTCAGTCTCTCTTTGGATACATGGCCTAATCTTCTATGCCATAAATATGCAGATTTTCATTGTTCCTGGTTCTCTTAACACCAGTTAAGGTGCTAGTACTTTTAGTGTTATCTGTTTCAACAAAAGAAATATCTTGTTGAGATATTGAACAATTTAACTTTATATGATCATCCAATATCACACCAGAACCAATTTGCTCTTTATTTCGAAAAATAAGAATTCCTTTATTTTCAATCAAAAGACTACATCCAACTTTAACCAATTGAGAAACTGAAACTAAATTCCTTCTCATGGAAGGTACATAATAAACGTTATTCAAAACTAGAAATTTTTCAGATCCTAAATCAAGCCTAAGACATCATGCAGCTTTTACTGCCACCTTCATCCCATTTCCAACACGCAAGCTAACATCCTCACTTCTTGGAGTCCTGGTCTTTTTGAACCCCTGTAAGGAATTAGTTATGTGAATAGGTGACCCAGAATCAATCCACCAAGATTGTGGATTGATATTAACAAGATTAACTTCTAAAGAAAAAACTGTATTAGAAATAATCTTACCCTTTTTAGCTAGCCAAGCCTTATAGTCAGTACAATCCTTTTTCATGTGTCCTACTTTCTTACAAAAGTAGCACTTGAATCTGAATGGTTTGTTATCCTTTGGCCATGTGGTTGCTGATGTCTTAGAGATAATCTTGTTAGGGTTAAGCTTGTTCTGTGGATGTGACTTCCTTTTCTTAGGCTTTTCAAGCAGGTAAATAGTTGGAGTTTGCTTCTTAATCCTCTCCTCCTCATCAGAACAGATGGCTATTAGTTCATCTAGAGTCCAGTTTTCCTTTTGAGCATTATAGCTAGTCCTGAGATGGTCAAAACTGCTTGGGAGTGTGTCCAGTGCATGATGCACCAGCAAGGTGTCTTGTACTCCCACCATCATCTCTTTAAGCCTATTGTTGATATTAATCAACTTTAATAAATGCTCACTGACTCCTCCAGTTCCTGAGTATTGCAGGCTATGATATTGCTTGTTTAGCCTAGCTATCTCAACTTTCTCACTCTCCTTGAACTTAGCTGACACGGCCTCCAGGAAATCAGTAGCAAATTCCGGCTCAGCCACACATCCTCTAATGCTTTTAGACATAGACTGCCTAATAACATTCTTAGCCATCATGTTTGAATGCATCTACTTCTTATAGTTAGCTTTGACTGTGGTTTTATCATCTTCTGCTGGGGTTTCAGGTCTATCCTCTTGAAAACAATAGCCTATCTTATCATTCATGGTGATATAGGTTTCTACAGAATCCTTTCAAGCTCTAAAGTTTGACCCAGTAAGCATTAAAACACTGTTGAAGGTGAGGTGTGTGCTACCTAAAGAGCAAAAGAAAATTTTGTGAGTTCTTAGCTTTTAGTGTTTGATGTTTTGTCCTACAATGCCAATCAAGACAAGCATAAAACAAAAATACCATAAAACAACACAGTCATATACTGGCATGTAATTCAATCCATAACTTTAATCAACATTAAGCAATACCTTTTGAGCAATTACTTAACATTCTGTAATTCTTTTCAATAAGCCACACAAGATAAAAACATGTTATCCAAAGAATCAAATCAACATCTTTAGACAAAAGATCTAATTCCAAGTATCCGAATTTATTTTCATCAAATATGCTTATTGTTGTCTGTATTCTAAAATCATATTTTAACCACTTCTTTGGAAGAATAAAATATGAATTTAAAAACACATAACACAACTTTTCAGTTTGTTATCTTGAAAATTCCCTGCAGATATAAAAGAAGAATGCTTTGTGCAATATGTTCAATTATACCAACAGGAAACCACAAACCAATTTTGAGCTTAGAACTTTGTTTTCAACCCAGATAATCTTTATAAGAAAACTAAGCTCTGTGCCATGTAAACCTTTTACAATGTATAAAATTGGGAGATTTTAAACTTCTGCATACATTGTCCATCAATTACAGCACACACATAGAATGCAATCATTCAATTCATTCAATTCAACCATAGAGTATATATTTGCATAGAAAATTAAATTTCTAAGCCATACAGGAACCACACGTCAACCACAATCCAAGTCTCTAAGCTACTCTTATATGCACGCTGGGTGTGCTCTAGGGTTCTTATGTATATTCATATACATATATAAATATATACTTCATATAATCTGCTTAAATTGAAATAAGAAAACCTTTAAGAAAAACCTGTTTTGCTTTTTCCCCAAATTTGCTGCAGTTTTTGAGCGGAAGCATAGAACAAATTTTTGAATCAGCAGCAATTCCCTTTGGGTTATGGATCCAGTAAGAGACGTAGAGGCCTCAATCGCTTCCGATCCAGTCGTCTTCCCAAATTCAGAAACTCAACGTTGTGAAAAACACAACGGCTAAAAATTTTCTGGGTTGTTGTTCTTGAGTTCGGATTTGGTTGAGACCGGATCCGTGTGTTTGCAACCGGTTCGACCCGTAAAGCAAAATTCCTCAGTAGTAACACTCGCGACCAGCAGTAACGCTCGCGACCCTTCGTGACGCTCGCGATCCTCAGTGACGCTCGCGATCATCAGTGATGCTTGCGACCATCAAGTAACGCTCGCGACCATCAAGTACACTACTTTTTTTTGTTAAAATCTAAAACCGATTTTTAGTTATGCAAAACTGAAATTTTTTGTGCTCATAATTGCTCTGATACCATATGTAAATTAAATTACATGATATGAGTACACAACCAAAGATCATATACATAACAACTAATCGTTAATTTAGTGAATGAGATTATCTTACCATCTTCATGAACAACGACACCATGATCCATTGTGCCTTAATCCGAAGTCACAAGGTACTAGGCAAGGTCTTCCGTTAGTCACTACTCTTTGCTTTCTCAATGGACAGAAACTCACACAAATAACTCGTAGTGATAACATGGACGTTTACCATCTATATATAGAGAATCTTTAACTCTTAAGAGTCCTTCCATTAAAGACATCTTGTAAGTTAAGTCATCTTATTTAGATTCCTGATTCAATACTGATTTGTAGTCTTGCTTCTAAACTTAAATTAGGATTCCTTACCATAATGATATAATACACGAAATCCTTAGGAACTAGATTTGATACTATCTTTGTTTCCATGTAGAAATAGATTATGACATTAAACATGATAATCATATAATATATGATATGTCCAAAATTGATCTAACAGAAAACTGGAGAAAAACGACTCTAATTTTTACTTATGTTTACTTTGTTGCATCAGGATTATGGTTCATAGGTTAGTTTAGCTGTATTTGCTATAAATATGTTGGTCCAAACTGAGTATTGATCAGAGTTGAACGAAGCTTGTGATATTTTTCATAGGGATCTTCCTTAAAAGTGTGGACAAGTTTGAAGAAGATGATGAAGATGGTGAAGTCTCTACAATAGTGCAAACCAACAAAGAACCCTTGTTTGAAGAGCACACAAGTAAGGGCGGGCTAGACTCTGGTGAACTATGATAATTAAGTTTTCGTTAGTCTATGCCTTCAGGTATTTTGCTTCATCTCTGAGGTGATACCGATTAAATAACTTGTTTGCATGTTTGTTTTACTGCTCATTTAAGCTGGAAGTTCCTAGTTTACAGTTGCATGTTTGTCGGGTTGCTTCAGTGAAAAAAGAAAGAAAAAAGATTTAAATTACATTTTCCAGCTTATTTCAGTCAAACAGACATGCAAGCAATTTATGAAAATCAGCACCAGAGAGCACAGAATCGTTACATGTTGTTAATGTTAGGATGCGATTTCAAATTTCCAACAGTATAGTGTTGTACAGCGATGTATATAGTTGTTCCCAAAATGTCTAATGGAAAATTTAGGCCAGATTTCCATATCTCTCTCTCTCTCTCTGAATCGAACATGCTTTAAATCCTATTTGGCTACGCAACTCTTGATCAGCTGTTCTTTTCCCTGGAATCAAAACCCCTTAGAATCTGATGTATAGAAGGGATAGATATATTATATTTGATTTCTCATGTATTGCCTCAAAATTGCAATCCAGTTTTTATTGGCAAACTAGATGGAAAGAAGTTGGTCATGCCGGAATCTGGAGATGAATCTAGTTATTTTACCTGCAGAATGACTACAGTTTTACTTTGTCATTTCTCTTTGTTTTATCAATTCTTAGGAGAAGTGCTCTAGAACTAACCGCCGGATAGCTTCATATTGAAGGGCTCATCATCTTAAGACCCTTCCTATTAGCTATAGAGCGCTTCTCCAACTGTTTCAAGTTCCAGTTCATCCCTTCGAATTTCTCCAAGATTGTAAGAATACTTTACAAACCACTCGCAACAATAAAACTGTACGTAACTGGAAATCAGACTTTTCTGGACAGCTAAAAACCTGTCTATGATAACAAGACGTAGCTTTCTTGAGCCAAAAGTCAAGTATAATTCACTACACGTGTCCCACCCCTTCACCTCAAAATTAGACACGTAGAAAAATCAAACTGGATAAGCATAGTTGTAATCTTGGTGTGCTAAGGAACAGACATCAGGTCATAGAGTTCGGCAATGGCTAGTAGTGGTGAAGAGGAGGTGAGGAACAAGCAGGTGATATTCAGGGACTATGTGACCGGCAACCCGAAAGAGTCGGACATGTATGTGACAACCAGTAGTACCATCAAGCTCAAGGTTCCACAAGGCTCAGCTGCAGTGCTGATCAAGAACCTCTACTTGTCCTGTGATCCTTATTTGAGGATCCGGATGGGGCGAATTGAGGGATCTAATAATGTCTTCACTTCCTTCACCCCTGGCTCTGTAAGTTCTGATACCCTTACCATGCTTTGGATTTCTCCAGCTTTTCTTAGTCTCCAGCTAGGAATATCCATGAAATTGGGGTCTTCTTCCGCTGTCTAAACGCTCTTCGTCTTTGTATATATTTTGGTGATAAATTGTAGTTTCCGTAAAGATCTAATCATTATATGTATGGTGTAAAAAGAATTACTTATTGACTGAACAGTACCTAAGAGTTTTTCTTCATCAAGCACATTTTACGTGACTGAAAAGGGTTTGATACACTTTTTAGTGTATCATCTATTGAGAGAATGAAAGAATGTTAATCTAGTAGTAAAGTTGGATACCGAAGCTTGAACACAGTAATTACTGATGCACTAATTTCTGCAGCCATTGAGTGGGATTGGAGTGGCAAAAATTTTGGATTCGGGGCATCCTGAGTTTAAGGAAGGTGACTTTGTTTGGGGAACAACCGGATGGGAAGAGTATAGTCTCATCACAGAACCAGAACAACTCTTCAAGATCCATAACACCGATGTGCCCCTTTCCTACTACACTGGACTTCTTGGTAACTTAATATACACTGTTGGATTCAGGATCATTAGACATTACCGTGTGTTTCACTGTGAATAACTCTAAGCATTTTCCTTATCTGATTAGGAACGCCGGGTATGACTGCCTATGCTGGTCTCCATGAAGTGTGCTCGCCTAAAACTGGTGATTATGTGTTCATTTCATCAGCAGCTGGTGCAGTTGGTCAGCTTGTTGGGCAATTTGCAAAGATGATGGGGTGCTATGTTGTTGGGAGTGTTGGAAGCAAAGAGAAGGTGATCCTAGCTCCAATATCAACTACTTTGAGATATATATGTGTGTGTGATCTTATACAATAAAGTACATTTTAGCTTTTATATATTTGCCTTTTGTGATTGTTTTCAGAGCCAGAGTGACTTTTCAAGGTTTCATTATGGTTTCGGTTATTATAGGTCGATCTATTAAAGAACAAGCTAGGGTTTGATGAGGCTTTCAACTATAAGGAAGAGCATGATCTTGATGCTGCTTTAAAAAGGTCGGTATTTCCCTACACCCCGGCCCAAAGCGACAAAGTTCGATCTATTTGGAGATAATAGTCTTGCTTGATCAATTGTGACCCTGCAGGTACTTCCCAAAAGGCATTGATATTTACTTCGAAAATGTTGGAGGGAAAATGCTGGATGCAGTGCTTCTTAACATGAAACCTCATGGCCATATTGCTGTGTGTGGAATGACCTCACATTACAATCTGAGTCAACCACAAGGGTTTAGCAATCTCATATCTCTCATCTACAATCGAATTCGTATGGAAGGCTTCAATGTTTTCGACTACTTCCATCTCTATCCCAAGTTCTTCGAAATGATGTTAGCTTACATCAAGGAAGGAAAAATAGTGTATCCGGAAGATATAGTCGAAGGCCTCGAGAGTGCTCCGGCTGCTCTAGTAGGGCTTTTTAGTGGTCGTAATGTCGGGAAACAAGTAATTTTGGTTGCTCCGGCCAGTTGAATGAGTTTGATGTATCGTCTTTTCAGGGTGGCTTGTTCATCGTATTCTCCTTGTGCCTATAGTGCCGGACGGCGGCATATATAATTGGCGATTACGCGTGTAGTTAGGATTGAATCTTGTGTTCAATGTGACAATTAATGTTTTGGATTTCATGATTGAAGCTGTATATGTGCTTAACTGCAACTCAAAGAATATGATGAGCGTGTACTAGTTAATGATTACCGTATACTTACAATAGTATAGTAATTAAAGGTGTTATAGTAAACCACTTGTCTAAAACTCATAAACTCAAATTTGTGAACTGAGTAATGTGCTTAGTTCTTCGTGTTTTTTTTTATGATAGTTTATTAACTTGGAATGAGATAGAAGAATTGACATATAAACTCACTTTCACATGTCATTATTAGACTGTATAAGAGACTAACTTTCAACTTTATATACTTTCTCACCTACATTAGGTTCTTTATGGCTAGTATCTTATTATTTGGTAAAATTTCGTAATATTTCGTAGAGTTTCGTAATGTTTTGTAGCATTTTGTAGTGTTTCGTAACGTTGCGCAAAAATTATTATAATTTGTATACTAGGACTAACTTTTGAGTTTTATACACTTTATGACTTAGAGTATGTTCATTTTGGGTATTGTCGTACTATTTTGTATAATTTCATAACATTTTGTAGAATTTCGTAGTAATATTTTATAATGTTTCGTAATATTTTACGCAAAGATTCTAGTATTTTGTACACCAAGACTATTTTAAGACTTTTAAAACACTTTCTCACCTACATAAGGTAGGTTCATTATGACTACTATTGTATTATTTGGTTGAATTTCGTTAGAATTTTCCCCGAAGGACTAATAAGTTAGGATTTTGCTTAACATATTCTCTCGTTACTTTTGTTCTAGAATTATGGTAATTTTGTGCGGTTCACTACTTATGTAGTCTGGCATTTCAATGGCTCAAAAGCCCCTTAAAAAAAAATTGCTCGATACAGTTAAAAACGCCTTTCAAAAAAGCTTAATAAACGTTATTAACCCATAAAAACTAGTTTTCCACTTTTCCTAGCGATGGGTTGGGTACTTAATCTAAACGGTGCACGTAAGCTAGATAACTGAGAACCGTAACCGCATCTATTTATTTATTCTCTAGTCCGATTAAAAACACATCCTTCCTTATTGAAAGAGCACACAGAGAGAAACGGCGAATATCACCACCGTTGGAACCCCAATATGCCGCCGAAGAAGATGGGAGTGAACAGCAAGGCGGAGGCCGCTAGGGCACGGCGGAGCGCCACTGAAGCCGAGCGGAAAGAGACCGATGCTCGCCAGAAGGAGGAGCAGTACTGGCGCGAAGCCGAGGGCAGCAAATCACGCGCCGCCAAGAAGAGGGAGGAAGAGGCCGAGAAGCGAGCCGAGGCCGCCACTCGCAAGGCCGAAGCGCGGCGGCTGGCCGAGCTGGAGGAGAAGGAGCTGGAGAAGATGGCGAAGAAGCCGGACAAGAAGGTCAGCCGCGTCGCGATCCCGGTGCCGAAGGTGACGGAGGCCGAGCTGAGGAAGCGGCGGGAGGAGGAGGGGGCGGCGATGGAGAAGAAGTCGGAGGAGTCGAAGAAGAAGCAGACGCGTACGGCGGCGGAGGAGGAGTACGAGAGGATGGTGCTGGTGTCGAACACCAATCGTGATGATTCGGTTATTGAGGCCAGGACGGTGGAGGATGCCATTGCTCAGATGGCAGTGGCGGAGCCCTTGCTGGTGGATCGCCACCCCGAGAGGAGGCTCAAGGCTTCGTTTAAGGTCCGTTTCGGCATTGTTCTTAATCAAAGTTATGGCTTAATTTGGTTGAGGTTATGGTTTACATGGTTCATTGCATTGATTTTATTGCTTGTGTATATTTTGGTAGAGTTAGGATATGCTTTAGCCTAGTTTACATGAATAGAATTGCTGCCTTTGATAGAAGAGAGAGTGAGCTTCAGGAATTCAAAATGAAAAGTAACTGAGTTGAACAATGGAATAGGTAATGGCTACTCTAGAGGAAGAACTTGGTGTGGGAGTGTGACAGAGTTTACACACATGCTTGTTTTTGTTGGCCCGTATATCTTTGCTGTATGGAATGTTATGTATTTTGAACCCTTTGGTCACGGTGGTGAACAGATTCTGCTTCATTTTGTTTTTCCTGGGTACATGTTATGATGAATTCATATGACAAAGTGCTTTCTCATGAAGAATATAATATATGGCCTTCTATCGGTGTGAGTTATCCACACTAGTAGTGGAATGGAATTCTCATTTGTAAACTAATTATATTGGTTTATGTGTGCAATGTCCGAATATCTTATGCTTAGTGCCTCTTGTAGTTGAATAATTTGTATTATATGTCATTACTGCTGCTGGTTTAAATATTAAGCTGGTCGTTATTTTTAAAAATTGGCAGGTTCATATAGTTGAAATTGCTGACAAAGTACAACTACATGGCTATTGCTAGAAGCTTTATTTCTTAAAGACTGTCTTATTACCCAGTTGGCCAGTTCTATATTACTTTTTATCTGTTGATAATTGTTAATGTGACGAATTGTTGTAAACATTGCAGGCATTTGAAGAAGCTGAGCTCCCCAGGTTGAAGGAAGAGAAACCAGGACTTACTCACAATCAATACAAGGACATGATATGGAAGCTATGGAAGAAGTCTCCCGATAATCCTCTTAATCAGGTACATTGCTATTAATTTCACCAATAGTGTTTTTGTTTCTCTATTTCTCTTTTTTTTTTTTAAGTACCTTGGCTCTTTATACGGAAGGGACTTTTTTATGGTCTGGTGCATCAATAACCTAAACTAAGAGGATATCTTTTTGAACTCGAACCCTGATAGTTTCCATGTTTACATATTCAGGTTGCTGCTGAGTGATCGCTGAGCATGTTCAGTTGTTCACTTTCCAATGGCGGGTAGGCTTCTCCTGAGCTTATTTTGTTGATTTCATTATGTCATCTCGCTTGCATATTTAGTTTTATATGCATATATTGTTTATACTATAGGTAAGTGCTATGCCTGTATAATAAAGCAATGAGTCTCTTATCTTCTAGCCCTTGTGAAGAAGTGGTTTGGCATATAGCACATAAACAAATTTTGTCTTCACTAAATTTTGTTTTTGACTCCTAGTATCAAGACGCCAAACTTATTCACAGAAGAACATGATTCTCTGAAACAAGTTCTTGTAGTTTAACTCTTTTAATTTTTGGTTGACAACCTTAGGTGCAGAATTTTTTTCCAACCTTGTGTTCTGTATGTGTGGACACGTGTCATATTTTCTCAACGGGAACCTTGTATGCTATGAGGCACGGATATGGACACAAGTGTCCATATTGGACACAATACGATATGTAAACACGTCAAATGTAAAAATATTTTACACACGGATATGTGATAGACACGTTAAATTAAATATTAATTTAATATATATTGTGTATAAATATCTATTTTTCTTTGGCCAATTAGAGAAAGAAAGAGAGCCGTTAGATCTTCTTTTAGTTATTTTGTACGATTGAGATTAAAAGAAGGAACTAGCTCACACCCTTACTAACATATACATCCATGCGCGTGAGTCTTTCTAGTCCATATTCAGATCTCCCTACCTCCACCACAACTTCTCTATCCAGAACCCAGAAACGGGCTGATATCATTCATATATCAGAAGCTATTCAAGCTATCAGCACCAGAAATCCAAAACCCCCCATTTAAATTCTCTCACTAGTCACCACCATAACCAACCATATTTTTATTCATCTTAATTCCTTGATGGATTGAAAACTAGATTTGACTGATAAATCATCCGAGTAACTTGGGTGAATAACCTTGAATCCATTCAATGAAATCAACCAAAAATAGTTTGGCAGAGAAACACGAAGAAGAGGGTGTCCATATTGAAATTGTGCAGCTTATGAGAGCAGGTCACCGTGTTGAAATAGCACACATATTTGGCCGTGTCCAGCCGTATCATGTCCATGTCCGACACAGGATACGCTGCCTCCTTAGCGTGTCCATGCTTCATAGCTTGTATGATTTCTGTAGTTCTGAGGAGTGAATAAACGATCAGCACCCTCTTTTGAGTGGACATAAACATGTTCCTCCTTTTGTGTGCGAGTAGCGTCACCCTTCTCCTTTATAATTTTATTAGTCTTATTTCTGCAACTCAACTAAAATGATGACATTGGCTTAGTTATGTAGGTTGGGGGTTATCTTGTAGAAGTTGGGGTTGGACATACTTCACATTTAACAAGTTGCAGCAATCTAGAAGTTCAATCATGTGAGGTTTGACTAAGAAGGCGTTTTATAAATTCGGAGGAAGTTCATACTTTTATAGCCAGTTCACAAGTGGTTGCAGCAATATGGAAATACTGTTTGGCTTGGCCAATTTCATCAGCCTTACTGATCAATAAAGTTTTGTACAATTAGTTGCTTCTGCTGGATCAGAGCTTAAGGTTGCTCCATAAAAAATTTAAAGCACTGGTTTGCTTTGTTTTTATCAACTTGTATTTTCTATTGCATAAAATTAGGAGAAAACGCTAGCTGTTTTGTTAGATATCATCACGATATAAGTCTATAATGACACTGACATTATTATGGAAGTAGTTCATATTCCATTAAGCATTTTCAATTTCCGTACTTTAGCTTGATTGCTTTAGTTGTAGTTTCATCCTGTTAATAGCTTGTAGTTCAGTGTTTGCTACAATCAGTCCCTAGGTTAATCTTCGAGATTAACAAGGGGCTTATTACAAACTCTAAACTATAGGTTTGTTCCTTGAAATTACATGGACCGATGGACGAAAGTGAAATTTCGCAAAAAAATCTCTTTTATCATTATGTTTAGGGACGACACTTTTCTTCTGTATCTGCATCAGTAAGGGTGGGGTGGGCTATTAACACAAGTTAACACCTCAGGTGGCCATTTCACCATAGTACCGGAGGAACTCGAGTCCTCAAATGATGGAAAGATATGCCATTTCTGCTCTCGGGCACGATTGGACTCGGATAAATCTGGTTCCAGCCATCCACTCACCCTAACTTTTTTCTTCCCGTAGAAGCTATGCAAAGTATGTTCAGTGCTACATTCGGACCTTGTAGGGGGCCATTTTTGGGGCATGTAAATGCAACACCAGACAATCACGGCCACTGAATCTCATATTAACTGATGCAATCGAATTTGTTCAAACAAATGATCCTGATATGAAAGGCATGCCTAACCATCCCACTTGCCACTGGTACAGTGTTTAAAACATCAACTAATGCAGTTCATGAAAACAAAAGAACAGTTTCTCCCTATAGATGATACCCAGCCAATGAGTTTAAGGTTTGAAAAACTATACCCAGCCAAATACTTTCCACATTCATGAAGATATCTGCAAATCCAAGAAGGTAGAATCTTTCAATCTCCTTAGAATTATTTTAAAGAAATTTGGAGCTTATGGTTTTTGCGTGCAGGTAGATTTCTAAGTAAAGGTCTGCATGGGAGATTCATACATTTCTGAATTGACTTACCAAGTCAGGGTCAGTTATGCTACAATCCTGACACTTGGTTGCAGCTCTTCAGGGTAATGAAACTATAACATCATCATCATCATCTCTCTCTCTCTCTCTCTCATGTATGTGCTAATTGTGATTTACTATGCAGGCTCAATGTTTCAGCAATCAGTGCTTGCCTGAAAGGACTACCTCCTTCATGCACACTTCTGGTTATAAATAGTGTTGGAAGAATCTTGTTTCAGAGGGAGGGAATTTGTCAACAAGGTTCTGTAAAGGTGGCCCTGCCCCTGCAATATTCTCAGTCATTTTCTTCAGTGTACACCAGTTATGATCAGTCAAATACGGGACAATTGCAAAAGTCATTGACAATACCCTCTGCTCCTCCCATATCATCAGTGCGGCGAATTACTAGAAGGGCACTGTCTGCTGCACATAAAACAGTGGAGGTTTCTGACTTTGTGGCTCAAATGCTGTTTCATAGATTGGCACTACTAGAGGCAAAAGGATCCATCAGGCATTTTGCCTCCCAAGTGCGTCGCCATGCAACTAAAAATTTCAGCCCTGACATGGTCATTGGAGAAGGTGGACACAGCAAGGTGTACCGAGCCATTCTTGAAGATGGTTGAGCCGCAGCTGTTAAAGTTCTCAAAACCACACACCATTCAGTTAATGATCTTTCCGTGAAGTGGATTTTCTATCTAGTTTGAAACACAAGAACATAGTTCAGATAATCGGGTTTTGTGATTGTGGAGAGATGCTAGCGATTGTGTATGACCTTGTACATGGAAGCTTGAGGAGTAATTTGAGACAACTGCGGTGGAGTGAGAGGATGAAAGTTGCAATTGGTGCAGCAAAAGCTTTGGAGTAACTTCATCATTCTCACAACCCTCCCGTCATTCATAGGGATGTCAAGTCTTCTAACATTCTTCTCTCCCATGATTGTGAACCCATAGTGAGTTCTAGAATAACATCTTGAATTTTCTATAACCTTCCAACGTATATTAGTTTTACTTTCATAGATGAGATATTGATATGTGCTGTTACTTCTGATTTTGATGCTCAGTTGTCCGATTTTGGAGCAGCAATGGTACTTCGTCAATCTCAGCATACAGATGTGCCATGTGATGTTGTTGGGACGTTTGGATACTTAGCTCCAGAGTATGTGATGTGTGGCAAGGTTGATGAGAAGATAGATGTGTACTCATACGGGGTGGTGCTTCTAGAACTCATTACTGGGAAAGAGGCTATTCAAACTGACCAGGAGATTCAAGAAAGCTTAGTACTTTGGGTAATGGAAGAACTTGTTGAGCGTTATGACTAACTTCCTGAAAATGGTCAGTTCACCTGAAGCTGCTGTAGTCTTTGCTCATTGACTTGCAGGCAAGGTCCCTACTAAGCTGTGGCATATGCGAACGTCTATTTGACCCTTACTTGTCTGAGGAATATAACAAGGAATAGATGGAAGTGATGATGATAGCTGCGCGCCTCTGCCTGATGCATTCATCTTCTGGAAGACCAACCATGACATCAGTAAGTTCAACACTTCATTTGCATGCTACCTTTAGATCATAAATCAAAATTTTGTTTCATTTTGAGTATACAGATGCGTTCCCTGAAACATTGAGACATATTGTTTTAACAGATACTAAGACTATTTGAGGAGCCAGATCACTGGTTAAGGATGCAGAGAGAAAGAGATGAGTTTCTGAAAGGGACTAATTCAAAAGATGAAACAGTTACCTGAATCTTACCCCAAAAAAGAAAACAGTTACCTGAATCTTACCCCAAAAAAGAAAACAGTTTCTTGTAAGCTCGCTTACGTACCACAGAGACTTCACCGTGTGATCAACATCCTGCAACATCGCCCGTATATACACACAGAAATGTAGTGGAAATCTATTGTTGAAAAATTGTAGAATGACTAAGTCAAGCATAAATTGTCTGCTCGGTCTCCTGATATTTGAAACCATTATCGGATGCGTTTGCAGGGATTTTGGCTAGCTTTGTTAAAATAAAAATTGTTCAGTTTCTGGTAAATATCTTGCCTTTGTAAACTGATATCTGGTATCTCATGCAAAATGTTCAGTTTGATATCATCTATCCACGCCAGTTCAATTTTACTTGCTTTGTTGTTTCAAGATTCTATGATCAGTGTCTCATTCAACTTATACAACAAGTTTAAGCTGAAAATTGGGCAGGTGCTTATACTCGTGATAGTTGTACCTATAGAACTGAACTTTTTAGAAACATAGAATCAAGAGTTGTTGAGATAAAAGTTGATTCAATTTGTGAGCCTTACATTAATAAAGAACAGATATAATTTTAAGGTAGAAGTAAAACTAATGTTTGTTTCTGTTGACAGAATTGATCATTGTATAAAGGGCAATGGTTTGCTGTTGTTTAAGCCTTAGCCAACTGAGCAAAATTAATTGGGGTTACAAACTGTGGCCCTCCACCATAGAGGGTTACAGCAGCCAACTTATAAGCAGCCTGTGTTGGATGAAACCGATCCCAGAACAAGTATTGATCGCGATTTGTACAGAGATTTGCATCTGGTTTGCAGAAGTTTTCAGCATTGAGCTTTCCAGTTCCACAACATGCAGTGTCCACTTGTGTAAAATCTGAAGAAGAATAAAAAATACATTATAATTTATTAGTTATTCTATACCTCATGCTTAACTGCAGTTGTACCATTAACAAGAAAGAATTGCTTACTGAATGCAAGAGGGTTCTGTATGACATTTATGGTCATTTCGAATGCATTTCCAAGTGAGTACTTCAAGCCCTCAAATTCTGAGCTGAGCTTGTTCATGAGCACAGCCAGCTTTGAATGGAAAGCTTTTGCATGATCATTCAGCTCCTCGATACAGCCGCCAGTGGCATTAAGAACTCTCAGAGATGGGCAGCAGCCAATCGGGGCAACACTGATAATTCCTAACTTCCTTGCTCCAAGATTGAGTAAAGTCTGCAAATTAATATAGTGCTTGGCTTAACTATAAGACTTCTAAAACTATAAAATGTTCTCTTGGTAGACAATCTCACAACATAAGACCAATCTGTGAAAATAGACCAACATTAGGTGGATTGTAGGCTTAATCTGAGTCTGATTGACAAGTTCCCCAAAATTCATTACCACATTTTTTACATATGATGAGGCTGTTCTTCTGTAAGTAGTGTTTCAGTAGCTCTGAAGTTTCATAAAATATTTTCAGGTTTAGTTTATATTCCTACTGCAGGAAGCACTTAGAGAGCTTCATGTCAAGTAATTTCTTCAAAGTGCTTCCTCAAAAGCACTTAAACAAAATACCTCTTTAACCCTGAAAGCAGTTTCAACAATTTTCTTCCGACAGACATCAGTCAAGCATTTTTCATTATCTGATTGGGTTTGGGAGCAACATCAAATCAGCTAAATATTCTTTTTAAACCTTTATTTTTAAAATTCAAGAAACTTAGAGCTAAGAAGAGTATGTTACCTTCAAGTGATTCTCATAAGTAGCTACTAAAGAGGACAAGAACTGTTCCTTAGGAATTGAACTGTTTGAGCTGTAGTATTCAAACATGTCATTGCTACCAATGCTGATGAAAAATAAGGACTTCGAAAGATATGTCTCAGTTGCTACAGGGCCCATTAAGGCACTTAAATTGCTCCTGACTAAAGAAAATTGTTGTATCTGCTCTGCTAATGGAATACAATTTTTATTTATTCTTTGACCAGTGGTATCAAAAATGCCAGACCCTCCAGAAGCAAAGCTGAAGCCTCCAAACCACTTGAAAAGAGAAGATGAGTTGAGGGAAAGAAAGGGCTTTGGACTTTCCTCATAACCTAATAGATTGGCTACATAAGATCACAAGATTATATGTTAAGCTAGTTCCAAGATGCAGCAATGCTGCTAAATATTCTTGCAGAAATGGAATAATTTCAACTAACCAAGAAAATCAGCTGTGTTAAGACCATTGCTGAACCTTCCGGTGGGTGTTGAGTTAGAAAAGTCGATTCCATTGTAGGGGAAATCAGCCCTGGACATGCTACTTGGCAAGAAGTTATTGGTGCCAACATCAGCAGTAGAGTCACCTAGGATAAATATTGCTGGCACATCTGCTTCTGCTCCATTAACAGCTAATACCAAGGATAGAAAAACTAATGGAAACCTCCATTTGATTGCCATGAGAGAAATATAGAGAGGTGCGAAAAAGTCAGTACCAAAATGTGTTGCATGAAAGAGTTACCTGTAATGGGATTTTTATATGGCTCTACGTTATAGAATTTCATATAGTTCTACTCACTTGCTTCCAAGAATTCACTCAGAGACATATACAAGGGGTTGATTTCTCAGTAGGCAAATTGGTCTAGTGATTGTCTATCTGATATGGCCGGACGACCATTGACCAAAATAATTACCATTGCAAATCACCTTAGCTTTCTCTGCTAGAATTAGTGAGCTTATAGTTAATATGTTAGAATGTAGGAACCAGTCCTACTGGTTTTGTGGTTCTCCGCCCTTTGTTAGAGTTTAGCTGGTGTGCGACCCTCACTCATAACATTATAATCACAGCTTTCATCACTGTTAATCACCTTAGCTTTCTCAAATTGGTTTACCACGTATAAGAGTTCAGCTCGGGTGGAACATCCTTTTGTAACATCATCGAAACTCACAGAGAACAAATTGACTAGGTGTTGTAGACCTTCTAAGGATTTCATTTCCAGACCGGATTATATGACCATGAGGTAACAATATAGATGTATTAACTAACACTGTATGCAGTCCTTTAGAGGAGGTTACTTTGTCATCCATTTTTTATAAACACAAGATACTGAGACTATTTCCTAAGACAGAAACAAGGAGACAAGTGGCCGGTTTATTTGTCCTCATGGGGTTTAACTTTCTTCTTCATCTTTCTTGGATCCAAACAAACTACACACAGGTGACACAGCAATTGTAAGTTTTCATAACTAACCTAAATTAACATGTAAACAATTGTTCAAATTATTGAACTTTCATGTTGGTTAACTAACCCTCCAGCAGTGTTCTAAATATCGGGATATATCGGGGATATATCGGCGATATTTAGAAACCGATAGGATAAATGCCATATCGCCTCAATATATCGGTTAACTCAAAATATCGGGTCAACATGCAATATATCGATATTTCGGTTTGATCCGATATTTCGGTGGATTTTTTTTTTCGTTTGACTTTTTTTTCGGTGACTTTTTTTCGTTGACTTTTGTTTTCAGTGACATTTTTTTGTTGACTTTTTTTTTCTTGTTACTTTTTTTTCAGTGAATTTTTTTTAAGGAGACGATGTCGTTTTGAGGAATTTCAACGCAAATAAGCAAAATGTGATTTATGAAGATGATTTTATCTCAGAAGATGAGGATGAAGATAATGGAGAAGATGAGTTTGACTTTGATTCTAATGATGAGAGAGTTTATAATGCATGAATGTATAATCAATATCTCAATCTATCTTTTGTGCACCTATTTTTGTTCAATTAGTACTTAGTAGTTAATATTATTTGGTATATTTTGAAGTATATGTTTATAAATATATTAAATTTAAATTAAAAATTAATAAAAATGATAAATCCGATATAATCCGATATATCCCCGTTATATGCTTATTTTACAAAACCGATACGATGCCGATAACCACTATTTAGACCATTGCCCTCCAGATGATCAATGTTTGCTTACATAGCTACTATACACTGCAGTTTTTTTGGATTCATTATTTGATATAATCACCTAATTATCTTCTTCTAGCTATATGTACAGTCGTAGCCATATATCTGATTACTGATCCAAATTGCATAGTTTAGTTTGGTAGTTTATAGTTAAACAACAAAGTGAAGCTGAATGTATCATTTATCTCTGTGAAACTGCTTTTTAGCTAATATTCAAATTGAACGCTTCGTTACAGTTTGAACTTTGCAAATTTGGAATCAACATGTATCTGCTTATTATGAACTAAATTTCTAATGCATGCTTAATTGATTATTATTAAAGGAAATTGGAAAAAGTAGAGTGAAAACTAAAACAGTATGCAACTACAGATATGATGTTGAGTCATCACCAAATAGCTAAGCCATGGCCAACTGATAAAAATTAACTGGGGATACAAATGGTTGTCCACCACTGAAGAGGGTGATGGCAGCCAACTTGGAAGCAGCTTGTGATGGATGGAATCGATCCCAGAATAAATACTGGTTGCGATCTGAACAAAGATTAGAACCTTGTTTGCAGAATGATTCAGCATTTAACTTCCCAGATCCACAACAAGCAGATTCCACTTCTGTAAAATCTGAAAAAAAAAAAAAAACTATGAAGGTAAGCATTTTGTTTACCATTTTGTGCTCATGTTTAAGTATACCAAATTAGTAAATATAGTAAAATGTATCAGATTGACAATTGTGAGCATTATGCTACTAACTATTGATGGAGATAATTTGCTTACTGAATAGAAGAGGGTTCTGTATGACATTTATTGTCATTTCATATGAATTTCCAAGGGAGTACATAAAGTCTTCGTATTCGGTGCTGAGCTTGCACAAGAGGGCTTCCAGTTTTAAATGGAAGGCAATTGCATACTCATTCAACTCCTCCAAACAACCTTCAGTAGCATTGAAAATTTTCTGAGATGGACAGCAGCCAATTGGCGCAACGCTGATGATCCCGAACTTCCTTGCTCCAAGATCGTATAGAGTCTGGCATTTGAAACACAAACGATTATCACTCCTCCAAATGTTGTCATATACAATCAAGTTGAATTATCTATATATCTACAATACTGCATGAATAATGACATACACAAGACAGTGTTGTGCTTAACATAAAATTAAAGAAAAAGTGTGTCACCTTCAAGTGGTTCTCATAAGCCAGTTCCAAAGAGCACAAGAAGTCTTCCTTCGGAATGGAACTCTTTGAATGGTAGTATGCAAAAAGGTCATTGCTGCCAATGCTGATGAAGATCAAAGACCCTTTAAGATACTTTTCAGTTGGTTTCACACCCATCAAGGTCGTAAGGTTGTTCTTGACAGATGAAAATTGATGCATCTGATCTGTTAATGAGATGACATGTTTTTGCTGGTTTCTGAATGATACACCAAGTGGAATATTTCCAGTTCCAAACTTCATCAATGTCAGCTGAAATAAAAAAAGAGTAAGAGTAAGAGTAAGAGTAAGAGGAAGAGGAAAAATAAATCATCTTCTTCTTTCATGTAATTCTTTTTCCGGATTGAACATTATATTGACAAAGAGCCATCTTTTGCTTAAAGACCAAGAAAGTGACTTACCATAGTCCGACCAGTTATATCAAGAAGACCAGACCCTCCAGAAGCAAAGTTGATACCATTAAACATCTTCTTTTGAAGAGAAGAATATTTAAAGGAAAGAAAGGGGCTTGGACTTCTTTTGTAACCAAAAAGCCGCGCTATATCGCCAAAACAAGCAAAATCAAATGTTAACTGTTAAGCCTAACAATGAGCTTTCCCACATTTTTTTTCTTATGAAAGAGAAACTATGGGAGTAAATACAGCATATAAACTAACCAAGGAAATCAGCACTGTTGAGGCCATTGCTGAACCTTCCAGTGGGGTTTGGACCGCCAGGAAAGTCAATGCCATTTGGGGGAAAGTCAGCTCTTGCCATGCTATGCGGCAAGAAGTTATTGGTGCCAACATCTGCAGTTGAATCACCAAATATGAAGACTGGTGGCAGTGCTGGCTTAGCTGCTGCAGCTAAGCTAAGAAGAGTTATAATCAAGGAGACAAATAGAGGAAGAATCCATTTGTTCTCCATGAAAAAAGAGTAACTCATTTTTAGAGAACAAATAAATCCCCAAAAAATATGCTAGTCTACTCCGGCAAATGTTGGTGTATGTTGCAAGAAAGATCAATTCTAGCTGAACTGATGAGGGAAAAAATGGATGTTTTAGAAAGTATATATAGTCTTGGTTAGGCGGTCACTTGCAGCAAGAATATACACTTACAAATATAAGAGGTTCACAAGGCGGACTGGCCTAGTGATTCATATTCTACTGCCGGATTAAGCAGTCACCAAATTATATTGTTAATCAAAGTTTCCCTTTAGCCTTTTAGATTAGGACTTAGGAGAGTAGACATAATGTGTTTGACATCACAAATGATAGGATCAACAGTCTCATGAATCACATGCATGTACTCATGACATTACGAATACATCTATCAGATAAATGCATCTGAGACCATTTAGACAGAACTGGCCGCAGCCAGGCATGCCAAGCAACTCCAATACTTGCGTTTCATGCCATTGATTCGATCTGGAGTAACTCGCAAGTTTTTTCGGACTACACTTAGAATTTTGTTTTACTGATGACAAAAAGTGTTCGATGAAATGCAACCATGACTTGCTCATGAAAATAGGACGGTCTAGAATCATATATGTACTGTCACTTTGTACAAACACACAAATTGACAATTTTACATTATTTTCTTTGACAGAAACAAAGGAACCAATGGCCGGTTTAATTTGTCCTGATTGTGGTAACTTTCTCCGTTTCACCTTTTTAGAAAGGTCCCAAACTCCCAATTATTTTACCAAAAGTGAGCTTCTGTGCCAGTATTGCATTGATGTGTACACATTAAGATTCTGTGATCTGATCAATGCTTTTGAAATGCGCAAATGTAAACTTTTGATGAGTAATGATATATAAGGATAGTTGCATGATTAGTTTATATTTAGGCATTCATGCTTCAATTTTAGTCTCAATGAAATCTCTCTTGAAATATTGAAGGGAATTAAATATTGTTTTATGTTGGAACCTGTGCATTTGAACGTATCGAGAGTGAAGAGGTTGATAAAGTAGCATGATAGATAGTCACCATGATAGTTAATTAGTCACCACAAATAATATCTGATAGCCTATTTCTTATTTGTTACCAGGTGTATTTGCTCATTGTTTTCTATTTAATATCCATAATAGTTTAAATATTTTGTAAGAATCATAACCTTAGTCCACCTAAACATCAAATAAATAAGATGCATGAGATAATTTGATGCATCATATGAAACTGAACATTAATTATTTGACTTGATCCACAATCTAATAATTAAATTGCAGCTGGCGTAAAATGAACACATCCTCATCGTGTGATAACATTTGCCATTAACCTCTGTCACATTCTTCTTTAAAATTTTGAATTTCCTCTTCAAAGAAAAATCATCATTCTAAAGTTTCATGCTACATTTGAGTCTTACGGAATGTAATTTTCCTAATGCCATATATAAACCTACATTTCAATGCACGATCTCCACAATATCAAGCAACAGACCATGGCTCATGAGAAATTATATAGAGTTGTGTCAACTTTTACAGTTTCACATCTTATATAAAAAACAATATTTGATTTTCGGTTAATACAATGGCCTAGTTCCTATTCAACATTCATAGTTTTTTTTTAGAAAATATTCAACATTCATAGTTAGAACAAGGGAGAAGCTGAAAAATTATCTACTGTATGTGCAATTTTGTTTTGGCTGATATTATTGATTAAAATTAAGCTCTAGAGACTGTATTTTGCAAACCAGAAATGAATACTGACTGCATAAATGCCAAATTTTAGTATAATAAAGCTTGCAATAAACTTAAAACATAGAAGACAATCTGATTTTGCTACTGCAGACACAATTAATTTGTCTAGCTAGAGGTAATGGTTAGTTTTGCTGCTAAGCCTCGGCTAACTGAGCGAAGTTAATTGGGGATACATACTGTGATCCTCCCCTGTAGAGGGTCACAGCTGCCAACTTAGAAGCCGCCTGTGATGGATGGAATAGATCCCAAAACAAGTATTCATCGCGGTTTGAACAAAGATTAGCATCTGATGTGCAGTAGGTTTCACCATTGAGCTTCCCAGCTCCACAACATGCAGCTTCCACTTGTGTAAAATCTGAAAAACGAGACAATCGGAATTAGAATTTAGATGGCTGACATTTCCCTTGACAACATGTTATACACATGCATGACAAAGTGTCAAGCATATCATGACTTCATCAAGTACTAATTGCTTACTGAATGGAAGAGGATTCTGTACGACATTTAATATCATTTCATATGAATTTCCAAGGGAGTACTTGAAGCCGTCGTATTCGGTACTGAATTTGCACAAGAGAGCATCCAGATTAGCATGGAAGGCTACTGCATGATTATTCAACTCCTCCAAACATCCCGCAGTATCATTAAAAATCCTCTGAGATGGGCAGCAGCCGATTGGAGGGACGCTAATGATGCCAAACTTCCTTGCTCCGAGAGTGTATAAAGTCTGTCATTTGTAAAACAAGGTTCAGGTTATGAATGATGATATTTTAGAAATTTTCTCCTACAAAACAGTCTGACAATATATCATGTTTATCTAGCTACACGGTAAATCTGTTTAGGTTGAACTTAGACTATTTTTTTGCTTGGATTAATGCAAGAACAGTAATTGTTCTTCCGAAGTTGTTGTTGTCGTTGTTTTTTTTTTTTTTTTTTTTCAGATTCTCAGTGTCACACTGGCCGGCCAATGTGGTATAGCATAATAAAGAGAAGTTTGTCGATCACCTTCAAGTGGTTCTTATAAGCAAGTACTAAAGATGACAAGAACTCTTCTTTGGGAATGGAACTGTTTGAATGGTAATATCCAAAAAGGTCATTGCTCCCAATGCTGATGAAGATCATAGACTTCAAAAGAAACTTCTTAGTTGCTGCCGCACCCATTAAGGCTGTGAGATTGTTCTTGACGAATGAAAATTGCTGTATCTGCTCTGTTAATGGGACTACATTCTTTTGGTTGTTGAATGAGGCACCAAGTGGAACATTCAAGGTTAGCAGAAATTGAAATGAAAAATAAGACTACTAGTCATGGTTTTAGCCATCTCTTTTCAAAATTCGACATCCGAATGACGAAAAGCCAATCTATGCATTAAATAACTTGTTATCAAGAAAATGAATTACCAATGTCTGTCCAGTTGAATCAAGAAGACCAGACCCTCCAGAAGCAAAGTTAATACCTCTGAACTTCTTCTTTCGAAGAGCAGTAGCATTGAGAGAAAGAAAGGGCCTTGGACTTCTCTTGTAACCAAATTGCTGGGCTATATATAACACCAAAAGAAGCACTATGTTAACCTTCAGAACAGGCAAAAATTCAAAATTTTTGACATGGAGTTTTAAACTCGAAAGTGAGCTCTTCCAAATTAACTAGTACCAACCTAGAAAATCAGCACTGTTGAGGCCATTGCTGAATCTTCCAGTGGGTCTTAATGAGTTAGGAAAGTCGATGCCATTGTGGGGAAAGTTTGCCCTTGCCTTGCTATCTGGCACGAAGTTATTAGTTCCTATATCAGCAATTGAATCACCTAGTATGAAAACTGGTGGCAATACTGTCTTAGCTGCTGCTGCTAAACTAAGAACAGCTATAAACAAAGGTAGGAGTACAGAAAGAACACAGTTGTCATCCATGAGAGAAGAAAATAATGAACAAATTAAACCTAATTAGAAAATGTGTTAGTACACAATTATGTATTTCAAGAAAAGCCTATAGTGTGATTGATGTTGGATACCGAATGCCTTGCAACTATATATAGTCCCAGTGAGCAAGCCGATCACTTCTGGTGAGAATATACACTTACAAATATAAGAGGTTCATTAAGAGATTTGTCATAGTTATTATCTTCTTCTGATCATTGGCCAAAATCTAGAATAGCTTTGCTAGATAGAGACTAGGATGCACTCTTACTAATTCAATTATATTAAGATCATGTATTACATTTGCTGATTACTTTTTTCAGAAACGAGACACAAGTAGATAGTGACCTCAATAACTTTGTTCCATCATTCCATCACTTTCGAGCAAGGAGACTTGGCCGGTTTATTTTTCTATTCTTTTTTTTTTTTTGAAAGGGAAATAACCCCAGGGGATGTATAACCTGAACCTCGAAAACTTTTACATGCATCTTAAAAAGTACATCCTCAATAATAGAAGGTGTCTCTCCACAGTTTAAAGTTTAAACCAAAGATCAGACTGTAATGAAGGTAAAAGCACTCATGTACTACCTGCAATCATCCAAGACCTAACCAATAATCCAATATCAGAGTAGTCTTCATCCAGGTTACCAAGGGCCATAGCAATCTCAGTACAGTCAGTCTATTTTTCCTCATGGAGTTGCTTGTCTAGTTCACCTTTGTAGTTAGTTCAACAGCTAAACTTTCTATTATTCTTTTCATTGATTTAAAAAAATTGTACAACACGTTTATGCACATTTTTCCTTCTAATTGCTCAATTACAATCGACAGAACTAATTGATATTTCTTCACCTTATTGAGGAACTATAAAATGTTTCTTACAAAAGAATGGACACTCAATTTGAATGGTTAATGTTGTATATAATAGTCTTCAGCAGCTAGGTCTCTTATAACTATCTACTTGTTCTGCCAGCAGCTCTGCCACAAAGAAGAGCATTCCTTGGAAGAGGGTACTCGTCTCTAACAGACCCCACCGGTGAGTAAACTCGTAGATAAAACTGTTGTCCGAGGTATTGTCGAGTCCAAAACTGACTCCTCACGTTCCACATACCTACATTGTCCAATGCTACATAAACTGCAGTCCATGACTTGGGATACACCTGTTGCATCAAACCAGAAACTTGTAAACTTGAGTACTAAATGATCAAAGTGACAGTTTCATATGATTGTATGTTCTATTTAGGAGGGTGTTCAAACTTAGAATCTTAATAACTAGGTTGAAAACTGACCTGTGTAGTATGTCTTGAAACTGCATCTACAAGATTGTACTCTTTTCTACTATCTGGTGACCATTTTCCTCCATCCATTCTGGAAATTCAAGTAAATATGTGAGTTATAGTGAAGGGAATATGTAAATTACTGGTGGTACATATCATTGAGATGCTTACCCAACAACCCAGAAGTAGTATCCATCAAGGTGCCAGCTCTGAACAATATTCTCAGGGTTCTCAAACACAATCTCTACAAAGGCTCTGAAGTCAGCACCCATAACTGCAGTGTCAAGGTACAAGCTCTTTAGGCCAGTGGGATTATCTTGAATGCTTCCAACTTTGAACACTCCATCAATCTTGAAGTGGTCTGCAAGCTTCAGTGGAGTGTCAGCAGGGATGAACGACACACCGTTCACTCCATATCTCTGCTTCCCATTTACTTGAGCAGCTGAGCTAGATAGTCTGATGGTTCTGCTTACAGGTACAAGACCATAGTGGTATGAGCCTTGTGGATTTGGTCTAGGTCCACTGGCTGTTAGATTAGTCCTGAAATGTACAATTTATAGAGATAACGGTCAGATCAATCGGTGGAACAACATTCTGAACAAAAAAAAAAAAACTACTTGCATTGCTCCAGCCTCCAGATGCAGATAAACTTCGGTGGGTGATTTGCTTCTAGCCTTCTACTTATGTGAGACAAAAATATAGTACATGTAGCATTACTTTGATGAATTAGGTTAACTGGCGGAAAACATACCTAATGGTACGAGCCTGGCTAAGAGACCAGCCCGTTTGGATAGTAGGCCCGCCGGGAATGGGACCGGAAACTTGACGCCCTGAGTTGCTGTAGTGAAGGACGGCGGTGGAGGTGAGGACCTTGGAGGTGAAACGGGTTGAGGTGACAATGTAGTAGTCCTGAGGAGCCTGATCGGCTGTGACCAGCACAGAGAGTGATTGGCCAACATGGATATCCAGCGATTCATAGGAGGTCTGGACAGTGTGAGTTCCTTCAACTTCAACCAGCTTCATTTGGTGACCCTGGATCCGGAAGTTGAGTGAGTTCTGCATACCCACATTTGATATCCTAAGCCTGTAAGTTTTGCCTGCAGGAGTAAAAAGATGAAGTGAGCCTCGAAACTTAAAGAAGTAATTTTGGCGGCTATAGCTAATCACATTGTCTGGAAATTACCTTGTTCAACTGTGAACCATGTATCATTGCCTCCGCGGCCATTGATCAAAAGACCGTGTGGGTTAGGAAGGCGATGACCATAATCAAGAACAGCTTGTAGTCTCTGCAATATTCCGAACAAACATATAACTCGTTAATAAATTACAGAAGAAATCTTACATGGATCACATTAGTGAATCATATATAATACAATGCAGGAAATGTTATATCAGTGGATGATAGCACATAGTGAAGTTGTTACCTTGTGATCAAGAGTGTACCAATCTCCGATTAGAACAGAGTAGTCAGCAGCTGGTTCTGGGAATGGGACTGGAATTCTAGGCCTGCTGAGGATCTTAATGGCACCGAAGCCACCAGCAGCCTTGTGAAATGCGAGAGATGGGAAGTAGTAGAAACTGCCAATTTGATCCTTCACTTGGAGTGTGTAGGTAAAGTTCTTGCCTGGTGGTATAGGGCATGTTGTCCCATACACTCCATCTTGGTATGAATTTCTCCTCTGTTGAACTCCATTCCTGTTTTGGTTTCCCCATATTTAGATTTAGTTAATCACATGAAAGATGTGACACAAATGTATCAAAGCTTGGAATCTTAACTGAAAATGCTAAGTAATTGAATAGGGCCACGAATCAAATTATATATCTTGAATAACACATATCGGTCATATAACCGGACTCATCTAAACAAGACATGACATAACACAATCTATCTTAACATGTACTCGTTGCACAATATTGTTTCATACCAAAGTTCATAACCGACTTTCACATCCTTAATCGAAGGTCCAAAATAGGCCAGACAAAAGAATTTGTATATGATTATATCCAGGAAGTAATGAGCTTTGAGAGACTAAGAAATGGGATAGATTTGGAAATAATTAAAGAAACTTTTTTCTTTAACATGAAATTTGGATGAACATTAATTTCTTCTATTGCTGAATTAGTCATAAATTTGAATGTGTAAATGCGTGTGACAATTTCTTGGTTTTGGCACCTATCCATTCGGCAAAAAATCTGAAATAGTCACATTGGCATGGGCGACCAATTCACATGTAAGAAATTTGGAGTCAATTTTGTGTTGCTTCTGTATGAGCTGTTTGGAATCTGACTATATATGAAGGCAACCCGTTCTAATTGGAATGCCGTCTAGATTGGGATGTACAAAATCATTATATTAATAACACCAAAGATTTAGTCACATTTTACGTACGCGTCTCCATTTGTACGTCATACTCTATATGGAAAACTAATTCATTATGTAACCTTTGAGGAAATATAAAGGCATATATCCTCATATCTGAGAAAATAGATCATTTAGTGATAAATATACATTGTATTTTCCCTTGTAAATACAATGTGTGACAGAAACGAAGAGCTAATTACCATAAATTTATTTTTTTAACAGATGTCATTCAATTCATTGATAAAAAAAACAAATGTAATGCTTCGAATAACTAAGCAAAAATGTTTCTTATGAAAAGAAGGTGATGAATATAGTGATCGGGAAAAAAAATACGAGAAAAATAAAGGTTGAAAGAAAAGAACGGACCATGTAAGAAGGAAAGGCTCTGGCAAGCTATTGTGAACGTTAATAATGAGATTGTCATTGGTGACGGAGTATATTTCCGGCCCCGGAAATTGTCCGTTTATTAGAATCCCCTGTAAAAAAAAAAAAACCAAAATGCCTTCAATTTCCCAATCCAGAAATCACAGAAAACGAACGATCAAAACCATCACAATATCTCCACACTCATCACGAGTCGAAATACGAACCCGTTGTTTGACGCCGAGAGGGTATATATCACCATAGGTCACATTCCACTCAAAAAACTTATAAGGGTCTTCACCATTCACAAGTGTGACGAGAGCAAGAGCCAGAACGATGGCAACGAAATGCCACGTAAAACCCATGACGGAAGACAGGAATCAAGCCGGTGATTTCAGATAAACTCCGAGGTGAGATGATCGGAAATGAGATAATGGAACAGTAGTGAGGAAGACTCAGATGTATAGGTTTTGGGTGTGGGGAGAGGTATAACTGACCAGGACTCGTATTTAAAGAGTGATCGATCGGAGTATTAGACCAGGTAGCGGTGGGCTGACCACGTGTCGAGGAGAGACTAGCTCGTCTGGTTATTCTCTGCGGACGAGTTAGCATGAGGGCAAGTGTTGGCGAATGGGAATGGAGGAAGGGGGTAGGAAAATGACGAGAATGGCCTCGGGTTGGTGGCGGGCTAACCGCGTAAAAGCATTTTGCAAACTAATGCATGGCTGGAGATAGCGAGTGGGAAAATGGCCGTGATTTTGGACGCCGAACACGGTTTTTTCATGTGCCCTTCCTTCTATTTTCTAACCAATCAAACACGCCCACTTTTTTTTCTACAAAAGCTTGCGGCCTTTATCGGTGCTTTAAACAAAAATTGAATAATGTTGTGGGGGGTACGAGAAAATGAGCAAAAATAATAATTCAAGATGAAATTATTGGAGTTTTTTTCGATGCTCATGTACATTTTTCGGGTATGGAATTCTCTTGTTCGTGTTTAGATGTACGTCGTGAGAGAGATAGGTAATAGTCGTTTAGGGAATAGATTTTGTAGGACGACTATCTGTTAATCGAAGTATGCAACTTTTTATCGCCAAATAGTTGTTTGCCTATTAGTCGTTTGACGGAGACACTGAGTGTAGGAAAGTTTGCGGCATTTATTCGGTGCATGAAACAAAATTAAGGGCAAGGTTGGTGGACATCAGAAAAAGACAGAAATGGAATTATGAGAAAAGACAGATTTATTAGTAGAATTAGTATTAAGTGATTGCCAATAAGGGAGAGCGATTTGCGTACGCGCAAACAATAATAGGTTTGCTCTTGTATTTGCTTGTAAGAGAACGCGACATTATATTCTTAATCATATATGATCATACTCGATCTCCTCGGCTCCTTTTTGGTTCTTTGCTTGTGAAAGGAATTAAGAGCCACCAATCTCACCATGCATGAAGCTTCGTGGCTTTTTGTTTAATATAAATGAGAGATTGTGTTAGGATGCTGGGCTGGAAATCAGTAATGCTCTAAAATTTAGCAGTCATATTTATTTCAGAGAAAAATACGGCAGTCATGCAAAAGAAATGGGGTTAATTTATGCGATCATTCTCCATGCTAGTTTGATACGAAGGCATGGATTGAGTTGACTATGAACGTAGTAGTGACAGCTAGTCAGCTAGTTTATTTGGCTAAAATGAAATGCATGGCAAGTGTAGAATGTGCATATTGTAATTCATGGAAATACAAAGGTATTTTGTATATAAATATCAGGTTAAATTATAATAGATAGGAAATCACATGGGCGAGTCTTTGTTCTATAACACATGACACATGGAAAATATGTACTTCTTCTCTGTTTTTCTGGAAGTTGTACGTGATTCAGTGATTGATTACGTTGAGAGAATATAATCATCATACAACATTGAAATAATTCATATGTGGCGGACTAGACCATACTAATACCTAACTTTAATTTTGATGATTAATACAATTAATTTTTTTTATTAGTACAATTAATTTTTTAATTTTTATTAATTAGTAAAATTAATTTTAATTTTTATACGATTTAATACAATTAATTTTATTTTATTTTATTAATTGTATTAATTTGAATTTTAATTAGTTAATACAATACATAATTATTTTCAGGATTAAAAATAGGAATGGATTAAAGAAAATAATCTCGTGTGTGTGTATCAACCTCCTTATATATCTCTATTTGACAACACACTTGATTAATCATTTTTACATTAAAGTTATTTAACATAAGAAAATAGATGAATTCACAATGTCATTGTTTCATTTCTTTTTATTTTGTTAAATATATGATATCACGTCAAATATGGTTGAATGTGAGTAGTGAGAGGAAATAATAATTTCAATTAAAATATATAATAAAATGTCAACTAATTTCTTAATTATGAAAATAACTTATTTACTTTAAATAATAATATAATACAAAATTATATTACTTGAACATATAATAACAACCTCCAATCTTAAAAAAAATATAATTTAGGGCTAAACATTTAGCCATATGAGTTGGAAACAGTTAATGTTACATCTATAAATATTAGTTTAACTTTTCAGGACTAAAATTTTAGCCTTGAGGTTATTTTAGCATTTTGGGTTGGAGATGGCCTAAAAACATTAGGTGAGGGCTAAAAGACATTGTTAAGGGTTAAAATTGCCTTTAACAATGCCTTTTAGCCATTTGAGTATATTTTTATTCTCATTTGTTTATTCAATATGTCCCCCACATTTTATCAACTACAATTTTTATTTTTATTTTTAATAAAATTAATTTTTATTTTGATGATTAATACAATTATTTTTTATTTGGATGATTAATACAATTAGTTTCAATCTTTGTTCATTAGTAAAATTAATTTTAATTTTGATTCTTTTTTTGGGAGGGATAATGCGGCCACTCTCAAGCATTCATTAATAAAACTGTCGAATACAAGGGGGGACGTGAAGTATAAACCTCTAATTACAAAAACCTGGCATAATATCAAAGATCTCTAGAAACAAGTACTCAACAAAACACCAGCTAGCGAAGAGTACTACTCTAATGACGACTCTATTATCTTTGAAACAACAGTGACATACTAGAGAGGACGATAGATATGAGACCCTAACAACAATGAAACAGAAATTACATATCCAATTATAATACAATAAATTTTAATTTTAATAATTAGTGCAACTAATTTTAATTTTTATTGGCTAGTAAAATCATTTTTGATTTTAATAATCAATATAATTAATTTTACTTTTAATAATTAAAATTAAGAATGGTCTCAACTTGTTTGATTAAAGAAAATAGTCTATATGAGGTAGAACAACTTGCAATGTGACTGCTTCAATCCTTTTTATATTATACTATCACGTTAAATATGGTTTAATGAGGTATACTCTAAAATTTGAAAGTGAGAAAATATAATTATTATAATTAAAATATTCAAACTAACTTCATAATTATAAAAATAATCTTAATTATTAAAAATAAGAATCTAATACAAAATTATAATACGTAAACATATAATAATATATTCAAAATCATAAAATATAATTTAAGGTTAAATTTTAGCCATAACATGTTGGAGACTATTGATGTCATATCGATAAATAGTTCAATTTTACGAGGCTAAAATTTTAGCCTAAAACTTTTTTAACCTTTTGAGTTTGAGATGACTTAGCAACAACCGTAATTCACTATTGGCAAATTTTTTGCCACGAAACTCATGCCATCCTTCTTGCTTCTCCTGAGGGCATTCTAGAGCTATAATTATTTAGGTCATCGGAATATGAAATGAAAATTCGAGACGCATACCAATTTTTTTTCTTGTGAGGAGACATTCAACAAGCCTTTTTTTCCAACATGAGAATTACATCAGCATAAACGGAACTCTCTCTCGCATCCAGTGTTGTAATGGCAAACAAGAGCACTGTACGCATTACACTTGAAACAAAGTCACTTTAAGTTACACTATTAGTACGTTTATGACCTAACAAAGTTCTCTTCTCTAATTAAGAACGTGTTTAAACATAATTGTCTCTATTAACTTGCCACGGTCTTGATATTCTGGATTAGGCTTTGCAATTTCAGATGAAAGCTTGCACCTCCCATTTATCTCTTGCAAAGAGAACACTATTACTTGACATATCCGAAGTTTTTCGTGACTGAGATTTCAAACAGGCCCAACTTCCCGGCCCAAGTATGCGGGCGAAAACAAAACCAGATAGAAATGGATTGGATGGGATTTTCTTATCCATAACACGATTTCTCTTCTCCCGCACTATCCCATGATACCTCATCTGTAACCCACCGTACTCCAATGGACGCCCTCTTCGTCAACCAGTACTCCATCTCCGGCGGCCTCAAACTCTCCCCCAACCTCACCGCCTCCTCTTTCCCTTCCCAACCCAACTTCATCATCATCCGTCTCAGAGCCGCCCCCAAACCCAACCCCACTTCCATCTCCGTCATCCAAAACCAACCCAACCAATTCCTCGACACCCAGAAACCCCTCTCCGACGAGTCCTACGGCGAAGTTGACAAGATCATCGGCAGCAGAGTCGTCGACGGCTGCGCCGGAATGCAGTACCTGATCCAGTGGAAAGACGGCCACGACCCTACCTGGGTCTCCTCCGACTCCATCGCCAAAGACGTCGTGGCGGAATACGATAGCCCCTGGTGGACCGCCGCCAAAAACGCCGACGATGCCGCTCTCCGAGCCCTCCTGGACGCCGAAGACGACCGCGACGTCGACGCCGTCGACTCCGACGGCCGCACAGCGCTTCTGTTCGTCGCCGGACTAGGCTCCGAGGCCTGCGTAAGTGTCCTGTCGGAAGCCGGAGCCGACCTGGATCACAGGGACAGCAACGGCGGCTTGGCAGCGCTGCATATGGCGGCAGGGTACGTGAGGCCAGGTGTCGTGAAGCTATTGGTGGAATTGGGCGCGGATGCTGAGGTGGAGGACGACAGAGGACGGAAGCCGTTGGATTTGGCGAAGGAGATACTGAGGACGACGCCGAAAGGGAACCCGGTTCAGTTCGCGAGGCGGTTGGGGCTGGAGAGCGTGATAAGGGAGCTTGAGGGGGCGGTGTTCGAGTACGCGGAGGTGCACGAGTTGCTGGAGAAGAGAGGGAAAGGGGACGCCGTTGAGTATTTGGTGAAGTGGAAGGACGGTGAGGATAACGAGTGGGTGAATGCGCGGTTCATTGGGGAGGACTTGGTGAGGGACTTTGAGGCGGGGCTGGAGTACGCGGTGGTGGAGGGGGTGGTGGGGAAGAGAGTCGGGGATGATAGGAAGATGGAGTACTTGGTTAAGTGGACGGATATTGAGGAGGCGACGTGGGAGCCGGAGGAGAATGTCGACCCTGAGTTGATCAAGGAGTTTGAGGAGAAGGAGAGTAGTAGTAGTACTGGGGTGACCAGTGTAGGATAGTTTTGATTTTCTTGTATATCTATTCACTTCAAAATTTGAAATGCTTGGCATATTTTGAATCTCTTAACCTCATAGCTACAAGGTGAACACTAATGTCAATTTGGTTTTGAATCGAAACACTGTAATGTCATTTTCTGTTTTCAAACGAAGCACCGAGTCAATAGACCAAAGGAGATTTTTGAAGCATTCTAGTGTTTGAAATAACACCTAACATGAAATTCGATGATGAATGCCGATGCAGGACAGTTTGATGCAAGTTTTGGATTTATGTTAAGCTCAACTATATACCTACTTTCTAACGTTCTTTCCGCACAATCAATATATACCGTATAACATAATGGAAAAGATGCGTATCATATTTAGAAGAAATTATGCTAACACAATACGGTATATCACATATTACAACTAAATTATTACACGAAGATTTCTATGGATTGATATAAATGGTTGATAATCTGATATGTGATATGGTCATATGGAGCCATATAATTTCGTCCAAGCTAAAAGAGGGGGATTCTCCAATTGAACCAACCCTCGCGGGAACCTAGTAGGAGCACCATAATTGATCTTGAAAGAACCCAACAAATTGTAACTAGAGGCGCAAACTTCCCAACGACGCTTTTGCCTTCAAAATTTGCACTAGAAAAACCTTGTTAACGCAAAAGAAATGTGTTTCCTATTTCACATAGGAGAGCTATATATTCTTTTTCATTTTAATGATGTGTTTTTATCAAGTCAAATGCACCATGTGAATGGTAAATGCACCCTATTGTATGGAAGCAAATTTGTTGCTCACCCCTATTATACTCATCTCATACCCACCACCCTAAGTAAATACCAAGTGCATTTTTCTCAACAAATTTATAATTATAATATTATAAAAGACACTTGTCATTTATTTAAGATATGCTAGTGCCTAGTTATTTGGTTATGAGCACCTCACATAGGCCGTCTTAACAAGGGTCATGCTGACTCCGGACACTCATTGATTGTCATGTACTTTTAGGGGATTATAAGCCATAATAGTCGTGTATCAACCTTATCCAAGATGATACAAGTCAATTTTCATGAGATCTCACAAATTCAAAGGAGAGAGATGATGTTCCTTGCATGTACAAACACACCATTTCTAGTGAGACGCATTTGAGTTGAGAACCTAAGAACAAAAGAGTGAGTACATGACCGCAATTAGGTAATATCTCTCTTTACAAGATGTCACAAATGGTATCAGAGCCACTCAGCCACTACATGGCCAGAATTATGCAAACAAGGAGGAAGAACCCATAGCGCCTCGGAGAGAGAGAGAGAGAGGTGATGTACCTTATATGTACACACATTTCCCCATTAAGATTTGTTATGAGTTGTGAACACAACAACAAAACCCCCATGAGGGTAAAGCCCAAAGCCAACAATATTTTGGAGCTGTTATATTTTACATTTATTTATTTATAATTTCAGAAATTGAGGCTAAATTTGTAACAACCTTCTATTATTGCAAATTTCCGCTTGACACACACTAGACGAGATTGATACTAGATTGCGTCCTCTAGGCAAAGACAGTGATCGTCACCAAGGTTTTGGTATGTAAAGTTCCGAGTTTTTAGGAGCTCTTTCTTCTAATTAACTTTTTTTTTTGTAAATATTTAGATTTAGTTGGTATTTTTATCTACAAATTATATGAAACAATTTTGGTGTCCTAAGTTTTTGTGTAGTTCGTACAAAGAAAATAGCTGTATTAAGAATAAGAGATAATTAGACATAAACTCAATTCTAAAGCACCCATTTAAATCTAAACCCACACCCAAAAGTTTTTTCAATCTAAACTCAAATTAATTATTTTAACCTAATATTTTTATAACAAATATTTTTCATTTAGAATGGTTTCACCTTTTTACCCTCTAAGTTGAGAAATTAAAACCCCTCCTTAAAATTAGGTTTGACCAACTTTCTAATTTAGTTAACATTTAATTATATCTATCATAAATGAAAATTGCAAGTTCATTTTGGAGAAATTTGAGAAAATCGAGTATCAGCATTAATTTAGAGAATTATAGAATATACAAGAGTGATTTTTTTTCTTATTTAAGACGATTAATTATTTGAATTTGTCATAATGATTCCTAATTATTTAAGACATCTTGTAAGTTAAGTCATCTTATTTAGATTCCTGATTCAATACTGATTTTTAGTCTTACTTCTAGACTTAAATTATGATTCCTTACCATAATGATATAATACACGAAATCATTAGGAACTAGATTTGATACTATCTTTGTTTCCATGTAGAAATAGATTATGACATTAAACATGATAATCATATAATATGTGATAAGTCCAAAATTGATCTAACAATCTCCCACTTGGACAATCACTTCCGGTTTATGAAAATCAAGTTCCTGTAATGTCAAAAACTATACTACCTACTGTAGTGCGCGCCAGAAACAATTGAATCAAAAATCACATCACAACATGGTCACCTTGCAGTTACTTATGTAGAACAAGAAACGAGTTACACTTTAACAAAAATGCAGAGTTTCTTTACTACAACATAAGCTCCTGCAAAATACATATGTCCAAACCCTCAGTATTGAGATATATGTATAATGTGTATTAACAAGTATAGAATACATATTCATCAAGTCCTACTGTATGTTCTAAAACCAGAACTTCAAGCAATAAACTGGACACCAATGACTTTATAACTTGCTTGAACCATATCATCATGCTAGACATGATTAAAGTCATCTGATATGCAAGTATATATACAACTGTAACTTATTTGTGTAAGTTTTTTAGAAACTAATGTAAAGCTGCAGCATGACATAACAATTCTGAAATACCTCAAGACTTTATTTAAAAAAAGGAAAACTTTTATCACAAAGATAATTAAAATAAGAACTCGAAACTTGTAAATTTTAGTTTGCTCCTACTGGACTTAGCTCCCACTGACCTCAAGCATCTAAGTTAGGCAAAATGCATATGCTCTCTATGTGTTTCTTGAACACTTTAACTGGTAATGCTTTTGTGAAAGGATCAGCTAGTTGTGAGTTTGTATCTATGCTTAGAACCACTAACTCAACCCTATTTACCCTCTCCCTAACATTATAATACTTTAAATCTATATGCTTGGAATTGCTAGATCTCTTATTGTTCTTGCAGAAGTACACAGCTGCCTCATTGTCACAAAAAACTTCCAATTTGTCTTCCACAATGTGACTGAGTACTTGAGTCTGCTGTAGAAAATTCCTTATCCATACCCCTTCACACACTGCTTCATATACTGCTATGTACTCAGCTTGCATGGTTGAGGTTGTGATCAATGCATGCTTCATGGTTTTCCAAGCAATAGCTCCTCCTGCTAGCATGTACACGTATCCACAAGTGGACATCTTTGAATCAGGATAATTCCCTGCAAAATCGGAATCTGAAAATCCAATAACCTTCAAATCCTTGACTTTTCTGTAAACTAGCATGTGATTCTTTGTCTTCTGTAAATACCTCAACACCTTTTTCCCTGCAACCCAATGTTCATAACCTGGATTAGATTGAAACCTTGATAACATCCCAACTACAAAAGCTAAGTCAGGTCTTGTGCAAACTTGAGCATACATGAGGCTTCTAACTAATCTTGCATAAGGCTTTGACTTCATGTTCTCCTTCTCAGTTTCAGTTTGTGGCTGTTGACCTTTTGTGAGCTTGTCACCTTTAGACATTGGAACTTCTCCTCCAGAGCACTGTTTCATACTAAATCTCTTCAGAACTTTAGAAATGTAATTTTCTTGGGACAATCCCAACAGTTTATGTGCTCTATCTCTTTTAATCTCAATCCCTAGTACATATGATGCTTCACTTAGATCTTTCATGTCAAAATTCTTTGACAGAAAACTTTTGGTATCTTTTAGCAGTTTTAGATTGCTGCTAGCCAAAAGTATATCATCAACATATAGTACTAATAAAATAAATTGATCTCCAACTGTTTTTAAATAAACACACTCATCAACTAGATTTTCAGTGAAGCCAAAAGAGGAAATCACTGAGTCAAATTTCTTGTACCACTGCCTGGAAGCTTGCTTGAGTCCATAAATTGATTTCTTCAGCTTGCAGACCAAATTCTCATTCCCTGCTTCAATAAATCATTCTAGTTGTTTCATATAGATCACTTCATCAAGCTCTCCATTTAAGAAGGCTGTCTTGACATCCATCTGGTGAAGCTCCATATCATAGTGTGCAACTAACGCCATAATAATCCTAAAAGAATCTTTACAAGAAACTGGAGAAAAAGTCTCAGTGTAGTCTATGCCTTCTTTCTGCGTAAATCCTTTTGCAACTAACCTTGCCTTGTGTCTTTCAGTGTTTCCTGTTGCATCTTTCTTGGTTTTGTAAACCCACTTGCAGCCAATTGCTTTTTGACTTGGATCAGCTTCAACTAATTCCCAAACTTCATTTTTCTCCATTGACTCAATTTCAGATTTCATAGCTTCTTGCCACTTCTCTGACTCAACATATTATGTAGCTTGAACAAAATTTGTTGGATCATTGTCTTCTGCACAATCTTCTACTAAGTCTGCCTCAGTTAGATAACTCACAATATAAGGACAATTCCCCCCCCCCCAACTTTGCATTTCTAACTCTTTCGGATCTTCTAAGCATAGGATTTTGAGGAAGAGCTGGAATTGGATTATTTTGAGGTTGTTGAGGTTGTGGAATTAGATTAGGTTCTACTACAGGTGCCACTGCAGCAATGGGAGGATTCTGAACAACTATATTGTTTTCTGGATTGTCAATTTGCATTCCTTGATCAATTTCTTGATCATTTTCATCTTGATTTTCTCTATTGATGTCATCTACTAATTCATTATCTAAAGGTAATGTATTTGCTAAATCCTCATCCATCACAAGTTTTTCAAAGTCTGAGGATAAATCCTCATAAATTGTATTGTGAATTTTCTCATTTATGAATTTTACTTGATGAGTTTCAAAAATTCTAGGTGAGTGTTTAGCAGAATATAGCTTGTAACCTTTAGATTTATCTGGATAACCTATGAAATAGCAGCTAACAGACTTTTCATCAAGCTTGCTCATTTTTGGATTATAAATCCGAGCTTCTGCTTGACAACCCCATACATGACAATGAAAAAGACTTGGTTTTCTACCACACCATAATTCAAAAGAAGTTTTCTCTATAGCTTTACTTGGTGTTCTGTTGCAAATATAATTTGCAGTTTTTAAAGCCTCTCCCCATAAGAATTTTGGCAACCCAGTGGTACACATCATACACCTAACCATATTTAGAAGGGTTCTATTCTTTCTCTCTGCAACACCATTTTGTTGGGGATTATAGGGTGTTGTATATTGAGCTTTAATTCCTTGCTCTTGCAGATACAAGGCAAAAGGACCCTTTTGTTGACCTTTTTCTGTATATTTTCCATAAAATTCCCCACCTCTATCTGATCTTACTGTTTTGATATTTCTCTCTAGTTGATTCTCTACCTCAGCCTTATAGATTTGAAAGGCTTTAAGTGCCTGTGATTTTTCTGAGAGTAGAGAAACATAACCGTATCTAGAGAAATCATCAAGGAATGTAATGAAATACACGTATCCACAGATAGTTTGGTGTTTAAATAGACCACAGATATCAGTGTGTATGAGTTCCAACACTTCTTTACTTCTTACTGCAGTCTTTTTCCGTTTGTTTGTCATCTTACCCTTAAAACATTCAATACAATCATGAAGGTCTGAAAAGTCTAATGCGTTTAAAATGTTGTTCTTTACTAATAGTTTCAGTCTCTCTTTTACTAAACCCTAAACCCTAATCTTCTATGCCATAAATATGCAGATTTTTCATTGTTCCTGGTTCTCTTAACACCAGTTAAGGTGCTAGTACTTTTAGTGTTATCTGTTTCAACAAAAGAAATATCTTGTTGAGATATTGAATAATTTAACTTTATATGATCATCCAATATCACACCAGAACCAATTTGCTCTTTATTTTGAAAAATAAGAATTCCTTTATTGTCAATCAAAAAACTACATCCATATTTAACCAATTGAGAAATTGAAACTAAATTCCTTCTCATGGAAGGTACATAATAAACGTTATTCAAGACTAGAAATTTTCCAGATCCTAAATCAAGCCTAAGAAATCCTGCAGCTTTTACTGCCACCTTCATCCCGTTTCCAACACGCAAGCTAACATCCTCACTTCTTGGAGTCCTGGTCCTTTTGAACCCCTGTAAGGAATTAGTTATGTGAATAGGTGACCCGGAATCAATCCACCAAGATTGTGGATTGACATTAACAAGATTAACTTCTAAAGAAAAAACTGTATTAGAAATAATCTTACCCTTTTTAGCTAGCCAAGCTTTATAGCTAGTACAATCCTTTTTCATGTGTCCTACTTTCTTACAAAAGTAGTACTTGAATCTGAATGGTTTGTTATCTTTTGGCCCTGTGGTTACTGATGTCTTAGAGATTATCTTGTTAGGCTTAAGCTTGTTCTGTTGATGTGACTTCCTTTTCTTAGGCTTTTCAAGCAGGTAGATAGTTGGGGTTTGCTTCTTAATCCTCTCCTCCTCATTAGAACAGATAGCTATTAGTTCATCTAGAGTCCAGTTTTCCTTTTGAGCATTATAGCTAGTCCTGAGATGGTCAAAACTGCTTGGGAGTGTGTCCAATGCATGATGCACCAGCAAGGTATCCTGTACTCCCACCATTATCTCTTTAAGCCTATTGTTGATATTAATCAACTTTAATAAATGCTCCATGACTCCTCCAGTTCCTGAGTATTGCAGGCTATGATATTCCTTGTTTAGCCTAGCTATCTCAGCTTTCTCACTCTCCTTGAACTTAGCTGACACGTCCTCCAGAAAATCAGTAGCAAATTCCGGCTCAGCCACGCATCCTCTAATGCTTTTAGACATAGACTGCCTAATAACATTCTTAGCCATCATGTTTGAATGCATCCACTTCTTATAGTTAGCTTTGACTGTGGTTTTATCATCTTCTGCTGGGGTTTCAGGTCTATCCTCTTGAAAACAATAGCCTATCTTATCATTCATGGTGATATAGGTTTCTACAGAATCCTTCCAAGCTCTAAAGTTTGACCCAGTAAGCATTAAAACACTGTTGAAGGTGAGGTAGGTGCTACCTAAAGAGCAAAAGAAAATTTTATGAGTTCTTAGTTTTCAGTGTTTTCTGTTTTGTCATACAATGCCAATCAAGACAAGCATAAAACAACACAGTCATATACTTGCATGTAATTCAGTCCTAACTTTAATCAACATTAAGCAATACTTTTGAGCAATTACTTAACATCTTGCACTTTTCAATAAGCCACACAAGATAAAAACATGTTATCCAAAGAATTAAATCAACATCTTTAGACAGAAGATTTAATTCCAAATATCCGAATTTATTTTCATCAAATATGCTTATTGTTGTCTGTATTCTAAAATCATATTTTAACCACTTCTTTGGAAGAATAAAATATGAATTTAAAAACACAGAACACAACTTTTCAGTTTGTTATCTTGAAAATTCCCTGCAGATATCAAAGAAGAATGCTTTGTGCAATATGTTCAATTATACCAACATGAAACCACAAACCAATTTTGAGCTTATAACTTTGTTTTCTACCCAGATAATCTTTATAAGAAAACTAAGCTCTGTGCCTTGTAAACCTTTTACAATGTATAAAATTGGGAGATTTTAAACTTCTGTATACATTGTCCATCAATTACAGCACACACATAGAATGCAATCATTCAATTCATTCAATTCAACCATAGAGTATATATTTGCATAGAAAATTAAATTTCTCAGTCATATTGGAACCACATGTCAACCACAATCCAAGTCTCTAAGCTACTCTTATATGCACGCTGGGTGTGCTCTACGGTTATTATGTATATACATATATATATATATATATATACTTCATATAATCTGCTTAAATTGAAATCGGAAAAACTTTAAGAAAAAACCTGTTTTGCTTTTTCCCCAAATTTGCTGCAGTTTTTGTAGCGGAAGCATAGAACAAATTTTTGAATCAGCAGCAATTTCCTTTGGTCTTCGTAATCCGTAGCAATTTGGGTTATGAATCCCGTAAGAGACATAAAGGTCTCAATCGCTTCCGATCCAGTCGTCTTTCCAAATCCAGAAGCTCAACGTTTTGAAAAACACAACGGCTAAAATTTTTCTTGAGTTGTTGTTCTTGAGTTCGGATTGGGTTGAGACCGGATCCGCGTGTTTGCAACCGGTTCGACCCGTAAAGCAAAATTCCTCAGTAGTAACGTTCGCGACCAGCAGTAACGCTCGCGACTCTTCGTGACGCTCGTGATCCTCAGTGACGCTCGCGATCATCAGTGACGCTAACGATCATCAAGTAACACTCGCGATCATCAAGTACACCACTTTTTTTTTTGTTAAAAACTAAAACCGATTTTTAGTTATGCAAAACTGAAAATTTTGTGCTCATAATTGCTCTGATACCATATGTAAATCAAATTACATGATATGAGTACGAAACCAAAGATCATATGCATAACAACTAATCGTTAACTTAGTGAATACGATTAACTTACCATCTTCATAAACGACGACACCGTGATCCATTGTGCCTTAATCCGAAATCACAAGGTGCTAGGAAAAGTCTTCTGTTAGTCACTACTCTCTGCTTTCTCAATGGACAGAAACTCACGCAAATAACTCGTAGTGATAACAGGGACGTTTACCATCTATATATAGAGAATCTTTAACCCTTAAGAGTCCTTCCATTAAAGACATCTTGTAAGTTAAGTCATCTTATTTAGATTCCTGATTCAATACTGATTTTTAGTCTTGCTTCTAGACTTAAATTAGGATTTCTTACCATAATGATATAATACACGAAATCATTAGGAACTAGATTTGATACTATCTTTGTTTCCATGTAGAAATAGATTATGACATTAAACATGATAATCATATAATATGTGATATGTCCAAAATTGATCTAACAAATGAGTCTTAATTTTGCCTTAGTTTTTGTTTCTCCATCTTTTGACGTCTATTTAGCTTCCTATCACTTTATTTTATCAAATATTTTTTCATGTACTTAGAATATATATTTTACTCTCCCACCTGATTTAGCAAATACACACATACACTGAAAACATAGAATAACAAAAATACGTACTCTAAGGTAGTACTTGGGCAAGAGATTTGGAGGTGACAAGAAATTTCAAAAATAAAAAGATTTCAAGATGAATGGATTAATATGAAGTGATAAGATATTAAATTGAAACTACAATTAAGCAATACCGATACATAACAAATATATTTGTACTAGTGGCAAAGAAAATAATTTTCATCAAGAATACATTTTATTTCTTATAGCAAATATTTTTTTTATTTCTTATTAAACCTAACTGAAAGTGTTTTAAACGTGAGTTTAAATTAAAAATAGTGTTGATTTTTGGTTCTATAATCAATTACCCCTAACAATAATATGATAATGAATAAACCAAAAACACGTTGGTCTTCGCATAGTTGAATATGTTGTAAAAGAAAACCGATAAGCTTGAACATTTCAAACATTCTGATCTGCATTGCACAAACTCCAGATCCCACTGCACCCAGCATTTATAACAAAATGTACATCAGAATCATCTCTTCCTGGCCGTTGATCAAGCGTTTCTCTCTTTCCTTGAAATGAAAAACAAAACAAACAAAGAAGCCGCAGCTTCTTAATAAACCCTCTGCACTTTCTTCTTCGTCGTTTTCGTTTCAGTTTCAGTTTCACACCAACACCAACACACCCAACAAACAAACAACCCAAAACAAAGCACCCCTCTCTTTCCCTTCAATCACATCAGAAAGTGGCGACTGACGAGAATGCACGCCAAGTCGGACTCGGAGGTGACCATGAGCGTGGAGCAGTCGACTCCGCCGCGGTCGCCTCGGCGGCCCCTCTACTACGTACAAAGTCCGTCCAACCACGACGTCGAGAAAATGTCGTACGGCTCAAGCCCTATGGGCTCCCCTGGCCACCCTAATGCTTACTACCACTGCTCCCCCATCCACCACTCCCGCGAGTCCTCCACCTCCCGCTTCTCCGCCTCTTTCAAAAACCCCCGCAACAGCAACAACCACCTCTCATGGAAACGCCTCCACCGCCCAAACCCAGACGAAGACTCCGACGCAGATGACCTAAACGACGCCGCGCCCTCTCCCGGCCACAACGTCAGGCTCTACCTCTGCTTTCTTCTCTTGTTCTTCGCCTTTTTCACTCTCTTCTCCCTCATCCTCTGGGGCGCCAGCAAGTCCTACAAGCCCCACGTCGTCGTCAAGGTAACGCCGTCCCTCCCCCACTCCCTTCTCCGTTCTCCTTTCCTTCCCCATTTTAACGCCGTTAGGTTTTCCGGTTTGTTACAGAATATTAAGTTCGAGAGCTTCAACATTCAGGCGGGGGTGGACAACTCGGGGGTGCCGACGGACATGTTGTCGTTAAACTCAACTGTCAGGATCCACTACAGGAATCCGGGGACATTCTTCGGCGTCCACGTCACGTCCACTCCTCTCGAGCTCCACTACTACCAGCTCAAGGTCGCCTCCGGTCAGGTAAAAGCCTCTGCCAAGGGGGTTAGTATTGTCATTTACTTAAGGTCGTTGGGAGGTGGGATAGACATAGGAGATGGAAGTTTGAATCATATTTTAGAGTGATGGCTCGTCTGGGCAGTGGCGAATCTAGTCCCTACCTAGGTGAGGAAAAATAATTCACGGACAATAAATGATAAACTTATATAAGTCAAAATATAATTTATATATAATATTTATCAATATGTCAAAAGAGATATAATAATTATAAATAAAAAAAAGTTAATTGATACTTATCAAAATACATAATCTCATTACAAATATTATATGTTCTATATTCGATATAATTAAATACAGTATTCATATCTCAATTTATAATTTCATAAATAAATCACACATCACAGAATATATAAAATAAATATTAGATTTGGGAATTCAAATTATAAAACACAAATTTTTCTTAAGTTTGAGACTTGAGATTGTTTAATATGTAATGAGATTTGGAAACTGAGGTTCATTATAAAACGTATTTTCAGATTAAATAAGTAAAAACAATTCAATACTAAAAATTAAAGAAAAAAAACGAAAAAAATTGCACAAAGAAAACTCTAATTCTAAATCCCTAATTAAGTTAAGAGGAGACTTGGGTTTAGAGGTTTTGAGAGCTAAGAGGTCTCATTCCATCGGTGGATATGTATTGGAGCCGAGTTGGACATTACAGAGAAAAAGACGATCGAGAGCAGGGAATGTGCAACGACCAACTTTGATCTTCGGCTAAAGGGTTGTGGGTTTCTGATTTTACCCCAGCAGGATTTATTTTTTTGAACGTGACCCCATTTTTCCTGCTGGGCCTGCATACTGCTAGGTCCGCCTCTGCGTCTGGGTCATCGTCTTTATTGGGGAAGTGAATGCCTGCAAAAGCTTGGCCTGAACCAACCACAAAATACGTATTAGAGAGTCAGACATCTTTGTTGGGATGCGTGTATAGGAGTTTTGAAAAGGGTTAATATTAAAAAGCTCACCCCTTTGGTGCTCATCATGTTATTGTTGCATAGGGGATTACCCAAGAGAGGCTTTCCCTTTAGGCATTGGAAAATTGCTCATTCATTTTTCTGGGCTAAAGCTTGTTTATTGCTAATTGGTATTAAAGCTTTAATCTTTGATAGCTGGTAATTGCTAACTTCTTAATATGGGAGGAACAACTTGGTCACAAATGGGGAAGGGGACCATTGTCCTTGTAGACATTTTCCTTATTCCAGTCTATTTCAAATTGTTTTCTTGGGTTTGTTGACATGGAGTTGTGACCGTTTACAAGGGTGTAGTTATTGATTCCCAGAACTTGATGGATACCCCCTATAGAGAGAGAACCATATTTTAGCAATGTCTCTTTCACTTTAATGGGACAAGGTTCCTAGATAGAATCGAAGGTGGGATGGGTTTTTCTTCAAGTGTATAAGTTTTTGATTCTTTCATTAGTTTGGACCAGGCTGGAAATGTATATGTAGAAGAAATTGAGAACCCTTAGAATTGTTAATAGTTTGCTGTCAAGAAGCTTTTATCAATGGAGCTGACATCAACAACAATATAAAGCAATTTTAGGTTTATTTTATGATATTGTTTTGTCTTTATTTCAATAAGTTTATGTTACTGTTTTTGTAATGATCAAATCAAACAGATTAAAAAGTTTTACCAAGCAAGGAAGACTCATCGGACTATATCGACAGTGGTGCTAGGGTCCCAAGTGGCTCTCTATGGTACAATGTCAGTTCTTGATGTTAGAGGAAATCACGAGAAGGTTGCAGTGCCGCTGAATCTGACATTCGTAGTGCGTTCCAGAGCCTACATTCTGGGAAAACTAGTGAAGTCAAAGTTTTATAGGAGGGTTAGATGCTCTGTTACTCTGAGGGGCAGCAATCTAGGCAAGCATTCTAATTTGACGGATTTTTGTGTCTATCTCTGAATCACATACTCTGTTCGTTTACCGTCAGCTAAGTTTTCTCAGATCCTCATTGTTCATTCATTGTTTTTACCACGGCTGTTTAAGATTTCATGCTGTTCACTCCATCAGCCTACAATTTATTCCTACACGATTTTTTTTGGTTTGGCCTCTTGGTCGATTTGCCTTGCATTTACATTTGTAAAACTTCCGTAGTTGTAAAGAGTAGACTGGGGAAGGAAGCAAGTATTTGTAGCCTCCCATTCATCTGTAGAACTGATTTGTATAAATCATCATCATTGATCAATTTGTTTCATGAATTTTTTTAAGGAGTATTTATGTGATGAATCTAGGATACTCTGTTTCAAAATATGTTAAGACAGAAAATGTGGAGCACAATGTTGAGCTATTTTAGCTAATGTGCTGACATAATTTGGTATACTTCGATATTAGGTTTCATTAGTGAGAGGTTAAGGGCCTCACGTCAAAGGCAGTGAAGTTTTGGCCTTAGAAAATGTGGGTAAACAATAGGAAGAGAAGACTTGCAGGACTACATGCATAAGAGTACATAAAAATTTTCACAGGTACATAGGACAATAAACAAAACTAGATAATAAACAAACACACTTGAACAAGTAGATAAAGGAAATCAAGCAAAGACATTACAAGCAAATAACATAGCTAGCCACTGCTACCAACATCTAAACATCTATTTGGCTCCATCCATCTCCTGCCAGTTAGTACTCCTTGGGCTTCTCCTCTTCATTCTTGTTACCACCAGGGAGCTTCTCCTTAATCTTCTCCATGATTCATTTCTTCTCCTCTGGCTCACCTTCATGTGGAGCATGATACTCGGGAGGAGCACCAACTTCAGCTTCCTTGTGCTGTCCAGGAAGCTTTTCTTTGATCTTCTCTATGAATCCCTTCTCCTCACCATTCGAAACTCCACTCTCGATATCATTGCCCTTTGCAGCCGGAATGGGTGCATGGTAAGCAACTTCCTCTTCCTTTTTGCGGGTGATCTTCTCCTTCATCTTACCCTTCAGTCCCTTCTTTTTCTTCTCCCCGCCTTCTTCATCACTGCTAGACTGTCAGAAACACAAATTTAATCAGATCAAACGCCGCTTCTGAGGTTTATATACCAAGTTAGGATCAAATAATGATCAAATGGAAGACAGCTTACCGAGCTAGAGGCACTACCATCATGGTGGTGGAGCTTTTCAGCAAAGGTGTGCTTCTGTTCTTCAGGTTGGGGGTTGTCATTTTCCTTCTTCAAGAAATCAAACATTCCACAGCCAGTAGCAGGCTCTTCTTCCACCTTCGTTGCTGCATGGTTCTCTTTGATCTCTTTTGGGTACTGATCTGCCATAATGCTAGTGCTAAGTGAAAACAGAATGAAAGCTTCAATCGACTATGTGATTTAATATCAGTGTTTTGATACTCAAGACTCAAGAGTGATGGTTCAAGCTAGTCTGAAGTGCTGGTATTTATAGTGATTTTGAGCACAGATTGCTGGCAAGGCAATGCATTATCATATGACAACATTCATACATGGGCTCTCGTATCGATCAATGGGGAAGAGAAAAGTAAGAAGGGTCGGTGTGGACGGTCTGCAGAATCTACAGTTATCAAGAGGTTTCAGTAGAGTTGCCAAGCTATGTTTAAGCAACACTTCGAGATGAGGAGCTTGCCAAGATTTCAATGGTACGGTTGGATGGACTAGGCCGGTGCTCGGAATGTTTAACTTTGATGAATAGATTAGTCATAAAATAGTTTGATGGCCTTTAATTAATCAAACCACATAGGAGAACTGGTTCCAAGATAAACAACAACATGATGTTTTTTTTTTTCGTGAATAAAACTTGTCTGGTTTTAGAGGCCAAATGAGAAAAATAATTGTCTTGAGTAGGTTAGACTTGGTTATTAGATATGATGTTGATTTTGTTTAACTCAGATAACCTCGGCGTAAATTTGTATGTATTTCTTAGAAAGATGTAATAGGATGTTACAGAATTACTTGCAAGCATGTGTGACTTCTAGGCCGAAGTGAGTTTCTGAATCTAGCAAAATTGATGAGCTCTTATCATCCTATTACATGAGGAGTTACTTGAAACATTATTTGCCGTTGTTGGGAACTTCATTCATCATTCCTAGGCTATTAGCTTGGTAAAATTTCCCAGTCACTAACAACTTGAAGTTTTCAGGTCTATCTCGCGAAGCTCTGGTCATAGATGATCTTGAGCTTGAAACTTCGAAATTTCCAATCCAAATTTATGACATCTGGGATACTTTATAAGTTCCTAGGTGCTGATTGCATCCTTGTGCTTTCCTCTGTCACTTTTGCAACAAAGTTTCTAGGTTCCGGTGGTTGTCTTAACAATTACGGGTTGAAGAAGGTTGCATCCAAGCCTTTGTCAGCCAAATTCCAAGTTGCTGCAACAACAAAAAGAACACTCAAAGCCACTCCCAATCATCCTAGCCCCATATTCGTATACCAAATAACACCTTTTGGCTTTGGTTTTGTCAGGACCCCAAAATTTCGAGCATGAAACTCGAATTTCGACGTCAGGAAAGACTCTAAAACAATCTCAATAAATCGAAATCGTTTTAATGTTTCAGTGGATCATTATTGAGTTCACAATACAACTCAAACAAACCAATTATTACAAACCAAATTTATAAATTAACATTACATCAAATGGAAATGTAATAATCCTCACAAATTCTCACACAAATCCACACAAATCCTCACCACAAGATGGAATATGAACGATTTCGAATCTTCAGAATTATCCTTCAATTTCCACTAATCGACACCTGCGGAATTATCCCCTACACCATCGACTAGGTGCACCGGGATTGTAAACACAAACCCGGTAAGCTTTAAAGCTCGTATGAGTAAAATAACAAATACCACTCGCATATCAATATATACGAAAATCCACAAATCAACAAATATAAATGCACTCATGATAAATTAGACGGCCCATCTGGCTGTCTAATAATGTGAAAATATATGTACTCATGAGAATTGGGCAACCCCTCTGTTTACCCAAATGCATTTATAATACGGGTACTAATGAATGCTGGTACACCTCTGTTACCCCTCACGTAGTACACCGCTGATATTGGACGACCATATGTCATCCAATATCAAAATATATGGGTACTCATAAGCCGATAACCCATATGTTACCTCATATGCAGTACCCCGGCAGACAGACTAGAGCTCTAACTGTATCGTAACTTTCGCTCGGCCAAAGGCTAGGTTCCGACATGCCAAACACGTCCGAAGACTGGTTCGAAGACATAAACACGTCCGAAGACAAAACTTGTCCGAAGACATCAATCACGTCCGAAGAAAAAAATCACGTCCGAAGACAAAAACTCGTCCGAAGACATCAATCACGTCCGAAGACAAAAATTCACGTCCGAAGACAACACGTTTTAACAAAACTCAATATTAAAACCACATACAATAATCATCATGTCATATTGTACAAATCAAATCACATGCTCGATATATAAATCTCATCACCAACGTGATCATATTCACAACGAAATCCAGACAGTATATAATATAGCAAACTATATATATGTACCTATTTACCATTTATACAAATATATATATTCCACTATATCATATACATGTCATATTTCATTCTTTAAAATTCTGCATAATCTTGAATCTCCGTAATGGTAGATTCGTAAATAAGTGAGATTTTACTCACCTTATAAATTCGAGCGTAATTCCACAATTCTGACAGTAATTCCTTTCCTTGAATTATTGATCACCTTGAAAAGATAAGAAAAAATTTAGATTCGTTACGTAAACCTTAAATGCCGAAACAGTAATAATAAGTTACTGTTCAGCATTTTCGGGTTTTACGAAATTATTATTCATGTATTTCTGTACAAATACACATCCATTATGTATTCCTGTACGTATACATACTGTTTATGTATTTCTGTACACATACATACTATTCACATGTAAATACTGTCTTAGTAAAAAATAATTACCGATTTACCCTTCCGAAAATTATTTTTTATATTTACTGCAACTAATTTAAATTTACCGTACGTAAAATAAATGTACATTTACAGTACATAAATCCCTTTTTACATTCACCATCGTAAAAATAATTTTTTACAAATTTACTGTTTCAAAAACACTGGTCACGCACAGCCGCACATGACGGTGCGTAGGGCCCACGCGCCAAGCCTAAGGCCGGCGCGTAGCACGCCACCACCGCCCTATTTCTCCTCCTCTTTTCCCCTTCTTCCTCCCCACGGCCTCACGCCGCCTCTAAGCTACCTCACTGCCCCTCACGCGCCGCCTAAGGCGGCGGTATCCCCCCTCACCCTCTCCTCCCCCGATCTACACCAAATCGATCCAATTCCAACAAAATCACACCAAACAACCACACAATCAATCAATTCAACTCACCCTTACCTATTTCACGCCTTGAAGTCATCGGAGCTCGTCGGAGTGAAACACGACAGCAGCGGAGGGATTTGCAGACCTCAGGTTGGAGTGTAGAGATTCACACTGGTGCTGGACGGAGCGGCGAGCTCGAGGGTTGCTGCGGAAGTCCTTGCGATGTTGCAGAGCCGGGTGGTGAGAGCCACGACGGCCCAGGGAAGCAGATCGCCGAAGGCGATTTTTTTGAGGCGAGAGAGAGAGAGAGTTCGGGGAGAGAGAAGAGAGGGAGGCGGAGAGAGAGAGAGAGAGAGAGGTTTCCAATTTTGGATACCCTAAATTGAAACATTTCCTTTTTTAACTCGTTTCCAAAATCGGAAACTAACTTCCGTCATTAATAACTTTCACGTACGACGTCCGATTCGAACGCGTGATGCATCCACGAACTTGTATCGACGAGCTCTACGACTTTCATGAAGGAAGTTTTCGCAAACGAGCGACGGAATAAAAGTCGATATTCACGTTGTGGAAATGTAACGTTTTTCTAAATAAACGTTCCGAGAACGTGTCCGTTCTTGTTTCGTAATGTCGTAAACAACCAAATTTCGTTTTAAATGAATTTCACAACTTTATAAAAATTAAATCAAACTAAAAATCGTTCAGAAAAATCCGGTTATTACATTCTACCCCCCTTAAAGGAATTTTGTCCCGAAATTCAAGTTCACTCAACAAACAACTGTGGATATCTCGCCTTTATATCCGACTCTAACTCCCAAGATGCATCGCCTTCACATGATGGCTCCACAATACCTTGACTAGCTCTACTTCTTTCCTCCGAAACTTCTTTGTGGATCTATCTAGAATACGAACCGGTTCAACAACAAAGGTAGCATTTTCCTTCACCTCAATGGTGCTATGATCGATCACATGTGACTCATCTGGTACATACTTCCTCAACTTGGAAATGTGGAAGACGTTGTGAATGCCCGATGTGCTAGTAGGCAAGACTAGTCGATATGCTAGTTCTCCCACCTTCTGAAGGATCTCAAAGGGCCCAACATACCTCGGAGCCAACTTTCCTTTCTTGCCAAATCTCACTACACCCCTCATAGGTGAAACTTTTAATAACACATGATCACTGACCTCAAATTCGACATGTCTCCTCTTTAAGTCTGCATAGCTCTTCTGTCTACTCTGTGCAGTTCGGATTCTATCTCGAATAATAGAGATATTCTCTGTGGTTTCCTGAACCACCTCTGGACCCATCAGTGCTTCATCACCTACTTCGGCCCAACAGATAGGTGAACGACATGGTCTACCATAAAGAGCCTCATAAGGTGCCATGCCGATGCTAGAATGGTAACTGTTGTTGTAGGCAAACTCAATCAATCTCAAATGATCTTCCCAGCTACCTTTAAAATCCAGCACACAAGCTCTCAACATATCTTCCATCACCTGATTCACCTGTTTCGTCTGTCCATCAGTCTGAGGATGAAATGCAGTACTCATATCCAAGGTAGTACCCATCGCCTTCTGTAAACCACCCCAGATCTTCGAAGTGAAACGTGCATCTCGATCAGAAATAATAGAAACTGGAGCTCCATGAAGTCTCACTACCTCATCCACATATAGTTTCCCTAGCACGTCCACTGAGTACTTCATTGACACTGGAAGAAAATGAGCCAACTTCGTCAACCGATCGACAATCACCCATATAGCATCGTGACCCTTCTTGGATCTAGGCAGTCCAGTCACAAAATCCATAGATATCTGCTCCCACTTCCAAAGAGGAATAATGAATGGCTTCAACATGCCAGCTGGTCATTGATGTTCTGCTTTTACTTGCTGACACGTAAGGCATTTCGATACAAACTCCGCTACATCTTTCTTCATACCGTTCTACCAGAATTGCCTGCATAAGTCCTTGTACATCTTGGTTTTCCCTGGATGAACGGTATAACGTGATCGATGTGTCGTATGAAGGACCTCCTCCTTGAGATCATCACAATCCGGGACACACAATCTTGCCCCAAACCTCAACCCTCAATCGGGTCCAACTCTCCACTCGGAAGGGCATTCATCAAGCGTATCCACCACAAGATCTGCCAACTTAGCTTGTGAGAATTTATCTTGCGCCTGACCCTGTATGATCCTCGTGATTAATGTGGGTTGCACCGTGACGCTACCAAGAAAGACCCTTGGTTCTCCTCTCGATGGTATCAAGTCAAACTCTGATGCAGTTTCGAGCATGAACCATTCCTGAACCATAAGTGAAGCCACCACACCTCTCGGTTTCCTGCTCAAAGCATCGGCCACCACATTTGCCTTCCCCGGGTGATACTCCAATGTGAAGTCATAATCCTTGATGAGTTCCATCCATCTCCTCTGCCTCATATTCAGTTCCTTCTGTGAGAATAAATACTTCAAACTCTTATGATCTGAAAAGAGTTGAAATTTGTCACCATACAAGTAATGTCTCCAAATCTTTAAGGAAAAAACAACTGCCGCAAGCTCTAGATCGTGAGTGGGGTAGTTTTTCTCATGGATCTTTAACTGTCTAGATCCATAAGCAGCAACTCCTCCATGCTGCATCAACACACAACCCAACCCTTGGAGCGAAGCATCACTGTAAATGACATAACCGCCCCCACTCGAAGGGATCGTCAACACTGGAGCTGTGCTTAAACTGTTCTTTAGTTTGTTGAATGCTTCCTCACATGCTTCTGTCCACACAAATGGAGCATCTTTCTTGGTCAACTTTGTCAATGACGATGAAATACTAGAAAACCCTTCGATAAATCTCCTGAAGTAACCTGCCAAACCGAGGAAACTACGAATCTCTGTAGGGTTCTTTGGACGACTCCAATTCTTTACTGCCTCTACCTTTGACGGGTCCACTAGTACTCTATCTTTAGAGATGACATGACCGAGAAACTTGACCTCTTCCTTCCAGAACTCACACTTCTCAAGTTTGGCATACAATTTTTCTTCCTTCAAGGTCTGCAACACCGTTCTCAGGTGCACTACATGCTCTTCCTATGACTTTGAGTATATCAGAATGTCATCCACAAATACAACCACAAACTCGTCCAAGTACGGGCTAAAGACTTGGTTCATCAAACTCATAAAGACAGCTGGTGCATTTGTTAGACCAAAGGGCATGACAACAAACTCATAATGTCCATATCGGGTCCTGAAGGCTGTCTTCAATATATCTTCCTCCTTTACTCTGAGTTGATGATAACCGGATCTCAAATCAATATTAGAGAACACCGTAGCTTCTTTAAGCTGATCGAACAAATCATCAATCCTAGGTAAGGGATACCTATTCTTGATTATCACCTTGTTCAGCTCTCTGTAGTCCACACATAACCGCAGAGAACCATCTTTCTTTTTCACGAACAAAACCGGTACTCCCCAAGGTGAAACACTAGGCCTAATGAACCCTTGGTCCAATAGCTCATCGATCTGCACCTTCAACTCCTTAAGTTCGTTTTGCCCCATTCTATAGGGAGCCTTTGACTCAGGTGTCGTACCAGGTACTACATCAATGCAGAAATTGACCACTATTCGAGGAGGTAGCCCTGGTATTTCTTGGAACACCTCACTATACTCAGATACTACCACAATGTATGCAATAGTTACTTTCTGATCCACCGATTCCACATGTACCAAAACTCTTGTTCTCATGGCATTATCTGACTTGAGGCAACTATAACGAAACACTGGCTCCTCGGGTCTATGAAAGGACACTACCATGTCAAAACAATCAATCAACGCATGATGCGGCCTTAACCAATCAATTCCCAAGATCACATCATAGGTGTGGTCCGGAATAACAATCAACGAAGCAGAGAACTCTCTACTTCCAATCATAATAGGACAAGCCTTGCAGATTATCTCCAACTCAAGGGACACTCCAAGAGGTGAAGTGACAGATAAAGAATTTCCAAGAGGTGTAGAAATCAATCCTAACATCTCCACTACCGAACTAGCAATAAATGAATGTGATGCTTCGGTATCAAACAGTACTCTAGCAAGGTAGTCAAAAAGTGATAAAATACCTTCCACTCCGGTGTCTCGCTGACCCACTGCAAACACCCTAGCTTGACCCGCTCGTAGCTGTCTCTGTTGATGTTCCTGTCTACCCTGAAGGGGTCGGGTACAATCTATAGCCATGTGTCCCACTTGCCCGCACTTGTAGCAGCCTGCTCTCTTCGGTTTTGGACATGCTGTGGCGTAGTGCCCCATCTCGTTGCAGACAAAACACCTCACCGATGCCAATGTCTAACAGGTGCAGTCATGACAGATGGAGATGCTGCCTTAGCCGGAATCTGGTAGTAGAGTCTTGACCTCTTCCATGATCTACCCTTCGGCCCTGAGTGCTCGCTGCCTGAACAGTTTGCCTTACCTTTTCCTTTAGCATTTCTATCACTCGTATCTCCTCCTCTAGTCTTATCTACCTGCTTCAAACTCATGACACTCTCATACATCAACTCCTTGGTAGACATACAAAGAGCTGATATGATGGTCTTGTACTCTTGTTTAAGCCCTCGTAGAAACTTCTGGGCTAAGGAGGTCGCACCCATCGGCCTGACGTACCGGTACAGCTGTGAAAAATGAGCATCATACTCTCTAACAGTCATGTCCCCCTGTGCTAGTGCAAGGAACTCAAGCTCTAAATTCTCCTGTACTGAAGCTGGAAAGTACTTCTCTCGGAAGAGAGCCGTGAAACCATCCCAGGTGAAGGTAGACACATCCACTGTCTGTCTCATACTCTTCCACCAATCTAGAGCATCATCTTTCAGAAAGAATGTAGCTATCTTTCTCTTCTCTATCTCTGAGCACTCTATCATCTCAAAATAAGTTTCCATGCTCTCGATCTAATGTTCAGCTACCATGTGATCCAGGCCTCCATGAAATAACGGCACTGACAGTCCACTGATATCCTTGATCAGCTTTAGCACTCGTCCATCATCTCTAACAATAGTAGCAGGCTCAACCTTTTCTTCCTGTGGAGCAGCTTCCTCATAAAGGTTCTCCACGGTATTTTATTGTATGTGGTTTTAACATTGAGTTTTGTTAAAAAGTTTTATGTCTTCGGACGTGTGTTATGTATTCGGACGTGTATTTTCTGTCTTCGGACGTGTTGGCATGTCGGAACCTAACCTTGGCTGAGCGAAAGTTACGATGTAGTTAGAGCTCTAGTCTGTATGCCGGTGTACTGGCATGAGGGGTAACAGATGGGTTACCGGCTTATGAGTACCCATATTTTTGGATATTAGGTAACAGATGGGTTGCCCAATGTCTGGCGGCGTACTGCATGAGGGGTAACAGATGAGTACCTGGGTCTCTTGAGTACCCGTATTATAAATGTATTTGGGTAAACAGATGGGTTGCCCGATTTCTCATGAGCACTTATATTTTCAGATATTATTGGACAACCAGATGGGTCGTCCTGTGACTCATGAGTACATTTATAATTAAATATTTTCAGTATTTTTCTCTTGTATCCTATTTGTGTTATACTGTTGGTTTACTCACACGAGCTGCAAAGCTTACCGGGTTGTGTTTACAATCCTGGTGCACCTATTCGATGGTGTAGGGGATAGTTCTGCAGGTGTGGATTAGCAGAATTGGAGGGCTTTCGCTGAAGATTTTCGAAGATTTCTTTCTGCTGTTTGTGGTGAGGATTGAGTGAATTTTACATTTCCATTGGTTGTGTATTATTCAAGTTGACTGAGTCATGATATGGACTCAGTTTCGATACACTGTTATGATAAGATGATTTCAATATATTTGAGATTGGTTTAAAGTTTTCATGGCTTCGAATTCGAATTTTTATCATTAGAAATTCGGGGTCGTGACATAAAGTTAGACATGGCTAGACTTTTTTCCTGTGTTTTGTCATTGACATAATCATTTGGAATAATGTTGACAACTACATGCAAGAGACTGTTATTCTTGATCGATGATACATTCAAACAACAAAATTAAGATATCATGTCATTATTCTCTGGCAGGATCAAACACTTACCTGTATCTCAAGCACAACATTCTGACCTCGGAATGCAAGGAAAATGATGCCAACTGAGTTCAGTACATCGCTGAAGGACTCTATGGCAGACACCGTAGCTGGTGGCTCATACGATACATCATTAAGCCTGCCCTTGCCGATTGAAAGAGCCCATATCATGGTACAATATACAACTGCTGTAATGGTACCAATCACAGAGACTCCAGATACGGAGTTCAGGTTGGGAAATGACTCAGCTAGACAGATAGCCATGAACATAAACACAAAGAAGCACAATATACCATGCATTGAATTTGGATCACAGGATGCACCATCCTTGCACACTGTTCTGACTAGAAGCCTTATGATACTACCTCCTATTATGATTAGCTGAAACAGGTACCCCCAGAAAGATACATTGCTGGGAACAAAGCTAGCAACTTCCCTAGCTTTGGACCTGAACAAAATAAAAGAGTCAATACATTACTAGCCATTTACTCAATTGGATAAAAAAGAAAAGCTTGTGGTGGTGTTAACCAAAGGCAGTTACTGCAAGGTGGACATATCTACTATACCGAACTCCAGATTCTGATTCGTGTAATCGTACAACCAGTGACATTGTGTAGAGCTTCCATGAACATACCACTGATAAGCATATGATTCTCCATGCCCTGCAACAATTGAAAAGTGTTATGAGAAGTCAGAAGTGGACTCTAATCATAGTAGTGATAGTACCATACATTATTTGCAGTTTCCTTGCATGTATCGACATCATCTAGCGATTAGTTTTACTGTACTACACAAGATTGTTAGTTTTTCGTATGTCTTACAAAATCAATTGAATGTGCCTACAGAACTTGCTTTCTGCATGGTAAATTTTGTTTCCAAGTACTGCAACCTTTTAAAAGAACTAAGATGGAATCTATAGGCTATTTTATACCAGGATTATCATCAACAGCTCAACGTATCAATTCAACATTTTAGAGGTAGGATCACTAGGATGGTTGCAATAAATTGTCATGTAAAACTCAACCGGTATTGTACTCAATTATCCATCAAAATTAAACCAAAAAAAATTAACAACTTGTTACTTACCATCCAAGAGAAGAAAAGGCAACGGGCAGTAAAAGGGCTTGAATTCCAAGTCCTGAAGACAGAAGATGAATTGTGGCAGATAGGTAGTCCCCTTTCTGGACTCTGTGAGGGGTAGCCAAGCATCTAGTGGATTAAGCTCACCACCTGCCCTGTTTGTAGTAGTAGTACTATCTATGTTCTTGGGGCTCATTGTGACTGTTGTGTCTTGAGCATATTGTTGGCCACTATTGTCCATGTAGGAAAAGTCTTGAGCAAAACCTTGCCTTAAATTTGGTTCAACATTCTCCTGATCTCCATGCCTCCCAATTTAAGCTTTGGGTTTTCAACTTTGTCAAAAAATATTTGCAATGCCAGTACTTAGCACTATTTATATTGCTGATTCTGGTGATGGAACATAAGCTAGCTAGAGTCATCACAAGAAGGAAAGAAGAAAAGAACCACTTTTCTTCGAAATCTTCTTGTTTGTTGGTATATAAACCTGCGAAGTTTTAATTTGCATAGGATGTTAGTAAACAAAAAAAAAACAGAATAAGAATGTCTCTTCAGTAGTTTCAAAGGCACTAGGAGTCTAGGAAAGTGAGGTAGAACAGACCAGAGATAAAACAGAGCAAAGATATGACTTTTAAGAAAATGACAGAGACGACACTTGAATAATTTGATTATATTACTTGATCACTTAATGAATGTATACAACATCAAACTGGCCTATATAAGCTAACTAAAGTACTTTTGGTGACAAGTGCTTCTTTGATTTCCTCCGTGAATCACTCCCGTGATTTCCGGAGTTAATCATGCTAAAGCTAAAGTGAATCGCACTAACACTCCCCCTCAAATTGGCGCATATACATCAACTATGCCCAACTTGCTAAGTGCGTCATAAAAAGCTTGTTTAGACACTCCTTTTGTGAGCATATCGGCAAGTTGCTCTTCTGTAGGAACAAAAGGAAAACTAATGATCTTCGCTTCTAGCTTCTCCTTTTTAAAGTGACGATCAACCTCCACATGTTTTGTACGATCATGTTGCACATGATTATGTGAAATATCAATAGCTGCCTTGTTGTCACAGTACAACTGCATAGCACTTTTAGGCTTAATACCCAAATCTTGTAGCAAATTTCTAAGCCATAATAATTCACACTTCCTGAGCCATACCTTTGTATTTTGCTTCAGCACTAGATCGAGCTACCACATTTTGTTTCTTACTCTTCCACGTAACAAGATTGCCTCCAACAAAGGTAAAATACCCTGATGTGGACCTCCGATCGGTAATATTTCTAGCCCAGTCTGCATCTGTGAAGCCACAAATCTCAAGGATATTGTTGTGATTAGAAATGTAATAACCCGAATTTTTAGAAACTAAATGTTGAGTATTTTCAAAGTGTTAAACTTGTGAAATTAATTCAAGAGGACAATTGGAGGTTTGCGACATTTTGAAACGAAAACGGAAACGTTCTCGGATCGTTTAATTAGAAAACGTAACGTTACCGCAACGTATAGATCGACTTTTATTTCGTCGCTTGGTTGCGAAAACTTCCTTCACGAAAGTCGTAGAGCTCATCGATACGAATTCGTGGACACGTCATGCGTTCGAATCGGACGTCGGACGCGAAAGTTATTAACGTCGGAAATTTGTTTCCAATTTTGGAAATAGTATAAAAGGAAAGAGAGGAGATTAAAAATCAGAAAATCAGATTTTTTCTAAAAATCAGCTCGGGTACTGTTCACCCGAGCTCGGGTACTGTTCACCCGACCCAAAAACCTTCTCCGGCCGATTTCTCCACTATTCGACGTCGCCTCGTGTCGTGCCACCTATCAAACTGACGGGCTCGACGAGCTCCATCTTTTGGGCTACGCCTTGCACTCCGGCGACAACCACACACGGTGTAGCAACCGCCGGAAGTTACTGCTGTGGCGGCGCCGCCTCCTCCGGCCACCATGGCTCGAGATTCTTGGGGGGTTTTGCTTGTCTCAGTCCCAGCAACATTCCCACAAAAGAAATCGAGCCAAATCGAAGTGTAAGTACCCGAATCAAAATTTTAATTTCTAGGATTTGTGAATAGTGCCGATTTCATGTTCTTCGTTTTTTGGACTGTTTAGACTCAGATTTAGACCTTGATGTCAACTAGGAAGTTGTTGAAAATGTTGTTTAGGTTGTGGTGGTGAAATTTGGTGATGATTGGTGGCGGTCGGTAACAGTAACGCCGAATGAATAGTAATATTGAATTATTTACGAATCTACCCTTGCGGTGATTCCAAGATTTTTTCAAGAGTTTTTAATATTGAATTACGACACGTATACAATATAGTGGATTACTTATATATCGTATAAATGGTAATAAGTACTATATATATAGTTTGCTATATTATATACTATTATGAATTCATTGGAATTGGTCATTTCGAATGACGAGAATTAAATGTTAAGCATGTGATGTGATTTTTGTACAATATAAGGTGTGATTATTGTACGTGGTTTTAACATGAGTTTGTTAAAATGTTTTGTCTTCGGACGAGTTTTGTCTTCGGACGAGTTTTTTTGTCTTCGGACGTGTTTATGAAATATGACATGTATACGATATAATGGATTATATATATATTGTATAAATGGTAAATATGTACATATATATATAGTTTGCTATATAATCTACTGTTATGATTTATCGTGATTTATGTCATTTCGATGACGAGATTTAAATATCGAGCATGTGATTTTGATTTGTACAATATGATGTGAGATTATTGTACGTGATTTTAACATTGAGTTTGTTAAAATGTTGATTTGTCTTCGGACATGATTTTTTGTACAATATGATGTGAGATTATTGTACGTGATTTTAACATTGAGATTGTTAAAATGTTGATTTGTCTTCGGACATGATTTTTGGTACAATATGATGTGAGATTATTGTACGTGATTTTTAACATTGAGATTGTTAAAATGTTGATTTGTCTTCGGACGTGATTGGTACAATATGATGTGAGATTATTGTACGTGTTTGGCAAGTCGGAAACTAGCCTTTTGCCGGGCGAAAGTTACGATACAATTAGAGCTCTAGTCTGTCTGCCTTAGTACTGCATGTGAGGTAACGGGTGGTTATCTGCTCATGGGTACTCAGATTGTTTTGGATGTTGGGTAGCGGGTGGCTATCCAATATCGGCGGTGTATTACGAGAGGGGTAACAGATGTGTACCAGCGTTCTTGATACCCGTAATATAAATACATTTGGGTAACCAGAAGGGTTACTTAATTTCTCATGAGCGTTTTATTTCATATTTCTTTGGGACGACCAGATGGGCCGTCCATTGACTCATGAGTGCATTTATATTTGTTGATTTCTGGATTTCCGTATATATTGATATGCGAGTTATGTTTTTATTTTACTCATACGAGCCGTAAAGCTTACCGGGTTTGTGTTTACAATCCCTGTGCACCAATTCGATGGTGTAGTGGATAACTCCGCAGGTGTGGATTAGCGGGAATTGACAGACCGCTCAGAGGACTTGAAGTTATTTATCTCTAGCTTGTGTGAGGATTTTGTGTGACTATCTTGTGAGGTTGTTGTGAGGATTATACATTTCCATTTGATATAACGTTGAATTATAATTTGGTTTGTAATAATCGGTTTGACTGAGTTGTATTTTGAACTCAGAGATGATCCGCTGTGGCATTTTAAATGATTTCGATTTCATCGAAATTGTTTGGTGTTTAACGACTTTGAAATTTTGAGTTTTTAAGCTCGAAATTTGGGGTCGTTACAGTTGGTATCAGAGCCTAAGTGCGTATTTGGCGATTATCTATACCATCCAGGAGCGATGATCCGACTGCAGGCGGGCACCCATCACATGCTCCTCGGTATTGATATGTTGTCGGGTACGCGAGAGTGTTAGGAGCCATACCTTATGGTTTAGTCCTGTAGAGAGTATTGTGACGATACTCCGATGATTCACCTTCTTCTGAAATTTCATGATTGATATTAGTTTGATCTATTTTGTCGAATTTGAGACTTCACATGTATGACTGAGTGTTAATTGTTGAATGGTGATGAATTTGGAAAAAGGGCCCTGAACAGGTAGAGGAGATGGTAGGATTGACTCCTACATCTATGAGAAACTCTTTATGTGTCACTTCGCATTTGGAGTGTTCCTCGAATTGGAGACAATGAAAGGCTTGTCCTATTGTGATTGGAAGTGGAGAGTTCTCTGCTTATTTGATCGTGATTCCGGATCACACCTATGATGTGATCATAGGAATTGATTGGTTGAGTACGCAGTACACGGTGATTGATTGTTTTGACATGGTGGGTTCATTCGTAGACCCAGGAAACCAGAGTTTAGTATCTTTGACTCGAGGCGGATAATGCCATGAGAGCTTGAGTCATGGCATATGTTGAGTATGTGGATCTGAAGTAGCTATAACAGACATCGTTGTGATATCAGAGTAAAGTGAGACATTTCAGGAGATACTGTGTTATAGCCCCTATAACGAAGACGCCGTATGGATGAGACAAATGAATTCAAAGACTTAATGACTGGTACGATCAGCTTAGAGAGGCTACAATACTCTCTGAGTTTGACATGCGATCCAGATACTGGAATGCTAACAGGTTTGAGTATATAATTTCCTATCAGGGAAGAAAACTATCAATGAGTCTTGATAGAGAGCGTTGACCCTATATTGAGGGATGTTCAGTGTTTAAATGTCAAGGACTAGATTTTAGTTATGCAACTAATCTAAGTTGAAGCCTAACAAGGTTGAGATATTATGTTCAGGTAAGAGATGTGTAAACCATAGGTTGGAGGTGGTTAACGAAAATTTTCGTGACTAACATCTCTAACGCAATTGGTAACACAGTGGTAGGGCGTATGATACGTCCATAAAGTGGTAATACAATTATTGAATTGAGATTCACATTTTGTCGACGTGACATTCCAAACTTGTTTTGGTTCGGCTATAGACAATTGATGTTACGCATTGTTCTTGGCTGAGCAAGAAATATAAGGTGATAGAGAAATCTCAAGGTGGCGATATGAATTAATTATTTGCTAGATGAGCATTTAAATGAGAACGCTGGTGTTTCAGGATTTAATTATTTTGGTGTTGGGGATTGGAACTTCACAATGCCACAGGTCCAAATGAGACGCAATGGCGGTGAAGTAACTCTATTGAAGGTAAGGTATGAGATGACCTTAGCTTAATGATGTTTTAACGAATCGGTCATGACAAGTACCTTCTAACTGGTAAAGAAATGGTTGAGGACTAAATTTTCTTTTCAAGTGCAAGTGGCGTTAGTGTTGGAGACTTAGAGGTTCTTTTCCTCTATGCATCAGATTGTTTATTGTTGGATAAGGCGAAATTGACTGAAGTGTTCAACAAGGGATAAATTTTACGATAAAGAGTAATCAATTATATTACTGCTTGCAGAGAAGTTATTTTGGCCGAATGCGTTGGCCATGAGGGTTCTTAATGAAAGTAAAGAAACAACTGTTTAGAGTGGTAGTATAGCGATCATTTTGGATTAGTTTTGAGGAGATGGTGTACCTAATATCGGGTTCTGTTGAAGTAATTACTAAACTTATTAGTACTACAACGGTGGGAGAAACCAATATCTTAGATGATGCACTGGGGCATTTGTGTGGGACCGTATGTCATGCATTTGAGGCATGTATGAACCAGGGGGTAAAGTATATCTCAGTTGTGGTCGTGTTGGATTTTGCACTGTAAAGTTCACTTAATTTTCATGTTCCACCGTTGTGAGATAAATACCTTCTTTGTCTGAACCCCAAATTGTGGCATACCACTCATGGAAGCAAGAAGTTGTAATTAATTTTCGACGGTAAGTTTTGGTGAGTGTGATGGGATGCGTGATGCGTCACTCTTGTGGTGGCGGTAGAGGTTCTCTACTGCCTTGTGCGTATATTAGTCGATTCTCTGGTGAAATTTTTGAGAGTAATTCTTAATCCAAGGTGGTGTTCTGTGGTGGTTGTGAACTCAATGAGTTAAGATTTCTTTATCGTGTTGCCGATACAAATATGGTACTTGAGTGGGTATCATGCACGACAACTTTTTATGGTTATAATAAGATGATCATGAAAGGGGATTATTTTGTTGATTGGAAGGAATGGTAGGTTCGTTATTCTAACGATGATTTGTGGTGAAGTCATGAAGGTATTGTCGTGATAAAGCACGTTTATTTGAAAACCACTATGTGTGATGTAAGTAGTAGGCATGTGTTAATCATTGATTTGACTCATGTTAGATGTTGAGAGTTTTGACCATGCTTAGTGGTAGGAGCTAATTCATGACGTGAGGATAGTCTGTCAAATCGCAAGAGAGTGGTGAACTAGACAAAAGAGGGCATTGACGCCTCCATGCTGAAAACATCATTATGTTTCGGGAGGATGATTATATTTTGAGTAGCTCACATGCGACTATTATTGTTAGGACATGTGACAGATTGTCTGATGGAGGAAGTTTGAGGTAACGGAAGATAGGTTGAGAGCTTGTATGCTGGATTTTAAGGTAGCTGTGAAATCATTTGAGATTGATTGAGTTCGCCTACAACGACAGTTACCATTCCAGTATCGGCATGGTACCCTATGAGGCACTTAAGGTAGACCATGTCGATCACCTATCTGTTGGGCCAAAGTTGGGTGTAGTGAGATTTGACAAGAAAGAAAAGTTGGCGGAGGTATGTTGGGCCTTTGAGATTCTCGAGAAGGTGGGAAAACTAGCCTTGCCTACTAGCATGTCGGACGTTCACAATGTCGTCTACATTTCCATGTTGAGGAAGTATGATCCTGATGTGTCGCATATGTGATCGATCATAACACCATTGAGGTGAAGGAAAATACCACTTTTGTTTTGAGCCGGTTTGTATTTTGAATAGATCCATAAAGAAGCTTTGGAGGAAGGAAGTAGAGCTAGTCAAGGTATTGTAGAGCCATCATGATGAAGGTGATGCATCATGGAAGCTAGGGTCGGATATGAAGACGAGATACTCACAGTTGTTTATTGAGTGAACTTGAATTTCGGGACGAAATTCCTTTTAAGGGGGGTAGAATGTAATAACCCGAACTTTTAGAAACTAAATGTCGAGTATTTTCAAAGTGTTAAACTTGTGAAATTAATTCAAGACGATAATTGGAGGTTTGCGACATTTCGAAACGAAAACGGAAACGTTCTCGGATCGTTTAATTAGAAAACGTAACGTTACCGCAACGTATAGATCGACTTTTATTTCGTCGCTCGGTTGCGAAAACTTCCTTCACGAAAGTCGTAGAGCTCATCGATACGAATTCGTGAACATGTCATGCGTTCGAATCGAACGTCGGACGCGAAAGTTATTAACGTCGGACGTTTGTTTCCAATTTTGGAAATAGTATAAAAGGAAGGAGAGGAGATTAAAAATCAGAAAATCAGATTTTTTTCTAAAAATCAGCTCGGGTACTGTTCACCCGAGCTCGGGTACTGTTCACCCGACCCAAAAACCTTCTCCGGCCGATTTCTCCACTATCCGACGTCGCCTCGTGTCGTGCCACCTATCAAACTGACGGGCTCGACGAGCTCCATCTTTTGGGCAACGCCTTGCACTCCGGCGACAACCACACAGGGTGTAGCAACCGCCGGAAGTTACTGCTGTGGCGGCGCCGCCTCCTCCGGCCACCATGGCTCGAGATTCTTGGGGGGTTTTGCTTGTCTCAGTCCCAGCAACATTCCCACAAAAGGAATCGAGCCAAATGGAAGTGTAAGTACCCGAATCAAAATTTCAATTTCTAGAATTTGTGAATAGTGCCGATTTCATGTTCTTCGTTGTTTGGACTGTTTAGACTCGGATTTAGACCTTGGTGTCAACTAGGAAGTTGTTGGAAATGTTGTTTAGGTTGTGGTGGTGAAATTTGGTGATGATTGGTGGCGGTCGGTGAACAGTAACGCCGAATGAATAGTAACTATGAATAGTAACTCCGTATGAATAGTGATATGTAACAGTACTGTGAATAGTGATCTGTAACAGTTAATGTGAACAGTGTCATGGTAAAACAGTAACTTGAACAGTGTTTTGTTAAACAGTAACTGTGAACAGTGGTTTAGTAAAAAAAACAATGATTAGTAACATGAACAGTGTTCCGTGAACAATGTTTTATGAACAACATTTAGCTGTGCTGAACTCGTCACCTGATATTTTAAGTATCATTTTCTAAGCATTTATCGTGCTATTAGGTGACTGACGAAACGAGTGAGGAAATTACTTTCAGGGTCGTGGAAGTTGCACGCAGGAAAGAATGTGAGTAAAATCTCACTTATTTATGAATCTACCCTTGTGGTGATTCCAAGATTTTTTCAAGAGTTTTTAATATTGAATTACGACACGTATACAATATAGTGGATTACGTATATATCGTATAAATGGTAATAAGTACATATATATATAGTTTGCTATATTATATACTATTATGAATTCATTGGAATTGGTCATTTCGAATGACGAGAATTAAATGTTGAGCATGTGATGTGATTTTTGTACAATATGAGGTGTGATTATTGTACGTGGTTTTAACATGAGTTTGTTAAAATGTTTTGTCTTCGGACGAGTTTTGTCTTCGGACGAGTTTTTTGTCTTCGGACGTGTTTATGAAATATGACATGTATACGATATAATGGATTATATATATATATTGTATAAATGGTAAATATGTACACATATATATAGTTTGCTATATAATATACTGTTATGATTTATCGTGATTTATGTCATTTCGATGACGAGATTTAAATATCGAGCATGTGATTTTGATTTGTACAATATGATGTGAGATTATTGTACGTGATTTTAACATTGAGTTTGTTAAAATGTTGATTTGTCTTCGGACATGATCTTTTGTACAATATGATGTGAGATTATTGTACGTGATTTTAACATTGAGATTGTTAAAATGTTGATTTGTCTTCGGACATGATTTTTGGTACAATATGATGTGAGATTATTGTACGTGATTTTTAACATTGAGATTGTTAAAATGTTGATTTGTCTTCGGACGTGATTGGTACAATATGATGTGAGATTATTGTACGTGTTTGGCAAGTCGGAACCTAGCCTTTGGCCGGGCGAAAGTTACGATACAGTTAGAGCTCAGTACTGCATGTGAGGTAACTGGTGGTTATCTGCTCATGGGTACTCAGATTGTTTTGGATGTTGGGTAGCGGGTGGCTATCCAATATCGGCGGTGTATTACGAGAGGGGTAACAGATGTGTACCAGCGTTCTTGGTACCCGTAATATAAATACATTTGGGTAACCAGAAGGGTTACTTAATTTCTCATGAGCGTTTTATTTCATATTTCTTTGGGACGACCAGATGGGCCGTCCATTGACTCATGAGTGCATTTATATTTGTTGATTTCTGGATTTCCGTATATATTGATATGCGAGTTATGTTTTTATTTTACTGATACGAGCTGTAAAGCTTACCGGGTTTGTGTTTACAATCCCGGTGCACCAATTCGATGGTGTAGTGGATAACTCCGCAGGTGTGGATTAGCGGGAATTGACAGACCGCTCAGAGGACTTGAAGTTATTTATCTCTAGCTTGTGTGAGGATTTTGTGTGACTATCTTGTGAGGTTGTTGTGAGGATTATACATTTCCATTTGATATAACGTTGAATTATAATTTGGTTTGTAATAATCGGTTTGACTGAGTTGTATTTTGAACTCAGAGATGATCCGCTGTGGCATTTTAAATGATTTCGATTTCATCGAGATTGTTTGGTGTTTAACGACTTTGAAATTTTGAGTTTTTAAGCTCGAAATTTTGGGGTTGTTACAAGAAAACATTACTCCTCTCCCTGGAGCTGACTTCAAGTACCTCAAAATCCTCACAACAGCATCCATATGATCCATACTCAGATTATGCATGAACTGACTCACTACACTTACTGCATACGCAACATCTGACCTGGTATGTGACAAATAAATCAGACGTCCAACTAGCCTCTGATAACGAGTTTTATCAGTGGGCACTTGATCTGGGTACTCTGCTAACTGATGGTTCTGCTCAATAGGAGTATCAATTGGAGTGCAATCTAACATACCTGTCTCTGTTAGTAGATCAAGGATGTACTTCCTCTGACACAGATAGATACCATCACTTCCCCGGACTACCTCAATACCCAAGAAGTACTTGAGTGTACCTAGGTCCTTCATCTCAAACTCTATGGTTAGCTGCTTTTGTAATCTATCCACCTCAATAGTATCATTACCAGTAACTACCATATCGTCAACATATATGATTAGGGCTGTTACCTTCCCTTGTTGGTGTTTGAGAAATAATGTGTGGTCTGAATTACTCTGCGTGTAGCCAATTTTCCTCATAAATTGTGAGAATCGTCCAAACCAAGCACGAGGTGACTGTTTAAGACCATACAAAGACTTTTTTAATCTGCATACGGAGTTACTTGGAGAAGTGGCCACATATCCAGGCGGAAGATCCATGTATACTTCCTCTGTTAGTTCTCCATGAAGGAATGCATTCTTAACATTAAACTGCCTAAGTAGCCAGTTCAAGTTAGCAGCGATAGAGAGCAATACCCGGATAGTGTTTATCTTTGCAACGGGTGTAAATGTCTCATCATAGTCTATGTCATATGTCTGGGTGAACCCCTTTGCTACTAGGCGTGCTTTATACTGGCTTACTGACCCATCTGGATTGTGCTTCACTGTAAACACCCATTGACATCCTACAGTCTTATTGCCATATGGTGGAGGTACAAGCTCCCAAGTATTGTTCTTTTGTAATGCTTCCATCTCTTCCTCCTTTGCTTTCCTCCATTTTGAATCTCCTAATGCATCCTGCACTTTGTTAGGTACTGATACAGTAGATATTTGATTCACAAATGACTCATATGACTTAGATAATCTTTTGGTAGATATAAAATTGGCCACGAGATACTTGGCTTTAGTCTGAAGGGTAGGTTCATATTTTTTTGTGGGTTGACCTCGAGTAGACCTATTTGGCAAAACATATTGTCTACTATTAGCCTGAATAGAATGACTAACCTTAGATGAGTGATCTTCTGTATCAGGAGAGATTTGGTCAGGGGTATAAACAGTAGTACGAGATACATGAGGGGCAGTTGTGTTGTCAGCTTCTGGTACCTGAATCTCTTGAGTGATGACCTCCGGTGGTGCCTGTGTGGCTGACACCTTGGTAATCTCAACGGAACCTGTTACCATATCGACTGGCTCATTTGTCTCCCCCTCTCCATGATACAGCTCTTCAAAATAGGAATTCTCCCCCTGAAAAGCAGTATCAGAAGAGGAAAAATAACTCATGTCCTCAAAAAAGGTAACATCCATAGTGACATAGTACTTCCGAGTAGGAGGATGATAGCACCGGTACTCTTTCTGATGTCCCCCGTACCCAACAAACACACATTTAACTGCCCGTGCATCCAACTTAGAACACTGATGTTGTGGAAGATGAACAAAAGCAACACAACCGAAAACACGGGTAGGAAGATTATGAAAAGAGAGTAATGAGACATGAGATGCAAGCACCTCATATGGAACTTTCCCTTGAAGGACACGAGATGGAAGACGATTAATGAGGTGGGCGGAAGTAATGACAGCATCACCCCAAAGGTATTTAGGCATGTGGGCACTAAAAAGAATACACCGAGCCATTTCAAGTAAATGACGATTTTTTCTTTCAGAAACCCCATTTTTCTAAGGTGTGTAAGGACACGTTGTTTGATGAACAATTCCGTGTGTGTTAAAGAACTCCTGAAAGACATGATTCACATATTCCCCCCCCCCATTATCAGACTGAAGAACTCTAATTGTGGCATTATATTGGGTTTGGACAGTGGTATAGAAGGCTTGAAAAGCTGGAAAAATCTCATCTTTAGTTTTGAGGAGAACAACCCACGAAAGACGGGTGCAACATCAATAAAAGACACATAATACTGCATCCCTGACACAGTAGACTCTTTGGATGGTCCCTAAACATCAGAATGAATTAATTCAAAATGAATAGTACTTTTATTAGAAGTACTAGGGGAATAAGTAGACCGATGACTCTTGCCTAAAACACATGTCTCACAACGTAAAAAAGACTCATCCACACGAAGAAACAAAGTAGGCATAGATTTTTTCATAACACTAAAAGATGGATGCCCTAAGCGACGATGCCATAACCAAATTTCACTTAGCTTGTCAGAAGTGGAGACTAAAGCGGTCCGAGACTGTGCCCCTGGTTTCTCCCCCGCATATGTCTGATCCAGATGAAACAACCGGCCCCTCAAATACCCCTGACCAATTAGCTTGCCGGTTAGAAGATCCTGAAATATCGCATACATAGGAAAAAATGTCACAAAGCACTTAGCATCAGTGATCAATTGGGGAACAGATATCAAATGATGAGATAAAGCAGGTACATATAGCACATTGTGAAGTTCTATTGTGGGAGTAATACGAACTGACCCTTTCCCTAATACGGGGAATGCCTCACCATTAGCATTAGTAACATAGGATACTGGTGGAGAAGACAATACAGAAAAATAAGATTTATCATAAGTCATATGATCAGACGCACCAGAATCAATAATCCATGTATTAGAACCAACAAAGTTAGAAATGTGTAAAGCATACCAATTTCTGGTTTGATGCAGCGGAAACAAAAAAAAGATTTTGAATCTATCTTGGGTGCACTTGCACTGTCGGTGAACCTACACTGACAACCAAGAATTTTTCAAAAATCGGATTGGACCGGGTCGGATCGTGGACCGGGTCGGGTCGGGTCGGAAGCAGACCGGGTCGGGTCGGAAGCAGACCAGGTCGGGTCGAAAGCATACCGGGTCGGGTCGGAAGTGGGCAGGGCCGGGTTGGCTGGTATGGTTGAAATCGGGTCGGGAATTCGCCGAATTATCTCGTGAATTCAGGCCGGGTCGTCGTCGATTTTTTTCGGCTTCCTGCGCCTCCGGAGGTGCGGCTATCGGGGATTCGGAAGAAATGAGTTCGTCGTCGGCGCCGGTGATGAACCAACCGAATAGGAATTGCCCGTGGAAGTGGGCTTGGTCGCTACGCACCTCCGTGCTTCGACTGCGCCTCCTTGATCGTCGTCGGAGCGGGGAGGACTTGGTCACGGGGAGGACTGGCGTCTGTGTCTGCGTCTGCGGCGGCGTCGGAGTGGGAGCGACGTCTGCGTCTACGCCTCCGTCGTCGCTGCGGGGAGAGCGGAGATACCAAGCAGCGTCGAGTTTTCCTCGGGGAGCGCTTCGTCGGAGCGGGATACCAAGCAGGCAAGCAGCGTCGAGTTGTCCTCGGCAAGACAGAAATGCACGGCCAAAAAACCCAGAAAAAACAGAGACTCAGCTCTGATACCAACTTAAATAATTTGATTATATTACTTGATCACTTAATGAATGTATACAACATCAAACTGGCCTATATAAGCTAACTAAAGTACTTTTGGTGACAAGTGCTTCCTTGATTTCCTCCGTGAATGACTCCCGTGATTTCCGGAGTTAATCATGCTAAAGCTAAAGTGAATCGCACTAACAACGACAAACAGGTGAAAGCTCAAAATCACAAGGAAACAACATGCAGAAAAAAAAATCCCAGAAACAATTGGGGACCAAAAATCGACATCGAGATGAAGAGCTTTGGGTGAAGGGTTGACGCCAGATGAGGAGAGATCGAGTTGGTTCGCAGACCAAAATAATCTCACAAGTAGCTTCAGGGTGAGATAATGGCTGTGACATTGAGAGGTTTAGGGTTACATCATTTTAATAGAAGAAAATTATTTTTATCTTGTTCTTTTTTGCTTGAGGCAATTCAGATGAGTACATCATATATGAGTAAGAGATTCTAAGAGATATGCACATATAACTAAATTGAAGAAGGGGAAAAATGTCAGCACTTCTTACAACAAAACCTTCGAGTCTAAAATTGAAAAATGTAGCCATACCAGCAAATTACGTAGCCACAAAACAGCAATAATGAGAGTTCGTTATCCTTAACCAATCAGTACTGCAATTCTTCTGCCGATGCCATAATAGAAGAACGTTTTGAACTAATTACTAGAACTAATTAATGAGATTACACTCTCTAAGAAAATGGGGGGGGGGGGGGGAATCAAACATAACTGAAAGTTATTTGTTAGGTGCTCAGTTAGATAGATTGATCGAGGTGAAACCAACATTGCTCAATCTCTGCTGCTGATAGAAGACTAAGCTTCATTTGGATGAGAAATTATAGGAACTAAGTGGAATTCGAGAGGTTAAAGATTCTTTGAGGAAAACATTATCAACAAGTGGCACTGCGTAAAAAAATTCAGATCTTGAGTCGTTCTAAACCCGTCTGTAAAACTAAGTCGTTCTAAACTTCCATTTAATTAGTAACGACAACTCCCATATAATTTCTTAAAATTAAATTATCAGCCAATTTCAGATATTATCTGTTGTGCGCAACAATTTTGAATTAGTCAATTTTGACATAAGGAGTGTTCTAGTTCACACAAAATGGTAGTATGTGACAAGGCAGCTTTAGTAACAGTTCTGATAATTGATCGAAATCAGATATTTTGTCTTGTCATGTGATGAAATTAATCCAAATCGATCTCTTAAATCTTTTACAACTAACCAATTTACTTACATTGGATTAGATAGATGAAAAATCAATGCCGCTCTCTCCATAAACTTATCAAAAGTTGCACAAGTGATGCTGTGATAGCTAGTCACTAAGGCTTGAAGAAGTTGGCATGTAAGCCTTTGTTGCCTAAATTCCATGCTGCTTGCTTATGCAGATAGAGTTATAAACATTCAGAATTTTGACTTGATTGAAATGATCTCTCACCTTGTTTCCATAAGTCCAGAATCCAGCTATTGCTAGAGGAGCCAAACAGATAGCTATGAGTATATATGATATAGTCACTCCTCTCCACATTGTCTTACACGTTGGGAATTTCGGATTTGTTGGCAATGTCCCCTGCACATTAGTAGATAAGTATTTTAGCCTTTAGATGCCATTTCAAATGCAGCACTTCTAATTTCCACTCGTAGTTAATCTGATACACGCTTAAGAAGTATGGAGGTTCTAAACTACGTAATTCTAGACACAAGCACAACTCAACACCAAAATCTGATCAAGTGGCCAGAGCTCACCTGGATTTCAAGAACAACATTGTGACCTCTGAATGCAAGACAAATGATACCTATTGCATTCATTATCCCTCCAAACCTATCCATGTTAGACTCCATTGCTGGCGAATCGTATGATACGTTATTGATTCTAACCTTTCCAATTGAAAGACCCCAAACCAGAGTATACAATACACAACTGCAGTTGTGCTGCCAATAAAAGAGACCCAAGCCAGGGAGTTCAAATTGGGAAACTGAGCCACAACAATGGCCATGCATATGAACACCAAGAAGCACTCTGCACCAGACAATGATTTGGGATCACAGGTTGATCCATCCCTACACATAGTTCTGATGAAGAGCCTTATTGTTCTACCTCCTACGATGATTAATTGTACACATGTTCCAGCAGAAAGATACATTACCGGTACCAGAGCTAGAACTTTCCCTAGCTTTTGACCTGCATGAGCAACAAAGATATACATATTGGTAACAAACACTAAATATTTCTTCACCAATGATTTATAGGTAACAAAAATATGTATATGATGATTAGTTACTGACCGAAGACTGTTGTTGCGAGGTCGAGGTATCTACTGTAACGAGTTCCAGAGTCGGATTCGTGTAGGTGTACGAGAAGCCATTTGGTGTAGAGCTGCCATGTGAATGCCAGAGACAAGCATACAGTTCCCCATTGCCTGCAACCAGCAGAAATTTAATTATTACTATGATAATCGATTAATTAAACCAAGGAAACTGATCGATAGCTAGGATGGTTCCGAGTGATATTGTAGTTCTAAAAGTTTGGGCACATGGATGTAAATTCAATATATATGAAACTCATGTGCTTTGGATTCCAAATCTCTTGGACAAAATAAAATATAATTTCGAAACCTGTTAATATTTAAAATAAGAACTTGATTGCAATTGAAAAACAAAACAATGGAAATTAGCTAAATAGCACAACAGCAGCAAGATCACCAAAATGGTAAAATCAGATGGTTTAATCTCAAACCATTGAAAGCAAACATGACGAAGCGTCGAACTACTTGTAACAGTCTGCCGTAAAATTTTTCATTGCAGAATTAGTCTGAAAAGTTTATACAAAACTTCAGATAGAGTAATTCAGAGTCTCAGACGGACTACATTCCATAACATAATATATCAAATTGTCGACGGCATATATATAGCACTTACGAATAGTCGAATACAAGACCAATATTAGTTGCAAAGCTAAAACATTTGAGATATATATATGTTACATACCATCCAAGAGTGGCAAATGCAACAGGAAGCAAAAGGGCTTGTACTCCGATTCCTGAACATAGTAAATGAAAGCTAGCAGATAATACATTGCCTTTCCTCGATTCGGTGAGAGGTAGCCAAGCGTCCTGCGGATTGAGCTCCCCATTATTGATGTCGTAATCATCATCCAAATGATCACTTGTAGGACTAGAAGTAGCACTAGTGATGGGAATGAGTTGCGCAGAATAATCAGACCTTCTACTTATGCTGTTAAACGAATGAACCCTATCACCTATCCTCCGATTTGCTTCATCAGCCACTTCTTCCATTCCTGCCATTTCCTTAAGTCCTTTTGCAGAACACAGATACAAAATGCCGAGTTGAACTAGCTAAAGCTTTGTTTTCAGTTCCAGCTGAGGTAGTATGTATATGTACTTATAGTACGTGGGTATTGAAGTGCCAGTTAAATAATGTGGTGTGCGGCACCTTACCGGCATTGTGACTATATTGACTTGATTGCCATATGATGATAAAGCAGATGGGAACTAATTGGTGATGTAATCGCTGATGTTTCTTCCAAATGCATGCTTAGCATATATTAAACGTTTGTATTCAGCGATTTATATTCAATTCGACCACCGGGTTCAGTCTCCGCTGTCAGCTAATTCGGTTGGGACGTTTGTGCATGTAGTAAGACAGTTTTATATGACAAAAAAATAAAGAGAAAACATATCAAATCATTAAATGATTGAAATTTGTTCCTTTCATGCATGTTGATTTATGTTAGGTTACTAAAATACTAGTATCAGTCTTTGAGAACTACAGGTGCAGTTCACCTGAATGGGACTCATCTTTGTCGAATAACAACACTGCTTGTCGACATATAGTTTAGCGGGCATCACTAACTAACTGATGTTCGATCTACTATATGAGACAGAGAAACTATGTTGCTACTTATCTAATAAAAAAATTTAAATGTTATCAGATAAAAGAATAAAAATATATATATATTAAAGATTCAAGCCTTAGAGTTCCATTCCTTCAAAAGCACCATTCCTTGATAATGTAATAGTAGCTGAGCAAGATGTCACGGACCTAGTTATTTGGCTGCCACATTTAGTCCATGCGGTGCTCCATTACCTAGGAGCCAACCTTATCCAACGGGGCAATGCACTGGTTTCGTTCTGCCTTTGGCTGATCAGGGGATTAGCTCCAGACCCCGATCAGTTTGTGTAGGGCGACCTACTCCCTCTTTCGACGTTAAGTCTCGGACTAACGACAAGCTTCCTAAACTTAACTGGGTCGGTATGTCTGAACCCCTAGGAATGGTAGCCACATATGTATCCATATTTCCTAATCCTGGGCAATCCCATATATGCATTAAGCTCATATAACCAGCAACGCTCATAATAAATTCTCCCAAAAAGGGATGTGACAAAGAGCTCAAGAAGACCATTTTGGGTTTTGACATTGCTAAAAGGGCTAGGAAGTGGCCAAAGCAGCACGGAACACTTGTATACTAAGGTGCTTCATGGAAAAGGACGCGCTTAAATTTCTTCTCTGAAGTGTTCCTAGGTAGGACTCGTCAACGGGCCGGGCTCGGCCCATAAGTGACGGGCCCGGGCCGGGCCGGGCCGGGCCCTAATAAATTTAAAGAAGTGGCGGGCCGGGCCGGGTATTTTAAAAAATACGAAGATCCAAGCCCGCCCACCTAAGGCGGGCCTTGCGGGCTTTTGCGGACCGGGCCTTGCGGGCTTTTAAGGGCCGGGCCTTACGGGCTTGTATTAGAAAAACAATATAATACTCTAATTTAAGGGTTTGAAACAATAAAAGAATTGTTAGAAAACATTCTAAAACAAAAGTCACAAATAAATTCTAGTTTCGAAATATTATCGATCGACACCAATAGATGTGATCGATATATATATTTAGGGACCGTGTAAAAATTTCATCCAATTCGGACCTCGTTTAACCGTAGGAATTTTCGGTCAACAAAAAAAAGAGGCGTTTTCACATAATAAAATCTCATTGACCGGGGCTTTGCCAAATAGATTTCTTCAGTTCGACCGCGCACGATAGGAACAAAAATTAGGTGATTTCAAATATATAAATAAATTTTCACATTCGCATCTTGGTAATTGGTCCCCCCTTAGGGCATATTAGTGTTGTTTTTGGTTTACCGGAAATTCCGACGGTTAAACGAGGTCCGAATTGCATGAAATTTTAAAATGATCATTAAATATATATATTGATCACATCGGATGGTGTCGATCGATTCAGAGAAGTTTCCTTTATATAGTCGCTTCATAATGTGATAGTTTTATTATAAAACCTAATATAAGGTTATAATACATTAGTGGACACTTCGGCGATCGACAACTCCAATTCAAAATATGGTCGATCGACACCAGTAGATGTGATCGGTATATATATTTAGGGAACCCGTAAAAATTTCGTCAGTTTTGAACATGGTTTGACCGTTCGTACCAACGGTCAACTAAAAAAGAGGCGTTTTGACATATTTAAACCTCATTGACCGGGGCTTTGCCAACTAGATTTATTCAGTTCGACCACACACGATAGGTAACAAAAATTAGGTGATTTCAAATATGTAAACAAATTTTCACATTCGCATCTTGGTAATTGGTCCCCCCTTAGGGCATATTAGTGTTGTTTTTGGTTTACCGGAAATTCCGACGGTTAAACGAGGTCCGAATTGCATGAAATTTTAAAATGATCATTAAATATATATATTGATCACATCGGATGGTGTCGATCGATTCAGAGAAGTTTCCTTTATATAGTCGCTTCATAATGTGATAGTTTTATTATAAAACCTAATATAAGGTTATAATACATTAGTGGACACTTCGGCGATCGACAACTCCAATTCAAAATATGGTCGATCGACACCAGTAGATGTGATCGGTATATATATTTAGGGAACCCGTAAAAATTTCGTCCGTTTTGAACATGGTTTGACCGTTCGTACCAACGGTCAACTAAAAAAGAGGCGTTTTGACATATTTAAACCTCATTGACCGGGGCTTTGCCAACTAGATTTATTCAGTTCGACCACGCACGATAGGTAACAAAAATTAGGTGATTTCAAATATGTAAACAAATTTCCACATTCGCATCTTGGTAATTGGTCCCCTCTTAGGGCATATATAGTGTTGTTTTTGGTTTACCGGAAATTCCGACGGTTAAACGAGGTCTGAATTCCATGAAATTTTAAAATGATCATTAAATATATATATTGATCACATCGGATGGTGTCGATCGATTCCGAGAAGTTTCCTTCATATAGTCGCTTCATAATGTGATATTTTTATTATAAACCTAATATAAGATTATAATACATTAGTTAGTGGACACTTCGACGATCGACACCAGTTGATGTGATCGGTATATATATTTAGGGAACCTGTAAAGATTTTGTCCGTTTTGGACATGGTTTGACCGTTCGTACCAATGGTCAACTAAAAAAGAGGCGTTTTGACATATTTAAACCTCATTGACCGGGGCTTTGCTAAATAGATTTCTTCAGTTTGACCGCGCACGATAGGTAACAAAAATTAAGTGATTTCATATATGTAAACGGCTTTCTGCATTCACATATTTGTAATAGGTCCTCCCTTAGGGCATAATAGTGGTGTTTTCGATTTACCAAAAATTCCGACGGTAAAACGAAGTCCGAATTGGATGAAATTTTTACAAGGTCACTAAATATATATACCAATCACATCGGCTGGTGTCGATCGATCCCGACAAGTTTCTTTCATATAGTCGTTTCATAATGCGTTAGTTTTAATATAAACTTAATATAAAGGGTATGATACATTAGTTGACGCTTTGGCGATCAATAACTCTAGTTCAAAATATGGTCGATCGACACCAGTAGATGTGATCGGTATATATATTTAGGGAACCCATAAAAATTTCATCCGTTTTGGATATTGTTTGACCGTCCGTAGCTACGGTTAACAAAGAAAAAGGCGTTTTGACATATTAAATCCTCTTTGACCGGGGCTTTGCCAAATTGGTTTGCTTGGTACGACCACACACAATCGGTGACAAAAATTAGGTGATTTCAGATATGCAAACGACTTTTGGTGTTCGCATTTTGGTAATGGGTCTTCCCTTATGACATATTAGTGTTGTTTTCGGTTTACCGGAAATTTCGACGGTCAAACGAGTTCCGAATTGGATGAAATTTTTACAGGGTCACTAAATATATATACCAATCATATCTACAGGTGTCGATCGATCCCAAGAAGTTTCCTTAATATAGTTTCTTCATAATGCAATAGTTTTATTCTAAACCTAATAAAATATGTATGTATAATATTTTATTATTTGGCGGGCTTTTACGGGCCGGGCCTTGCGGGCTTTTGGCGGGCCGGGCCGGGTTTCACACCTATAATTTAAGCCCGGCCCTCTATCCACGGAAGCGGGCTTTGGCGGGCGTTCTCGCGGGCCGGGCCGGGTAAAAGTCCGTCGGACTTGCGGGTCTCCGCGGACTTTTCGGGTTCGCGGGCTAAATGATGAGGCCTATTTCTAGGTATTATTGAGCTTATAAAGCCTATTCCTGACTCTATGATCCTTCTTTTATGGCCAGTGGACAAACATTTGAGATATTCACCGAAAAAGTTGACAGAAAATGAAATATGAAAAGAAAGCAAGAACGGCACACTCACCTGTATTTCAAGGACTACATTATGACCTCTGAATGCAAGAAAAAGGATGCCAAGTGCATTCAGTATGCCACCAAATCGATCCATGTTGGACTCCATCAGTGATGGATCGTATGATAAATCACCGAGCCTTCCCTTGGCAATTGAAATAGCCCACATCAGAGTACAGTAAACAATTGCTGAGATAGTGCCAACGAAGGAGACTTTAGGTCTTTAGCTAAGGAGTTCAGGTTAGGAAACTGAGCGCCAACAATGGCCAAGCATGTAAACATCAAGAAGCACTCTGGAGCAGACGAGCAGTCACTGTTTCGGCATCACAAATATCATTGAAGAAAAGCTTCATAGTGGAACACATGTACCCCCTGATCATTATAGGGAACATGCACATCAACTTTCCTAACTTTGGTCCTGAAAATAGGAGAAAGAAAAATCACATAACATTAGGTACATTATATAAGTTTAGTTCACACGTATTTTAAAGCACTCGGGAATAAGAACTGCAATATAACAAGCTGAGAGTGTGAACATCAATGCGATGTAATCTGTTAATTAACCGTTGCTTGTTTTAGCGGATGAGTTTGTTGTACTAACCAAAGGCTGTTACAGCGAGGTGGATGAATCTACTGTAACGAATTCCAGATTCAGATTCGTGTAGCTGAACCAGGAGCCATATAGTGTAGAGTTGCCATGTAAATGCTAGTGACAAGCATATGATTCCCCATGCCCTGCAACCATTGAAAATTGTTATAGGGATCAAACCTTTAAGAATTAGTATACAAACAAATTAACCCTTTGATTGGGATTTGATAATATAGTTGTTTCTGCAAACGTCTAAGTGATTATGTTTATTACTCTGTGATCATCAACATGAAGGTTATCAAATAAGTTACGGGATTGGGTTGGCATGTATTATAGAATTGAGAATTTTTATATACAAACCCTAAAACTCTTAATACACACCCCTTTCTCAACTACTTTAATTTCTAATTTTAATATTTTACTAAATACACAACTCAAAATACCTAAAATATCTCTAATCATGATTTATTATATTACTTGACTATATCTTTTAAGATTTATTATCGTTCTTTAAATCTTTAAACATGAAATAATAATGGCAAAATTGTCAAAATAAACTCTAAATTTGGCTAAAATTGTCAATTTGCACCCCGAACTTGTATTTGTGTCAATTTACCTCCTAAATTTGGTAAAAATTGCCGACTTGCACCCCATCCGTTAAATTTAACTGTTTCTATCCAATTTTGCTTCACATGTCATGCACATGAGGGATAATGTTGTCATTTTCAATTTATATTTTTCTTAAAAACAAAGAAAAATATTATTTAAAAGGTGGATTATTTTTTTATCAAATTATTTATTTACATTTTTTTTCTACATACTTAACCCTACTTCGAATTATATATTCAACATACCCACCCATTCAAATATAGTGTGTTGTGTATATATATATATACAGTCCCTATCCAGAGTGAAGGTTCACTCTGAAGTTTCAGAGTGAAGTTTGGCACACTTTTCGGTCAAATTTTTTCAGTATAAGCGATTCAATATTTAGGTATGCTATTCAAGATCATCTCTACAAAATTTCATCTAATTCGGGCATCATTAAGGTATTGAATTTAGATTAAATCAATGAATGAATTAAAATTGTTCAACGTGAACCGTTCGTGTAAATCTCAATTTTGAAAGCTCAAATCATTGTTAAATTGGATGAAAATTTATAGAGATGATCTTGAATATCATATCTAAATATTGAATCGCTTATGGTGAAAAAATTTGACCGAAAAGTGTGCCAAAATTGGAACTTCACTCTGAAACTTCAGAGTGAACCTTCACTCTGGATAGAGACTGTATATATATATATATATATATATATATATTTATATGTACACATTGTTAGGGGAGGAACGAAACGAGAATTATAACAACGTAATGGAACAAAACGTAACCGTTTAATTATTGATAATGGGGCCTATATATAGGCATTACTTAACCACAATCCCGTAGAATTCGGAGTTCTAATCTATTACAGAGATGCGAATCTATCTCTAATAGGAAACCTAATAAGACTAAAACATACACAATGATAGAATAGTAATTATCCAATAACACACATTTATTTTTAATTTTCAGTGTATTTATTTATATTTTTCTAATATTTTTTAACATACCATATCACGTAAAATAATAAATATAAAAATCAATAACATGTTTCGAAAAAAAAACATTGTAACAAGTGTTCATCTTAAGTAATTTTATTAATTTATTTTATTATTAAATATGAATAAATATATAATGACAATATTTCCCCTCAAATGCATGACATGTGACTTAAAATTGGGTGAAAAATATTAAATTTAATGGATATGGTGCAAATCGGCAATTTTTACCATGTTTAGGAGGTAAATTGACTCAAATGCAAGTTCACGGTGCCAATTGACAATTATGACCAAATTTGAGGTGTAAATCAGCCTTTTTGCCAATAATAATTAAACAAAATGAAGAACACACACCTCAACGCCTCGACTGTGTAGTCATATGAAGGGAGCCAAATGTCACAATCCCGAAATTTCAAGTGTTAGACTCAAAAATCGAAGTCATGAAAACTCTAAAACAATCTCAATAAAACGAAATCATCTTATAGTCACAACGTATCGTAACTGAGTTCATAGTAAATCTCAGTCGATTTGATTATTACAAAACTAATTTATAATTCAGCATTATATCAAATGGAAATGTAAAATCCTCTCAATCCTCACTACAAAATAAAAATAAAAAAACTTTGAAATCTTCAGAGTAGCCCTCCAATTCTGCTAATACACACCTGCATAACTATCCCCTACACCATCGAATAAGTGCACCGGGAGTGTAAACACAAACTCGGTAAGCTTTGCAGCTCGTATGAGTAAAACAATAGTATAACACGCATAGTAATACAAGAGAAAAATACTGAAAATATTTAATTATAAATGCACTCATGAGTCACAGGACGGCCCATCTGGATGTCCAATAATTTCTGAAAATATAAGTGCTCATGAAAAATTGGGCAACCCATATGTTACCAAATATCCTAAAAATATGGGTACTCATAAATAAGTAACCCATCTGTTACCCCTCATGCAATACACCGGTAGACAGACTAGATCTCTAATTGAATCGTAACTGTCACCCGGCCAAGGCTAGGTTCCGATATGCCAACACATCCGAAGACAGAAAAACATTTTAACATAACTTAAGTTAAAACCACGTACAATACAATATTCACATGTTATTGTACACAAAACAAGCGACTCATGCTCAAATAAAATAAATATCAATGCTATAAATAAAATCATTTGGAAATAGGAATATGAGAGTATATAATATATCAATCCATATATATGTATCGATTTACTATTTATACACATACACAACCCACAATATCATATACATATCATAGTTCGATCTTTTAAATAAAGCATAATTATGAATCACCACCAAGGGTAGACTCGTCATAATGAGATTTACTTACCTTATTTTCCTGAGCGTAATTTCCACAATATTGAAAGCAAATCCTTCATTTGTCTTGTTGATCACCTAGTTGTATAAAAAGCGGTTAAAAACGTTACGTAAAACCAGAAATGCCGAATCAGTACTACTGTTTACTGTTCAGTAATTTATAGTTTTTACGTAATTACTGTTAACATAAATATTGTTCATGTACGTACTGTTTACGTATTAATGTACACCAATGTACTGTTCCATTATAATTACTGTTCTAGTAAATACTAATCACCGATTTACTATTCAGAAAATTACTTTCACAATTACAGTACAGAAATTACTTTTTATATTTACCGTACAAAAATTACCGTACATGAATTACTTTTCACAATTGCCGTACAGAAATTACTTTCCACAATTACCACTCAGAAATTACTGTTTACAAAATTTAATGTTCGAAATCACTGTTCACGCGCAACCTCCGGCAGCTGCGCGTGGCGCTCACGCGCCACTCACTATCGCAGCGCGAGGAGCTCACGCGCCGCCCAAACCGGCGCTCGTGGCTTGCCCACCGCCACCCAAAACTGTCTCTTTTCTTCTCCTCCACCCTTCCACGGCCTAATGCCGTCTCTAGCCCCTCTCACTCTCCCTTACGCGCCGCCTAGGGCGGTGGTACGTACTCTTCCTCCTCCTCCTCCTCCGATTCTCCACAATTTATCCACAAATCTTCACAAACGTCACACAATCACTCATATCATTCGATTTAAAGCATTTCCGTACCTATGTGGAGCCTTAGAGTTGTCGGGAAGTCGCCGGAGCAGCTCGAGATGCCGACGGGGTCAATGTTTTGGGAGAATGAGATGCGGCTTGACTCGAGTCCCAAATCACTCGAAGAAGGCACCGAGGGTGAGGGGCGGTGGAGAGGGACTATCGCCGAGTGCTTGCGATAGTTTTCAAATGTGAAGTAAAATTTTGAGGTACCAATACGATAGTTTTCAAATGTGAGGTACTAAAAATTAAAATAACCAATAGTTGAGGTACTATTTGTTGAATTATGTCAAATTTTTCACATATCAAAAGTTCAATTATAATAGGAGTCATCTTAAATTCCCTTGTGATTTCACACTAATTAGTTTCCAAATTGATTTTGATTTTATAATTTGTCTTGTATTTTCCTAAATTGTTATACATGGTTGTTTTGGTCCTTTTACATAACCACAAAATCTCATTTTAATTCTAAAAGATTAGGTATGTGTATTAAGATGTTTAGGGAGTGTATATAAAATTTCTTTATAGAATTATAAGTTGTTGCCTTTTTGCCTCAGTTAAATTTCAAATTAAGATTGGACCAAAGAGTACTAGTCACTGGTCTCATTTCTTGAGAAAATCAGTTGACCCCATTACATCCCAAAGTTGCAGCCGTTAACAAACTCTAAATCATAACAAACGTGAAAAACACGAAATTGGTTTGAACTGGTTCATGGTGTTAGCATGATTAGCATGATTGAAGGAGGAAATCACGGGCGTGATTTCCTCCGTGATTTGTGGGGGTAGGTAGGCTAAGATTGTTTATATATAGATTACAAATCAAGTGTAATTGAATTAAGAGTGAAATAAACTTTCTATTTGGTATCAGAGCATTGCTCTGTTCTTTCTGGATTTTTTCCTTGTTTTTTTACGTTTTTAGTTTGAAGCTCGGCTGGTATCCCTTTGTGGAGCACAGCCATCCATAACTCCTTCAATCAACGGAGACTGCCCACACGTTGCGTGGAGCACAGCTGCGTTTAGCCCAACAGAGACTACCCACACGCTGCCCACACGCAGCCCTTTCCTCCTTCAAACCGTCGAGTCACAGCATCGCCACCGTCCGAGCTCACTTCAAGCCGTGATCACCGCTGCTGCTCGCAACCTCCAAGAAACCTCCGGAACTTGCTCGCCACTGCTCGGTACCTCCGCTCGCCGATCTCCGCTGCTCGGAACCTTCGCGCAGGACGACACCCCCGGGCTGACTCGCTACGATGCCGATCCGTCCCTTTCCAAAGTCGAACCCGCCGTCAAGACGTGGACTCTCGTCCCGGTGCTGCCACCGTCGACCCATGAAGCTCCGGTGAAGAAGAGGAGGTCGCAGCAGAGGAGCACGACGACGGAAAATTTGGACGAAAATCCGACCCGGCCCTTATTCGCCCGGCCCGGCCCGGCCCTTATCCATTCGACCCGACCCGAAGACCCGAGACCCGAATTCAACCTGATCCGGTCTGACCTGAATTCTATTATTTTTGGGTTGTCAGTGTAGGTGCACCGACATTGCAGGTGCACCCGAGACAAGTTCAACTCCATTTTTTATTCTATTGTGTTTCCGCTGCATCAATCCTGATCTTTTCTTTTTCAATGGGTTTTGGAGCCGACACAGAGAGTTCTCAGTTCTATTATGTTCCTTGCTCTTATTGTCATGATACTAACTATGCTCGGGCAACATGTTGGAAGCTGTATCCACACCTTAGGCCTAAGCGGTCTAATTATCATCCCAAGGCGAAAGCAGCCATTCAATTCGTCCACAAACCAAATATCTATGGTCTGATTGGACATGATCATCACACAGCAGGAGAAGCAATACATGCCGCATCCATAGCTGTTCGTAGTAAAATTGGTATGGCTTTAAATATTTCTAACTTTGTTTATTTTGATACATGGATTATTGATTCTGGTGCATATGATCATATGACTTATGACAAATCTTATTTTACCGTATTATCTCCTCCACCAGTACCATATGTTACTAATGCTAATGGTGAGGCATTCCCCGTATTAAGGAAAGGGTCAGTTCGCATTACTCCCACAATAGAGCTTCACAATGTGCTCTATGTCCCTGCTTTATCTCATCATTTGATATCAGTTCCCTCATTGAACACTGACGCTAAGTGTTCTGTGACATTTTTTCCTATGTATGTGATATTTCAGGATCTTCTCACCGGGGAGTTAATTGGTCGGGGGTATTTGAGGGGCCGGTTGTTTCATCTCGATCCGACATATGCGGGGGAGAAACCAGGGGCACAATCTCGGACCGCTTTAATCTCCACTTCTGACAAGCTAAGTGAAATTTGGTTATGACATCGTCGCTTAGGGCATCCATCTTTTAGTGTTATGAAAACATCTATGCCTACTTTGTTTATTAGTGTGGATGAGTCACTTTTACGTTGTGAGACATGTGTTTTGGGCAAGAGTCATAGATCTACATATTCCCTTAGTAATTCTCATAAACGTACCCTTCCTTTTGACTTAATTCATTCTGATGTTTGGGGACCCTCTAAAGAGTCTAATGTGTCAGGGATGCGGTATTAATAGTCATTTGTTGATGATTGCACCCGTCTTTCGTGGATTGTTCTCCTAAAAAATAAAGATGAGGTTTTTCCAGCTTTTCGTGCCTTCCATACCTCTGTCCAAACACAATATAATGCCACCTTTCAGGAGTACTTTAACACACACGGGATTATTCATCAAACAACGTGTCCTTACACACCTGAGCAAAATGAGGTTTCTGAAAGGAAAAATCGTCATTTACTTGATATGGCTCGGTGTATTCTTTTTAGTGCCCACATGCCGAAATACCTTTGGGGTGATGCTGTCATTACTTCCGCCCACCTTATTAATCGTCTTCCATCTCGTGTCCTTCAAGGGAAAGTTCCCTATGAGGTGATGCATCTCATGTTTCATTACCCTCTTTTCATAATCTTCCTGCCCGTGTTGCTTTTGTCCATCTTCCACCACATCAGCGTTCTATGTTGGATGCCCGGGCAGTTAAATGTGTGTTTGTTGGGTACGGAGGACATCAGAATTGGTACCGGTGCTATCATCCCCCTACTCGGAAATACTATGTCACTATGGATGTTACCTTTTTTGAAGACATGAGTTATTTTCCCTCTTCTGATACTGCTCTTCAGGGGGAGAATTCATTTTTTGAAGAGTTATATCATGGAGAGGGGGAGACAAGTGAGCTAGTCGATATGGTAACAGGTTCCATTGAGATTACCAATGTGTCAGCCACACAGGCACCACCGGAGGTCGTCACTCTAGAGATTCAGGCACCAGAAGCTGCCCCTCATGTCTCCCGTACAGCTGTTTATACCCCTGACCAATGCTCTCCTAGTACAGAAGATCACTCATCTGAGGTTAGTCATCCTATTGGGACCAATACTAGTGAGGCTAATAGTAGACAATATGTCTTGCCAAATAGGTCTACTCGGGATCAGCCAACAAAAAAGTATGAACCCACTCTTCAGGCTAAAGCTAAGTATCCTGTGGCAAATTTTATGTCTACTAAAAGGTTGTCTAAGTCATATGAATCATTTGTTAATCAAATATCTACTGTATCATTACCTAACAAAGTGCAAGTTGCATTGGGAGATCCAAAATGGAGGAAAGCCATAGAGGAAGAGATGGAAGCATTACAAAAGAACAATACTTGGGAGCTTGTATTTCCACCACATGGCAAGAAGACTGTAGGATGTCGTTGGGTATTTATAGTGAAGCATAATCCAGATGGGTCAGTAAGCCGATATAAAGCACGCCTAGTAGCAAAAGGATTCACCCAGACATATGACATAGACTATGATGAGACATTTGCACCTGTTGCAAAGATAAACACTATTCGGGTATTGCTCTCTCTTGTTGCTAGCTTAAATTGGCCACTCAAACAGTTCGATGTTAAGAATGCATTCCTTCATGGAGAACTTACAGAGGAAGTGTACATGGATATTCCGCCTGGATATGTGGCCGCTTCTCCAAGTAACTTTGTTTGCAGATTAAGAAAGTCTTTGTATGGTCTTAAACAGTCACCTTGTGCTTGGTTTGGAAGATTCTCACAATTCATGAAGAAAATTGGCTACATACAGAGTAATTCAGACCACACATTATTTCTCAAACATCAACAAGGGAAGGTAACAACCCTAATTATATATGTTGATGATATGATAGTTATTGGGAATGATACTGTTGACGTGAATAGATTATAGAAACAGCTAGCCACAGAGTTTGAGATGAAGGACCTAAGTACACTCAAGTACTTCTTGGGCATTGAGGTAGCCCGGAGAAGTGATGGTATCTATATGTGTCAAAGGAAGTACATCCTTGATCTATTAACAGAGACATGTATGTTGGATTGCACTCCCATTGATACTCCTATTGAGCAGAACCATCGGTTAGAAGAATATCCAGATCAAATTCCTACTGACAAACCTCGTTATCAAAGGCTAGTTGGACGCCTGATTTATTTATCACATACCAAACCAGATGTTGCATATGCAGTAAGTGTAGTGAGTCAGTTCATGCATAATCCCATTATGGACCACATGGATGCTGTTGTAAGGATTTTGAGGTACTTGAAGTCAGCTCCAGGGAGAGGAATAATGTTCTCTAATCACAATAATATCCTTGAAGTTTGTGGCCTCAAAGATGCAGACTGGGCTGGAAATATTACAGATCGGAGATCCACATCAGGGTACTTTACATTTGTTTGGGGTAATCTTGTTACATGAAAGAGTAAGAAACAAAAAGTGGTAGCTCGATCTAGTGCTGAGGCAGAATACAGAGGTATGGCTCAGGGAGTCTACGAAATGTTATGGCTTAGAAATTTGCTACAAGATTTGGGGATTAACCCTAAGTGTGCTATGCAGCTGTACTGTGACAACAAGGCGGCTATTGATATTTCACATAATCCTGTGCAACATGATCGTACAAAACATGTGGAGGTTGATCCTCACTTTATAAAGGAGAAGCTAGATGCGTAGATCATCAATTTTCTTTTTGTTCCTACAGAAGAGCAACTTGCCGATATGCTCATAAAAGAAGTGTCTAAGAAGGTTTTTTATGACTCACTTAGTAAGTTGGGCATGGTCGATGTGTATGCGCCAACTTAAGGGGGGTGTTAGCATGATTAGCATGATTGAAAGAGTAAATCACGGGTGTGATTTCCTCCGTAATTTGTAGGGGTAGGGTAGATAGGCTAAGATTGTTTATATATAGATTACAAATTAAGTGTAATTGAATTAAGAGTGAAATAAACTTTCTATTCATGATAATATCAAGTCAGCCTTTATATTCCCATTACTCCATATATCGATACAAATACATACCAATTCACAAACATAGACAAGTGGAGACTGCACGATATGCTATCGAAGTCCGGTCACCTCCTCCCGCGGTTCAAGTTCTCCGACTTGACTCACCCCGGCTCCATCATTGTCATTGGAGATTGCGCGATATACTTATCCTTATCGAAGTTCGAGTCGTACGATGACCTCCACCTCCTCCTGTTTTGCCTCGATGCCTTCCACGTCGACTGGCATTGTCTGGCTGCGTCTCTTTCCAATTTAGAGAGAGAGAGAGAGAGAGAGAAGAAATCAGATTTGGAGAAGAGAGAGATGTGGTAGTAGATATTCTGGTATTTTACCTTAACAATAATTGAAATTGGCACATAAAATTGAGTTGGTCACGTTTTTAAGGATTTATGTTTATTTGGTCATTTTCCCTAGAAAAAATTACAACCCTAGACTCCAGGAAAACTAAAGATCTCATCCTACATGGTATCATTTTTTTTCTTTCCTTTGTTCTAAAATATATGAAAAAGAACACAAATTCTAAAATCTAAGCAAGTTCTAAGGAGAAACCAATTAAGTAGAAAAATATGAGATAGGGAAAAATGTTACTTACCAACCAAGAGTGGCAAATGCAACTGGAAGTAAGAGGGCTTGAAAACCAATTCCAGAGAAAAGTAAATGGAAGGTGACGGAAAAGATATTCCCATTCCTGGATTCTGTAATGGGCAGCCAAGCTTCTAAAGGACTGAGTTCACCACCATCACCTGGGTCTCTCCAGTTTGTACCATCTTCTTCTTCTCTTCCACAAGGAAGACCGGTTGTGATGGGATTGACTTGAGCAGATTCTGATGAGCTTCTGATACTGAAGCTGTGATAGGAATGTCCCCTTGTTAACTCTCCCCTGCAATCTGTTCCCACGACCATCACCTCTTCCATATCTATCTGCAGTTTCCTCAGATGCCTTAATTAGTTGCTGTGAAATTAAGAGAAGCCAGTTTTATAACAGCCTAACATGTGTACTCTTGTGCAAAAACAGTTCTGTAAGACTTGATCAAAAAGAAAAAGAGGAAAATAAAGGATTAATAGAAGTTTTTTTTAAGAAAAAAGGAACGTCCGAGTTTTCTTTCACCTTTCCATTTTGGCAACGGAGCATCAAGCCCTATAAGAGCTGATTAAAGAAACTAAACAGAGAGAGGGAACATGAAAGTCGCATTGTCAATATTACCAAATTGTAATGGAGAAACCAAAAATGAAGAGAAAACAAAAGCGTTCACAAAACAAGGCGAGGAATAGTTGCATCTTTTATTGATATAGCCCTCACTACTACAAAGTTCCCCATTTTTTTTGGTTAACAAAGTTCCCCATTAGACACTGATACTAAGATTCCCTATTGGGGGAAAATGGGGGCAATACATACTGATAAGGCTAGGACCGGTATGGGACGATATGAGATTGTGCTCATACATATACCATACTGATTTTATATTTCGGTATTGGTATTTTTAACCTCAATATCGAACTAAACTGATACTGTTCGGTTTCGGTATGGTTCGGTACCTTTTTTGGTACTAAATTGGCAAATTCCACAAGACATACATATGCATCATTCATTACACTAACTAGGATCAATATGAACATAATTCACATAAAAGATACAATTGACACACTTCACACTTTCACAAAGCTGAAAGATACAAACTGAGAGCAGTTCATATAGCTGCATATACTTCTGCACAAATTGAAAGTTTTACACTATACAAATTCATATTTCTGCACAAAGAAAGTAGATACAAAACCCAAGCTCCTTCGATTTGAAACGAACACGAACTCAAACCATAACCCAAAGAAAGTAAAACCCAAAACCCAAGTTGCATATATGATTCATACTTTCAGAGTTTTCAGTGAAGAATTTGAGATTGAGTTAAGGCTTACCTTCAGTTTTCCCATCAAGATTCTAAGAGACTGCGATTGAGACTTGATATTGAGAGTGAATGGCAAAGTCAGTGTTGAGAGTGAAAGACGAAGACACGAAGTGAAAGAATGAAGTCGCGATGAATGGAGACGATGAGTTTTCGATGGAATGAGTTCGGGTATATGGGCTTTTGTGAACCCTAAACCCCCTAAAAAAAGGGCTTTTATAGTTTCGGTACAGTTCAATATATTCAGTATCAGATTTAATGAAACCGACCCGTCCTGATTATATGCTTCCAGTATCAGTATTGGTTTGGTATCATAATTTTTTACCGATTCATCCCGTACCGTTAGGATTTGGTACGGGACGAACGGTTTCAATACCATTTTTTCGGTACCAACTCCCAGCCCTACATACTGATATCAGTGTGTAATCTCATTAGCACCCTTGCAGCCACTAATAAAATATCAGTGTCCTATATAAGAGGTGCTAATGGGGTAATACACACTATTAATTTTACAGTGGCATGCTTTAACTAAAATCAGGTTCCATCGAAAACAGTGCCTAGCCACTAATATCAGTGTGAGTGCTTCAAAAATGACACTGTCACCAGTGGCAAAGTAACAATGAGTTTTTTTTTTTTAAAGTGTCAATAGGCACCTTTCTAAATTCTGTTATACAGTATAACCAAAAACTAAATAATAGTAACAAATATACATAACCCTCAAAATGTAAACACATGATATGATAAATTCTTCCCAGGTCTCCAACTGTCTTTGAAACACCACTTTTTCTAAGCAAATGCAACATGTGTCTGATACCTGAAAAAGAATCAAATAATTAATCAGTTCTAGCTATCTGAAAGTCTTAGATAATTAAATTATGTTGCAAATGTTACTTGTTAAAAATTCAACACGCAATCATGAACGTGGTACATGTAGTGTTCTAAAAAGCGGTCTAAGCAGCCGCCTAGGCGCTAGGAGGTCACTCACCGCCACGCTTTTTGCCTCGGCGGCCATCTGTGGCATTTTGTGAATTAGGCGGCCGCCTAGGCGGTCCTAGGCGGTCTTATTTAGTCCTATCAGTCCTAGGCGGCCTTATCAATCCTAGGTGGTCAACCATCATTTTGACATTAAAGAAAACCTAAAAGAGGCCGCAGCTCTCACTCTTTGTCTATTTTCCGAAAACCTAATCTCATCAACAGAAGAAGAGGAAAGAAATATGAATATTAAGTTTGAGTCCGATATTGAATGAGTTAGGAAATAATTTGAAGAAAAAGAAATTGAGATTTGGTATTATTGCATTTGTTTCATTATTTATCTTTTCTTCAAATACTTTTTATGGACTTTATACTTAAGTTATGTGAATTTAGACTATTTTACGTATTTTTAAAATTAATATTAAACATCATTATATATTTTTGATCATTAAAATATTTTAAATACATGTATAAAAATAAATAAATATTTAATAATTCGAAACCGCCTAGACGCCGCCTAGGAGACCGCTTAACCGTCTAGGCTAGGAGGTGACTGTCCGCCTACATACCGCCTAGTGCTTTTTAGAACCTTAAGTACATGTACGACCATTTCATTACAATCGAGGGCGATCCACATGAAACAAGGATATATATGCATATGTCATAGGCAATGTAAAACCTCCAAGCAGAGGTGCCAGGCTTACCATTTAGGAATGGAAAGGTCACCGCTGCAAAGAATGCCAATTTTTCCAAACAAACACGAATAGTTACTCAAAGCCATCTTGCACACCGCTTGTTCTTCCTCATAGTGTACTTAGAATCCAAGTTTGTCAAAGACTACCATGCCATAAATTTGAAATGTGCTTGACCAGTGTATTATTACAAGAACGCAGATCAATCCCAGAACAAACCTTGAGGTATATGTTATTTGTCCACGTAGTTGCGAAGCGGATGGGAGCGCTTAATTAATATTTCTAAGAACGATGAGGAGGGAGTCTGCGTATAATCAAAGGCTCTAATAGCGAGTTGGAGGTAGCTACAGTATCAGATTCGTGTGGTAGTACGAGGAACCGTATAGTGTAGATTTGCCCTGCAAACGCTAATACCAAGCATATACGATATCCCCATGCCCTGCAGACCCATATATTAATGGACTGTTATTAACTAGTTTGCATGATCGTTGTTATGTCAATATATTACGTAATACGTGCATATGTATATGTAGATATATTTAGCAAAGGATGTATTATTACTAATCATTATATGCAGTGGTACGTCGGTACGACCAACCGAAGTGAGGGTTGCAAAATGATTCCATCAAGTAGAAGTTTATGTTGGGCAAGCCCATCCCTGCCTACCTAATATAATGTGAAGTATCTTCGTGCAACACGTACATGTATAATTTAATACAGTGCGCGCATTTCAGTTTTAAGATTGATACAATGATACTGTACATATATATACACTTAATTAGTCGTAGTAACAAGATAATTTCTTAACATGCAGTACGTAGTACGTGTACAACTCTAGACTATATATACTTGGATTATTGAAGTTAATGTAGTTTTAACTAGGACCTTTCTTAGGATAAAGAGCAAGGGACCTAACCGGAAACTATGACATCAGGTTCAATAAGTTTATTCGAATTTATTTTTATCTCTATTAATTAAGACAATTCCCTATATGAAACTGCCACTACTAGCTATTCGGGCAATGGGCACGGACTCATTGGGGATGACTTGAAGATCTATCCCTATATTTACTAATAGGCTAAAATGAGGACGGCTAGGATTTTTCTGACCCAATGAAAGAAATAGCGACGATAACTGTCTCGATCAAATCGTTGTTACTCAATTAAAATGTAAAATAATGAACTTGTTCGTGCCCATTTAGAACAAACATTAAATTCCTAAAGACAATATGAGAGGAATGGGTCAAAACTAACTGAGTCTACCTTCTAGCCCCAGAAATATTAACGAGCTAAATTGAGATCATACGGTGACTATTTTATTATCTCAATAATTATTAAAGTGAATGCTCAAGTTTTTGCTTCAGAATTTTGGATCAAGTAAATTTATTTGACAAAAGCATAGAATTCAATTATACATTAAGACAAGAACGTAGGAATTTTCGACGAACTTTATGGATACTTAAGCAATTTTATATGATCTTACGAAGTACGGAAATATAAGAAGTTATTTGGGAAATCTGAATTTGTAGCGGTGCAATCTCAACCGTTGATTTAGATCGACAAATTTAGGCCGTCCATCCTTATTTTTTTGAGGCCTTTAGCCCATTATCCGGAGGGGAGGGGGGAACTCTCTCTCTCTCTCTCTCTCTCTCTCTCTCTCTCTCTCTCTCTCTCTCTCTCCTTTTGAACCCAGAAACACCATCACCCTTCCTCGTCGTGCGCCACTGTCGTCCGGCCGGCTCAGGCCTCACCACCATCGCCATTCAAACCCTCATTTCATTCTCTTTAAAACTTATATCTTGCTTGTAGCATTAGAGCCATTTTGTCTCAGATCGAAAATTGGGGCCAATGTGTGTTCTTAGAGTTTCTGGCGACATTTTTGAGCTCCAGCTGGCGTATGATCCCATGTAGATTCACCCTCTGCTTGAATTACTTTCGAGTAATTTGGGGGCAGGGTGTGTCACCAACAGTAATTAAAAGTACCCTAATTAATTGTGGAATGATATGAAGAATAAGTTAGAGATTCCTTTTGAAAAGAAGAATAATAATAAAGACATAACTTTTTCCAACTCAAGAGGATGCTATGAAGTTATTTCAAACTAGGCTATTTGGGCATATCATCTTCATCCCACCATTCCAGAGGTAAGGGGTTTATACCATCAAGCATGCATTTTTATATATTGATGTCGATCTAATTTCTCTGATATGGTGGATTTGGATTTGATCAGCATTCTTATCCAGATCTGATGATCATTGATGATACTGAGATATAATATGTGAGGGGAATTTGAATAAGATGGTGAACTCCTTCATGAATCTCTAGTGAGTGACTTATATTTCTCTACATGTGTTTGATTCACTCCTTCATGTTTCATATTTGTATCAATTATTCCTCTGGGTTGGCTTCATAGTTGGATTGAGATAACCTATATTCTATTTATTTCAAGATTGATAGGGTGCATGATTACTAGTAGTAGCTGGGTTAGCTTCATACTCTCTTTTGCAGCCATGATGTTTTGTCACAGCCCCGAAATTTCGAATGATAAAAATTCGAATTCGTAGTCATGACAACACTAAAACAATCTCAAATATATTGAAATCATCTTATAATAACAGTGTATTGAAACTGAGTCCACAGCACAACTCAGTCGACTTGAATAATACATAACTAGTTTATATCTCAGTATTATAACCAATGGAAATGTAAAATTCACTCAATCCTCACCACAAATAGAAGAAAGAAATCTTCAGAGTAAGCCATCTGAATCTGCTAATCCCCACCTGCAGAACTATCCCCTACACCATCAAATTGGTGCACTGTGATTGTAAACACAAACCAGGTAAGCTTTTCAGTCCGTATGAGTAAACCAACAGTATACCATACATCACATACAAAAGAAATATGACAGATAACATTTAAAGACAACGTACTCATGTGACACTGGGCAACCCATCTGTTACCCAATATCATTTAAAAATATGTGTAATCATGAGACACTGGGCAACTCATCTGTTACCCAAAATCATTTTAAAACATGGGTACTCATGATACCTAGATACCCATATGTTACCCCTCATGTAGTACACCGACATATACTAGGCAACACATCTGTTACCCAATATCATTTAAAATATGGGTACTCATGAGACCCAGGTACCCATATGTTACCCCTCATGCAGTACACCGACAGACACTGGGCAGCTCATCTGTTACCCAATATCATCGAAAAACATGGGTACTCATGAGACCCAGGCAACCCATCTATTACCCCTCATGCAGTACACCGGCAGACAGACTAGAGCTCTAACTGAATCGTAACCGACACTTGGCCAAGATTTAGTTCCAATTACTGCCAACAACGTCTGATGATCAGAAAACATTTTAACAAGACTCAATGTTAAAACCACGTATAATATAAGAATCCACACATGTTATTGTACTACAACCAAGCGACTCTTCACAACAATATAAATATAGTCACCACAATATAATCTCTTTTTTGAAATAAAAACGTAACATTATATAATATAGCAACCCATATATATGTATCGTATTTACCATTTTTGTACACATACACAACCCACTATATTATATAGATGTCACAGTTCACTCTTTTTAATAATTCAAACATATAAGTCACCGTCAAGGGTAAACTTGTCATATTGAGATTTACTCATATTCACCACAGTCCATAATCACTAAAACCTTTTAAAATCATTTATTAAAATAACGTTTTAAACCGTAGATGATCAAGTTCACGTAATTTAAACTACAACATATTTTTAGAACAATTTTTTTATAAGCTAGTGATGCAATGACTATGTTAACAACTCAAACTAAATTCAATAATTATAACACTACTTCAATCATGATGATCATTGTCAGGTTTACTCACCTTATTTCCTGCGTGCAACCTCCACGACACCGAGAGCAATTCTCTCACTCGTTTCGTCGTCACCTAATAGCATGATAAAAACCTTAGAAAACGATACGTAAAATCTCAGGTGACGATTTTCATTACAGATGAACACTATTCATGAAACATTGTTCATGCGCCGCCCGTTTTTTGACAACCACCAATGACCACCATATTTCACCACCACAATCTAAATGACATTCCTAACAACTTTCTAATTCACCACAAAGTCCAAAGCCGAGCCTAACCACTTCAATTTAACAAAAACCGAAAAGCCCCAATTTAAAACCTAGGATATCTTTTCTTCGATTCTCCTAGCACAAAACGATTTGGGTTAAATCTTTTGGAGGGTTTGTAGTATGGAAATAGACCTTCAAAATGGGACAAAAATCTCACCGATTGGTGGCCGGAGGAGGGAGATCCGGCGAGGTGAAGTTCGGCGAAACTGTGCACTTTCAGAGGAACTTTCGGGATTAACCGCTTCCAAACGGCGGCGAGATGGCGGGTGGTGCTGCCACCAATCGACAAGGGACGCAGTATCCTTCCAAACGGGACCGGTGCGCCGGTCTATGGTGGCCTGACGACGGAGATCCGGTGGCCCAAAGTCGGCAGCTCGAAACGAAAAAATCTGAGTTTTCGGGTGAACAATACCCGATCCGAACTTCTGATTTTTGTCCCCCCTTTTCTCTTTAATTCCCTTATTTATACTATTTTCCAAAAATGTCTAAATACCTTGTGATTCGTAATTTCTTCATATGAACTCCGATTTAAGCGTGCCACGTGTTCACGAATTCATATTAATGAACTCTAGGACTTTCATGAATAAAGTTTTATGAGATTTATAACTCTTGACCGCTCACAGTAACGTTTCTGAGTATAAAATCGCTCGAACACTTTCGTTTTCTCCCTCGTACTATATAACCAGATCATCACCAATTTAAATATCTCTGAACAATAATTAGAAAATTATTATAAATTTCCGAGATATTACATGTTTTCTCATAAACAAAGAAGGGTATTCATCAGATACTTCGATTGAACTTCCTGAAGCAAATTTTTTGCTCAATTAAAGTTTTTATTAGTTTTTTTTGTTGCAATTTAATGTCTTTGTTCTAACTACTTAGAACCTATATTAAGCAAATCCAGTGGTCTCATTGAAGTTGAATTGTAGAGCAGATGCAATTGAAACTGTGATAGAACACCACACTAATTTCGTGAATACCAGAATTTTGTAGATCTAATAGCAAAGCGGGAATAAACCGGGGACATTTTGCTAAACTAATATTTATTTATTTTTGATCAAAAATTATAAATTGGGGATGGACCAACACGTGATAGTTTTCAAGTGGTGGTGCCAAAATGGGCACATACAGCTAATTCCCTCCCTAAAATGTACCCAAACCAAAATGGGGATGGTACAAATAGAGACTGACATATTTTCCTCCCCAACCATCAATAGGGACTGACTATGTCCCTTATAACATCAGTAGAGATCGAATGTTGTCTGTCCCCATAGTCCTTAGTAGTGTGTCAAGCATCCTATGTCATTCTTGCCCCTTTTAATAATTATCTAACCAAAACATGGATGAAATAAATAAAGGATAGTAAATATAAAAAAAATCAGGATTTAAGCCTTGCATTTAATTATGTGAATTTGGCCTCTTTCCAACTATTTTACGTCTCCAATGGTTGTTGAGTATATCAAAAAGCTCCTCAATGTTAGGATAGTAGTTTTGAGAAAAAAAATATAAATTAAAATATACACATCAAAATAAAATAAAAACAAATCGACATACGAGTAGTGAGTGTAATATACTATGTCAAAACTGCTTTAGACATCATTCATTGGATAGTGGATAAGCAAATCACCGTTAAGTGAACACGCCCAAAATGTTCAATCAGCACTTATGTGAGTATATGATGTCTGGAGATTGTGATTCCATGAGGATTTCAACGATTGGCTACTATATGTTAAAACTTTCGAATCTCAGACACCACTTATCGAATAAATGTTATTTGAATTAAAATGATGAATTCAAGTAAACTTCAATTATTAATTAATTGTTGCCTGATTAAAATTATCAAATTATTCAAACAACACAAGAATATAAGTGGGGTTTGACCCAAATGAGTGTTAATCAATTAGACAACATTTGTTAACAAGTGCTCTCTGAACCAAAAGATATAACAAGTCAGACAACATATATCATGTAAGTGTTGTTTGAGATATTAGGGTTAGAAACTACTGACGCACACTAAAGATTTAGGTGCAATATTTCCCTCCATTCTCTTATCCAAAATTCCCAACACTTCGACAAATTCAACCCTAAAACACAACTTGCCAAAAATTGAGCGCCTAATTCTCTCTCTCATTAATTCTCTTACCTAAAATTCCCAACACTTTAGACAAGTTGGACCCTAAAACATTTACTCTATCTGAAACTCTCAGCGCACTTATTCTAGCTCTCACACAACAATTTGTAAAACTCTCAGCTCTCAAAACCCGTGCGCATATCTCATTCAAACAAAACTCACACCTCTCATTCAAACAAAACCCTATGGATTAGCCCAAATTCTAGATTTATTCCATGGATTAGGTTGAATCTTATTTCTTATTCCTTGTATTACGACTTAATAAGGTGGGTATATGCACGTCGGTTTAGGATTTTCTTCTAATATTGGGTGTTTGTTTTTTTAATTGAAGCTTTTATGTATTAAGGTTTTAGGCAATTATTTTGAAATTAGGGATATGGGTTTAGTTGATTTCTATATGGGTTCTTCCAAGGTGGGGTTTTCTTAGAAATTGGGGATATTTCTCAAATTCTTTTGAAATTAGGTTTAATGGATATGAGTTTTGAATAATGTATATATGTATGGGTTTAATATCTTGCTTTGCTATTGTTGGTAGTAGGGAGTTAAAGGTTGTACGTAGTAGCTATACTGGTAGGAAGTGAAACTTGGATCAGATCTACTGTGCTGAAGTTGAAGATTTTTGTGTTGGTAAGTTGTATATAAATATTTACTGAATTTTAATGAATGTTGTTGTGCTGGTTTTGATGAATGTTGTTTTGCTGGTTATTAACTTGTGTATTATTGAATTTATGATCAGTTAGTGTTGATTTATGTGTGAACTAGATTAACTCTAGGTGTGGTTGATGTCTGAACTTTATTAATCACCTATTTTAGTGGCTGATTTTGGACTGTGTGATATATATATATATATATATACATATACATATATATATATATAGACACACACATATACTTGTAGATACAACATTGATAAATCATGGATGAAGTTCTTTAGAGCTTCATACTGGACTTAATGAATTTTTAGACTTAGATTTTTCAAATGCAAGGGATAAAACAAATATATGTTGTCCATGTATAAAATGTTTTAATGGAGATAGTTATAGTATTAGAGTTGTTAAGGACCATATAACGTTGAGCTATACCAATTGGACATGGCATGGTGAATCTATTGCCATGAATGACAACATAGTAGAAGCAGATTAATCTGCATCATCTAGTGAAAATCAATCAGATTGTGGGATGGGAAAGATAATGCAGATTGTTGGGAAGGTGAGAATGAAGAGGATTCAAGTGATAGTAACGAGTTCTTAAAGTTTGTGGAGGATGCAAACCAGCCTTTGTACCCGGGATGTACAAATACTACAAAGTTGAATGTTGTGGTTAAAGTGTTCAATTTGAAGGCAAAGCACAGAATGTCAGACGCTTATTTTTTAGACATGTTGAACCTCTCTATTCGTTACTACCTAAAGATAATGTGATGTCTGAGTCAATATATCAAGCTAAAAAGTCATTGGCTGGATTGGGTTGGGTTATGAAAAGATTCATGCTTGTTTGAATGATTGCATTTTGTATAGACGGGATCATGCAGAAGTATTAGAGTGCCCCACATGTGGTGAGTCAAGATGGAAATAAGGAAGAGATGAATGTGAGAAGTTTGGAGTGCCTCATACATTATTGTGGTACTTTTCACTAATTGCAAGATTCAAGCGGATGTTTCAATCGCCGAGGACAACTAAGGATTTGACTTGGCGTGCCAATGATAGGAAAATAGATGAGATGTTGCGGCATCCAGCATATTTGCCTTCTTAGAAGTTAGTGGATATAAAGCGGTCTGAGTTTGGTGCTGAACTTATAAATCTTAGGCTAGCTCTTTCTACATATGGGTTTAATTCACATAGCAGTTTGAGCAGTAAATACTCGTGTTGACCTATTATTCTTGTTGCATACAACCTTCCTCCGGAGCTTTGTATGAAGAAGAAATACATGATGCTGATATTGTTTATTTTCAGACCAAAACAACCGTGAAATGATATTGATATCAATTTGCAACCATTAATAGATGATCTGAAGCTACTATGGGATGAGATTAAAAGGTTGTATGACGTTGCTCGAAATGAAATATTTACCCTTAGGACAGTCCTACTTTGGACTGTTAACGATTTTCCTGCATATGCAAACTTATCAGACAATTATATACACGGGTATAATGCTTATCCAGTATGTGTCGATGAAACCCGACCAAATCGGATCAAATATAATAGGAAAATGACATTAATGAGGCATCACCGGTTTTTGACAAGACATCATCCATATTAAAAGCAAGCTGTTGCTTTTGACAATACCATTGAGGAAGATATTGTGCGCGTTTGGGGAAGCTTATAAGCTCCTTAGCTTATAAGATGAGGAGAATACCCGTTTGGTAAAAGCATAAAGAACTTACTTATCTTAAAAGCCTAAGTCATTTATGAGGAATAAGCAAAAGTGAGTGACTCCTTCCTTATGATTATAAGTCACCGCGTTTTCGTTTCGGGAATTAAGTGAACTTCAAAAATGACATTGGGTACCCTTGACTATAGCTGAAAATTACTAACTTACCAATATAAAAGCTCAGATAAACAGAAAACTTACCTGCAGAGCGCCTCCATTTCTCTTGTATTTCGTGGTAGTCTCCTGGTGTGCCTCCATTTTTCAGTTCTCCTTTCCATCTTTGAGGTTTGCAGCTGCTCAAGAGGTAAACAACTTATTTCTCCCCCTTGTTCCTCATTTCTTCTCTTTTTGTTTCTGGGTTTTGATTAGTGATTGAAATTATATATGTGTGAGATCTAGTGTTTCTGTCTTTGAAATTGAATTTCTTTACAAGTGTACTACTCTATTGTATATCATTCTTGAAAATGATACAAAATAATTCCATCAGATGTACTCTATAATATAGTCAAGAAGTTTGTAATTGTAATGGTGATTGTATATAGATTCATATCTACTCTAATTGATTCCTCTACTTGTCCTCTTTTTTTTAGGCATCATAGAATTCTAGGTTATAGGATCATCATCAGCAAGTTTAATCCTCTTACATTTAAGCTTGTACAGTTGAACATATAAACATGGCAACACACACACACACAAATAAGAAATGAGAGCTAACTTTTCACCAATTTGGAGAGGAACCAGCTGCTCTATAATATACTATTAATAAATTGTTATTCTGCTGTGGAATTTGGTTTGTACTACTTCCAATAGTGAATAGAGAGAGAAAGAGAGAGAGAGAGAGAGTAGAAACAATGTAAACATTGGCATTACAGTTTGTTGTGTTCAACTAGAAGATTACCAGAAATTGTATGTTTAGTTTGTTTAGAGCAACTCTAATAGAGAGGTCAAATTTTGTTGTTACTAAAGTTTACTAGAGGTAGTAAACTTCTACTGGGGGTATTAAACTTGAAAAACAGTATTTCTAAAGGCCATAACACACCTTAAAACGGAGAAAAATCAACTTAGATGCAAAAAAATAAAGTTTACTGGGGTTAGTAAAAATTTTACTAAAGTTTACTAGAGGTAGTAAACTTCTACTGGGGGTATTAAACTTGAAAAACAGTATTTCTAAAGGCCATAACACACCTTAAAATGGAGAAAATCAACTTAGATGCAAAAAAAATAAAGTTTACTGGGGTTAGTAAAAAATTTACTAAAGTTTACTAGAGGTAGTAAACTTCTACTGGGGGTATTAAACTTGAAAAACAGTATTTCTAAAGGCCATAACACACCTTAAAACGGAGAAAAATCAACTTAGATGCAAAAAAATAAAGTTTACTGGGGTTAGTAAAAATTTTACTAAAGTTTACTAGAGGTAGTAAACTTCTACTGGGGGTATTAAACTTGAAAAACAGTATTTCTAAAGGCCATAACACACCTTAAAATAGAGAAAATCAACTTAGATGCAAAAAAAAATAAAGTTTACTGGGGTTAGTAAAAATTTTACTAAAGTTTACTAGAGGTAGTAAACTTCTACTGGGGGTATTAAACTTGAAAAACAGTATTTCTAAATGCCATAACACACCTTAAAACGGAGAAAAATCAACTTAGATGCAAAAAAATAAAGTTTACTGGGGTTAGTAAAATTTTTACTAAAGTTTACTAGAGGTAGTAAACTTCTACTGGGGGTATTAAACTTGAAAAACAGTATTTCTAAAGGCCATAACACACCTTAAAATGGAGAAAAATCAACTTAGATGCAAAAAAATAAAGTTTACTGGGGTTAGTAAAAAATTTACTAAAGTTTACTAGAGGTGGTAAACTTCTACTGGGGGTATTAAACTTGAAAAACAGTATCTCTAAAGGCCATAACACACCTTAAAACGGAGAAAAATCAACTTAGATGCAAAAAATTAAAGTTTACTAGGGGTAGTAATCAGCTCCATGGTCCACTTAATCAGCTCCATGGTCCACTTAATTACTAGAGTTTTGGCTGTTTCATAATATAAGAACACTAATATAGATCATCATAGTTCATATGTGCTATGCATATTTGTGTACTATATAAGAACAACTAACGTACTGGACCAAAATGAAGAACACTAAGATACTTGAACATCAACCATGTACAAATTAGATATATACATGTACAAATTTATATATGTTTGTATGTTTCATGTTAATTTATGTCAATCCTCATGTGTTATATAGATGGGATCAGCCGTATGGAATCCGGTATTAGTATACCTACTTTGTGACTTAGTTATCAAGGAGGTGGAGGCTAATAATCAACCAAATAGTCATTTGAGCAAAGAAGTGAAGATTGTTATTGCAACCATGACTCTTCATAATTATATAAGAAGACATGCAAATCGTGATGCCTATTTTGTTCGTTGGGCAGAAATGGTGGTTGACATACCAAATGATGAGGTAGAGATGGATCATGATGGAGGGGAAAATGAGCATGGTCATGATGCACGGGAAATTGAAGCAATAAGAAATGAAATCACTCAAAGTTTGATGAGTGCGCGTATAATATGAAATTATTTGATGCAAATGAAATATATATATATTGTTATTTGGTTTTGTAATTTAGTTGAATGTGTTAAGATATTTTTAATATTATTTGTGTCAATGACAAATGTGTTTTGTTATTAAGTATAAGAAAACATAGAACATTTATTAATTTTACTTGAAGTCAATGAGAAAGTAAAAATTAAAATACTAATGTAAAAGGGTAGTGATAGATAAAAAAAGAAGTTAAAAATTCATATTGTATTTGCAAAGAATCAAGAAAGAAAATATACTCTTGGAAAATAAAAAAAATATTTTAAATTATTTGGTGTCCAAAATTGTCATTATACAAATACAAAGCATAAGCCAGTTTAAGTTTGCCAAACACTCTGCACAACTTATGCCACTAAAAGTCACTTAAAAAAGCCAGTTTACCAAACAGTCAGCTACCTAACTTATCAGAAACTTATTCTCAGAAATAAGTATAAGTCAACTTATCTTATAAGTCACAGCTGCGCCAAACACACCCATTGCCCCTTCACCATTAACTCAAAAGGATGTGTTGTCAAGAGTTGAAGGTCTAGACATGAAATTTGGGAACATAGTCCCAAAGGCCCGATTCAAGCATGCTAAAGAAAGAATATATTGAAAGAAAAAAATCAGTTTTCTTTCAACTTTGTTACTGTAAGTATCTTCCACATAGACATTTTTGATGTGATGCTATAATTGGTACACTACTGAACATTAAAGGGATGACTGATATCCATATCAGACCTGAGTTGGCACCTACAAATGGGGTAAAAAAGGCTAAGTTGCCTTTAGGTAGTGGGAATTTGATGGTTGAGGAGAAGTGAGTTGTGTATAGTTCCTTTTATGATATGAAAGTCCCCGTGTGCTTCCCACCATCATTTTTTGACATGTTGATCCATTTGACTGTTCATCGGGTTAGATATGTAAAGTTTTGTGGTCAAGTGCTTTTCCTATGGATGTATCCCTTTGAGAGGTACATGAAGGTCTTCAAAGGGTATGTTAGAAACCATTAATATCGGAAGGGGTGTGTATTGTTGAAAATTACTTAGTGGAAGAGGCAATGGAGTTTTTTTTGCAAAATGTGCGTTGGGTGAAGAAACAACTACTGTTGGAGTCTCATCAAGGAGCATAACTGTACTGTGTGATGGGTTCAAGCCGAGTTTCCTCTCCTTGATTCTCGCCTCTTTCCCGATCCGATACACCTTGTTTTTACTTGTTATCTTGTTATGTTGAATTTGCTTTTGTTCTTCCTTGATTACAATGTTGTTGAATTTTGTGATGTGTCAGTATCTTTTCAGTATTAGGGTCGAATACTTGTGGGTACCCTGTCCGCTGGGTATTTTTGCCATCCCTAGGTGGATTGATTATATTATATGTGGCAATCTCGATGAAGATGTATATAAAAGACTTACACCTAGCACACCTTTGTGTATTACGAAACACTGAAGACACAACACCATACTTCAAGTATGCTATCTTCTTATCTAAATAGCCTACTATCTTGGACCTTTTAAATATGTATTTTTCAGATATGATACCAACTAATTTAGTTCTTGTTTTGTACTTAGTGAGGATATAGAGTTTTTAAAGGCATCTTTTCCTGCTCACGTGAGAAATAGCTAACAGATAAACAGAATGAAACATTTGCAGATTGGATAAAGGAGATGGTATGTTCCTATTTGCACACATATCTACCTCTATTTTGCTGATGGATTTTGATTAATCACAATTGCACTTTATTAATGTCAACTTCATTAGTTTAGGTTTAGGTTTTTTGAGTTGTATGCATTAGTATAATTTGTGCCTTATGTTGTTGCTTTTGCCTAAGTTATTGAAACTTGACCTCCTATATTTGGGAGTAGGTAGTTTCACACATAAATACACATAATCATACTTAAGTGATTCAACCAACAAGTTTTTGGCGCCGTTGCCGGGGATTGAGGTAAAACTTAATTCCTATTAGGTTTCTAAGGGACTAGAGAAGCTTTTTTTTTCTAGTTTACTTTTTTTTTGTTTATGTTTAATTTTTGTAAATATCTACTTTACTTTTGAAGTTGACACAAGTACTTTAATAAGTGGAATGGTAGTTGTGGTAAGAAGAAAATAAATTGCATGCATGTTTAAAATGGAAAAGTAATCTTGCCTAATTATTATTTACATATTACTTGTGCAAGCTCACATTCTAGTTGGTTAAAATTTGTAAATTTAAATATAAGGTACTCACTTTCTTTAGAATTAGAGGTTGATTGGAACTTGTAAATTTCAAAGTAAATTGGATTAGGGGCTTTATCCTTGTACCGTCGAGTTTAATCACTCTTCATCGAAAAGTTGAGTGGTAAACAACACCCAAGGATGGAATTCTTCTTCTATTTTACTAAGTGAATCGGATTTGGATTTTTTTTGTAACGTATTTGTTTATCGCTCTTCCAAATAGGCGCACCTTAGTAGAATTATGATGTCTAGGTAAGTGGATAGGGATTTTATCCCGGGCGTTGTGCCGTGTACTAAGTGGTCTCACCTACCAAAGCCGCGCCTACGCTTACCTGGTCATAATTCGAAAAGAGTTACCGAAAAAAAGAATGTTAAGCTAATTAGTGCATTGTTTGGAACTACGCCAAACTACTTTGGAACTACGCCAAAACGCACTTTGTTTAGAACTACGCCAAATTTGGATTGGAATTACGCCAATTTCGTTACACTTGAGTTGGAATTACGCCAACTTGAAAAATCCTTATCCTTTTTGTTTTTCTCACTACAAGTTTTGATTGGTTTCTAATTTTCTAGAAATTGTTTACAAGTACCTTGGTAAATTCTTAAAAAACAAAAAAACAAAAAAAATCTAAATAATTATTGTTGCAATTTTAATTTCTTGTATATATCTTGCATGTTGTTTTATTGCTATTTACTTACTGGATCTTTAATTTGTTCCTTAGGTGTTCATGTCCTTATCTCCTAAGAGTGAAAAAGGTTTACAAACGCTTCTAGAGCCCACCGATCAAGAGACTCCTATTGGGATTGGACAAAAGTTCAAGGCTTCTGCATCTACTAATTTGTTTGGGGAAGATTCAAGTGATTCAAGTGAGAATGTGGAAAGTCCGGAATTAGTGGTTAATGACCTAGCCACATTTAAGAGGTTGTTCAATCTTGACAAAGAGGCACGGAAATTGAATCCTAATCTTGGTCCAAGAATATACAAGATAGTCATGGTGGATGGTGAACCAAGGGATGAGTTGAGAGAGCAAAGGCCTATCCGAGATTGTGCCTTGCCTACAATTTCTACACACTCAAGATGCATAGTGCTTCCTCCATGTGCATTATCTTTTGAGATCAAGCCTAGTTTTCTTCAAACCTTGCCAACATTCTATGGGTTATCGAACAATGATCCTTATCACCACTTAAGTGAGTTTGAGGATGCATGCGAAAATATCAAACTCAATGGCATGACGGAAGAAGCGCTCAAGCTCCGATTGTTTCCTTGCTCCTTGAAGGAAAAGGCGAAGATGTGGTTGAACAAGCTCCCATCCAATAGTATTGGTTCATGGGAAGATATGCAAAAGAAGTTTATTATGAAGTACTTCCCTCCTCAAAAGGCTAATGCAAGAAGAACCGAGTTGATGACCTTTAAGGAGGAGCAAGATGAGCTCTTTCATGAGACGTGGGAGAGATTCAAGGATCTTGAGCTTGGTTGCCCTAATCATGGCCAATCTCAAGATATGCTTATGAGCCTATTTTATCAAGGCTAGACATCGGAGACTCGAAGGAAGGTTGATAATGCAAGCAATGGTGATTTCATGGACTTAGTGGCGGATGAAGCCCATCGAGTATTAGAGAAGCTTGCGGAGCGGTCTCAATTGTGGGATAATAACCCGCAAGTTCGCAAGCCTTCTTCTTCACATTTATCTCTAAGGGAAGCAACTCAACCGAAAACCGGTGGCATGTATGAAGTAAAGGCATCAAGCTTGGATGTGCATCAAGAGTTTAAGAGGTTAGAAGAAAGTCTTAATAAGAAGTTTGATATGCTTTTGAAGCAAGGCAAACAAGGAGGCCGTGAGAAAGTTAATGACGTTCAAGGGCCACAAGTGTGTTTAATTTGTGAATGAGTGAATCATGACACTCTATCTTGCTCTCATGGAAATTGTTTTCCCGAGATCATTGAAGAATGTAAGCAAATGGCATATTCAAGACCGAAGAATGACCCTTATTCCAACACTTACAATCCCGGATGGAGAAACCACCCTAATTTCTCATGGGGTGGGAACCAAGGCATGAATTGCAACAATCAAGGGAGTGACAACTATGGAAGTGCTAGTGGGAGCCAAAGCTTCCAAGGAAACAAGGGTGCAACTAATGGAACTTATGGTGGCAATACTTATCCTAAGCCACCTTATCAAGCAAGGCCTAATTTTCAAGCTCCTAATACTCAAGTGCCACCTCCTCCTCAAGTGGATGCTCCTAAATCAAGCCTTGAAGAGATGCTTGCCAAAGTTTTGGCAAATCAAAATGAGCTTATTCAAAGTGTTCGAAATGATGTGGCCTCCACTACTCAAGGATTGCATAAGCTTGAAGCGCAAATGGGGCAATTGGCTAATGAGATGAGAGAAATGAAGCAAGGAGAATTGCCTTCCATGACCGAGAAGAATCCACGAATCAACCAAGCCAAGGCCATAAGAACTTTGAGAAGGGGGAAGGTATATGACAATAAGGTTGCTCCTAATGATGACGATAAGGAGGTGGATGCACCAACAGAACCTTTGTTGAATCCTAAAGTGTCAAGAGTGCCTCCTAGGTTTCAAAAGAAGAACAAGGGCATGGAGGATACTTTGGGACATGATGGAGTGATCTTGGGGTATAGTGAGGAGTATTTGAAGAGCCAAGGCAAGTCCAACACCAAGAGTGACAATATGGGAGCAAGTGGATCTAAGTCTAGTGTGGAAGAATCAAGAAGAAGTGCCACTTCCCTTTCCACAAGGGGTATACCAAGAGAAGGCTTTAAGTAAGAAAGAGAAGAAGTCCATGGAGTGTTTTGATGTGTTCAAGAAGGTAGAGGTCAATATTCCTCTTCTTGATGCAATCAAGACCATTCCTACTTATGCTAAATTTCTCAAGGACTTGTGCACTCACAAGCGGTATAAGAGTACATTGAAGAATGATGACAAGGTGTGTTTGAATGAGAGAATTAGTGCCGTGCTTCAAAGGAGGTTACTGCCCAAGCTCAAAGATCCGGGTTCTTTTACTATTCCTTGCAAGATTAGTGAGAGATCATTTGAGAAGACACTCATGGATTTGGGGGCTAGCATAAATTTGATGCCCTATGGTGTCTACAAAGATCTTGGGTTGAGCGACATCAAGCCTATACAAATTTCTCTCCAACTAGCCGATAGAAGTGTGAGGTATCAAAGAGGAGTTGTGGAAGATGTGTTAGTGCAAGTTGGCGAGTTGGTCATACCGGCCGATTTCGTTATTCTTGACATGGAGGATGTTTACCAAGATGATCTCCCTATTATCTTTGGTAGAGCTTTTATGGCCACAGCGGGGACAAAGATTGATGTAAAATTGGGTTTGCTCACCATGACCGTGTATGACACCACAATTGGGTTCAAGATCTTTGATGAATTAAAGAAGCCCATGAGGTTGCAAAAAGTTTACTCTATTGAAGTGGAAGAGAAGATTGATGACTTGGTGGAGCACACTTTTCATGAGACTTCAACAAATGATGCATTTGAGTCGGCACTAGCACACTTTGGGTTGGATTTTTGTGAGGATGAAACTTTGGAAGCCAGGGATCGCCTTGACACTTATCTTGCTTTGTCTTTGCCCACAAAAGATGATGGTTACTATTCAAGAGATGAGACTTGTGAGGTGCATGCCACTATCAATTATCTCTCAATGAATATTAATCATTCGGTTTTGAGTTCGGCCCATATTGAATTGAAGCCTCTTCCCGCACATTTGAAGTATGTTTATATTGATGATTCCCGCACCTTGCCCCTCATTATCTCTTCAAGCTTGTCACATGAGCAAGAGACTTTACTTCTTGATGTTCTTCGGAGGCATAAGGGTGCTTTTGGATGGAAGATTAGTGACATAAAGGGGTTGAGTCCAACTCTTTGCATGCACCATATTTACATGGAGGATAAAGCAAAACCAAGAAGGGAAGCTCAAAGAAGATTGAACCCCAACATGTTAGAGGTGGTGAAGAATGAGAGTATGAAGCTCCTTGATAATGGAATCATCTATTCTATCTCCGATTCCAAATGGGTTTTTTCAATACAAGTGGTGCCTAAGAAAGGAGGAATGACAGTGGTGAAGAATGACAAGGGTGAGATGGTTCCACAAAGAATTGCAAACACATGGAGGGTTTGTGTCGACTACCGCAAGTTGAATGCTGCAATAATGAAAGATCACTTTCCACTCCCTTTCATTGATCAAATGTTGGAAAGGCTTGTGGGACAAGCATTCTATTGTTTCTTTGATGGCTATAGTGGATATAATCAAGTCCCAATTGCCCCCGAAGATCAAGAGAAGACAACTTTCACATGCCCATATGGAACTTTTGCTTACCGAAGAATGCCTTTCGGATTATGTAATGCACCCGCCACCTTCCAACGGTGTGTCATGGCCATTCTTGCCGAGTTCCTTGAGTTTGTAGAAGTCTTCATGGATGACTTTTCTGTGTATGGGAACTCATTTGAAGAATGTCTTGATCATCTCTCCCTTGTCCTTAAGAGGTGTGAAGAGACGAATCTAGCGCTTAATTGGGAGAAATGTCACCTCATGGTACAAGAAGGGATTTTTCTTGGCCACAAAATATCATCGAAAGGGATTGAAGTAGATAAAGCAAAGGTTGAAATCATTGAGAAGTTGCTCCATCCCGTGAATGTAAAAGGTGTAAGAAGCTTTCTTGGGCATGCCGGTTTTTACCGAAGGTTTATAAAAGATTTCTCCAAGATAGTGAAGCCTCTTTGTGATCTATTGGCAAAGGAGACTCATTTTATATTTGATGAAGCATGTTTGAAGGCATTTGAGAGGATAAAGGAGTTGCTTACCAATACTCCTATTATTTGCTCACCGGATTGGACTCTCCCATTTGAAATTATGTGTGATGCAAGTGATTACGTCTTGGGAGCAGTGTTGGGACAACGTAAGGAGAAACTCTTGCATGCCATCTACTATGCAAGCAAGACCTTGAATGATGCCCAAGTAAATTATACTACCACCGAGAAAGAGTTATTGGCGGTGGTATTTGCCTTAGAAAAATTCCGAAGCTATCTCTTGGGGTCTAAAGTCATTATCTACACGGATCATTCCGCACTCAAGTATTTATTGTCTAAGAGTGATGCCAAGCCAAGACTTTTGAGGTGGATCTTACTTCTTCAAGAGTTTGACATTGAAATTGTCGACAAGCCCAGCAAGGTTAACTTGGTAGCGGATCATCTCTCTCGACTTACTCATCAAAGTGAAGATAATGGGGTGCCTTTGAATGAATCATTTCCGGATGAGAGGTTGTTTTCCATTGTTGAGAAGAAGCTACCATGGTTTGCACATTTGGTTAACTTCTTGGCAAGTGGGGGGAAATGTTTTCCTAAGACATTTGATTTCCATTCAAGAAGGAGACTCATTAAAGAAGCAAGACACTACTTTTGGGATGATCCATACTTATACAAGCAATGCAAGGATCAATTGGTGAGGAGATGCATTCCGAAGGAAGAAATACAAAGTGTCTTATCTTTTTGCCATGATCAAGCTTGTGGCGGTCACCATGGAGGAAAGAAAACGCCCAAAAAGTACTTAATTCTGGGTTTTGGTGGCCGTCATTATTTAAAGATGCAATTCTTATGTGAGCTCTTGTAATCGTTGTCAAAGGGTAGGCAATATTTCCTCAAGAGACCAAATTGTCACGAGCTTACTTCCTTCGCTATGCTACTCGTGCGGCCTTAGCAACTCCCTTATGCTAAGTCAGCCTTACTCGCAAACGCCCTGCTAGAACAATTGAAAGGCAAGAGAATATTTCGAAACAGAACTTATATTGAATAAGAGAACTTACAAGTTTACTTGATAGCTTGCTTGCTAGATTGCTTGATTGAACAAATGAGAGGGGTGCCTTGCTATTTATAGGCCTCCTCATCCTACTTGCTAGTTTTAGAGATTTCTAAGACTATGTACAATGTAGATGACTCTAGAGAGTTCTATACAATTCTACATAACTCTAAGATAGTCCTTGAGTATTCTAGAGACTTCCGGAGTGGTCTAAGTCCTTGAGCCTCTCCAAGGTTCTAGAGAGTTCCAGAGATGTCCAAAAAGTTCTCAAACCTTCTAGAGACTTCTAAGACTTTCTAGAGCTTTCTATGACTCTCTAGAAGCTTCTACGATCTTCCGAAGTCTTCTATAACCTTCTATGACATTCCGGAGGGTTCTAAAGTCTTCCAGATGCTTCCAAAATACTCAAGTGATCTCTAATACCTTCCTTGAGCCATGTTGTCCAAGGAAAATTCTATGAAGGTTGGCGGGGCGTGACAAAATGCCCTTGAACTATATGCTTGAAGTGGAGATATTTGATGTATGGGGCATAGACTTTATGGGACCCTTTCCAAGTTCATATGGCTATCTCTATATCCGTGTGGGAGTTGATTATGTAAGCAAATGGGTTGAGGCCGTGGCCACCAAGGCAAATGACGATAAGGTCGTGCTCAAGTTCCTTAAAGAGCACATCTTCACAAGATTTGGCACACCTAGAGCAATAATTAGTGATGGAGGCTCCCATTTTATGAACAAGCCATTTGCGGTCTTATTGAAGAAGTATGGGGTTAAGCACAAAGTCTCGACACCATACCACCCCCAAACAAATGGCCAAGTTGAAATATCTAACCGGGAGATAAAGAGCATCCTTGAAAAGGTGGTGTCTACAACTAGAAAAGATTGGGCAATGAAGCTTGATGATGCTCTATGGGCTTACCGTACCGCATTCAAAACACCTATCGGAATGTCTCCATACCGCCTTGTTTATGGAAAGGCTTGTCATTTACCGGTTGAGTTGGAGCATAAGGCTTTTTGGGCATTGAAGACCCTCAATTTTGACATAGAAAAGTGTGGTGAGGAGCGGAAGTTAGAGCTTTGTGAGCTAGAGGAGCTTCGGATGGATGCCTATGAGAATGCAAAGATTTATAAAGAGAAAACTAAGGCATTCCACGACCAAAGGATCAAAACCAAGCACTTGGAGGTTGGGAAACTTGTACTTCTTTTCAACTCCAAATTAAAGTTGTTTCCCGGCAAGCTAAGATCAAGGTGGATTGGGCCATTTGAGCTTGTTGAAGTATTTAGTCATGGGGCGGTCACATTGAAGAACTTAAGAGATGGATCTACTTTTAAGGTTAATGGTCATCGAGTAAAGCCTTATCTAGAGGGTGCACCAAAAGATACTTATGCGGAGGTGAAGTACTTCGAGGACCTTCTTACCATTTGAGCAAGCATGGACCTTGTTAATGTCCTTAAACTTAAACCCGTCTTGGCGGACTCCAAGGGTTAGTATAATAAGATGGAGCTAAGGGATTGCAAGGCCCAACGGGCTTTGTGGGTTTTCACCATCCACAATTGGCACTATGGAGCTACATGATATCTTCAAAGAGTTTGCGTTTTCTTATCCTTCACTCTCATTTTTCTAAGCATGATTAGTTGTGTTTGTGTTTCCATGTTAATAAATTATGGCAATGAGATTTGGATAGTCATTTCATACTTGACCAATGGATAAAACACAAAAGATTTAGCTTTTATTGAAAGAATTATCCAAAGTTTAAGTGTGAGGTGACTACCTTCTCTCTCTTGCTTTATTAGTTAGTTGTGGCCTTACTAATGCATGCTCCCCAAAACATTGACAGGATCTTAATAGCTTCATACCACATTAAGGACTATATGATGTTTTAAGTGTGAGGTGCTTGCTAGGCAATTGTGTTGGTTAGTTTGTATTGACTAGCATGTGGTCAATAATATACATAGTTTATACTTTATATTTGTTTCACTATTGTTCACGGCACATTGAGGACAATGTGTAAATTAAGTGTGAGGTGTAAGACTAAGTAATTTCATTCCTTATAAATTTTTTTTATGTTTACTTTATTAAAAAAATCCATAAAAATGGAGATATTTTGAAAAATACAAAAACAAGTTTGTTTGTGGTTTACTTGCTTGGTGCCAATAACAAAACAATCATCATATTTGGATAGAATGATTTTGAGCATGTTTAGCGGTTAAAAATCAATGCTTTGTTAATAGGAGGATTTGGTATTTTGTGCTCACATATGTTTTAGAGTCATATTGCCTATGTGATTTTAAATGCATTCATGTGAGAAAGATGAGGACTATATTTGTTAAAACGATCTATGCCTATGTGAGATTTTGAGCCGATGAGAGTGCATAAAAGTTTCTAATGCACTAGTTGTTTCATTGTGTGATCAATTCATTGTGCTTGCAATCTAGAACTTGCTTTAAATCTTTCGAGACTTTTATCAAGGCATGAGTTGTTATTGGGGAAGACCAAGGCATTAGGTATCCACCAAGGCCAAATAGCTTTTATCCTTTTAAAAATATCCATTAGTAAGCCAATTTGAGCCTATGTAGTTTTGTGTTAGCCTTTTCATTTCTTTACCACCATAAATGTCTACCATTCTTAAACTTAAACATTTTTTTTTCTATCCTCTCTAAGCCAAGTGGTAAGCAATGTGAGTCTTATTGTTAGTTTAGTGCTTGTAAATGAGTTTGAGATATTTCAAAAGAATAAGTGTGAGCCAAGAAAAAAAATGGTGACTCTAGACATGTTCACAATATCAAAAGAATCAATCAAAATCAAATATGGACTAGGGTCACCGAAAATTAGTGCTAGTAAAAAAAAATTTGTTGCAAAAAAAAAATCAAAAAAAAGTGAGGAGAATAATTTAGTAGTCTAGTTGTACTTGAGTTTGTGGAATCAAGAAGTTACAAAGCACATAGAGTTGTGAAAGTGTATTATGGGATCTCAACAAGAGAATTGCTTACTATGAGGCTTAGAATTTGTGATATTTTTTATTTTATTTCTTAAGCTTCCACCTTAAGCCCTATACAACCAAAATAAAAGACCTTGTGATCCGAGATAACTCATGTAATGATCATGTGGAGAAAAGATTGAATAACAAGCCTATGGAAAGCGTGTCCATTGAATTGCTTTTGAGTGTAAACACTAACCAAAAACACTTGAGTGAAAATGAGTGCATCCATGTGAGTTTGATGGTTAGACAAATGTAGTCCAAGTTAATCGTATATGGATGACTTTAAGATGACACACATGACATACGCATATATATACTTTCTTGAGCATGACATTCCAAATCCATTTATTAGCCTTGCATTTCGAAAATTTAGTTTCTAATCATGCTCAATTGATATCATGGTTCTTTAAAGAAATTAGTTGAATTCAAGATGGAAGCAAGTGACCCATTTAGTTTGGTTGTGTTTAGTTTTGATTTGCTTGAGGACAAACAAAGTCTAAGTGTGAGGTAGTTTGTTAGGTTAATATTAACCTATTAATGTTTGCCTTATTCTTATTCTTTTGCTTTATATTTTTGTATATTTATTTATTTCTTTTTACGTTTCCTACTCATGCTAGGAAAATGTGCAAATGATCGGAAACACGTCAAGAAGAGTGGATTTAGCGCACATTATGGATTCGGGTGTAAGTTTAAAGCCAAAAAAAGCAAATGTGGAGATTTCATAAGAAAAGAAAAGTCAACGCCGGTAAATGCCGGTTAAACTCCGGCGATGAGAAGGTGGTTGCTGGAAATGGTGGTGGTTAAAGTCAATAAGTCAATGAAGCATATTGGTGAATTATGAATTGTAAATTTTAATTTACAATTTAAATTCAAAATAGAAGAAGACAAATGAAGGAGACAATTTCAAGAACTAGATCCACAATTTGTGCTCCATGAATTGGGGATTTAAATTCAAAATAGAAGAAGACAAACGAAGGTGATCATTTCAAGAACAAGATCCACAATTTGTGCTTCCACATTTGTCTACCATATCTAACAATTCATCCCCTTACATCTCCACCATTCATTTGTGACCTTAAGGCCTTTAAATACCTTCATTCTTCACAAATTCGTGCATTCTCCTTCACCACACTAAAACTCCATCAAAACTTCATATTTTCTATAGTTTTAACATAGTTTTCTTAGGCCTAAGTCATAAATATCAAGTTGTGCAAAGAAAGTGTAAAGTGTCTTGAGTTTTCACCAAAAACTAAAGATCCTTTACACCCTTGATCAATCACAAACTTGTTTAATAGATTTGGGTCACTTCGCTCTCTTCATCCTCTACTCATACTCTTTCTCAACCCTTGTTCTTTATTCCTAGATTGTGTGGATAAAGTATGGTGTTCATGGAGTTCTTCTTTTGTTAGAACCCATTAATACCATACTTAGAAGCATTTTCTTTCTTATTACATCTTTGTGGGTAGTAAACCTTTAGAGGTAAGGTTTGGTATCATTTGTACCAAACCCTTGGTAATCTCTTCTCTCTTTACTCTACTTCTCTTTTGATGTATTTCATTTTCAAGGGTTTGTTGTATTTAATGGGTTGTGAGTAATTGGATTTGAGGCTAGGCTAGCCCTAGCCAAACTCATGTGCTAATGAATTCATTTTACTTTTAATTGATGTTGATGCATGTTGAATCTATGGGCTTCTACACTTAAAATGCTTACTAAATGTGTTGCTAGTTTTGTCACCTAGAAACATGTTTAGGTAATTAATGAATCGGAACTTGAACTTGACAACTTCTTGAATCCGTGAGCATGGGTAGCCCTTAGGTAGTGGTTTAGTGTTTCTTATGGGAAATATTAAGTTGCTTGAATTTCTTACCTTGAACTTAATGCTTGTGTCATGAGTGTAATTGCTCTAAGGGGGTGTTATGCTTGTGGTAGATAGCCCACTTGTATTATAAGGTAATATAATTGGGACTAAGGTTTTGTGATTTAATTTGGCTCCAAAAGACTTTGTTAAATTGCTTGATTAGTTGGTTTCTTGGTAGTTTCACCAAAGCACTAGGGGGAAGTTTGTCAAACATGTTTATGCATTAATCTTGAGTTACATTTGTGCATGAGTAAGGCTAGGTGCAATGCCTAAGTCTCTACTCCTCTTTTGATTCTATCTCTACATTTACCTTTCTTTGTTGTTTTTGTGCAAGAATTAGTTTATTTAGCTTAATTCTAAAATCAACCAAGTCGATTCACTACCACTTGTTAATACCATCTCCATGATTCTTAGATTCCAAAGGGCTAAGGTTGTGAACATGTAAAAAGTTAGAATGCATGTTTTTCTAGTTTTTCTTGCGAAAATCTAGTTAGAGTTGAGTTTCCCCCAATCCCTTGGGTACGATACTCTACACTTTCCCTTACTAAAACTTGACCTCCTATACTTGGGAGTAGGTAGTTTCACACATAAATACACATAATCATACTTAAGTGATTCAACAAACAGTAGTTCTGGAGAGAGTTTAAAGTCAATTAGGACAGCAATTGCAAGAGTGAAGGAAGTAATTATAAGGGCTGCAAATGAAAAGAAAATTGAGGATAATGCAACTAGTGGTTTGAGGTTCCTAAAGTAAGGGATGGTTACAATGTCGTCCATAAGTAGGTGAGTCGCACAAAAAATAAGGCTAAAGGTTGCTATTAATGTCAAAGGGAAACCATTTGCGAGGGTAGTGTTAGAAATGCAGTCCTATATTGCAGCCTTAGCATGTGTAAAGATCCCAATTATGTACAAAGATTGGCGTAAGGTGGATAAAGATGACAAACTGAAAATTTGGGAAACAATTGAGGTATGTATTTATCAAGCGAATCACACCACCTTTTCGCCTTTTGTTTTCATTTGTTGATATGCAAACTAACTAAACTTTTACTGATATACGCAACTTGCATATGTGATACCTAAGCAATGTCAGAAACTTGTCATTGCTTCTACTGCAATTAAGTGGAGGGATTTCAAAAGTACTTTGACTAGAAAGTACATTATCTCTTACCTGACCAACCCTAAGTCTCTTGAATTTTTTCCTGATGATTATCATTGCATTACTCAGGAAGATTGGGACTTATTATTGAACACTAGGATCACCCAAGGTTTTCAGGTATGTAAAATAATCCAGGTTTTTTTTAAATGGTTCAATGATCGCAATTTTCTAAGTCTGCTATGACTGCAAAGAGTAGGGAAAAAAAGAGTTAAAAAGACAGATATCCTTGGAAAATAAGTACCCTAACTGTACAGCACGCAAAGGATACACTGGTTTAGAAGCAGATCTCATCATGGAAGGCGTTCCCATTGAATATCTCACTCTTGCTTATTTGTGGGTGAAACTGCAAGAACGCAAGGATGGTATTTTCAAAAATCCAAATGTGGTAGAGGTGAAAGAAAGAATAGTAAGTGCTTCAACTTGGATTTTTTACCTCACTGTTTAACTTTGTTGTGTAACCATTTCACTTGCTTATAGTTATATTCATATACATATCAGGAAAAGCTGAATGACGACGAGGAAGATGGAAACATTAATTTCAATGATGAGCATGAGTTGCTGGCCAAGGCACTGGACAAACCAAACCACCTTGGTAAGGTACGGGGTGAGGGTGTTTTGGCTAAGCCAAGCCCTTACTATAATGCTGCAATGCCGACGGATAGAATGGATGATGAAGTTTGAAGGAGTGTGAAGTCGATATTGGACAAGGAGTTGGCTAAAGTTGCCAAAATAAGAGAACTATCAGCAATTCCAGGAATAGTTTGCTATGCTCTATGCCAAGGCTGATAGTAAGACAGTGCTCCATGTCGTATCGCCAAAGGTTTTAACACCTGTAGGTATGAATGGTGGTTTTGAAATAGGGAGTTGTTCCCGACCGAATGAGGTTGTCAAGAAAAAAATGGGGAGGTGGATGTTAGTAGAGTGAAGAAAAAGTTGGATTTATACTCTAATGAGGTGGAGGCTAACATTGAAGAGGTTGAAACATTTTGTAGTTTATGATACCTTATGGAATAATAAGGTAAATGTTTTATTTATCCAACATTTACCTTGGGGGTGTATTGTATATGAAATTAGTGGTGATTTTTAAAGAAATCTATAGAATTCAAGAGTCTAGGTGTATTCAATATAAACTTTTAATTATCTATACAAGTGTAAGTGTATTCAATTAGGATTTTTAAAAGTCATTATGGAATCTATGAAAGTCTGGAGGTATTTAATCAAAACTTTTTAAAATGAATAGAAGTCTGTGGGTATTCAAAATATCATTCATATTTATGGAATTATAAACTCATTGAATCTCATGGACTTTTTAGTGTAAATTATACACACCACAATCCAAAAATTGTCTAGCATCTAGATCAAAGATTTTCATGGACTTTTCTATTGACTTTCTCATTGTGTTTAAAGATGTTCATTCTCTACCATTTTTCTTTACCAATTCTTTTCCTACAACCCGACCAACATGTTTATTCAACCTATGATCACATGAATATTTTCTTGTGCTTTATGTTATGTTCTTACCTTGTATCTTTATATTTATTAAAACTTCATTCTCATATGTGGACATATGTCCAAGACTAACAATAAAAACAATGACAATGAAAGAAGTACATAAGAAGAAAGGAAAATAATAATTATATCAATATTTCATGAATACAGACTTCTTTAGCTTCAACCTTCCTAAACAAATTATTTACTTCAATTTCTTTGGTATCTATTGGTCGATAGATTAAATTTAAAATGTTTCTTTTATTTTCATATAAATAATTGAGATTCTCTAATTTATTTTTAAGAGACACAACCAATCAATTTACTTAAAACAAAAAATGTTTCATAATGTTTTTTATTATCATGCATTAAATCCCTATCTAATAGCATCCACAGGCGTTAAAGAACCCATAAGTTCAACTGGATGCTTAAGATGCACCAAAAAGTGAATCAAATTATCACGGAACCGCGGGTTTGAATTTGAGAGATGAGACATGGTATGCACATTATTTAGTTACCATGCGTTATTTTTTTAACTAAAAAAAGTATCTTTAATTTGTTACATATACATTCAATTATGTTCATTACATTGGGATGTTTTTCCTTTATGTACTAATTATTTTCTAGTTATAACATAATTTGTTTTTATGAAATCTGTATAAGCATTCATAATGAATTATGTAGATTTTTATAAATCAATAAAAGTATGTAATCAAAGTCAATGACTTTAAAGAAATCGACATAAATCTATGAAAGTTTATGGTCTTTTTAAAAAGTCTGTGAACTATACTGAAACTTTATGAATTAAAAAAAAATCCATACAAATCTATATACAATACACCCTTCTTACTTTATCATCTTGTTTACTGCCATGATTACCATGAATGACAAAAATACGGACTACTATAAAAATTAATTCAGCTTGCGACAGCTAGCTTTCGTCACCAAAACTCGTTTTGCCGTTGCAAATTAGCAACAACGACGGCTATGCGTCGGCAAACCATATGTTGCTAATATCGGCAATGCCATTGCTCATTGCGACCGTTTTCCATCGTTGCCAAGTCTTTTGGCATCAGCCGAGCATTAGGAGAACACCGACAGTCACTTGGCGAAAGCGTTTTGCATCGGTTTATGCCGTTGCTAGATTGTATTTCTGAATTATCACCCAAATTCAAGTTAAATAAATTGAAATAATTCACGATGGCTTCTGCCGACGCCAAACTGGACAATTTAATATTTTCCCATCATTTCCTTAGTTTGAATATCCCATAATTTTGAGTTTAAAAATTGCGACATCACAATTGGTAAATGTATAAGAACTTTGGCAACAACACTTTACGGTCGCCACTTTTCTTTTTACCAGAATATACTGTTGCAATTGTTGACACTATTCCGACCTGGAATGCAACAAATCCAATTCCAATTCCAATCAACAACTTTGCACAACCAAAAATACACCAACACAATAAAATCAACCACCACTAATATCTATATACTAAACATATTATTCAACATTCTAAACAACATACCAATTAAGGAGATCTAAAAGGTAATGAGTTTTTAGAAGTACACAAGTTAAAAGAAGTTGGACCAAAGTATAAAAACGAATAACAATAGTGTACCATGCAGTTGTTAAAGAACTACCAAAAGTACAACTAAAAGAAACATGTCAATTAATTTAAGCTTGTTCTTGGACCGCATCTTCCATGGGAGATGATTATTGGTCGGAGGCCGAGAGATTCTCTTCATTTCCTATGGACTCCCTCGATGACCAGTACTTGTAGCATCAGCTGGTACTTATTCCACACAACACATATCATAAGCTAAATCACCACACTTGAAGTTATTCAATTAAACTCATTAGCAAAATTTTGCAGCAGCAATGTCGACTTATAAAATTTTGACCAATGTCAATTTAAGTACTAAAGACTTAGTATCAGTTCCAAAACGAACATTAAGAGATCTAGTTTCAAGTAAACTATTGAGTAGAAGGTAGATAGAACAAATAAGAGTTCAAAATGGAACATAATACCAAGATGTTCACTGAAAATTCAAGAACTATAACAAACGCATATCATTCTTTGTAAAATCAATATGCACTGTTCAACAAATAAGCTACTGACTTTCATCAAAAGTTAACTAATAAATGAGTAACATATCAAGAATTCCTAAAGTTCAAATCATAAAAGCCAAAATTAACTTTAGCCACACAAAAAAAAAACCCAATTATCAAGACATTCAGTAAACTTAGTAACTTGGACTAACCTGTGCATGTGGATTTGCAGTTCTACAGTCAGTGCTCTCTAAAAAGTTGAGCCGACCAAGCACCTCATCGTACTTCAGGGCCCAATGTCTTATCAGATTATCTTGCTTCTCATTGAACTCTTCAGTCAATTTTTTTGTTAACTCTTCAGTCACATTTTTAGTGACATTTTTAGTTACCTCTTGAGTGACATTTTTAGTTACATCTTCAATGATCTTCTGTATGAGCTCTAAGGTGCTATTAGGTATTGAGGGATCATATGGATACACCAAACTACGAGGAACACTAGAACCATATGTCAAGTAGTAACCGTGGCCATCCTTGCCTATCACTTGATGGAATATCTGATCCTTTACAGCTATAATTTGTCGCTAGTCCTCAGGTTCCTTATTCAAGTACTCTTGGTATTCAATTAACAGAAAGAGACAAATAAAACACACACTAATAAAAATAATAGTTACTAATATAACATGGCGCTACAAAACGTACACTGGCTTCAACAACTTCAGGGTCATTTGGGTCGCGGGCTTTTCAGCGAGACACTCATCTTATCAGTGAGTTCCCCACTTTTTTCCATAATATAACAACAAGATGGTATCGCTAGTGACATGAAGTGGTAAATTTAGCAGATGACATCGCCTATAAATATAAGAAGATGATAACAATAACATAATATAACAAGATGAAATCATCAAGATAATATAACATGATAACAAGTGACAAGATAACAACAAGATAAATATAGCAGTAAATGTTTAAGTATCAAGTACAAATACTCACATCATATCTGATTGATTGAGTTTCGTGTTGCTATTGCCTACAAAATAGCAATTAAAAACACGCTAGAGTCAATACATTTGTCAGTATTTAAATGACATTGCACTTCTACCTTTGTCTCTAGGACACTATTCTGATACAATGTATGGAGGAACCATCAAATGAAGGTATGGATTGTCTTGGTGCTTCTCAAAGAATGGTGCATTGTTTTTCCCTGGTGATCCTTCCATAGATGATTGCAGATTTTCAGGTACACAGTTCTAAAACCGTCTGGAACATCCAATAAATTTCTCTACAAATCGCAAACAACAACAATGAATCAAATACAATGATTATGACATAGAAAATTGACATTCCACAATAAAATTCTCACCTAAACCTCTGTCTATATTCCCTCTTTGATTGTTACATCAACAACGTTCCAACGAAGAAAGGTCATTGAAACCCTCTGCCCATCACGTACAATTATACCTAGTTGAGACTTCAATTGTGAAGCTCTCGGACCAACTGGTTGGAACTTTTCATCAAAAATAAGTTGGACTTTAACTCCAGTGTCCCAATATGGCACGTCGTTATTGTGACCTCTACTTACAATCTCTTGTTGTTCAGCTTCAAATAAAATTTTAGGCTTCAATTAAAATGGAGAAGAAATAGCTAAGTGTTTAAATTCTAAAGCTAACAATGATTTGCCTCAATCCATACCTGAGTCTGGTACATGTAGTGTTGTAGGAGTAGGTTGAGGCTGAGGTCGTGGAGAGGGAGGAGAAGCTGATCGGGCTACTGGTGATGGCAGTGGATGGCGAGACATATTGGATATTTGAGAGGAGGAATTGGACTGGCCTGCAATAGATCCACTTGTAGACAGGAACTCAGACATTTCACGTAGCCTACCAACAAGCTTCCTTTTCTTCATGGTCACCTATATGACAAACAAAAATTAGACACTTATTCCTAGAATAAACAAACAACAATAGTAAACATAATAGACACCAAGTAATTAAAAGATATCACTCATATAATAAAAGAAAATGCACAACAAAACCAGCACAAGTCAAAACCACCATCAATATCATCATGATCTTATATACATGGCACATTGCCAAAATCACAATTTATACAAAAACAAAAAACATGATATGTCTAAATGAATTCCACCTTATCAAGTGAAAATGTCACCATCCAACTCATCCATACTATCAATGTGCACATGGGAGTACTATTTTGACTCCACTTCCCCGACATTAAGCCACCATTGTTCTGAAGGATTTGGATTATACCACACTTGCTTTGGTTGAGAAGCCAAGATAAAAAGCTCATCCCCAACCCGGTCATTCTAATATAACAATCTCCGGAAGTTAGCTAAGGTGAAGTTAAAGGGATTCAACTTCACCCCAGCTGTAGGATGCACCCACTCACATTTGAACAACATGTACTTGATATCTATAGAGTAGATGATCTTGATAATCTCAGTCAGTTTCCCATAATACAGTACAAAACCATCATGCAGACAAACACCACAATTTTGTCTCGTTCGCTTGTTGTCTAGTTTGTTCACACGAAAATATAACCGTTAGCTGTACAAGAATTCAATTTAGCGGCTGAAGGAGAAGAAGGTGAGACAAAGCCACAATTTCTTCTGATAATGAGACATCCCTCGCCTCTTGCAAACTTCGAACATGTTACAAATAACTAAAATTATTAGTTGCATAACAAAAACTAATCCACAATTTGGATTTGTGTCTGAGTAACTTTTGAAGGAATGAAGGCTTTTCCCTTCTGATCAGCATCATTTTTTCTTCTTAGAGGTCTGTTTTACTTGCTCTCCACATCTTTAAGATATTGGGAGTAGAAACTCATACATTCTTCCATTAGATATCCTTTTGCTATCGACGCTTCTAGACATGCATAATGTCTTACGTAGTTCTTCAATGTCAGAATGAACCTCTCTATTCGGTACATCCAACGAAACTACACAGCCCCACCAATTAAAGCTTCCTAAACTAAATGTATCGGCAAATTCACCATAACTTTAAAGAATGATGGTGGAAATATCTTTTTCAAGATCACACAGAGTAACAATGATGCTAGAACGTGCCTCCTTCAAAACAGCGGCACTGTTAACTTTGGAGCACAAGATTTTAGAAAACTTTTATAAATCAATCAGTCCTGAAACCACATTTTTAGGTATGGAACTCCTTACACAATTGTTGTAGAAGGATATGATGGTCATGACTTTTCAGCCCACAAATCGTACGATCCTTCAAATTAACCCGTCGTGCAATACTTGAACAAGAACCATCCGGCATTCTGGACTTTGATAGGCCTAATAGGAATTTATCTTTCCCTTCATTGTCCATATCAAATTCAGCTCTCTCAAAGTACTCGGCACCAGACTCCTTCTCCTTCACATGGTATTCCTTTCTAATTCCCAAGTGCTCAAGGTCACGCCGAGAAGTCAAATTGTCCTTTGTTATGTCTTTAACTCCCGTTATTGTACAAATCACATTTTCAGCCATATTCTTCTCATCATGCATTGCATCTATACTGTATTGTAGCATATTGTGTTCCCAATATGAAAAGCTCGTATAATATATATTTTTTTCTTCCAATTATGTTTTTTCTTTTGCGCTGGATACTTTTCCACTTTCTCAGGTCACATCTTATGCCTTATGATCATGTCTTCTTTTTTATACTGGGTAAGCATACCATTAGACTGAAGTTGTGAGAGATGCTAACTCCATTCATCCTAGGAGAAGGTCCACCAACTTCAACTTTTTAATCATAAAATGACTTTCTATCTCTCCGGTACCTATGATTGTAGGGTAAGAATCTCTTACTGTTCCCATAAGACCACTTGTGCCCATGCTTCAACCATCTTGACCATTGACTTATGTTGCAATTCGGGCATCCATATTCACATCTAGTACTCCACCCCGATAAATTAGCATATACAGGGAAATCATTGATGCTCTAAAGTAATGCAGCACATTTGAAACATTTGATTGGTTGAAGGATCAAAAGTTTATACCCCTTCTGCCCATAGTTCTTTTAGTTCTTCTATCAATGGTTGCAAGTACACATCTATCTTATCACCATGCTGTTTTGGTCCATCAATGAGCACCAAAAAGATATATATACAGTTGCTTCATGATATACTTAGGTGGCAAGTTGTATGGAACTAGTACAACATGTCAAGTACTGCGATTTAAAGCCTAAGTCCTAAATGGATTAAATCCATAAGATAAAATTCCTAGTCATACATTCCTTATATTAGTTGTAAAACTTGGGTGTGTTGTTGCAATATGCTTACAAGCAAGAGAGTCAGTAGGATGCCTAAACACACCATCATCCACACGTTTCTCTTCATGCCATTTCATGAGGGTTGCTGACTGTGTTATTACAAAAAGCCTCTGCAATCTTGGTTTAAGTGGAAGTATCGTGCTTGCTTTGCAGCTCTTCGTTTCCCATATTCAGAACTCCACCTCTTTCCCTCTATCGAGATGCATTACATATTAAACAATGATCAAGATTTGCATCTTCTTTACTAGATAGCATACAACTATTTGGGCAAGCATCCACTATTTTATACGTGAATCCTAGATCATCCACTAACTTCTCGGCTTCATAATAAGATTTAGGAAGGTTCACACCTTCCGACATACACATTAAATATCTCCAACAACTCTTTGAATGAGGTGTATGTCAATCCATGTAAGCTTTTCGCTTGTACAATGCGAACCGCAAATGACAAGGCAATGTGCTTCTTAGAACCAAGATATAGAGGTTGGTTTGCACTTTGCATTAGCTTCAAAAACTACTTAGTAGACTCAGTTGGCCCGAGATTAGCACCCTCACTTTCTCCACCACCATTCTCACCTTCTGTTGTAGGTATATTTGTTGTTCCTATAGCATCTTGAACCAATCTAGTCATCTCCATATCCATATAACCATCTGATCCCGGTAGGACTTCATCTATTTGCATTGATTCCTCACATTGATTAATCATTTCACCATGTTTCGTCCATATCTTTATACTTCACCCAAAACCCATTATCCCGAAGATGCTTCCTGACAACTGCTCTTCCAAAAAACTACCTATTTTGACATTTTCTACAGGGGCAGTATATGCTAGAACCTACATCCTTGTTGGCATATGCGAAGTCTAAAAACTCATCTAACTTCGCAAAACATGGCCATAACATCTAGTGCCCCAGTCAATCCATGACTTGTCTAAAGACATTCTAATGTAGATGTTGGCTACACCTATATGCAGACAGTAAACAAAAAGCTCCACCAATAAAAATCAATATTAGCTAGAGAAAATTAAATTAAATTTGGTGATTGATAGGTATTGGAGCAGTGACACTCGGTGTGCAATGGCCTCCGTATGAGGACCTATGCCAAGTATGTGCTTCATTCGATGTACCGTATCACCATACTAATTTCCGAAACACATTCAAATACAGTTCCAATAAAACATGCATTATTTTATCAAATAAAAACCCACACATTCAGAAATTCCTAACAAGTTACTATAACAACATTAGCTTACTAATAAGTACTAACCTATGGTAGTTCTGAAACTATGCATTTTAATCAACATACATCACACATTCAGACACACTTTCATCATTTCCAAGCATACAATTAATTTGTGTCAAGAAATCTTACCGGTCAAGTCAAAGAACTTCCAGTGAATGCAAGCTGCAACAACTACGACTCTTCTCTTCACATCAAATCCAACGCAGCCTACACAGAAGTCACTTTGGTACAACTAATCCATAATCAATTCAAAAAATATCATGAATCAAGATCAGTATAAGACCTACAAGTTCTTAGATTAATAAACATGTCAAAACTAGATTAATAAAGGCAGAATCTTAAAAATTCATCAACTGGCTAGACATGTTCTTAAATTCTTTAAAACCCAAAATTTTATAAATGATGCACTATTCAGTCATCAAACATTAACTCAAGCACCCAAACAAAGTATATCTGAATAAAAACACAAATGCAAACACATGAGAGAGAGAGACAGACAGACAGAGAGAGAGAAAGAGAGAGAGAGAGAGAGGGGGAATTGACCTCATCAAAATCAAACCGAGCTGACGAGTGAGAGGGTTTTCTGGTTTGATAATCGAATTTGGTATTTGAAATTTGGGGATCTAGGATTTTCTACCCATAAATATATCGAAAATAAAAGAGAGAGAGAGAGAGAGAGAGAGAGAGAGAGAGAGAGAGAGAGAGAGAGAGAGAGTTTCCACTTGTTTAGGATTGAGAGGGTGATGTTTTGGGTTCCGTCAGTTTTGGGAGAGGGAGTTAAGGGTTTTCGGGAGCCTGTGTTTTCAAGGTTTTGGTTTTCTGTCTGAATTTGTGTAAGTATAATAAGTGTTTGCCCAAATTTTAGGAAAAAACTTGCGTACAAACTAGTATGTACGCGTGCGTCCAAACTCTCGTTTATTTGCACACTTTGCGAATATAAAGGAAAAAACTTGCGTACAAACTAGTATGTACGCGTGCGTCCAAACTCTCGTTTATTTGCACACTTTGCAAATATAAATACATGATTTTAACCGTTCAAAAGTTTAGTTTAGTACTAAAGATCATTTCTGTAAAATATCAGCATAAACAAAAATCGTCTTCATAGTCGATTGCATCAAACAAATGAACAGTTATGGTGAAAGTTAGTAGTCTCATGATGAACCGTCAATTTGTTTGATGCAATCGACTATGAAGGCGATTTTTGTTTATGTTGATATTTTACAGAAATGATCTTTAGTAATAAACTAAACTTTTGAACGGTTAAAATCATGTATTTATATTCGCAAAGTGTGCAAATAAACGAGAGTTTGAACGCACGCGTACATACTAGTTTGTACGCAAGTTTTTCCCGAATATAAATACATGATTTTAACCGTTCAAAGATTTAGTTTATTACTAAAGATTATTTCTGTAAAAGATCAACATAAACAAAAATCGTCTTCATAGTCGATTGCATCAAACAAATGAACGGTTATGGTGAAAGTTAGTAGTCTCATGATCAACCGTCAATTTGTTTGATGCAATCGACTATGAAGACGATTTTTGTTTATGTTGATATTTTACAGAAATGATCTTTAGTAATAAACTAAACTAAGAATGGTTAAAATCATGTATATATATTCGCAAAGTATGCAAATAAACTAGAGTTTGGACGCACGCGTACATACTAGTTTGTACGCAAGTTTGGACGCACGCGTACATACTAGTTTGTAAGGAGAATTGGTGGTTGTATTAATTGAGAGTTAGCGCCCGTTAAATTTGGGAGTTTAGCAACGGCAAAGTCAACACTATCGCAAATCCTTCCAAAAATATCTCAAACTGAATTTTACATGTCTTTTTTATCAAATTTTCTTATATCAACTATCAAAATTCGTGAAAAAATAGCTCGGAAAATCTCATATACTCGGGTAGAAAATGTTTACCAAACAATGTAAGAAATTAATAAAGTTGATGCTCTCATAGTAGAGATCCCTTTATACAACTAAAATCTAAATTTTGTTTGACTGATTTGACTGAGATGAAAATGAATGTCGAATGGGTTCATTTTTTTTTCACATCACTTAATAATATGTTCTAAATACATGTATGATTCTAAATTTATCAATTATTTATTTTCAAAACTTTGATCATACAAAATCATCAAACGTCTACTAATGTTTCATAACATGTTTAATGCATATACTACCTCTCTACATCAACAACAAATTCACAATATAATTTTCAAAATTCAACCGTTGGATGTGATCATTATATGAAAATATGACTATCAAAGAAAATCGGCTTGTTTTTATCACTGTATTGGTGTCGATCGAGTTGGTCAACTTTACAAACATAGAACCCTACTCTGTAAAACGCCAATATCTCATACTTCACAACTTATTTTCTAGATCCGTAAGCGCTAAAACAACTCATAAAGGTGAGGTGTATCATCGTATGTTCTTATTTTGAAGTGTTTATGGCTCCATGATATGGCTCACTCTTAGAGAAGAATGATTATAAACTTAGTTGACCAGTTATTTAGCGATGACTGTCATTTTAATACTTTGCGTCGGCAGCGCAAAGCCAATACCAGGGTCTCAATATTTTGCGTCGGTTTGGCATTGCCGACACCTAAATTGCGACAGAGGTAATGTCGTCGCATTGCCGTCCCGAAATTTGGACCAGCGGTGACAGCGAATTCGTGCCATTGCAAATGGGTATGGCTAAATGAATTAATTATTGTAGTGCTAATCACTTTTGCTTTGTTTTGGTTTTAATTGTTAGACTCTTGCACATGGACAATCCAACTTGGGCGGGTTGAAAGTAAAAGGTGCTGATCATATTGTTACCTATGGACTCGTCTTGAAAGTTGATGTTGAGACTAGCAAGCAGCTCATCCATGGTGCACCGTTAAGAAAGAACAATATGTGTGTCTCGTTCGTTTGATTGGTTGTTGACAATGCCAAGCTACGTATTCCTATTCCTGGCAAGTTTGCGACTGTGAAGGAGGCTGTAGGATCAATTGTTGGTTGGCCAAAGAATCTACTTGTTAACCTTGCATTTAGCAAAGTCACTGCTAAGAGCGTAAGTGTAGCAATTGAGGCACCCACCATAGTCTTTTCTAAGATGAGAACATATACTAATGCAAAGGTAAGAATTGCATCATTTTAACTTGTGTTTTCATTTGTAGTAATGTTTTATTTATAAGGAAAAGCGTGATGAAAATTTATATTTTTCTTTGTCAAGAAAACAATTGTTGAGACAGAGAGCAAAATGCTTAAATGAGAGGGATGAAGACTCGCTGAACTTGCTAGACATCCCGAATGATAAACCAATTAGCTTCAGATCCTTGTGTGTATCGGCCAATGCTTTATGTTTAATGGCATCACTATCTATACGTTATTTGAGGATTTAATTTTTGGCCATCCAAGGAAAGCATCTGTGGCCGGGGTTCCTTTACAAACACAAAGGCTAAGCTTGATGAGGTCTAAAGTGACAGGGCAACACATGTTGAAATGTTCATAGAGCAGGCAGTCTAACATGTAACCCTACAAGTTTGTTTTTATGTTCCAAGATCAATGGAACTTAGCAACTACATCTTTTGTTCATTAAATTGATGGGAATGTGGTATGGAACATTATTTTGCAAGCAGTTACTCTATCTACCGTTCTTATGTTCATTTTGTTTAAATCGGTACATGATTGACCGATTGGAGGATATCTTGTGTAGGTTGGAACAAATATTATATTCAATAGTTCTATTTGGTTTGTTTATGACAAAAGTTCATTATTAGTAATATGACTGGTTTACTAAAAGCTTTTTGTATATTGTGATTGAATTGGCATATATGACAACGAAAACTAGTAGTACTCAAATAGCACAAAACTGAGTTATAAGCCTTTTTAAACAGCAGAAAAGCAAAACTAAGTGATGTGTCAATGCCATAATGGAATATCCTAAAACTCATACATCACTTACAATCAAATTCCTGGTCATTCCAAAAAACATAACTAATACCTATAACTAATTCAAATAGCAGTACAGGAAACCAAACTGTTGTGTGACTGCCCTACAAATTGCACAAATTGTGTTGACTCATAGAGCATGTACAATTGCAATATATGTTGTCTAACATACAATTACATAGCAGATATCCCAAAACTTATGTTCTTTCTACTAGCATTGAAGTGAGTTCATCAACAGATAAACGATACATGTGTTCATTTCAAATAGTAGTAACCTAAAACTACTTTGAATGCACCATATATTACACAAATAGTGCTGAGTGATACTCTGCTTGCAATCACTTAACTCGTCATCTTAACTGCAATCAAACAACGTATATCCCAAATATTTGGTTATTACTCCCTTGTTATTATTAAACAAAGAATGCGCTATATCAATACTTTTCATACAACACCGAAGTGTTTTATACGATATTTTTATACAAGAGTTCACTACTATTAGATATCATATCAAACAACAATTGTAGACTATTTTATCTTTTACTCTATATCAAACAACTCCTACAAGTGAGAACTTTGTTATCACCAAGACTTTACACAACACTAACGATAACACAACTGCTTTATCAATGAATTTTACGTGCAATATTAAACCATTAATTAAATATAAACTATGTGTTGTCTGAGTGAGTACAATATATGTGTTAGCAAGTAGTTACTCTCCGCTGTCTGATATACATTCAATAATCGGGCTCTTAAACAATGCTTTGTTTGGTACTCAAACATCGGTTTTTATCCGTTGTCTGAGCAATTTGTGGTATAGCATGTGTTGAGATGCTAGTTACATTATTTTCTTTTTTATTATTATTAACTAATGCTCAAGGTAGCAGAAGTTTCATTGGTTAGTGGCTAAGGGCTAACGGTATATATAACCGTAAAGTACTATCCCGTACGTACGTAGGTGAGAAAATGTAACGTAGAGGACGACGACACACCATAATACTGCATATTACAATGTATTAGTACCAAATACTTACTTATAGTAACCCGATTTTTCCACACGATTTAATGAATTATTTCTAAGTTTAAAAAGTTTGTGAAATTCATTAAACGTGTTTGTTCCGCTTTGTGATGTCGGAAATCGAAAACGGAAACATTATCGGAACTTTTATTTAGAAAAACATTACGTTTCCGCGACGTGAGAATCGACTTTTACTTTGTCGCTCGTTTGTGAAAACTTCCTTCATGAAAGTTGTAGAGCTCATCGATACAAATTTATGGACACATAACATGTTTGAATTGGACGTCGGACGTGAAAGTTATTAACATCGGAAGTTAGTTTCCGATTTTGGAAAGGAGTATAAAAAAGAAATTATTGAGATTAGGGTTTCCGAAAATGGAAACCCCTCTCTCTCTCTCTCTCTCCTCACCCCGCCTCCCTCTCCTTCTCTCTCCCCGATTTCTCTCTCTCTACCTCTGAAAAATTCATCTCCGGCGATCTCCCTCTCCGGCCATCCGTGCCTCTCACCGCCGGCCCAGGAAGCCTCACACGGACCTCCGCAGCAACCCTCTAACTCGCCGCGCCTTGCCTCGCCGCGGTGAAGCCGCATGACATCTCCAAGCTTTTGCGATTCCACCGTCGCTGTCGAGCTCCACTCCGACGCCTCTCCGGCGATTTCAAGGCAAGAAATAGGTAAGGGTGAGTTCAATTGATTCTTTGTGTTGTTGGTTGCTGTGATTTTGTTGAAATTGGATCGATTTGGTGCGGATCGGAGGTGGAGAGGGTGAGGAGATACCGCCGCCTAGAGGCGGCGCGTGTGGGTGCGTGAGGTAGCCTAGAGGCGGTCTGAGACCGTAAGAGGGTGGAGGAGGAAGAGAGGAAGGGTTTTGGGGCGGTGTGACGTGATACGCGCCGGTATCAAAGTAGGCGCGTTGGCCCCACGCGCTGCCACAGTTAGTAGCGCGTGAAAGCCACGCGCGGTCGCCGAAGTTGGCGCGTGAATAGTGTTTTCGAAACAGTAAATTGTAAAATTTATTTTTATGTGCGGTAAATGTAAAATTCATTTACGTATGGTAATGTAAATTTCTTTTACGTACAGTCATTGTAAATGTGAATTATGCACAGTAAATGTAAAAGTAATTTCAGAAGGGTAAATTAGTAATTTTTATTTACTGAGACAATATTTACCATTCAATAGTATGCATATGTACAGAAATACGTAACCAGTATGTACTCGTACATGAATACGTAATTCATGTGTATTTGTACAATAATACGTGAATAGTAACTCCGTGAACAGTACCTTCGTAAAACCAGAAATTACTGAACAGTAAAATATTATTATTGTTCTGGCATTTAAGGTTTACGTAACGATTCTAAATTCTTTTCTTATCCTTTCAAGGTGATCGATAATTCAAGTAAAGGATTTACTTTCGGAATCGTGGAATTTCACTCGAGATTATAAGGTGAGCAAAATCTCACTTTTACGAATCTACCCTTGCGGAGATTCGGGATTATGCTGAATTTTTAAGAACGAAATATGACATGTATATGATATAGTGGAATGTATATTTGTATAAATGGTAAATAGGTACATTTATATAGTTTGCTATATTATATACTGTCATGATTTCGTTGTGAATAAGTTGATTTTGGTGATGAGATTTATGTATTGAGCATGTTGATTTGATTGGTACAATATAATGCGATGATTATTGTATCTTGCTTTAATATGGAGTTTGTTAAAACGTTTTGTCTTCAGACGAGTTTTATGTCTTCGGACGAGTTAATGTCTTCGGACGTGTTTTACGTCTTCGGATGAGTTATGTCGTCAGACGAGTTTTATATCTTCGGACGTGTTTTTGTCTTCGAACGTGTTTATATCTTCGGACGTGTTTGGCATGTCAGAACCTAACCTTTGGCCGGGTAAAAGTTACGATACAGTTAGAGCTCTAGTCTGTCTGCCGGGGTACTGCATATGAGGTAACAAATGAGTCATTGGTTTATGAGTACCCATATATTTTGAAATTGGATGACAAATGGTTGTCCAATGTCGGCGGCGTACTACATGAGGGGTAACAGAGGTGTACAAGTGCTCATGAGTACCCGTATTATAAATGCATTTGGGTAAATATAGGGGTTGCCCAATTTCTCATGAGGACATATATTTTCACATTATTAGACAACCAGATGGGCCATTTAATGAGTCATGAGTGCATTTATAATTGTTGATTTGTGGATTTTCGTATATATTGTTAAGCGAGTTGTATTTGTTATTTTACTCATACGAGCTGCAAAGCTTACCGGGTTTGTGTTTATAATCCCGGTGCACCTATTCGATGGTGTAGGGGATAATTCCGCAGGTGTCGATTAGTGGAAATCGAAAGACAACTCTGAAGACTCGGAGTCGTTTATTTCCATCTTGTGGTGAGGAGTTTTTGTGAATTTATGCGAGGATTTGTGTGGATTTATGTGAGGACTGTGAGGATTTTTACATTTCCATTTGATGTAATGTTGAATTATAAATTTAGTTTGTAATAATTGGTTTGACTGAGTTGTGTTGTGAACTCAGTAATAATCCGCTGTGACCTTAAAACGATTTCGAATTATTGAGATTGTTTTAGAGCTTTTCATGATTTCGAAATTTGAGTTTCATACTCGAAATTTTGGGGTCGTGACAGTTGGTACCATAGCCTCAGTGCGTATTTGGCGATTATCAATATCATCCAGGAGCAATGACCCGACTGCAGTGGGGCCCCATCACATGCTCTTCGGTATTGATATGTCGCCAGGTACGCGAGAGTGTTAGGAGCCATACCTTATGGTTTGGTCCTCTAGGGAGTATTGTGACAATACTTTGATAATTCACCTTATTCTGGAATTTCATATTAATATATCTTGGATCTATTTGGTTCAGATTCAAGACTTCACATGTATTGACTAAGTGCTTAATTGTTTCAAGGTGATGAATTTAGAAAAGGGCCGTGGATAGGGCCGAGGACGGGTGAGAGGTTGAGGCCGAGGTAGGGCTGCAGGCCAAGTCCGGAATTTGGAGAACCTTTACGAGGAGGCAGCCCCACAGGAAGAACAGGTTGACCCCACCGCTGTCACTAGAGATGACGGTCGTGTGCTAAAGCTGATTAAGGACATCAGTGGTGTGTCAGCGCCGTCATTTCATGGAGGCCCGGATCATATGGTAGCGGACCACTGGATTGAGAGTATGGAAACCTACTTTAAGATGATAGAGTGCTCTGAGATAGAGAAGAGGAAGATAGCTACATTCTTCCTGAAAGATGATGCACTAGATTGGTGGAAGAGTATGAGGCAGACGGTAGATGTGTCTACCTTCACCTGGGATGGTTTCACGGCTCTCTTCCGAGAGAAGTACTTTCCAGCTACAGTGCAGGAGAATTTAGAGCTTGAGTTCCTTGCGCTAGCACAAGGGGATATGACTATCAGAGAGTATGATACTCGTTTTTCACAGTTGTATCGGTATGTCAGGCCAATGGGTGTGACCTCCTTAGCCCAGAAGTTTCTACGAGGGCTTAAACAAGAATACAAGACCATCATATCAGCACTATGTCTGTCTACAAAGGAGTTGATGTATGAGAGTGCCATGAATTTGGAACAGGTAGATAAGACTCGAGTAGGAGATGTGGGAGATAGAGATGCTAAGGGAAAAGGCAAGGCAATCAGTTCAGGCAGCGGGCACTCAGGGCCGAAGGGTGGATCATGGAAGAGGCCAAGACCCTACTATCAGATTCCGGCTAAGGCAACATCTCCATCTGTCAGGACTGCACCTATTAGACCATTGGCATCGGTGAGGTGTTTCGTTTGCAACGAGATGGGGCACTACGCCATAGCATGTCTGAAACCAAAGAGAGCACGCTGCTACAGGTGCGGGCAAGTAGGACATATGGCTAGAGATTGTACCCGACCCCTTCAGGGTAGACAGGAACGTCAGCAGAGACAGTTACGAGCGGGCCAAGGTAGGGTGTTTGTAATGGGTCAGCGAGACATAGGAGTGGAAGGTACCTTATCTATTTTTGACTACCTTGCTAGAGTACTGTTTGATACCGGAGCATCACATTCATTTATTGCTAGTTCGGTAGTGGAGATGCTAGGATTGATTCCTACATCTCTTGGAAACTCTTTATGTGTCACTTCACCCCTTGGAGTGTCCCTTAAATTAGAGACAATCTGCAAGGCGTGTCCTATTGTGATTGGAAGTAGAGAGTTCTCTGCTTCGTTGATTGTGATTCCAGACCACACCTATGATGTGATCTTAAGAATTGATTGGTTGAGGCCGCATGCAGTGATTGATTATTTTGACATGGTGGTTTACTTTCATAGATTCGGGGATCCAGTATTTCGTTATCGTTGCCTCAAGTCAGATAATGCCATAAGAACATGAGTTCTGGCACATGTGGAATCGGTAGATCAGAAAGTAACCATTGCATATATTGTGGTAGTATTTGAGTATAGTGAGGTGTTCCAAGAGATACCAGGGTTACCTCCTCGAAGAGTTGTAGATTTCTGCATTGATGTGGTACCTGGTACGGCACTTATGCCAAAGGCGCCCTATAGAATAGGACAAAACAAACTTAAAGAGTTAAAGGTGCAGATTGATGAACTATTGGACCAAGGGTTCATTAGACCTAGTGTTTCACCTTGGGGAGCACCGGTTCTGTTCGTGAAAAAGAAAGATGGTTCTCTGCGGTTATGTGTGGACTACAGGGAACTGAACAAGGTGACCATTAAGAATAGGTATCCCTTGCCTAGGATTGATGATTTGTTCGATCAGCTTAAAGGAGCTGCGGTGTTCTCTAAGATTGATTTGAGATACGGTTACCATCAACTCAGGGTGAAGGAAGAAGATATATCGAAGACAGCCTTCAGGACCCGGTATGGACATTATGAGTTTGTTGTCATGCCCTTTGGTCTAACAAATGCAACAGCTGTCTTTATGAGTTTGATGAACCAAGTCTTTAGCCCGTACATAGATGAGTTTGTTGTGGTGTTTGTGGATGACATTCTGATATACTCCAAGTCTCGAGAAGAGCATGTGGTGTACCTGAGAACGGTGTTGTAGACCTTAAAGGAAGCAAGATTGTATGCCAAACTCGAGAACTGTGAGTTCTGGAAAGATGAGGTCAAATTCCTCGGTCATGTCGTCTCAAAAGATGGAGCACTAGTAGACCCGACAAAAGTGGAGGCAGTAAAAAGTTGGAGTCGTCCAAAGAACCCCACAGAGATTCGTAGTTTCCTTGGTTTGGCAGGTTACTACAGGAGGTTTATCGAGGGGTTTTCTAGTATTGCATCGTCATTGACCAAATTGACCAAGAAAGATGCTCCGTTTGTGTGGAAAAAAGCATGTGAGGAAGCATTCAACAAACTAAAGATCAGTTTAACCATAGCTCTAGTGTTGACGATTCCTACGAGTGGGGGCAGTTATGTCATTTACAGTGATGCTTCACTCCAAGGCTTGGGTTTTGTGTTGATGCAGCATGGAGGAGTTGTTGCATATGGCTCTAGACAGTTAAAGATTCATGAGAAGAACTACCCCACTCACGATCTAGAGCTCGCTGCAGTTGTCTTTGCCTTGAAGATTGGGAGACATTACCTGTATGGTGAGAAATTTCAACTCTTTTCTGATCATAAGAGTTTGAAGTATCTATTCTCGCAAAAGAAATTGAATATGAGGCAGAGGAGATGGATGAAACTCCTCAAGGATTATAACTTCACATTAGAGTATCACTCTGGGAAGGCAAATGTGGTGGCCGATGCCTTGAGCAGGAAACCGAGAGGAGTGGTAGCTTCACTTATGGTTTAGGAATGGTTTATGCTCGAAACTGCATTAGAGTTTGACTTGGTTCTATCGGGAGGAGAACCAAAGGTTTTTCTTGGTAGTGTCACTGTGAAACCGACATTAATCACAAGGATCATACAGGGTCAGGCACAAGATGAATTCTCACAAGCTAAGTTGGCAGACCTTGTAGTAGATACACTGGATGAATGTCCTTCTGAGTGGAGAGTTGGACCCGATAGAAGGTTGAGGTTTGGGATAAGATTGTGTGTCCCAAATTGTGATGATCTCAAAGAGGAGGTCATTCGTACGGCACATCGATCTCGATATACCGTTCATCCAGGGAACACCAAGATGTACAAGGACCTATGCAGGCAATTCTGGTGGAACGGGATGAAGAGAGATGTAGCGGAGTTTGTATCGAAGTGTCTTACGTGTCAGCAAGTAAAACAGAACATCAACAACCAGCTGGCATGTTGAAACCATTGACTATTCCTCTTTGGAAGTGGGAGCAGATATCTATGGATTTTGTGACTAGATTTCCCAGATCCAAGAAGGGTCACGATGCTATATGGGTGATTGTCGATCGGTTGACGAAGTCGGCTCATTATCTTCCAATGTCAATGAAGTACTCAATGGACGTGCTAAGGAAACTATATGTGGATGAGGTAGTGAGACTTCATAGAGCTCCAGTTTCTATTGTTTCTGATCGAGATGCACGTTTCACGTCGAAGTTTTGGGGTGGTTAACAGAAGGCGATGGGTACTACCTTAGATATGAGTACTGGTTTTCATCCTCAGACTGATGGACAGAGAGAAAGGGTGAATCAAGTGATGGAACATATGTTGAGAGCTTGTGTAATGGACTTTAAAGGTAGCTGGGAGGATCATTTGAGATTGATTGAGTTTGCCTACAACAACATTTACCATTCTAGCATCGGTATGGCGCCTTATGAGGCTCTTTATGGTAGACCATGTCGATCACCTATCTGTTAGGCCGAAGTAGGTGATGAAGCACTGATGGGTCCAGAGGTGGTTCATGAAACCACAGAGAAGATCTCGATCATTCGAGATAGAATCTGGACCGCACAGAGTAGACAAAAGAGCAATGCGAACTTAAAGAGGAGACATGTGGAATTTGAGATCGGCGATCATGTATTCTTAAAAGTGTCACCTATGAGGGGTGTAGTGAGATTTGGCAAGAAAGGAAAGTTGGCTCCGAGGTATGTTGGGCCCTTTGAAATTCTCGAGAAGGTAGGAGAACTAGCATATCGACTAGCCTTGCCTACTAGCATGTCGGGCGTTCACAACGTCTTCCACATTTCTATGTTGAGGAAGTATGTACCTGATGAGTCGCATGGGATCGATCATAGCACTATTGAGGTGAAGGAAAATGTCACTTTTGTTATTGAGCCGGTTCGTATTCTGGATAGATCCACAAAGAAGCTTCGTAGGAAAGAAGTAGACCTAGTCAAGGTATTGTGGAGCCATCATGATGAGAGTGATGCATCTTGGGAACTAGACTCGGATATGAAGACAAGATATCCACAATTGTTTGTTAAGTGAAGAACTTGAATTTCGGGACGAAATTCCTTTACGGGGGATAGATTGTAATAACCCGATTTTTTGGAATGATTTAATGAATTGTTTCTCAGTTTATAAAGTTTGTGAAATTCATTAATCGTGTTTGTTCCTCTTTGTGATGTCGGAAATCGAAAACGGAAACGTTATCGGAACTTTTATTTAAAAAAACGTTACGTTTCCGCGACGTGAGAATCGACTTTTACTCCGTCGCTCGTTTGTGAAAACTTCCTTCACGAAAGTTGTAGAGCTCGTCGATACGAATTAGTGGATATGTACGTGTTTGAATCGAACGTCGGACGTGAAAGTTATTAACATCGGAAGTTCGTTTCCGATTTTGGAAACGAGTATAAAAACGAAATTATTGAGATTAGGGTTTCCATTTTCAGAAACCCCTCTCTCTCTCTCCTCACCCCGCCTCCCTCTCCTTCTCTCTCCCCGATTTCTCTCTCTCTCCCTCCGAAAAATTCATCTCTGGCGATCTCCTTCTCCAGCCGTCCGTGCCTCTCACCACCGGCCTAGGAAGCCTGGCACAGACCTCCGCAGCAACCCTCTAGCTTTCTGCACCTCGCCTCGCCGCCGTGAAGCCGCACGACATCGCCAAGGCGATTTCAAGGCGAGAAATACGTAAGGGTGAGTTGAATTGATTGTTTGTGTTGTTGGTTGTTGTGATTTTGTTGAAATTGGATCGATTTGGTGCGGATCGGAGGAGGAGAGGGTGAGGAGATACCGCCACCTAGAGGCGGCGCGTGCGGGTGCGTGAGGTAGCCTAGAGGCGGTCTGAGACCGTAGGAGGAGGAAGAGAGGAAGGGTTTTGGGGCGGTGGTGGCGTGATACGCGCCGGTGTCGGAATAGCGCGTGGGCCCCACGCGCGGTCGCAGGAGGTGGCGCGTGTACCCCACGTGCTGCCACATGAGGCGGCACGTGAATAGTGTTTTCGAAACAGTAAATTGTACAATTTATTTTTATGTGCGGTAAATGTAAAATTGATTTACGTATGGTAAATATAAATTTCTTTTACGTACATGTAAATGATATAGTGGAATGTATATTTGTATAAATGGTAAATAGGTACATTTATATAGTTTGCTATATTATATACTGTCATGATTTCGTTGTGAATAAGTTGATTTTGGTGATGAGATTTATGTATTGAGCATGTTGATTCGATTGGTACAATATAATGCGATGATTATTGTATGTTGTTTTAATATGGAGTTTGTTAAAACGTTTTGTCTTCGAACGAGTTTTATGTCTTCAAACGAGTTAATGTCTTCGGACGTGTTTTACGTCTTCGGACGAGTTATGTCGTCGGACGAGTTTTATGTCTTCGGACGTGTTTCTGTCTTCGGACTAGTCTTTACACGCGTTTGGCACGTCGGAACCTAGCCTTTGGCCGGGTGAAAGTTATGATACAGTTAGAGCTGTAGTCTGTCTGCCGGGGTACTGCATATGAGGTAACAGATGAGTTATCGGCTTATGAGTACCCATATATTTTGATATTGGATGACAGATGGTTATCCAATGTCAGCGGCGTACTACATGAGGGGTAACATAGGTGTACCAGCTCTCATGAGTACCCGTATTATAAATGCATTTGGGTAAACATAGGGGTTGCCCAATTTCTCATGAGCACATATATTTTCACATTATTAGACAACCAGATGGGCCGTCTAATGAGTCATGAGTGCACTTATAATTGTTGATTTGTGGATTTTCGTATATATTGTTAAGCGAGTTGTATTTGTTATTTTACTCATACGAGCTGCAAAGCTTACCGGGTTTGTGTTTATAATCCCGGTGCACCTATTCGATGGTGTATGGGATAATTCCGCAGGTGTCGATTAGTGGAAATCGAAGGACAACTCTGAAGACTCGAAGTCGTTTATTTCCATCTTGTGGTGAGGATTTTGTGTGAATTTATGTGAGGATTTGTGTGAGAACTGTGAGGATTTTTACATTTCCATTTGATGTAATGTTGAATTATAAATTTGGTTTATCGGTTTGACTGAGTTGTGTTGTGAACTCAGTAATGATCCGCTGTGACCTTAAAACGATTTCAAATTATTGAGATTGTTTTAGAGTTTATCATGACTTCGAAATTTGAGTTTCATGCTCGAAATTTTGGGATGGTGACAGTAGTGATCAAATCAAATTTGTCTTTAAGTATTGAATCTGTTGATCGATGAGCTTTCGACCAAGGAAAAGGGATTTGAGCCACTGATAACGACAGGCATATATAGAGCCAATAGTCTTTCTTGAGTGAAGACGGATTCAGCCCATAGTTCACAATTATACTCGATCGATCATCAACTGATGTCCTTGAAACTTATCAGAGAGATCATAGATTCATAGTGTACCTACTCAAGGTCAATATAATGCCGAGAGAAAAAAGAGATGGTCAATTAATCACTCAATTACCCTACCAATTTTCATTGTTAACCGATATTATTTTGAAAATACGTTGAATACCACAAGGTAGAGTAATTCATGCGCATCTACATCCAAGTTTAACCAAATGTACAAGTACCCTCATATGTCACTTTTACTTTCTCCAGAGAAGGGTAGTAAAGATGAAGCTTGCATTGAGAAGGCAGTTTTGATATTTTACTGATTTTCCAAAGGTATTTTATTGCTTATATGTATATTGAATTGGTGGAGTGCTTATTAATTTTTTTTGGTATACAGTACGTATATATAACAAATGATTAATAATGTGACAAGGAAACCAGGATGCAATTTTTTTTGTTTTGATCGACCATGTAAATATATTACACCATAATTCTTTTCAAACATCACAACCAACAGTACGCGCCATCTACTTGGGGGATTTGGCACATTGATCACAATAAGTAGGTATATAGCTAGGTGTTTTACAATTTCGAACACAATATCATCGACAGTTACATTACATTTCAATCACGTTGGTTTGAAGAAGCTCACCTTAATACCAGTATCAATCACAACGTAAGTACCAGACACAATCAAAAGCACACTCAAACAAATACCCACAACCCCAAGTATCCAATTGATCCACCAGCTCGGAGTGTACTTCTTTGGCTTCTTCATTATGAGCCACATGAAACACGGATATGCCAAAGTCACCGGCAATGCGATCCCTCCTATCAGTCCGGCCAAGCTTCCCAAGAAGGGGATGGCCACGGCTATGAAGTAGCAGCCGTAAGTAAACATAGCTCGCATAATAACCCTGAGCCACCACGGAGCGGCCTGCTTGAACCTCCTTGTGTAATGGGACTCCATCTCATCGAACATGGGCATTCCGTAGATTTGGAAGGAGCTCAGTGCATTGACGATCACAAACAAACTTGCTAACCCTAGGACGAATCGGGAAGTGTCTCTTGAATGGAAGGCAAACAAGGCTGCAAACATACCCCCTTGTTCTGGTATCTGCCAATCAAACACAATGTTATTAACTAATTAAGGATCGAGGAGACTATGGTATGCTAACACTAATTTTGAGATTCGATTACATAATGAGAATAAAAGTAGCGTACCATTTGACCATATGCCCAGTAGCCTCCGATTGCGAGAGGGAAGATGCACAATGCTATAAGTGTGTATGAAAACCGAACACCCCTCCACATAGGCACGCGTGATGGGTGTTTTTCACTAGAGGGCATTGTAGCCTGTAGATTTGAAGCAACAAATACGAGGGCAATCAGTAAATTAAAAGTCAGAAGTCCTGTGTTCTAAAATTGCAACTAATTTTGTAATATGTTTTGGTTCAAGAACACTTTGGATAATCATCAGCAATTAGTAGACAGTCAACTCATTTGTGTTGAATTTTTGGCGTTGCCCTTATCATATGCTTAAAGATATTCAAGTGAATTGTTGAGGTTTCATTGTCGAGCACATTAAGACTTTGTCGCCACCACGCAAGTAGACTATAGATTAAGTAAAAACAAATTGTCAATTCAATGATTTGGGTACGTTAGAGAGAGACTAAAGAGTATTCCCACTTGTTTGATATGCAACCAAATTTTGCTACGTAATATTATCAATTTAATACCTGTTTGTCTTGAGGCTACAAAAGTATATAGTTGTTTAGTATATTTTCAGCATTGATTCTGTACGTAATTATGTTTAAAATTGGGTGGCTTGAGAGTAAGCTTAGTCGTCTTGGCATGAACTATATTTCATAACTATGTGATTAGTGATTACGGAAACAACTCAAACGCGAGTGCCAAACAGAGGTAAAGACATATTCACTTGTGAAATGAACATACCTGTATCTCAAGGATAAGGTTGTGGCCTCTGAAGCCAAAAGCAATCATCCCAAGAGCATTTAGAACATCGAAGAATTGTATGAACTCTTTGTGGGCCTTGAGAGGATTGTAGGAGACATTAGGAAGTCTACCCTTGTCGACAGACACAACCCAAATGAGCGTACAATAACCAACAGCAGTGATGGCACCTACAAGAGACACGCCGGCAATGGAGTTCAAGTTGGGAAGCTGAGATAGAATCACTGCTCCGCATGTAAATACCAAGTACCACTCAGCCGGTGTTAAGCTCTTGACGGTGCACGTTGGACCGCAGACGATTGAGAAGAACATCTTGCATGTTGCTCCTCCGAGGACGATTAACGCCACGCAAGTTCCGCCGGAGAGGTAGAGAATAGGGAACAGAGCTATAAACTTCGATAGCCTCTCGCCTAATTTAGAGAACAAAAGTAAAGTTTAATAGAAATAGTTAGAACATACATTTAAATAAACTGGAAATATTTCTTAGAGATGCATAATACTTGAGTTCATAATTAAGGTGATTACGCGCTTATTAAGAAACTGCAAATAACCGGCCATACTTGATGAGCTAATTCTACTAGACTACTAATTCGAAAGTAATGAGCGAAAGTGCTTTCTACAAACACTATAACAACATCCAAAGTCCAAACTGACTCATATATCATATAAACGAATCACTTTAAGAACTTCCAAACTACCTAATTAACTCTTACCAAAACATACGTTGCAAAGTTGAATGTATCTGCAATAACGAAGGCCAGTTTCAGTAGATTCATGAAGCTGCACGAGCAAGAACAGAGTGTAAAGTTGCCATAAGAACGCTAACGTCATGCATATAATCCCCCATGTCCTGTAAACCAGAGCAAAACAACCGTAAAAACTTTGCTCACTTCGAAATAGGGCAGTAACTGTATGCAGTTCAAATAGTTTGGGGTCTGACTTACCACCCAAGAATGGTGAAGGCAACAGGGATCACAAGGGCCTGAATTCCAATGCCGGAGCAAAGAGTGTGGAAGGCAGCATAGTAAGCGTTACCATTTCTAGACTCGGTGATGGGAAGCCAGGCGTCTTCGGGGTCAAGCCTCGTGAGCTTGAGAGCCCTCCGTACAGGGCTCCCTATAGGAGTCATGAAACGTGGAGTACGGGATCTCGGAGTTAAGGATTTAGGGGTTTTGGCCTTTATCTCTATCTGGTCAACACCACCCCGTGGCGGAATCACGAGCGGTTCCCGGGGAACGGACGCCGCCTTGGACAGCTTCGGCTCCGAGCTCGCAGGAGCCGCGGTGGTTGCCGGCGCAGCATCAGTGGTTGCAGGCCGGGGAGTAACCGGAGCGGGACTAATTTCCTCCATACTACTTTCGTTTCTCTTGGTTAAACTAGCAAGAGCTTGTTTACAAGAAGCAGCCACTTACATGTAGTTCTATATATAGCCACTGCATATAATGCTGTTCAAATTAAGGGTTTGATTGAATAGAACTGGATTCAAACAATTTAGTACAACTTTTTTGACCCATTTTGTTTATATATCAATCATTGTTCCTCTAGCTAATGGAAGAAGATACGGAAAGATTGTTTGTCGTAGCAAATCAATTGGCATGGATATATGTTATTCAAACTATCGGCGGCCATTATTTTAAATTTTTTTAAAATTGTGAGGTATATGTCACTATTTGATTATAAGTCGTCCCATAGCTTAGAGCTCATGAATGTTCAGTATGAACGTACCAATCAAGGGCCGCTGGGTTTGTTTATCAAATTGATTTTGCTCTTATCCTCTATCTTTCTTCTTTTCTTTTCACGTGGACTAGGTCAAATTGATCATCCAATATTGAATCTATTCCGTTTCTATGTCCCGTAAGTTGACTTGGAACAAGGCACAAATCAAGCACTTGGGGCCTTGGCTAGGGTCTGTTGAGAGTTGAGATATACATGGAACTGATGGAAGATAAAAATTATGGACCTAGTATCCCACAAACAAATATATGGACTATAAGATAAAAATTAAAATCGTGGAAAAGAAACATGAGTAGTGGAAAGTTATGATCAAAATTAACTTCCGTGAAAATATTCACTTGTAAAGGCTAGTATTTATATATTCATATTGTAGGGCAATATTACTAATATATGACCCAGAATTATTGTTGTCATATTATATATATGGCGCTTATTATGGTAAGACATTCGATTCGAATAGTCATATCCTGTGCTTGTAGGTGAGGGAAAGTTGAATAGAAACAAAAGGATATCGAAGAGTGGAAAACGTAGCAGAAAGGCCAGGATTTACCTGTTCTGCGTCGGTCAATTTTAGTAGAAGGCCAGGGATTTTCATTCTGAAGACAATTAGAAAGAAAACGTACGCAAACAATCAACGATCAGAACAAACACGCAGGGTTCTTGTTGGATCTTCTTTGGTTGTGCATGTCGTTTTCTGCATGGGGTAAAGATGGCAGCTGCTAGCTCCCTCATGAAATTAATAGAATTTGAATCAGTACGTTGAATGTCTATTCAAACCTAGCTATCACGTTAATTAGGTTGGCTAACGTAATTGAAACTAATAACGTACCGCATTTAGCTCTATATATGATCGATGTCCAACCACCTTAACAGCTTTTTTACTTTAAATTTGCTCAACTTCTCCACCAGTCCTAGATATTTAACTAGACAGATCGTTATTTCATGTATCAACTATCCAGCTAGCTAAATGAAACCAAGATGTCTGCTCATTGTACATGGTAATAATACATAGCTAACTCAAATCTATGTATTATTCCCATTTTAAGTTTTCAGTGTCACTTTATTTGGGATTAATTGCTTCGAAGATATCTAAAGGCCTAAAGTCTTAATTTAACATTTGTCAAGCTTAATTGGTTCACTATTATCTTTGTTTAGCTAAAACTACTCATGTTGTGATTATTATATGTTTTACAAGTTCAAGTCTGTGTACTCTTCTAGGCCTTATCACGGATACAATTAGAAAAGATTAACTTAATATATATCCACGTCGACTTGCCATATATATGGATTATATGGTTTGAGACTTGGATGCTTGCTTAAGAGTATCTTCAGCTATACTAGTCAAATTTTAGTTAAATTAAAAGTCAGTTTTGCTAGCTACTTTAGAGATACGTTTACATCAGTTCTCTCTATTTTAACTTAATTTGAAGTAAAGTATTCATTATATGTCTAAGAAGTAATCTTAAATGTATACATAAATTATATATAATTATTATAATGAATGTTTTGAATTCAAATTGTTTTACTTTAAGCTATTTTGCTTAACAAATTATCAAATGTGATAGCTCAAAATTAAAGTACAGTTATAATAGAGTGATGTAGTAACTATTTTTGAAAAAAGCTAAACATGTTCTCTATAATAGCTAAAAAACTATAATAAAGAGTCATGATAAATATGTTATAATCATAGATATTGAAGATAATTAAACTAATCTATAAGTGCGTCGAAATTGACAGACTTAGTTTGTTTATACGCCTATAAGCCTCTTTAATTAGCTAGATTTTAGATGCAACCCCTTTCATTGTGTATTATTAACATTATTTGAGAATTCTTTCATTGTTTAATTAAGTCCACTTTCTTTGTGGATCACAGAACTCACAAGCAATGTATTGTGTGCTAGCTAGAGAAAGACCATTCACACATGCATGCAGTTCCAAATTATGATGTATATATGGATAAGGATAATTACATGCACGCATATATATATCAGTAGACTGATATACAACATGCGGCGCTGTTAATCACAATTTCTAAGTCATCGACTTATTGTGTGATAACTTTCAGTTTATATCATCAACTAAAATTCTTAATTCTGCCTTCGATCATATAAATAAGTTATAACATATAACATATTCTACGTACTTACGTAGTTTGTAATTCACTAATGTCTACGCCTTCTTTGACACTCATTTCTCATCCAGTTCATATGAAACCATTTAGTACGTACTATTCGACCGAAATAAAAATTGTTAACAAGTGGTATTAATTAATTGTAAACACAAACAAATTTACAGCTGTTGTAATCTTGGACTTTCCAATTCCAACAAAGTAATGGTTTGAAACTGAAATTACAGTCAAAAAGCTGAATTCGATCACTAGTAAGCTCAAACCAGACGCTTAGAATTTTTTTTATTTGTTTACATGTTTCAGGTCCAGTTTGGTAAAGAAGTATTCCAAGTTGCCGGCCAACAATTTCACCGAGCAGTGACCCACATATATAAGTCACTGAATGTTTATTTAATTTTTGATCGAATACTAATTAGTTAATCATTTGTAATGTGGTGGTCATTAGGATAGTATATATCATATAAATATAGTGACAACGAAATGCATTCACGGGATTAAATAGTTTGGTTACGAATTATTCGTACGCCAAACTAATCGGTAGATATGAGACACATTTGTGATAGAGACCTGTGAGAATAGTAAGATTTGTGTTGACCCTAATTCTTCAATGTAAACTTTGAACAACAAAGTACACATATACAAGAAAAATATCAAGGGTGACACATGAGAGAATATATGTATTGATCATGGCATCATTGGGATGAGAGTCATAGAACATATATGATCGAATAACAATGCTTGAAGAAATTTTAATATTGGAATTGTCATCAATCTTTTTGATGATGTTATGGTATGAATGGAATTATCTGGAGTCTCATTTTAATCAGCTTGACAAACCTCCAATTGTGATATATCATGAAATTGATAGTCTTCATCTCAAAAGTCTTTCAACAGGTGAAGAAAGGTTCGGACTATACATTTATATTTGGGTCATCATATGAGTTTTTTTAGTTGAACCAATACAAAATTGACGTGTAGTCCGCACTTCTCTAAACTCGCGGGTGTCCGCCAAGTTTTCTTTCAGAGCGGAAGTCCGCTTTGAAATTAAAGAGCGGATTTCCTTATTTGACTAACTTTTCGGTCACATTTCCACATTTCCACAGTTCAGTATTTAAATATGTATGACAAAATCATATGTACAAATTTTCAATCAATTTAGTGATTATTAAGGTATCAGAACTGTATTAAATTAATGAACAAATATAAACTCTTCAAATAATTAAGGGGTCACAAATCCCCCATCCAACATAACAAAGTATAAATAGATTTTAATAGAGAGTTAGGTCCCTAAGTGCTCCGTTATAATCGGATCTTTAGGGTCTTTTAGAAAAATTTTGAGTTCATCCAACGGCGCGTCGATTGATGTTGCCGCTGGACGGGAGTTGTGCTTGGATCAATTGGTGGCTGAACAAGGAGGTTGAGGGTGGAGATCGATGGAGGGTCGTTGCTCCAATAATTTTGTCGATCAGATTGCTTGCTCGTTTTCTGGTTTTGCAGGGACCTTGGTCCAATGTTGATGCTTCTACCGCTATTGAGTTGCCGGGTTGGTCTCGTCGGAGGGTGGTACTATCGCCACTGTGTTATGAGAAGGGGAACATAGACGCCAATTTGGCTGGGTTGCTCCGACAACCCAGGTTGGATATGAGCAACTTTTGTTGGCTTGATTCTGTGTTGACCTTGGGTGGTGGTCTCTGAAGGCAGAAAGCAACAACGGTGGTTCGGTGAGATGGGTTTTAGGTTGGTCAACCTATGGAGGTCTGTGGTGGTGGGCCTAGGATGGGTCAACTAGGGTTTGTGTTGTGGCTTCGGTCTTTGGCCCAAGTCTGTTTAGTTTGTTATTTTTCCTTTGTTTGTCCCTCTTCCTTGAGCAAGACTTTAGGTTGTCAGTTGGTAGGGTTTGGGCGTGTTGTTGAGTACACATGTTTATGTTGCACGTTATTTTCAGAGATTATTTAACTACCAGTTCTTTTTTTGTGTCAATGTAATAGGGAGGTTGTCTATGCAAATATGCGGAAGGTTTTGGTCTATGATGCTATTGAAGCGGTTTTGTTATAGAGATTGATGGCGAGTACATATCAACTACTTCTAGAATCGGTTTTAATTGGTTCGGAATTAGGTTTTCTTGCCTCATGTCTATTAATTCTTATGATATGACTAGCAGTCTTAGTATGAATGAGCGGGTGGAGTCTAATTCTATCATCTTATTCCTCTTACTTGTAATCTTATTTTACTGCTATATATATATAGTTTTTTTCTATAAAATAAAGTATAAATATATTTTAGAAATAAAAGAAATACATTGGCCTTAAACAAGCCCAAAAACCAATTTCTATTCTAATTATAAAGAAAGTGGGGTCATAGTTTTTGTTTCGATCAACTTATTGTAATTCAAATTTTAACAAGGAAGATTTGGTATAGTTAGAAAATTACATATAAATCAATAGTGGAGGTGGCAAACGAGCCATTTTTTGTTGTTGAGAAAAATGAATATGTATTAATAAAACCAAAAGTTACAACCGGAGGGAGATTACAATGATGAACATATTGTTGTCACACACCCCTCCCTACAAACCAGCGATATTACAGTGGACAAGAACCTATGAAAGATTCAACTGTAACCTAAGACGATTCCAGAAAAAGTCGATACCTATTCACTGCCAATTTCAAGAAGAAAACTGTTCCAATAGTGTCACATACCAATACCTCTGGAAGACAAATCTCTCCATTACATTGACAACCAAAAGGAACCAACATTAGATAGTCCTTGGAAAATGATATTTACCATAATCATGGCACACGCAACAACGCGAAAGATCAAACTAAACCTACCGACACCCTACATCCTCCTCAAAGGAGAAGAGACAGCAAAACAAGAAGAAAAAAACAAGAAAAAAAACTTGGGCCAATGAACCCAAGCCCCCTAATTCACCCTAAAGAGCCCAAAGACCACCCCCACCGAATCTCCAACAACTAGTAACCCAACGACAGCCAGAGACGCCACTGCCTTCCGATCGTCAAATCGTCACTCCGTTGCCGACGCCCGTCACCACCCAAGCACCTTTGATCGAGTCACTAGCTGAGATGCAGCACTTGCCCCTACATGATTCAACCAAGAAACAAAGACGCCAAGATATGACCTGGACATGAAGATCAAACCAGGTAAAACCGTCGCCACCACCATCGCTTCCCCTAATCTGAGATCCGCATAATCATAGCTCCACCTGCCACCAATAACCCGACCACCATCCCTAATATGAAGCCCCAACATTGCTTCCGCAAACAACCATCACGACTGGAAAAAAAAATCTATCTCTCCGACCGCACACTAGAGATCCCACCAACACCCCCTGCCCCAGTCGGAATCTCCAAATGACCCATCACAACTCCCATCCAACAACCGCGTCAATCGATGCGCCATTGGATAGAAAATAATTTTTTTTTCAAACCCTAGAGCACCTCTGGTTTTCGCAGTGCTCTCCTCTCAGTTGTTGTGAAGCAGTGCCTTATTACATTTTTACAAACGGGCCGTTAAGCATGAGCAGTTAATATTCATATTAGCATGTTACATTTTTTCCTTATACAACAGAGAGTCAGTACTTTTGTTTTTAATGAATCGTGTTACAATTTATTAATGACCATTATATACATATAAACTATATACACACACTATGAATTATATACTCACACAACTGGGCATTCACACAGACAAACATGAGACATCCAATTATTCATATGAGATTCGTGCATTGGAGAACATTAATAGAGAAACAATTTACTAGTCATAATTACAAGTATAAAAGGGGTGTATTTAACTCTAATTTTAAATAATTATGATTGATTTATTATATTATGTGGATTCTGAGAATCCATATAATCTATGAACTCCACACAGGTTCAGCTAAATTTCAATGTAATGTATTTACCAGATTTGTCCTGATTTGCTTGGATTTCACAAGTGCATGTATGGTTTTAATAATAATATAGAATAATAAAACAGAGAACATGGAAACTTAAGAATTTGGTTTTCTTTTTTAACGAACATAACAAAATAATAATGTATGTCTTTTATAAAGTAACACCTCTCATCGGCGGAGTAATTCCCGGCAAGATTTCTCCTCGTTCCGATAACCAGGCCTGCATGAGCTGACCCAATAGTGCAGGGTGCTGACTCGACATGTCAGGTCACCCTGCCTCTGCCTCAAGCGCCGCCCAAACTTGCTCACCAAAACAGTAAAAGCACACTGTACGGGGACGCTTACCAATATCAAGAAAAAAGAAGAGGCACTTCCCCCCCCCCAGTGTGCCCTATAAAAGGAACCAGAAACCTCCCAAAAACCTATGAACTTGAGTTCAGCCCCAGAGTAGAAATTAAGCTTCGGATACTCATAGGCCGACGCACCGCTGGTCCGTGACCTTAACCCCGGTTTTTATGCAAGTTATACATACCAGTGTTGGGATACAAGCTCCGTGAACATGACCCCCCGGATCAGTTCGAACTAAAAGGAGGGTCCCCGTCAACACAACTCTGCCAATTTTAGCAATGATTTTCATAAACGAAAACGAGGACAACCTGGACGACTTTATTTTTAGGCCCACACTATCCATGTGCTAACAAATCAGTCGCTCCGGCAGGTTCTCGAGAAACCAGAGATTTCGGGCCGACTAGTGAAATGGACCATTAGTTTTAGGAGTTCGACATTCACTTCAAGTCTAGAACGACAATGAAGGGATAGGCAACGGCCGATTTCATCGCCGAATTTATTCCTCCGGAGGGAAGCCATGCGAAGCCCGACCCCGTGGTCCCAATTTGGCATCTGCTTGCAACCTTTACGTTGATAACTCAGCCAACCAAAACATCCAGCGTCGCTGGTATTATTATCACAGATGCAGAATGAAATAAGTACCCCTATGCCCTGAGGTTTGACTTCCAGGCATCTAACAATATTGTGGAATATGAGGCATTGATCGCCGGGATCCAGCTCTGTCGCGAGCTTGGGGCAACAAATGTATGCGTCTTCATAATTGGTGTCAATCAAGTTAGTGGGAACTATCACTTCATCCATCCCCACCTCAATTCCTACCAAAATTTTGTCGAGACAATGCTCCAGAAGTTTGATTTATTCAAGATCACCCATATACCCCAGGGCAAGAACATCAGGGCAGATGCATTAGCACTGTTGGCCACGTCAGAGCCTGGCACCACTCCTCCAAACGTCCTTGTTGAAACTTTGGACAAACCCAGCATATCAAAGCCTTACTCTGAGCCATTCGTCGAACAACTCCCCACCACCATCATGGATGGATCATTTCATTGAATATTTAACAAAGGGGACTTTGCCCGAGGACAAATCTGAGGCCAAACGTCTACGACAAAAGGCCGCTCTCTTTATGGTCCAAGACGGCCACCTTTACCGGAGAGGACAGTCATTCCCTCAGCTCAAAAGTCTTACACCAAAACAAGGTCATCAAGTATTAACATCTCTGCATGGCAGCGTCTATGGTAACAATGCTGAAGCAAAGAATTTAGCCTTCAAGGCCCTTCAGACAGGGTACTACTGGCCCACCATGGAGGCGGACTTAAAGGTCGTAGTCAGATCATGCTTGCAATGTCACCAATACACCAACTACATCAACAAACCCTTAGTCTCAATCTCCATCATTGTCTCCCTAGTTCCTTTTTCACAGTGGGGACTAAATCTAATTGAGGAATTGTCAACTGCTTCGGTGGAATTCCAGTATATCATTTTCACAGTAGACTACTACACCAACTGGATTAAGGCCAAGACCATAGCCAAGATTACCATGGACAAGGTGATAAGTTTCTTATGACGTTCCATCTACTGTCATTTCAGTGTTCCCCAATCATCTATCACGAATAATGGCCTACAGTTCGATAATGACAAGTTTTGCCAGTTTGCTCAAGAAAATGGCACCACCGTCTTATATGCTTCCTCGGCACATCTCCAAACCAACGATTAGGTAGAAGCCATCAATAAAGTTATCAATCGGAATTTGAAGAAGAGGTTGGACTCTGCCACGGGCATATGGGCTAAGAAACGTCCAGAAGTCCTATGGGCACTCCGGACGACTACCACGGAGGCAACGGAACAATCTCCATTTCTCCTAACCTTTGGAACATAAGCGGTGGTCCCAGTTGAGACAAAACTCCCTACAGAACGGGTGGCAGCCTATGACCCGGAAACTAATGTAGTCGGCATCCAGCTCAACATGGACTTCTTTGAAAAATGTTAGGAGATGGCACACCTTTTTATGTGAACTATAAACAGCGCATTGCCCGACACTATAACAAGAAAGTGCTGCCTTTGTGGTCACGGGGGGATTATGTCATGACAGAGGTCATCCCCAGACCATTAGGACTCAAGCCAAAGTGGGGGGGGGGGGGGGGGCTTTTGAGATCACCAGTTGTGTTGGGTCGGCCACGTTTTATCTCCGGGACACTAATGGCTGAGAACTTCCCTATCCTTGAAACGCCCACCATTACCATCTCTTCCCCAAATAAGGATTGTTCAGATGAAAACATGCTTTGACATTATTTTTTAAAAAAACTCATACTAAATCGGGTGGTATTCAAAACTCACTGATTTTGATAGATTTATTAAATGGTTGATTTTAAAGAATTCTAAGGGGCTTGGTATAAATACCAGACCCTATTAGAAATCATTATATTTGTAACCTGATTTCACTTTCCCTTTCTCTCTCTCTCTCTATCTGAAGATAAATTACAAAGGCAAAGGTAGAAGAATACAAACTGACCTACTTCCCCGATGAGCTGATCTGTAATGAGAAGACGAACTGAATGTGTGAATCATATTGGAATCTCTCATTTATTCAAAAGGTATGTATCAATCTCCTTTTCAAATAGGTTGTCACGACCCCAATCTCATTTTCTCCATATCTCTGGAAGATTGATCTACATCCATGTGCTTGTGAAATAACATTAATTATAAGACAAATAAAAAAAAGAAGAAGAAACATCACCTGCAATTCTGCAAGTTCCCTCTAGAGCTATTGCTTTTTAAGGTTGCTGATAGAAATCATATAATTGATCACTGTAGAGAAATAGTGATCAAACAATCCTCCTGTTTGGCCCTAAAATAATACTCCGGTATTACCTAGATTCTTTAGGCTCATGGACCGTTTATTTGGGAAAAATGTATTGAAGAGCAAGATTACATTCCTTATTGGAATAGATTTCGGGGACTGATGCTGTATAGAATCTGAATTGAATAAGGAAGGTGAATCCAAATCAACTAAGGGGTTCTCAAGACTTGATCCGCAAGAAATAACACTTTGTGTTCTCTATATAAAGGGGTCGAATGTGCAAAACCAAAGACACAACGTCAAACAAACTATTGCGCAACCGCATAGTCAAGTCTCCCCATGGAGCAAAAGTCCGATTAGCTTCGGCAACCAAGTCTACCATCGAAGCAGAGCTACCCAGATGTACGCCTCGCGCTGCATGTAGCAACAAGTCGAGTCGCTAGCCTAGCTTCTAGCAAACACAAAAGTCTGCACTAGTCAGTAATTCCCTAGAGCAAGAGAGTCCCGCTATCAACGACACATTATAAGCTCTGCTTTTCCCCAAGCGGTCTAAAGTAAGATCGGCCATCTACTTGAGGTGGAGTGAAAGGTACCTAGCAACTCTAGTTGTGTATAGGTCATTCGAACTTCAGCGGTTTATCAACATGCGGAACAATCGTTCAAGAAGAAGACAGTACGTGAGCGCAATCATCATCAACAAGTAAGAGTTGTACCTAACTCAAAGGTACTGGCACAACAGAGAACGAAGGTTAGAACCATCTAGGGTTCAAAACCCAGGCTTGCTAATTGTTCCCTGAGGAAATCTTTACTTGAGAGGATATCCTCCTTGCTCGAAACCAGAGCACTCGCATTGTGTTCTTCACAACAAAGCGACTTGCAAAGGTTTAACAGCAGTTGAGGCATTACTAAAATTTAGAGTGATGGTGCCACCAGAAGACATGCAAACAGCTTTCAAGGAGTTGACAAAGGTAGTTAAGTCATTGGAGGAGTCATTCGGCGAGAGAATGACTGCGGTCGAGAGAACGTTGGATAATGTGTCGCAACTACAGTCGACACAGGGTCAGTATCTGGCTGAGACCAACGACAGATTGAATAAGCTGGTTCTGAGTGCTAACGAGCACGCGAACAATGCTCGTTTACAGTTTGAAGGCCAGGACGAGCGGTTCAAGCAAATCGAAGAAGCGTTGGGAATACAACGGACTGTCACCGGGCTTTACGAGAAACAGAATCATGACAAGCTTAGGGCCACCAAAAAGACTAAGTCCAACAAGAAGGTTAACGCTAGTGACGACGACGACGACGACGAAGAGGATGAGGCCGGTGACAAAGATGATGAGGCTGACAAATCAGATGCAGAGCCTATCAAACCCGCAAGGAAGAAGAAGATGAATGCTAAAAAGGGAAAGTTCACATTTGGAAATTCAAGACGTTCAAACACATCCGAGTTTGAGGCACTTCAGAGGGCCGTGGAACTTCTTCAACTAAGCGGGAGACAAGAGCGTCAACACCAGTTCCGTCGCGAGCGTCAAGATGAGCATCAAGAAGAGCCTGAGAAAGAAGTAGAAGAAGACCAGATCCTTACCAAAGAGCAGGTTCAGAAGATGATCCAAGAGAGTGTGGGGACCATTCATGGTCATGCTGCCGCGAACATGTCCTATATAAGTCCATTCCCAGAATGGGTGACAGCATGTCCTTGGCCCTCGGGTTATCGACCAATCAAGTTCCAACCTTTCTCAGGAGAGGGGTCCGAGAATGCAGCTGAGCACATCTCTCATTTTCACAGTGATTGCGGGCCATATGCATCTAATCCAATCTTCAAGATGACCGGCACTATCTTGGTTCTCTAAGTTAGCACCAAGATCCATTTCAGATTAGTCCATGCTCGAGTCAATGTTTAAAACGACTTTTGGAAGTGTTGAGCCTGAGGTGGATTTGTCATCTTTGACTTCCATGTATCAACAACCAATGGAGTCGGCAGTGGTGTTCCTAAAGAGGTTCAAGGTTCAGCAAGCAAAGTGCAGAACACCACTCGCAGAACTAGATGCCATTCGAATTGCTATAAAGGGTTTGGAAACCCGTCACCAGGCCAAACATCACGATGCCTATTTTTCTAGCATGGAAGACTTGATGAACAAGGTAGGAAGCTACTAAGTGTTCCTCAGGGAGATGGAGGACAATGCCACAGTTCCAAAAGGTCCACCTATGTCCTATCACCCTAGTACTTTGAAACCACTTTACGCAGTTCCATCTAGAACTAAGAGGGTTTCCACTATCTACTCGCATGTAGATCCTTTCTACACACCATATCCATATGAGGAGCAGTGGGTCGAGGAGGTAGATGATGAAATAGCTGCACTGGAGATAGCCGGAAGACACGCATTGAAGTCCAAGGCTCTGAAGATGTCTAGAGACCATGTCAAGATTTCTACAGCAGCATACACCAAGCCTGAGTATGAGTCATATACCTACAATGCTCACAAGGCTCCAGAGATTCTAGATGAATTTTTCTCAAGTGGGAGAGTGAAGCACGATACTGCAATGCCTACTGTAGCACAAATAGAAGGGAAGAAGTACTGCAGGTTTCAAAATTTGTTCAATCACCAAACAGCCGACTGTGTTAAGCTCAAGGATCAGCTGCAAACCTGGATTAACAAAGGCATGCTTGGGGTAGATACTGAAAGAGCTGCAACATGGGTTGATATTGATCCCCTTCCTACAATGTCAGTGGTTGAAGTTACACCATTGACAATACCTTTGAAGGCTCACCGCCCTTCCAAGTTTGCTGTGTACACTTATGATGCTTCCTTGGCTCATGAGATCTTGGAAACCATTGTACCATGGACTGAGTTCCCGACTGGGGAAGAAGTTAAAGCTAAACGGTATTGTAAGTTTCACAACGTTTGAACTCATGATACTCGTATTTGTATACAACTCAAGGACCAAATACAGCAGTGGTTAGATGAGGGAGTGTTATCTTTTGCCTCAGAGCCCGAGCCGGGTATGAAGACAGCAGCGAAGGAAGTGCCCGTGGCGAAAGAGATTGGAGGAGCCGACCAATCTGAGCAGGGTAAACAGAAAGGTGTAGTCCAGAGCAAGGAACAGAATGTAGCAAAAGCAAGAACTTATGTCCTTTGCAATCGATGCAAGAAAGAGTGTTCCATAAACTGTGACAATTCTGGTAGACACGAGGAAGCAAGAAGACATCGAAGGCCTCGCTCACCGACGAATCGATACGAGAAGGCAAACCCCAAGAAATCTAGAGTTCACACAGACACTTATGCCCAAGCGCTAAAGATGCCAAGCTCAGGTCTTGGTGGGGTTGTGAACGTCCCTAGAGAGCAGCGAGTTGGGGCGAATGTGCTGGAAACACAAGCTACGCGCGACGCGCTGCAGTGGCCATACATACCGCCTGCACCGAGGTCGTTAAAACCAGATGTTTGGTACGTTCAAGAGCATGGAAGAGCTATGGAAGCTACAAAGACTCAAAAGAGTAACGTGCATAAGAGATGGGGAAGGGCCAAAAGAATGTTAGAGGCATATAACAGAGGAGAGCTCTCTCGCGACCAGTTGGAACAACCACCTTGGCTGCTGCGAGAGACAGTTGAAAAGCTTAGTATAAGGCCATACGTTCACATTCGTCAGAATGATAATTACAGGAAGGAGCCATGCCCCAGGAGAAGCGTTCATGATCGAATTGAACGACCAATGGAAACTGCTCCTAAGCGAAGAGTTTCAATCCATGATAGGTTGTCTTACGCATCTACTGATGGCAGGGCAGTAAACGGACAGCACGCACATAGTATTTCTATTCAGCAGAAACAACAGCAAAGTAGTGTTGCACAACCTGCACAATCTAAATGGGTTCCAAAGAGTTCTGTAAGTAGGTCAAGCCACCAGGAACCAGTTCCAGAAAAAATAAAGCCAAAGTTTGAATGGAAGCTGAAGATTAAAGAACTAACACCAGTGGTTCCAATAGTAAAAGAACCAACACTTGCGGTTCCAGAGATGGGCGAGGCTGCGGTAGTAGGTATTCCTCCAGACGCCCATCAGGAGCAATCGCTAACGGAGTATCTCAGAAGCAAGTTCCCCTCGCGAACACCAACTGATCAATTCCGGACGACAGTATAGAAAAGCCAGGCTGTAATGAGCAAGGGTTATAACTTTTTGATCAAGAGGAAGAGCTTGAGGAATGTTATGATGAAGAAATAGCAGCTACCTTAGACTGCAACATGTTCAACCTTTGTCATGAAGATAGCATGGAGGAAGGAATACCATGGCCAAATATTGTTCCTAGTTGCAACATGGTGTTCACCTTATCCTCGAAGTACGCTCTTCCAAGACCAATGCCATCTCATCTATTCATTAGAGGTGAGACACATGCCGAGGAGGTGGGTACAGTCGCAAAGTTGTCATCTACAGAGGTGCCAACTGTGGAGAAAGATACAAGAAAAGAGGGAGTTGATAAATCTCACACGATGACAGAGCTCCAAAGATTCTTTATGATGTTCACAAAGCCTACAGCGACCATGACTCAGCACATTAAACCCTTATACATATCAGCTGAGATGGAAGGTAAGAGAGTGAACAAAATTCTCGTCGATGGCGGTGCAGCAGTTAGCATTATTATAGTGAAGACAGTCGAAGCACTAGGCATTGCAAAGGAAAAGGTTCTCAGTAGAAATCTTAAGGTCAGGAGTTTTGCTGGCAACTTAACTAAGACCTTGGGAGTTTTGATCTTCAAAGTCAAGATAGGACCTTCCGAGCTGTTCCAAACGTTCTTTGTTACAGACTGCACAGCTCCATACAACATCATACTTGGCAGGGATTGGATACACAGAGCTTATTGCATCCCTTCTACTTTACACCAAGAAATGCTGATGTGGAATCCCGCAACTGATAAGGCAGAGCTAGTAAAAGCAGATGATAGAACATATTCAGTCGCTTCCTGCATCTTGGATGCTGAGTACTATTATGGGGACATGAGGCCTTTAGGAGTTGCTGGAATCGACACCAAGGGTCGTCCAGTTGGGGTGACTTCTACATAATTGACACGATGGGGTTTAGTACAGGTCAAAGCAGATATAAACAGACCTGGCTTCATCGTGAAAACAAAAAGTAATCATCCATGAGTACATCACTTGACAAAGAGCAAGAACAAGCATGTGTGTCCTTTCTCCAACGCTTATCTATTTACAGAGAGGAACATGAGGCTTGGGGGCAGTCGCGCTAGTAGAATACATTGAGGATGATTTGACTAAGATTCAAGGGGAGGAGGAGTTTATTCAACACCCCACCTAAAGTGAAAGATCCAGTGGAGAAGATTGATCTTGGGACTACAGAAGAGCCCATGGAGGTTGGAATAAGTAAACACTTGGATGAGGAACTGAGACAACGTTTGAATGAGTTGTTGCAAGAGTTCCGCGATTGTTTTGCTGAGAAGTTTGAGGATATGTCAGGCTTGTCTCCAGATTTAGTTTTCCATCGCTTGCTCATAATGGAAGGTTACAAGGCTGTACAACAAAGTCCACGGTGAATGAGTGTAGACACAGCAGCAGCAGTCAAGAAAGAGGTTCAAAACATGTTTCAAGCCGGTATTATCCAACCAGCTAAATATTCTCAGTGGTTGTCTAACATAGTACCAGTGCGGAAGAAGAATGGCAAAATTCATGTTTGTGTCGACTACAGGAATCTTAATGTTGAAACACCAAAAGATGTATATCCCATGCCCGTGGCAGATATGTTGGTAGATGCAGTCGTAGGACACGAGTTACTATCTTTTATGGATGGCACAGCTGGTTATCACCAGATTCCTGTTTATGAACCGGATAGACAAAAAACAGCGTTTCGATGTCCAGGGTTCACTGGAGTGTTTGAGTATAACAATATGACCAATGCAGGGGCTACGTACCAGCGAGCAATGAACCTAATTTTCCATGATGTACTGGGAGGCAAGAATTTAAGGACAGTGTTCACCAGAATGAGAAAGCACAAGCTCAGGATGAATCCAACTAAATGCATTTTTGGGGTTCGATCAGGAGACTTCTTGGGTTTCATAGTGCATGAAAGAGGTATTGAAATTGCAGAGGACAAGGCAAAAGCGGTTCTAGATGCTTCGGCACCTAGGAACAAGAAGGAACTTCAGAGTTTGCTTGGGAAAATAAACTTCCTTCGACGCTTTATTTCTAATTCAGCTGGCAAAACCGCAGTTTTTTCTCCTTTGATGAGACTTAAAGCAGATCAGAAATTTCAGTGGGGACCTGAGCCAGTTTTTGATAAAATCAAGGAATACCTTACTCACCCACCTGTTCTTAGACCTCCACAGCCTGGAATACCGTTGAAGCTATACATCTCAGCTTCCCCTTACTCAATAGCAGGACTCTTAGCACAAGATGGTGATGGAGAGGGGGGCAAGAAGATTGAACATGCAGTTTACTACTTGAGCCGGACCTTATTAGAGGTTGAAACTAGATACTCGCCAATTGAGAAGTTGTGTTTAGCTTTGTACTTTATTGGTACTAAGCTCCGCCATTACATACTGTCTTTTACCACGGTGGTGGTGGCACAAACTGATTTAGTGAAGTATATGCTTACCAGACCTATGCTTAGGGGTTGGATTGGCAAGTAGATCTTGGCGTTATCGTAGTTTTCTTTACAATATACACCTTTAAAGGCGCTTACAAGACAGGCAGTGTCTGACTTTTTGTTGCATCATCCTATTATTGAGGATATCACAGACCAGAACTTGATTGTTTCCTTTGTCCGCACTCAGCCTTAGGTGCTGTATTTTGATGGCAGCAGCACTGATCATTTATCAGGAGCAGGTGTTGCATTGGTTAACCCCTCTGGAGCAAGACATTGTTATTCCTTTCAACTATAACGGAAGTGCACTAACAATCAAGCAGAATATGAAGCAATCATCATTGGACTGGAACTTTTGCTTGATCTAGAAGTAACAGAGGTGGAAGTATTCGGTGACTGACTCTTAGTCATTAACCAGCTCAAGGGTGTCTATAAGTGCAACAATTTTACATTACTCCCTTTTTGGGAGCTAGACCAATTCACAGACGTGGTACTTGATTATATTCCTAAGGAATGAAACTTTGCTGCCAATGAAGTAGCACAGTTGGCTACTGGTATCCGCTTGGCAGACGGCGTTCGCGAGAGGATTTTAAAGGTTCAGAGACGCACATTACCTTCCTTTATGGCAAGGATAGAAATTAAAGATGAATGGTTGGTGGCTGTTATTGACTCTATTGATGTAGATTGGCAACAACTAATTATCCAGTACCTTATTGATCCGTCTACACCTGTGGACAAGAGGGTTAGATATTTGGCTACAAACTATGTTCTTCGAGGTGATGAACTCTTACGCAGGGCAGAAGATGGCTTGTACCTAAGATGCATCTATGGAGCTGACGTAAGACGTGCTTACGAGAGGTTCATTGTGGCAATTGTGGTTCTTACCAAGCTGGTCCTAAGATGAGATGGCTCATTCGACGATATGGTTTCTATTGGCCTACCATGCTCAAGGACTGCATCAGCTTTGTACCAAGGTTGTATCGAATGTCAAATGCATGGACCAGTCCAGCATATGCCAGTGCTCCACTGCAACCAATAATTAAACCTTGGCCAGGTCGCGGCTAGGCTTTAGACTTCAATGGGGAGATTCATCCAAATTCTTCCTTACAGCACAAGCACATTCTACTTGCTACAGATTTCTTCACCAAGTGGGTAGATGCTATACCAGTCAAGACAACATTTGCAGAGGTGATCACTGACTTTATCTACAAATATATTATCACCAGATATGGCATCCCAGAGTGTTTGGTAGCAGACAGTGGGGCAGGTTTCATGGCTGAAAAGACTCAGAAGTTCTTAGCTGATTATGGAATCAAGTTTCTGCATTCTAGTCCTTATTATGCTCAATCGAATGGCCAAGCAAAAGTTAGCAACCGGGTCATTATGTCTATACTCAAATTAATGTTGGATGCAAATCTGCGATCTTGGCACACAGAGTTGGATCACACGTTATGGGCTTATAGAACTTCCAAACGAACTCTAACTGGTACTACACCTTATGCCTTGATGTATGGACATGATGCAGTTCTTCCTATTGAGATTAATATTTAGTCACTGAGGGTTCGCGAGCACCACCAGTTGATTGGCGAAGACTATGTCCAGGCTATGTATCAAGAACATGAAGACTTGGATTCTCGATGTATGGAATCTTTCAACAGCCTTATTGCAGAAAAGAAGAAGATAGCACGGCTATATGACAAACGAACGAGAGGACGCAGCTTTGGAGTTGGGGACTTAGTTTGGCAAGCTTGTTTGCCTTACGGTGAACGAGTTGATAGTCGTGGTAAATGGTCTGCTAAATGGGAAGGTCCTTTTGTGATTGATCGAGTGATGGGAAATGGAGCTTACTACCTTCGCGACACTGATGGGAATGTTCACAGAAATCCTATGAATGGTCGCCATCTTAAGAAGTACTTCCCTAGTGTTTGGGAATATGAAGATCCACCGGCAGCGGTGCATGCAAAGTAACTGGTGTTCTGACTTAGTGTTTCCTTGGTCTTCATCCTTTCAACCAATTAAACAGGGGGGGCAACACCATGGATAATCAGTACTTAATGGTCGTGAGCGTTATTGATGGTCGCGAGCGTTACTAATGGTTGCAAGCCCAGAATATTTTTTTTCAAAACTTTCGAGTTTCTGAAACTTTATGAGTTTCTTAATCATGCTCCGGCATTTTTTGTCAAAACATTGGACCAATACCTGTGGTGAAGAATTTGTTGTAACTTTTGTTACGCAGCAATGAAACAATACAAGTGTTTGGTGAAACAAGTTGTGTTTTATTCATATGGCTTTGTGGCCAGAAACTTTACATAAGACCTATACTATTACATATGAGCCTTAAGTAGCTCTGATACCATCTATGCTAGGTATAAAGGTCTTCGCGGTTCCTCCTGTTCATCCCACCACCACGAGAGACTTGGGATTAAGCTACACCAATTGAAGGCCAACCAGAACCAGCTTGTTGCCAAACGTAGGTTCTAATTGGAAGACTGGTGGTAGCATGAGAGATCCAGAGCCTTGATTGGTACACTTCTCTTAGCACTCTTTTAGGCAAGGGAGATTGGAAGATATTGCACATAGAGAATGCAGCTGCTCGCGTCGCGTATCAAAAGAGGTACGAGATGAACGAGAAGCACTAATTGGCTCTGGTCCTACATTTGGCTGCCTGCTTCGTGATGCACGTCGATTAAAGAGTGTTGAGTGGGGCTCAGGAAGGGCTGCCATTTCGTCTCTCACTTGTAATGCTTCCCCAGGAACACCTCATAATGCAAGGCAATTCCATAGTTCTGAACTACAAAGAAGGGAGGATGTGAGGGTGGAATAAGACTCCCACCTCACATTTGAGGGTAGAATAAGACTCTCAAAGGTTGGTACAGAGTTTGTAAATCTGGGGGATAAAACTTAAGAAACCTAAGGGGTTGCGAAGGAAGAAATGGAATAGACATTTTTGGAGGCTACAAAGAAGGTGTTTTGTGTTCTTGCCTTAGGATTTAGTTTTATAGCAGAAGAAACTTGGATTCAAGGGCTGAGATTAGAGATACAGATTTGGAGATCATGCCCGAGAATTATTGTAGCAATAGTGGTCAAACTGAAACGATTTGTGCGTTTCCCGAGATTAATTGCCCCTATTTTCGATGGTTTGCAAGCCAACTTGGACGGTTGCGAGTTAGGCTGGGCTCTGGCTTTGGGCCTTTGCTTGGATTTTTGTCGGGTCAAGGAGACTCAAATAGGGTGATCAGATAGAGATAAACTATAATTACCATTACTAAGTTATTTCGCTGTTCAAGTTACACTCTATGTCTGACAAGGCGGATATCTAAAAGTAGTTTGCCAGTGTCACTGGCTTTGTCACAAATCAGGTTGTTCATCCTTCTTTCCTCAACCTCAGAAGCTGCTAGTTGCCTTTTACGCTCTTGTACTTGGGGGGCAGCACTTCTTATCTCTTCCTCCACAGCCTTCAGCTCTCTAACTTGCTCAGCTTCAATCTCCGCTATCTTTGCTTCTATTGCGGCTTGTTGTTGCCGCAATGCACTATGTTGCTCCGAACGGCTGGACTTAGCATGCTGAAGTAGGTCTTAAGTTGGGCAGGGCCTTGAGCAATGAAGTTTCTAGCAGCGGCATTGTGTTGCGACACACTCCGAGATTGGTTCTTCAAAGCTTGACATTCTGCCAAAAGGCATATAATGGTTCTTAGTGATTGTTCTGCCTTTATTACTAGGCCGGGGTCAGGTGAGTGTAGTCTGAGGTAACGAAGGGCATCTTGGACCTTAGCCAGGCGCGCCGGATCAGCTAGATCCTCAGTGGATACATCTGCAAGTTATGCTCGGGCCTGGATGAATTCTGGAGACTCTAGAGGTGTCAAGGTGATGACAGGACCCATCATATCATTTAGAAGATCTTCCAGAGATGGATTAGAGCGATTTTCTAATGGATCAGAGGCTCCAACAGTCAGAATGATTTTGAGAGTTGGAAGCGTTCGCGACGTCTGCAACCTGCAGATGGTAAAGAACGGTTAATAAGACAGCTAAGTGTGTACAGAAAGGAAGGAAAAAGAAACATATAAATCAAGAAGTGGTTAAGTGTTTTACCCCATCAGTTTGAGCGGAGAGAACGTTGTTTCCTGGAAGGGGGTTTGGTGCAGCATTATTGCTTGCTGAGTCCACGTTCGCGAGGGAATGTTCCACATTTTCACCGTCTCGGTGAGAGCTGCTCACATCTTCTTCATCTTCTACCTCACCCTCCAGAATTTGAGTTGAAGAAGGGTAGGAGAGTACAGCTGTTGGGTTGATTAAAGTAAGTGGCTCCAAGGTCCGAGGTCCTGCCACTATGTTGAGGGGAGTAGCTTGAATTGGTTCCCCATGCGTGATTGCAGCCTATTGAATAACAGTCGCGATTCCCCTGGAGGGTGACTGAGTTTCAGCGTGAGCCTATGTTAAGACCACTTAGTACATTGCTGATTCACAGATGAATAATATAAGATAAAGGAACTACATCCTAGCAAATAACAAAGTGTTGCTTGGGGGGTAACAATGTGTTTAACTACTTACAAAGACGTCTTCCCTCGCGGTTGCAGCAGCTTGAGTGTTGGATAGAGATGGTGAAGTTAGGTTCTCGCGAGCCTACAAATTAAATAAGAATCAATCAAAGTGGTTCATGAGTGGATAGTCAATTGGAACAAATAATGTGTTCTTCTTACCTCAATTGCTGTCTCTGGGTTGTTGTTCCCAGTTGCTGTCTCAGAGTTGACCTGGTCAAAGATGAATGTGGTTCTGCATCATTCGCGATTGGGGTAAAGGTGCTTGAGGTAGTTATTCTTCTCCTCTGAATCAACTAATGTTCACAAGAGTTGGTTAGTGGAGAAGGTTGTAGCAGTCTGTAGTATTATTAATCAAATATGGATGAAGACTTACAGGGTTGAAGTCTATAGCGTTAGGATCGTCCTCTTCATTGTCAGAATGAATTATTCTCCCTCGCTTACGGCCTTCGGAGGAGGAAGGACCGACTATGTCCTCAAAAACCTGCAACATGAACCAGTTAGTGGGTTTTAATCAGTGTTGGAATAGAACAGTGAGGGTTCTAAGAAAAGCTAGAGCTTTACCCTGGAGTGAGTAATTTTGGTGGCACTTGGGACTGCTGTCCGCAGCAAATCCTCATCATCAGGAACCTCAGGATCTTCCTGCAAGTATTTTCTGAGCCCAGCCTGGAAGATGCGTTGAAAGACGACTCGTGATCATTGTTCCCACTGGCCATTATTAATCCTTCTCCACCATTGGGGGTAAGATTTGTCAACACGGAAACAACGAAGGATACTCCCACTTGCTATCACATGGAATGGTGTTGGCTGCAGCTGAGATTGATTCTCAGGATTGGTGGAAGTGGTTGAAGCCATGGGGCGTCTCCACGATGAAAACAAATTCAGACTCTCGATGGGAGGGAATGGAACCATCTGAGCCATACCTAGTTGCCTAGAGTAGAGATGTGGGCATAGAGTTCCACACCATTGCAGGGGTGCCGGGGCAAGTCTGTCATTGAAACAACTTGTTGAAACAGATGCCGGCTTTCTCCATCGTAGCGTCTAAGGACTAAAAAGCCTCCACGGAGGGCATCAGGGTGAGTGCAGTCTAGGAATAGTCGTGCTGAGTCAAGAACAGAGGCGTCCAAGTTGTGGAAGTACTCAAAGCACTCTGCATAGCGAAGGGAGAAATTGGGCTTCAGACCAACAAATGCTTCTCCCAATACTCGATTCAGTTGGAAGTCCCTTGCACTTTCATTCCGAAATTTCACAAAGTAGACCTGAATCCAGAGGTCTAGCATCCACATGGGTCCTGAGAGCTTGTGATAATCGAGAGGTTCCATGGTGAGTGAATGCATCATTCGATAGAGTTCTGCCAGAACTACTTGTGCTAAGCCCATAATGTGGCCATTGTAGAGGAGGGTCGTGAGTTGTAGATGACTGGGCGTCATCTTCTTTGAGTTGGAGCAGAAAATAAACTTCGATAACCAGAATTCCAAGAAGGCAAGTCCAGCATTGGTGGTATGATTGCGATCAAAACTGCAGAGCCAGGAACTATATGATTGGTAAATGCCAGTTGCACGAGTGGCTGTGACAGGGCATTCAACAGAAAGATAATCATGGTCTATGTAGGGCTTGGTGCCAACTGGTAGACCTAAAATAGCATACATATCTAGCAGAGATATACCCATTTCACCAAATTAAAAATCAAAGGTATTACTTGCTGAATTCCAGAAGCAAGCAGCGGTCATGATGGCACATCTGTTACCTCCATCTTGAGTAAGCTTGAAGGAAAGATCGATACATTCTAAGATTCCTGCTGCTTCCCAAATGGGTCGATTGATCAAGCGGCGACCTTCATACCATGTTCACATAGTTGTGGAGACAATAGGACATGCTCCAACTGGGGACCCGTGATGACTTTACTGCTGCCATCTGTTAAAAGTGGCCGGGGAATTCCTAAAGGCAAGCGGAGGAACTCGCGAGTGGTGGTGGTAGTCATCGCTGATGTGTTCTGGGATTACGGCAAAAGAGGAGCCCAAGAACACGGTGTTGTCGTCATTCACTCCAATAGTGGTGTGATTGGTAGGTTCGTTGTTTGGGTAGCTGAGGAGAGGCCTTGCACCTTTTTGAGCATCATTGTGATTGGGTCTCGGTGCCATTGTTGCTGAAGATTCGAGATTTCGAAAGAGGGCTTTTCTGGGTTTTCCGATAATGGAAGCAAATGGATTGGATGAACTGGTAGAGTTCGAGATCGCAATTTATATAGAAACTGAAAGGGTTTCTGAGATTGGGACCGATTGGGTTCTGGGAAGAAATACTTATGCTCGTGGACCGTTTATTTGGGAAAAATCTATCGAAGAGCAAGATTACATTCCTTATTTGAATAGATTTCGGGGACTGATGCTGTATAGAATCTGAGTTGAATAAGGAAGGTGAATCCAAATCAACTAAGGGGTTCTCAAGACTTGATCCGCAAGAAAGAAGAATTTGTGTTCTCTATATAAAGGAGTCGAATGTGCAAAACTAAAGACACAACGTCAAACAAACTATCGCGCAACCGCATAGTCAAGTCTCCCCACGGAGCAAAAGTCCGATTAGCTTTGGCAACCAAGTCTCCCATCAGAGTGGAGCTACCCAGATGTACGCCTCGCGCTGCATGTAGCAACAAGTCTGATTAACTTCGGCAACTAGAGTCAAGTCCATCGAGTCGCTAGCCTAGCTTCTAGCAAACACAAGAGTCTGCACTAGTCAGCAATTCCCTACAGCAAGAGAGTCCCGCTATCAACGACACATTATAAGCTTTGCTTTTCCCCAAGCGGTCTAAAGTAAGATCGGCGATCTACTTGAGGTGGAGTGAAAGGTACCTAACAACTCTGGTTGTGTATAAGTCATTCGAACTTCAGCGGTTTACCACCAACTGTGGAACAATCGTTCGAGATGAAGACAGTACGTGAGCGCAATCATCATCAACAAGCAAGTGTTGTACCTAACTCAAAGGTACTGGCACGCCAAGCAACAACAGAGAACGAAGGTTAGAACCATCTAGAGTTCAAAATCCGGGCTTGCTGATTGTTCCCTGAGGAAATATTTTTCCCAGCTCGAACACCTCCATTAATGAGCTATATAGGGACGGACATGTATAAGAAAGGCCGATCTATATTCTAAGTTTTTTCTAAGAATTTAATTAATAGATGTTTAGATCTGGATCAGTGGTGATTGAGATTTGATCGAGAGTCTGGGGAAGAAAGGTTCGACATGTGATTAAACACTATCAATTATTATGATTTAATCTTTCATTTGTTGGGTTGGTGTCTTATTAGTTGCCTGCTAAATTATATATTTGTTCGGGAAGATATGAAGATGCATGACAATTGTGGAGATTTCAATAGTTGAGTTAGAGTCAGGCATAAGATGATATTTGCTTCATCCAGTTAAAATATCTTGAAGAATGAGTCTGCACCATTTAACAAAATTATGATGTTGAAAACTAGTACAAAAATATCCCGAATAGATTCTTCGATTGTAAAAATACAAAATCAATTCATTGTTTTCATTTTATGAAACTATTTTATAAATACTGTTTTGAAAATCACTACTGAACATACCCTGAGAGACCATGAATCTATGTGGGACTATGTCAGTGAGTGATTGGGGATTTCGGTTTGCATATATCAATCCCTTAACAATTCTCAATAAGTTTATTTTCTGAAAAATGTATCAGCAGACCAGTGAATGTAAAAATTCATAACTAATTGTAAGAAAACAATTTAGTACATTTCAACTTCGAAATAACCTTTAAAATGTCTATGTTCAACTCTATGTATTCCTCTATCCGTAGAGTACATTGAATGTACAAAAATGTCTACTATGACTATTATGAAGACACCAAATTGAGTTGTTAAAGGACTTTTGTAGTGTTTAGTAAAACTGCAACTGATGATATAATTTTTCTTAGAAATATGCAACAGACATGTAGCTTTCAAAAATCATAAATAATTCTATAAAAATCATTTTTAGGAGATTCTAACTTTGAAATAACCTTTAGGATGTCTTATATAACTATTATGAAGACACCAAATTGAGTTGTTAACGCACTTTTTTAGTTTTTAGTAAAAATGTAACTAATTTTTCTCAGAACATTTTATGCAGCAGACATGTAACTTTCGAAAATCATAACTAATTCTATAAAAATCGTTACCAGGAGATTATAATTTTGAAATAACCTTTAAGATGTCTATTATGACTATGATGAAGACACCAAATTGTGACAACCAACAGATTTATATAGTTTTCAGTAAAAATGTAGCTGAGTTCAAAATCTCATAAACACATCTTCAAATTTGCAGATTCCACTTGGGTCTAACTAATGGATCCCAATTCTTTTGTGATTGGTCAGGGGAACCACATGTTCCTTTTGTCTGTTGGGAGCTATAATTTGATCATTGGAGTTAATATAAGGTACACTAGCTAGCTGCGGTTAATATGCATTTATATCCTTATGATCATGGAATATATATAGGTCATAGTACTTATGCATTTTGCTAAACATATGCATGCATATTTTTTATCTTGTATTTGTGGACTATATATATTAAATTGATTTGAAAATGTCAGTTACTTTTAAAACACTGTGTTCTTATTATGGTCAATTTTCATTTGTCGAGTTAAAGAATAAGAAACAAAACAAAAGGTTATATATATACTAATGAAAACAAATGTCTATGTATAGTAGAGTATAATTATCATGGTTGATCAACAACAAGATCGGAAAAAAAAAGGAATTATGAGCAGTGGACCAAGGAAGAGAGTTATGTCTTATTAACACATGGTTGATGCTACCAATAGGGGATGGATGCGTATGCAGCCTTTTAATATACTTTTCTAATTCTCTTTGTAATTTTCACTATGTAATATTTAGTTGGCTTTATACTTTTGTTATTTTGTAAAAGACATAAATTATTATTTTGTTATGTTCGTTAAAAAAGAAAACTAAATTCTTAATTCTCCATGTTCTCTATTTTATTATTTTATATTATTATTTAAACCATACATGCACTTGTGAAATCCAAGCAAATCAAGACAAATTTGGTAAAAAAAATTACTTATCGCTTGTGGCAAAAAAAACCCTAGCAACTAGCAACGCTATTTCAGAAATATGTCTGTCCGGCGGCGCGTCGTCCTGTCATCGTTGTCGAACATGCCTTTAGGGGCATCGGGCCCAAAAATAAGAGGTCAAGTCGACAACAAGGAGGTAGGGGGAGGCTATCGTTGTAACCCTCGCTTGGAGGTTCTAATGTCGAACGATAGCGATAGTTGGAGAGTTTGCCGATAAGTTCGGGTTCGTCTTTTGCTAGAATGGAGTGCGTATGTCCTTACAGTGGATTCTGGTTGGGGTTGGAGGTTCGAAGGTCTCCTGGCAGTGACCAACAAGCAAGGACGTTGCCGGGATCTACTGATTTTCGATCGGATCTTGGTCTCATTGAAAAGGGGAGGTGTGACTCTATTATGGAGAGGAGCAGCTCGTCTTGCTGGTGTAAGGGGAACCGTGGAAATAAGATGGGGAGGTTGATGACTTTTTGGCATCAAGATGGTGTCCGAACGACGATGGAGGCGCCAGCAAGGCTACGTAGTGGCGTCTTCTCCTCTTTTTTTGGCTTGGGCTTGTTGATATCCGGGTCTGGGCTTTTGCTCTAGGCCCACTTTATTTTCAGTATTGTTTTCTATTTTATGTATTTCTTGCGTAAACATAAATAACAAATGGAATTAAGATTTGAAGCAAAGAGGTTGAAATACTGTTTTATTATAAAATAATGGAAGGTAGCAAATACTTCAGAAATGATCAACAACAATGTGAATAAAAGATGTCATCACAATAAGTATGGGCCAACGGGAAAGAAATGCAAGTCTGAATGTAAATAAACAGAGTACATGACAATGCGTTTATTGAAGTAGGAACGGAGATCGAGAAATAAGGAAATCACACCGGAAGCTGGCTCCTCGTTATCAGAAGTGAACCACGAGCGATGCAATGCCACTAGCACTGAGTTCAAGTCCTTACACCCCGGCTGCCAGGTACCTGAAAAGTAGGGGTAAGCACTCATCCTCGCTAACCCGATTCGGGTGAGACGACACAACCGTAGTTAGGTTTAAAAAAATTATATATATATATATATATACATCTATAAATATAAGAGTATATGTATAGACCGTTAACGTAAAAATACATAACGAAAGTCAAACCAATACAATGACATGTCTCCTGACAAATAGGGCAAGTCAGAAAAATCATGCATATGTGAAATATGTGACTCAGCTCGAAATATCAAATGCATCAATGAGGTATATTCAACCCGAACGGCTCTAAGGTTCGCCTTCGGGCGAACCAAGAGCTATAATGTACTAACATCATAAACTACAATGTCAAACATCATGACATGGTTATCACCGTAGTAATAAGCCATACGGCGCCGGACATCAGAACAACGGCAATTACCGTGGATAAATCATGGTGCCAGACATCAGTACACGGATTCACCATATAACAATAAAACATGCGGTGCCAAACATCAGTACACGGAATCACTGACTTATAATCATGCATAAAATAGAAGGTCAGTCTCAAGACATAACGACCAAAGTAAAATGCAAATGTAAGCATGCAGGCGATAAAGACATATAGCACATATATTATATACATAGAAAACCACTAACCCGGAAGGTACCGGCTCACTCTACCTGAGATAACAGTGCCGAAGTCCGCGCCCCAAGTCACACTTCTCGTGCTCCACATAGAATCACGTTCCTTAAGTCCATCTCATAACTAGGGAAGTAGCGAAAAGAAGGTGGTAAGGTTTAAAGTCCTTCGGTCAATTTAATAGTCATTAACTGGTTGAGTAAGTTGGCTACTCAAGTCGAGGTCTAGAAAAAGTAAGTTGTTTATTTAAATAGGAGTGTGAGTTTCCGATTAACGTATATTCACATTTTAATTTTAAATTAAAATGCAAATAATACTAAATCGTTAAGACTTATTTTATTCTTCCGACAAAATAAATTCTTACGTTTACGACTCCTCGATTTCCGATCTGAACGGAAATCGAGTTTAACGTTTTATCCGAATTCTAACATGGTTAAACGTTGGTGAAAACTAATTATTTTTCCTATTTATTAAAACCAATAATTTTAACAAAATTACCTAAGGGTGAAAAGTTAAATTGCCTAGGGTAATTAGATTAATTACTCAAACAAGCAAATTAACAGTAAAATAGAATTTTTTGAATATTTATTGTCCAGCTAAAACAATAATAGTAAAAAGGGTACTTTCACAGTGATAAAAACCAAAACAATTAACCCTTTCTCCTCCGGCGGGTTTTCCGGCGATTCTCTCCATCCAAACTCAACCAAAATCGACATGCAATTATACTACGAGCATCAAAACAAGATTTCCAACACAACCACATCAAAAACAAAGAGATTCAAGCTCGATTGATACCTCAACCAAGATCTGAAGACGATCCCATCGCCTCCGAGCTCCAACACATTCGATCCAAGCTGTTGCGACCTCCTTTTCACCTCCCAAGCCTTTCTGTTGCTGCTTATGCTTCACCACAACCCAGAATTCACAGTGCGCCTCTGAGAACGATGAACACAGTCTCCGGGGTTTGAAGAACACGTCGAAGACAATATCCAGATACAAGTGAGTCTAAATACCTAATCATAGTTAAAAGCTAGCCAATCGATTAGGAATTGAGGAATAGGGAAGGATTTTACAAAGAGGAGCTCATCCTCATCGTCGGAGCTCGAGGAAATGGCGTCGAACAGTCGACTGCTTCAAGGCTCGGGTTCGCCGGCGTCTAGCTACATGGCGCTTATGTAGATACTGTAGGAGAGAGTAGAAGGATCACATCGGCGGTAGTCTCGAGGCGAGGCGTCGTCAGAGAAGATGGCGACAGTGGGTTTCTCTGTTTGAACAGAGAGAGGAGAGAAAGACACGTGAGGCAGATGGAAGGATGGGTGAACAATGTACACTAATGGGTATGGGCTGCTAGGGTTTGGCCTCCCTTTATAAAGAAATCAATGGTGGAGATTAAATGAGGTAAATCAACGGCTAAAATCCTAAAATGCAAGAAGGTAATTTTTTGAAATACGTTTTAAGTTCGTGACAACGCATAGTTTAATACAAAAATAATAAACTAAGTTTTTGACATCTCGGAAAAATGTCGATGAACATGTTAGTTATGCCGGAAAAATAAAGAAACTTTTCAAGGGCTCACAAATTAGGATATGTATTTGCTGCTTCATCGTTGATAGAGTTACGTATCTAGTGATCTCTCCACCATGTCACTGCTGGTCAAAAGCAAATAGAGTTGTCATTGAAGTAGTACTCTTTGCTGATTAGTGTTTTGTTATGTACTTGTTTGTAGGGATCTTTGATATTATGTCAAGTCTTTGTAATTAGGGGTTTAGGCTTCACGTCCTCTCTTGTATTCGACGGTTTCATTAATGAATGTTTGAGGGCAGCCACACTAGCCCTTACATTAAAAAATAAAGACAAATCTGATAAATACAATACATTAAAATCTCACTGAATCTGTGTGAAGTTTAAATAATCTGTAAATAGGTAAAATTCTTAAAATACACCCAAAATTTGGCTGCAATTGTCAATTTACACCTTGTACTTACAGTTGTGTCAATATACCTCCATAACATATTAAAAATTGCCAATTTGCACACCCTCCGTTTAGTTTAACTGTTTTCATCTAATTTTGTGTCACATGTCATGCCCATGAGAGATAAGGTTGTCATTTTATATTTAATATTCTTTAAAAGGAGAATTATTTTTTTAATCAAATTATTTATTTACATATTTTTTCTACATATTCAACCATACTTCAAATTATATATTATACATATCCACCCATTTTCAAATATAGTGTATATTTACTTCCATAATCTCATTGTTTCATTTTTCTTTAATTCACAATAACTCATTCGTTGGTTATTAGGAGCATCTTGAAAACGTCCAAGTAACTTGAATAAAAAGAAAAGAATTGACTTAGACAAATCTTATGTATACATATAATTATATATGCACACATTTATTTTGAATTTTTTTATTTTATTATGTATTTATTTATATTTTTTTAATATATTTTAATATACAATATCACGTAAATTAATAAATTTATAAATCAATAACATATTTCAAAAAATAAAAATATAATTTTATTCATTTATTTTATTATTAAAAATTAATAAATATATAATGACAAGAAAAATATGACTTAAAATTAGATGAGAAATATTAAATTTAACGGAGGGGTGCAAATTAGCAATTTTTACCAAGTTTAGGAGGTAAATTGACTCAATTGCAAATTCATGGTACAAATTGACAATTATAGTTAAATTCAGAATACAAATTAACATTTTTTCCCATTAAATATGATAAATCAATAATAATTTAAAATCAGAGTTGAACAAAGCGAAGTCATATTCGGATTCGGGTTGGTTAGATTTGTTCAAATCCAAACCGGGCAGGCCGGCACTACCTAAAATGTGAAGAACCTCTTAATACGTGGACCTGTATAATGAGCGTATCCACTATATAATCTCCCATTTGAAATTCCACTTCCCTTCTTTCAATTACAGAGAGACACCACAGCCATGGCGAGCCTGAAGCTCCCACATCCTTTACGCAATGCCTGCCATGTCCTTCCACTTCCAGCTTCGAGCTTATTGCCCAACTCAACATTCCCCTTCTACAGAGGCCGCAGAGTTTCCGTTTCCACCGGTACTTTCTTCTCCGACTTCATTTCATTGTTTTAGTTTTTGAGTGCAATTACTCGACTTTGCGCTAATTTGGTTACTTGAATAAAACCTATTTCCTTGTTTATATTCTGGGTTCTGCTGCTTTAAGCTTTTTTTTTTATATGTTTTCATTGTTCTTTTATATTCTGGGTCCAAGAATCCAAGATTGGTGCTTGATATTGATGCATATTGCGAATTGCACACACGCTTGTTTTGCTGAAATTTTAATTTAGCTGAAGAATTCTTAGTGTTGTTCAAAACCCCATATTGTTCTTAGAAAATGAAGTTCTTCTTTGGACTCACCACATCGTTTTGAGATGGTAATTAAATTTGTATATTTTACCATTGAATAACATAAAACCCAAGTTAACCGTTTGCTTGAATTTATTTTGCTCCGCTCTAGTGTCGATATAAATGTTAGTGGTGATATTTGATGTCCTGAGTCCTGACAGAAGAAATTTCAGGGTTATTGACTGGCAAAAGAGTAGATTGAGTTCCAAAGCTTTAGTTTAGTGTTTGGGTTTTAGTTCTTATTAGTATCTTACGACATGCACATTGGAGTGTTCATGTAGGCATGTATGGTGTGTATAAAGGAAACAAATATATTACATCGATAATGAGAGTTTCACATATGTTGTTTACTTGCTGCATCAACAACCTCCTGTTAAGTTTCACTAGCTTTATTTGATGGAAGAGGCCAACTTGGTTCAGAAGACTTTTTAGTGCTTTCCTGGTATGTTCTTCCTGTGGATGCACTAGTTTCTGATCTGTTATCTTTTGTGGCGCTTTTTCAGGCTTTATCACATCATCAACCGTAGCCCTCTTTTCTCCCAATATCTTTCCCTCCAGGCACTGCAGTGTAAAACAAGCTCGGAGCACACAATTTAGCACTAGAAGTACATCAGGTTTCTGTGGCTAATTGTATGAGTTTTGGTTTAAGACCTTATCCATTCTCTTTCATTTTTTTTTCTTATGGGACATTTTTCTTACCTAGTTGTTTCTCAGATGCTGTACAGTCTGAAACGGATAATCTGGTGGAGGATAAGGCTAAGGATCTGTCCCCAAGTGGGGATTCTATACGCCGTCGATTTATTGATTTTTATGCTAAACGTGGTCATAAGGTTCTTCCAAGTGCCTCTCTTGTGCCAGATGATCCCACAGTTCTACTCACCAATTGCATGAATGCTTCAATATAAGCGTATGTTCCTTGGTCAGCTATGTAGCACCGACACTTTAAAGGCTGAAGTGTCGGAGTGTCCGACACTGCCCGACACGCCGACACGGCCCGACACGGTGTCCGACATGCCACATCAGCATTTTGAATTTTTTTTTCTTAAAAAAAAACCCAAGCCCTAAGCCTTAACACTCAGTTCCCACCTTGCAACTTTCCTTCTGTTTTGCTTCAAAGCATAGGACGACGCAAAAAAAACATTATCTGTGATTTTGTGGTGGGAATTGAAGTGGGTCTCTTTGGAATTTAAGAACCCAAAAAAGATTTGACTGCTAAGAATCTGCTAGATGTGAAGAAGAAGAACATTAATATATATATATATATTAATATATTAAATATATATATTAATATATATCTAAATAGTAGCAGAAGAACATTAATATATATTAAATTATATATAAATTGCCGTGTCGCGGTGTCGCACTGTGTCGGTGTCGGTGCTACATAGGCTCGAATCCTTCAGAATGTATCGGCTTATCTTCCAGTGTTACAACATAATGGACACAAAGTTCTTCATAACATAATAATTTCACAATCAAACAAACTAATCTTATGTTCACCATATAATATATTCATTAGAATGCCAATATATCAAATTGTTCAGGACTTTTCATCGAGTCTTTTTTTTTTTTTGCAGGTTCCAAACAACTATGAAACTGACCTGATTTATCCAATTATAGAGAAGACCTCAGAATTGGCAAATGTATCATATAGCTTAGCTGATGATAATTCAAAATTGAACCTCAAAGTAAGCCCTCTTTTCAAAAAAGCTGCAAGTTCTGTTGATTTATTTTCAACAATCAAACCACTCCTCAGAACAGAACAAATTAATCAATTTTAACAGAGCTATATTTACCTTAATCATTATTTTTTTTCTTTTCAGATCATAGGAGATCATACACGTGCAATTGTCTATCTCATTTCAGATGGTGTTGTTCGTTCAAATATTGGAAGAGGTATGTGGTTTGACGGCTAATCAGAAGGGCTGTTCGTATTGGTAGGATGCTTGGTATTAAGGGGGATGGTCAGGGAAACCTTGAAGGAGCATTTTTACCTATCATTGCAGAAAAAGTAATAGAGTTGAGCACCCATATAAATCCGGATGTAAGAGGTAGAGCAGCCCGTATTTTTGTAGAGTTAAAAAGGGAAGAACTAAAATTTGTACAGACATTGGAGAGAGGTGAAAAGCTACTTGACCAAATGCTAGTTGAGGCATTATTAACTGCCAAAGAAAGTGGAACCATACCATGCTTGTCTGGCAAAGATGCGTTTCTTTTGTATGATACATATGGGTTTCCTGTCGAAATAACGACAGAAGTGGCTGAAGAACGTGGTGTAGGTATAGATATGCATGGTTTTGATGTTGAAATGGAAAATCAAAGGCGGCAATCTCAGGCTGCACATAGTGCTGTTAAACTTGCCATGGGAAATAGTGCAGATGTTACAAAGAATATTCCAGACACTGAGTTTCTCGGGTATGAAAGCCTTTCTGCAAGAGCAGTAGTGGAAAGTATTTTAGTGGATGGGAATCCAGTCGTACAGGTTTCAAAAGGAAATGATGTAGATGTATTGTTAAACTGAACTCCATTCTTTGTAGAATCTGGTGGTCAGATTGGAGATAATGGATGTTTATATATTCCAGGTGAAAACCAACTTGATGTTGTTATGGAAATAATAGACGTACAAAAATCATTGGGTAATATATTTGTACACAAGGGTACAATCAGAGAGGGAGTTCTAGAGGTTGGCAGAGAAGTTGAAGCGGCAGTAGATGCAAGACTCAGGCAACGAGCTAAGGTACAGCATCAAATGCAGTGTTAGCTCGTGCGTCTCCTTCTAGATAATGAAGTTACTAGAAGTATCAAAATAATAGGTGCTATGAACACATCCTGATATTTTATTTATGCATAGATAACTGGCTCAATTGCAAACCAGAAAAGTCAATGTAAATGGAATCATTTAGTTGTCTTTGCTTGGAATTTGAATAAACATCTTTGGAAATTCTGTTTGCAAACTGAACCCTATTTGGTATTCTGCAGGTGCATCATACTTCTACTCATTTGCTGCAATCTGCACTAAAGAAAGTTATAGGTCAGGATACTTCACAAGCTGGTTCACTGGTGGCTTTTGACCGTCTAAGATTTGATTTCAATTTCCACCGGCCAATCACTGGCAGTGAGCTTGAAGAGATTGAAAAATTGGTTAATAGATGGATTGGGGATGCAACATCGCTTCAAACTAAAGCGATGCCTCTTGCTGATGCAAAAGAGGCAGGGGCTATAGCAATGTTTGGTGAAAAATATGGCGAAGAGGTATAATGTTCAAAATAATTTCAGAGCAGGGTATCGCATTTGGAGTCAGGCGAATAGAAGCTGTGGCTGGTGAAGCGTTTATTGAATATGTCAATTCCAGAGATTATTATATGAAACAGCTGTGTTCCACCCTCAAAGTTTGTTTTCTTCATCCTGCCTACGCTTTCTTGATTTTCATAGTTATATAAGTAGAATTTCTTGCTGAGATCTGCATTTTTTACATGATTGTTCCTACCTTAATAATGTGATTCCTATAACCATATGCTTCTTTGAGCTTCTGCTTCTTAAATACTTATAATAATAAAATTTTGATCTGGAAGTCCCTATTTTCATATTAGGCTAATTAAGTATTTTGGTGCTGCAAGTGCTCAAGTGGTCATATTAGTATCTGATTGTTCCATCATAGGCTTAAACTATTATAAAATTCTGCAATTCTTCATTTAATCATACTTTTAATGCATCACCTCATAAATCAGAAAATTCAATGTCTTTAACAATTATGACAGTTCCACCTTCTGTCTCAAACTCTCAACTCAGTGTGGCACTTTTTACTCCATTAAGATTGATAATATAATCTTTCTCCTTCCATTTATCAACTTGTTTGTTTATTTCATCCAGTGTGGATTTTGGCATTGTTTTCTTTATTTCTTCTTTTTCGTTCTCTTATCCTTTTTAACCTTTGAAGGCTTCTATTCGTAATACTTCACCTGTGAGTGGAACTAAAGGTTTTTACTGTACTGTTGCTTTTGAAGGTGAAAGCTGAAGAAGTAACAAACAGAGTAGACAATCTATTAGAGGAGCTACGAATGACAAGGAATGAAGTTTCTAGTTTGCGTGCAAAGGCTGCTGTTTATAAAGCATCACACTTGGCTGCCAAGGCAGTTTCTGTGGGAACTTCAAACAATATCAGGTACTATCTACCTCATCTTGGCCGGTATAAGAGTCTACGTCATCATCATTTCTCACCAAAACTCTAACCATCACTCAAATGGAGGGGCAATTAGTCCTCTTCTTTGGTGCTTTTTTATGTGTCTGAAGCTCCTAACTCCTAATGATATTCATTATGAATATGCCAGTTACATGCACATCAATGGTTCAAAATCTTTTAATCTTGGTGGAGAATTATTTGATATCTATAGTAACCCATGTCGAGGACTTCATCTCCACTCATTGCATGAGGTCAAAAGAGGAAAAGAAAAACAGTGGACAGTCATTTTTATTTTACCTATGTATTTACAAAAGGCAATTCCTACTATTTCGGTGATTGTCGTTGTTGATTTTTCCTGTTTTAATCGCAGGGTACTAGTTGAATCTATGGATGACATCGATGCTGATTCACTAAAAAAGGCAGCTGAATCTCTGATAGATACGCTACAAGATCCGGCCGCTGTAATATTGGGCTCTTGTCCAGGTGATGAGAAGGTAAGCTTGGTTGCAGCATTCACTCCAGGGGTTGTGAAGTTGGGACTACGGGCAGGGAAGTTTATAGGGCCTATAGCTAAGCTGTGTGGTGGGGGGGGGGGGGGGGGAGAGACCCAATTTCGCTCAGGCAGGTGGGAGGAAGCCTGAGAATTTGTCTGATGCACTTGAAAAAGGCTCGATCAGAAATCTTCTTACTTCTCTCTGAAAAGGCAAGTTAAAGTCTTTCAAGCCAGCCGTGTACATGTGAAGGGTTTCTCATGTTCATTTGTGCAATATTGTAGATTTGTAGCCAGTAAATATAACTGAGATAGGGCATAGGGTGGCTCAATATTTTGTTCAACAGTATTTAACTATTCTTTTCTATTTTGCCATTTTAGATACAGATAGTTGTACAAAACTACAATACAGCTCTATGGGTGTCGATTGCATCATTATTTTGTTAGTTCAGAACGATTTGGACATTGTGACAATATTTATCGATATTTTGTTCCAGCTACTGAGCAGCATCCTTCTCTGCCGGCAATGTCACCACCGTTTATGGATGTATGGATTTGTTTATTACAAGGAAAGAGAAAATGCTATGTTAAGAAAATATTGACTAACCCGATTTCTTGGAAATCAAGTCTCTTGTTTTCTTGTTGCACAGGGAATCACTATGCCTTTCTGTTTCTGATGTGCAACCATTATATATAAATACAAGGATAACCCCAGGGATATTCCAATTTGCAATCTGAGTACCGGCAAAAGATATGGACGAAGGCAACAACTTCAAGCATCACTCTGGGGATTCAATCCTTCGTCGTTTTCTCCAGTTTTTCGAATCTCATGGTCACAAGGTTGTTCCGAGTTCTTCTCTTGTGCCAGATGATCCCACAGTTCTCCTAACAATAGCAGGAATGCTTCAGTTTAAGCCTATTTTTCTTGGCCATGAATAAAGCCTAGTACCTCGCGCAACAACTTCTCAAAGGTGCATCCGCACTAATGATGCGGAGAATGTAGGTAGAACAGATCGGCATCATACCTTCTTCGAAATGCTTGGCAACTTCAGTTTCGGAGATTACTTCAAGCAGGAAGCGATCCAATGGGTTGGCAGCTTTCGACTAAAGAATTTGGAATTCCAGATGAGAGGTTCTGGGTTAGCGTCTTCGAAGATGAAGATGAAGCTTTCGAAATATGGGTTACTAGTGGAGCATATCAAGAGAATGGGTGAAGAAGACAACTTCTGGACTAGTATAGTTACTGGTGTTCGAGCTGGGAAAACGGATCATCCTCAGAGAACAATCAGCAAGCCCCGGTGTCGGATCCTAGACGGTTCGACCATTCATTCTCTGTTGTTGTTGGCGTGCCAGTACCTTTGAGTTAGGTACAACTGTTGCTTGGTTTGACAATGATCGCGCTCACGTACTGTCTTCTTCTCAAACGATTGCTCCGCAGTTGCTGATAAACCGCTGAAGTTCGAATGATCTATACACAACCGGAGTTGCTAGGTACCTTTCACTCCACCTCAAGTAGATGGCCGATCTTACTTTAGACCGCTTGGGGAAAAGCAGAGCTTATATTGTGTCGTTAATAGCAGGACTCTCTCGCTGTAGGGATTTGTTGACTAGTGCAGACTTTTGTGTTTGCTAGAAGCTAGGCTAGCGACTCGATGGACTTGACTCTAATTGCCGAAGTTAATCGGACTTGTTTGCTACATGCAGCGCAAGGCGTACATCTGGGTAGCTCCGCTCCGATGGGAGACTTGGTTGCCGAAGCGAATCGGACTTTTACTCCGTGAGGAGATTTGACTATGTGGTTGCGCGATAGTTTGTTTGACATTGCGTGTGTTATTCTGCACATTCGACCCCCTTATATAGAGAACACAAATTGTTTTTTCTTACGAATCAAGTCTTGAGAACCTCCTAGTTGATTTGGATTCACCTTCCTTATTCAACTCAGATTCTATCCAGCGTTAATCCCCTAAATCTATTCCAATACGGCATGTAATCTTGCTCTGTGATATATTTTCCCCAAATAACCGGTCCACGAGCCTAAAGAGTAGATAATATCGGAGTATTATTATAGGCCCAAACATTGCCCCCCAGGCCTTGAAATTGAAGACCCCGCGAAATTGAAAAGGGTTAGAAGAAAAACCCAAACGGTTATCTTTTTAAAATAATCTGAAACGCTTTACGTTCTCCCGTTGCCAACTGACGCGCTACTTCACCTCAAACCACTACAACCTTTCGAGCTGAAGTACGCGAGAAACACTTACTGTTTCAGAAACTCAAACCAGCTCCAATCGAGCATACGCGACTCTTCCCCGAACCCGTCAGTTTCGATTTCAGAAACCCCTTCAGTTTCTATATAAATCGCGATCTCGAACCCAACCCGATTGCTCCATCATCAGAAAACCCAGAAAGCCCTCTTTTGAAATTCTTAATCTCTGACAACAATGGCACCAAGACCCAACCAACGTGATGCCCAGGCAGGTGCAAGGCCTCTTCTCGGCAACCCAAACAACGAACCTACCAATCGCACCTCCATTGGAGTGATTGACGACAACACTGTGTTCTTGGGTCCCTCTCTTGCCGTAATCCCAGAGCACATCAACGCCGACTATCACCACCGCTCGCGAATTCCTCCGCTTGCCTTTAGGAACTCTCCAGCCACCTTCAATAGATGGCAATTGCACAAACATCACGGGTCCCCCGTCGGAGCATGGCCCATTGTTTCCATAGCCATGCGAACATGGTATGAGGGTTGCCGCCTGATCGATCGCGACATCTGGGAAGCAGCATGAATCTTGGAAAGTATCGACATCTCCTTCAATCTAACTCAAGATGAAGGCAACAGATGTGCCATCATGACCGCGGCTTGCTTCTGGAATTCCGCAAGTAATACCTTCGACTTTCAATTTGGTCAAATGAGTATATCTTTGCTAGACATATATGCTATCGTAGGTCTACCAGTTGATACCAGGCCATATAGAGATCATGATTATGTTGATGTTGAGTGCCCGGTTACCGCCACCCGCGAGGTTGGTATCTACCAATCGTATGGCTCCTGGCTTTCCAGTTTTGATCGCAACCAATGCTGGAATTGCCTTCTTGGAATTTTGGCTATCAAAGTTCATGTTCTATTCCAACTCCAAGAAGATGACTGGGCACCACCTGGAACTCACAACCCTTCTCTACAATGGCCACACTGTGGGTCTAGCACAAATAGTTTTGGCAGAACTCTACCGTATGATGCGCGCGCTTACTATGGAACCCCTCAATTGTCATAAGCTTTCAGGGCCCATGTGGATTATAGACCTCTGGCTCCAGGTCTACTTTGTGCAATTGCGGAATGAAAACGCAAGGGATTTCCGTCTAACTGAAGTGTTGGGAGAAGCATTTGTCGGTTTGGAGCCCAACTTTACTCTTCGCTACGCAGCATGCTTCGAGTACTTCTACACCCTGGATGCCTCAGTTCTTGACTCTGCAAGGCTGCTTCTAGACCGCACTCACCCTGATGCCCTCCGCGGAGGCTTTTTAATCCTCAGACGATATGACGGGGAGAGTCGTCATCTGTTTGAACAGGTTGTTTCGATGGCGGACTTACCCCGACATCCCTGCAATGGAGTAGAACTCTATGCCCCCCATCTCTTCGTGAGGCAGCTAGGCATGGCTCAAATGGTTCTATTCCCTCCCATTGAGAGTCTGAACCTGTTTTCATCATGGCGACGCCCCATGGTTCCCGTCACTGACACTAATCCTGGGCACCAGCCCCAGTCTCAGTTGCAACCTACTCCCTTTCCTGTGATAGCAAGTGGGAGTATCCTTCGCTGCTTCCGTGTCGACAAAGCTTATCCCCAATGGTGGAGAAAAATCAATTCTGGCCAGTGGGAGCAACGATCGCGAGTCATATTTCAATACATCTTCCAAGCGGGGCTCAGAAGATACTTGCAGGAAGATCCCGAGGTTCCCAGTGATAAAGATTTACTGCGAACAGTTGTTCCGAATGCTGTAAGAATTGTTCCCTCAAAGGGTAAAATCCTAACGTTTCTTCGAACTCCTATAGTTCTTATTCCAACACTGATTAAAAACCACTAACTGGTTCATGTTGCAGGTTTTTGAGGATACAGCTGGTGCTTCCTCCTCCCAAGGCCGTAAATGAGGGAGGACAATCCCTAGTGCTGACAACGACGAGGATGATCCTGACGCCCTAGACTTCAATCCTGTAAGTCCTCACCCATATTTGATTTTCTTAAAAGATGTTGCCACCTTCGCCACTAACCAATGCATGTGACCCTCAGTTGATTCAGAGGAGAAGAACAGCTGCCTCAAGCACCTCTACCCTGCTCGCGACTGATGTAATGCCGCGTGCATCAACCAACCAGGTCAACCATGAGCCAGTGACTGGGACCAACAACCCAGAGACAGCTATTGAGGTAAAAAGAAAACCCTATTTGTTCCAACTGGCAATCCATTCATGAACCACTCTGACTGATTCTTATTTGATTTGTAGGTTCACGAGGACCCAACTTCACCACCTCTGTCTACCACTCAGGCTGCTGCCATCGCGATGGAAGATGTTGCTGTAAGTAATTAAACACACTGTTGCCCCCCAAGCAACACTTTTTTGTTTGCTAAGATGTACTTCCTTTACCTTATGTTGATCATCTGTGAATCAATGATATCCTTCATGGTCTCTAACACAGGTTCATGTTGACGCTCAGTCGCCTACCCTAGAAGTCACGACCGCTATTCAACAGGCTGGGGTTGTGTACAAAGAACTCATTCAAGCTACTCCCCTTATCACGACGGCGAGCACTCGGATCTTGGAGCCACAAACATCAATCAACCCAACGACAGTACTCTCCCACTCCTCTTCAACTCAAATTCTGCAGCCTGAGGCAGGAGATGAAGAAGGTGTGACCAGCTCTCACCGAGAAGATGAAAATATGGAGCATCCCCTCGCGAATGCAGCCTCAGCGAGCCCTGATGTTATACCACAACCCCTTTCAAGAAACAATGTTCCTTCTTCTCAATCTGATGGGGTAAACCCTTAACCACCTCTTGGTTTATATGTTTCTGTTCCCATTTGTAAATACTTAATTGTCTTATTAATTGTTCTTTATTCTCTGTAGGTTGTGGCAATCACAACTACTTCTAGCCCGCCAATCGTGCTAACTGTTGGAGCCTCTGGATCCACCTCAGCTGTTGACCCATCAGAGAATCGTCCTAGTGTATCTCCGAAAGATCTTCTAGATGATATGTTGGGTCCTGCCAGCCCCTTATCATCCCTAGAGTCTCAAGAACTTGTCCAGGCCCAGGCACAACTTGCGGAACTATCTTCTGAAGATCTAACTGATCCAGCTCGCCTGGCTAAGGTGAAAGATGCCCTTCGCTACCTTAAGCTACACTCACCTGATCCCAGCCTAGTAGCAAAGGCTGAACAGGCACTGAGCACCATTCTATGCCTCCTGGCAGAATGCCAAGCTTTGAGGAACCAGTCTCAGAGTCTGTCGCAACACAACGCTGATGATAGACACTTTATCGCACAAAGCCCTGCCCAACTTAAGACCAAGCTTCAGCATGCCAAGACTAGCCATTCGCAACAAATCAGTGCATTGCGGCAACAAATAGCGGAGCTTGAAGCCGTGCAAGCTAGAGAACTCAAGACTGTGGAGGAAGAGATAAGAAGTACTGTACCCTAGATATAGGAGCGCAAAAGGCAACCGGCAGCTTCTGAGGCTGAGGAAAGGAGGATCAACAACCTGATATGCGATAAAGCCAATGATATTGGAAACCTTCTCCTAGATATCCGCCTTGTTGGACATAGAATGTAATTTGAACATCAAAGTATTTAAGTAGTAAGAATTGCAATTTATCTCTGTCTGCTCATCCTACTTGAATCTCCTTGACCCGTCAAAAACCCAAGTAAAGACCCAAGGCCAGAGCCCAACTCAACTCACCACCGTCCAAGTTTGCATGCAAACTCTCGAGAACAGGAGCAATCAATATTGGAAAACACACAAATCATTTTAGTTTGACCACTATTGCTGCAATAAATCCCGGGCGCGATCTCCAAATCTGTATCTCTAATCTCAGCCCTTGAATCCAAGTTTCTCCTGCTATAAAACGAAACCCTAAGGAAAGGACACAACACTCTCTTCCACAGCCTCCAACCATGTCTGTTCTATTTCTTCCTTCGAAACCTCTTAAGTTTCTTAAGTTCCATCCCCCAGACTTGCAAACTCAATAGCAATTTTTGAGAGTCTTATTCTACCCTCAAATGTGAGGTGGGAGTCTTATTCCACCCTCACATCCTCCCTTCTTTGTAGTTTAGCACTAGGGATCTACCCTGCATTAAGGGTTGTTCCTAGTGAAGGATTACAAGTGAGAGAGGAAATATCAGCCCTTCCTGTGGCCTATTCATCATGGTTTAGTCGCCGAGCATCAGGAAGCAGGCTGCCAAATTCAGGACCAGAGCCAATAGGTACTTCATGCTCGGCACGTACTTCTTTTGATACGCGATGCGAGCTGTTGTATCTCCTATTTCTAATATCCTCCAATCTCCCTCATGCTACCACCAGTCTTCCAATTAGAATCTATGTTTGGCATCAAGGTGGTTCCAATCGGCCTTCAACTGGTGCAGCTTAATCTCGAGTTTCTCGTGGTGGTGGGATGAACAGGAGAAACCGCGAAGACCTTTCCACCTAGCATAGATGGTATCAGATCTTGTTAAAGCTCACATGTAATAGTATAGGTCTTGTATAAAGTTTCTGACCACAAAGCCATATGAATAAAACACAACTTATTTCATAAAAACACTTGTATTGTTTTATTGCTGCGTAACAAAAGTTACAACAAATTCTGGACCACAAGTATTGGTCCAATGTGTTACAAAAAATGGGGGAGCATGATTAAGAAACTCATAAAGTTTCAGAAACTCGATAGTTTCGAAAAAAAAAATTTCTGGGCTCACGAACGGTAGTAACGTTCGCGAACATCAAAATTTTCTGGGTTCGCGATCGTTAAGTACAGAGTATCCATGGTGTTGGCCCCCTGTTTACTTGGTTGAAAGAATGGAAACCAAGGAAACACTAAGTCCGAACACCAGTTATTTTTCTTGCACCGCTGCCGGTGGATCTTCATACTCCCAAACACTAGGAAAGTACTTCTTAAGATGGCGACCGTTTATGGGATTTCTGTGAACATTCCCATCAGTGTCGCGAAGGTAGTAAGCGCATTTTCCCATTACTCGATCAATCACAAAAGGACCTTTCCATTTAGCAGACCATTTACCACGACCATCAACTCGCTCACCATAAGGCAAATAAGCTTTCCAAACCGAGTCCCCAACTCCAAAGCTGCGTCCTCTTGTGCGTTTGTCATATAGCCGTGCTATCTTTTTCTTTTCTGCAATAGGCTGTCGAGAGCTTCCATCCGGCAAGAGTCCAAGTCCTCATGCTCTTGATACATAGCCTGAACATAGTCCTCGCCAATCAACTGGTGCTGCTCGCGAACCCTCAGCGACTGAACATTAATTTCTATAGGAAGTACTGCATCATGTCCATACATCAAAGCATAAGGTGTAGTACCAGTCGGAGTGCGTTTGGAAGTTCTATAAGCTCATAACGTGTGATCCAACTCTGTATGCCAAGATCGCGGATTTGCATCCAACATTCGTTTGAGTATAGACATAATGACGCGGTTGCTAGCTTCTGCTTGGCCATTCGCTTGAGCATAATAAGGACTGGAATGCAGAAACTTGATCCCATAGCCAGCTAAGAATTTCGGAGTCTTTTCAGCTATGAAACCTGCCCCCCTGTCTGCCACCAAACATTCTAGAATGCCATACCTGGTGATAATATATTTGAAGATAAAGTCAGTAATCACCTCTGAAGATGTCGTCCTGACTGGTATAGCATCGACCCACTTGGTGAAGAAATCTGTAGCCAGTAGAATGTGCTTGTGTTGTAAAGAAGAATTGGGATGAATCTCCCCAATAAAGTCTAAAGCCCATCCGCGACCTGGCCAAGGTTTAATTATTGGTTGCAGAGGAACGTCAGGCACATGCTAGACTGGTCCATGCATTTGACATTCGATGCAACCCTGCGCGAAGCTGATTCGGTCCTTGAGCATGGTAGGCCAATAGAAACCATATCGGCGAATGAGCCATCGCATCTTTGGACCAGCTTGGTGAGAACCACAATTACCACAATGAACCTCTCGTAAGCACCTCTTAGCCTCAGCTCCATAGATGCATCGCAGGTACAAGCCATCTTCGGCCCGGCATAATAGATCACCGCCTCGAATAACGTAGTTAGTAGCAAAATATCTAACCATCTTGTCCACCGGTGCAGAAGGATCAGTGAGGTACTAGATAATCGGTTGCCGCCAATCTACATCAATAGTGTCGATAACGGCAACCAACCATTCATCATTAACCTCTTTCCTTGCCATAAAGGAAAGTAATGTGCGTCTCTGAACCTTCAACATCCTCTCGCGAACGCCATCCGCCAAGCGAATACCCGTAGCCAACTGTGCTAATTCATTGGCAGCGAGATTTTGTTCTCGAGGAATATAATCAAGCACCACGTCTAAAAATTGGTCTAACAATTCCGATGCTCGCTCCCAAAAAGGAAGTAATGTAAAATTGTTACACTTATAGACACCCTTGAGCTGGTTAATAACTAGGAGTGAATCCCCTAATATCTCCACCTCATGGACTTCCAGATCAAATAAAAGCTCCAGGCCAATGATGATGGCCTCATATTCTGCCTGATTGTTAGTGCACTTCCATTCTAGTTGAAAAGAGTAACAATGTCTAACTCCAGAAGGATTAACCAAGGCAACACCCGCTCATGATAAATTATCAGTGCTGCTACCATCAAAATACATAACACAAGGATGAGTGTGAACAAAGGAAACAACCAAGTTCTGGTCTTCGATGTCCTCCAGAATAGGATGATGCAACAAAAATTCAGACACTACCTGCCATGTGAGCGCCTTTAAGGGTGTATACTGTAAAGAAAACTCTAATAACGCCAAGATCCACTTACCAATCTGACCCCTAAGCATAGGTCTGGTAAGCATATACTTTACTAAATCGGTTTGCGCCACCACCACTGTAGTGAAGGACAACATGTAATGGTGGAGCTTAGTACCAACAAAGTACAAAGCTAAACACAACCTCTCAATTGACGAGTATCGAGTTTCAGCCTCCAATAAGGTCCGGCTCAGGTAATAAATACATGCTCAATCTTCTTGCCCCCTTCTCCATCACCATCTTGTGCTAAGAGTCCCGCGATTGAGTAAGGGGAAGCCGAGATGTATAGCTTCAACGGTACTCCAGGCCGTGGGGATCGAAGAACAGGTGGATCAATAAGGTATTCTTTGATTTTATCAAAAGCTGCTTGTTGCTCAGGTCCCCACTAAAACTCTTGATCCGCTTTAAGCTTTAGCAAAGGAGAGAAGACTGCGGTTTTGCCAGCGGAATTAGAAATGAAACGTCGAAGGAAGTTTATTTTCCCAAGCAAACTCTGAAGTTCCATCTTGTTCCTAGGTGTCGGCGTGTCTAGAACCGCTTTTTCCTTATCCTCCGCAACTTCAATACCTTTGTCATGCACTATGAAACCCAAGAAGTCTCCTGCTCGAACCCCAAAAATGCATTTAGCTGGGTTCATCCTGAGCTTGTGTTTTCTCATCCTGGTGAACACTGTCCTCAAATTCTCGATGTGATCTTCTTTCTTCTTAGACTTGACCACCACGTCATCGATATATACTTCGAGAATACCCCCCAGCACATCATGGAAAATCAGGTTCATTGCTCGCTGGTACGTAGCCCCTGCATTGGTCAAACCAAATGGCATATTGTTATATTCAAACCCTCCAGTGAACCCTGGACACCGAAACATTGTTTTGTATCTATCCAGTTCATAAACAGGAATCTGGTGATAACCAGCTGTGCCGTCCATAAAAGATAGTAGTTCATGTCCTGCGACTACATCGACCAACATATCCGCCACGGGCATGGGATAGACATCTTTTGGTGTCGCAGCATTCAAATTCATGTAGTTCACACACACGAATTTTGCCATTTTTCTTCCACACTGGTACTATGAAAACAGACCGGTAGACTTGAACCTTGTTCCTACATGACCCATACATCCCTTATCAGTATATGGACAGCTATCTCTCGAGCACATGTTTAGGTTATCGACAACCACTGAGAATATTTAGCTGGTCGGATAATACCGGCTTGAAACATGTTTTGAACCTCTTTCTTGACTGCTGTTGCTGTGTTTGCACTCATTCGCCGTGGACTTTGTTGTACAGGCTTGTACCCCTCCATTATGGGCAAGCGATGGCAAACCAAATCTGGTAACAAGCCCGGCATGTCCTTAAATTTCTCAGCAAAACAATCGCGGAACTCCTGCAACAACTCTACCAAACGTTGTCTCAGTTCCTCATCCAAGTGTTTACTTATTCCAACCTCCATGGGTCTTCTGTAGTCCCAAGATTGATCTTTTCCACTGGATCCTTCACTTTAGGTGGAGTGTCAGCCAAAGCTGCTGGCGCTGGTTGAATGAACTCTTCCTCTGCTTGAACTTCAGTTAAATCATCTCATGTTCCTCTCTGTAAATAGATAAACGTTGAATAAAAGATATGTAGGTCTGCTCTTGTTCCTGGGCCAGTGGTGTACCCATGGATGATTACTGTTTGTTTTCACGATGAATCCATGTCGATTTATATCTGTTTTAACCTGTACTAAACCTTATCGCGTCAATTCTGAAAAATTCACCCCAACTGGAGGACCCTTAGTATCGATTCTGGCAACTCCTAAAGGCCTCATGTCACCATAATAATACTCTGCATCCAAAATGCAGGAAGCGACTGAGTATGGTCGATCATCTGCTCTCACTAGCTCTGCCTTGTCAGTTGCGGGATCCCACATCAGCATTTTTTGGTGTAAAATAGAAGGGATGCAGTAAGCTCTATGTATCCAATCCCTGCCAAGTATGATGCTGTATGGAGCAGTGCAATCCTGTAACGAAGATTGTCTGAAACAGCTCAGAAGGTCCTATTTTGACTTTGAGGATCAAAACTCCCAAGGTCTTAGTTAAGTTGCCAGCAAAACTCCTGACCTTAAGATTACTACTGAGAACCTTTTCCTTTGCAATACCAAGTGCCTCGACTGTGTTTCCTGTAATAATGCTAACTGCTGCACCGCCGTCGACGAGGATTTTGTTCACTCTCTTACCCTCCATTTCAGCTAATATGTATAACGATTTAATGTGCTGAGTCATGGTCGTCGTAGGCTTTGTGAACATCATAAAGAACCTTTGGAGCTCTGTCATCATATGAGATTTATCAGCTCCCTCTCTCCTCGTGTCTTTCTCACCAGTTAACACCTCTATAGATGACAACTCTGCGACTATACTCACCCCCTGGGCATGCGTCTCACCTCTGATGAACAGATGAGATGGCATCGACCGTGGAAGAGCATACTTCGAGGACAAAGTGAATACCATGTTACAACTAGGAACAGTGTCTAGCCTTGGTATTCCTTCCTCGACGTTATCTCCATGACAGAGGTTAAACATGTTGCAGTCTGGGGTAGCTGTCATTTCTGCATCATAACCTTCCTCCAGTTCGTCCTCTGGATCATTACCACCTGATTCTTCCATATTGTCGTCTGGAATGGACCCAGTTAGTGTTCGCGAGGGGAACTTGCTTCTGAGATACTCCGTAAGTGATTGCTCCTGATGAGCCTTGGGAGGAGAAACCACTGCCATAGCCTCAACTACCTCTGGAACCACAAGCGTTGGTTCTTTCAATGTCGGAACCACTAGTGCCAGTTCTTTGATCTTCAGTTTTTATTCAAACTGTGGCTTGGGTTTCTCTGGAACTGGTTCCTGATGGCCTGGCTTACTTACAGACCTTTTTGGCACCCATTTAGATTGCGCATGTTGTGCAACATTACTTCCCTGTTGTTTCTACTGAATAGAAACACCATGTACGTGTTGTCTGTTTGTTGCTCTGTCGTCAGTGGACGTGTAAGACAACCTATCATGGATTGAAACTCTTTGTTTAGGAGCAGTTTCCACTAGTCATTCAATTCGATTATGAACGCTTTCCTTAGGGTATGGCTCCTTCCTGTAATTATCATTCCGACGAATGTGAACGTATGGCCTTATACTAAGCTTTTCAACTGTCTCTCGCAGCAGCCAAGGTGGTTGTTCCAACTGGTCGCGAGAGAGCTCTCCTCTATTATATGCTTCTAACATTCACTTGGCATTTCCCCATCTTTTCTGTACATTCCTTTTCTGAGTTTTTGTAGCCTCCAGAGCTCTTCCATGCTCCTGGACGTACCAAACATCCGGCTCTAACGACCTCGGGGCAGGCGGTATGTATGGCCGTTGTAGCGCCTCGCGCAAAGCTTGAGTTTCCGGCACATTCGCCCCAACTCGCTGCCTTCCAAGAACGTTCGCGACCCCACCAAGATCTGAGTGTGGCTTTTCAACACTTAAGCAAGTGTCTATCTGAACTCTAGCTTTCTTGGAGTTCTTCCTCTCGGAAATATTTTTCGGCGAGCGCGGCCTCCGATGCCTTCGTGATTCCTCGCGTCTGTCAGCATAATCACAATTTATGGAACACTCTTTCTTGCATTGATTGCAGAGAACATAAGTTTTTGCCTTTGCGACATTTTGTTCCTTGTTCTGGAAAACGCTCTTTTGTTTACCCAGATCAGATTGCTTGGCTATTGCAACCTCTCCTGCCATGGGCACCTCTTTCGCTGTTGTCTTCACACCCAGATCGGGATCTGAAGCAAAAGACAACACTCCCTCATCTAACCACTGTTGTACCTGGTCCTTAAGCTGTATACAAATACGAGTATCATGAGTCCAAACGTTATGAAACTTACAATGCCGTTTACCTTTAACTTCTTCCACAGCTGGGAACTCGGTCCATGGTAAAATGGTTTCACCCTCAGCAATAAGCTTGTCTAAGATCTCATGAGCCAATGACGCATCATAAGTATACTCAGCAAACTTGGAAGGGCGATAAGTCTTCAACGGTGTTGTCAATGGTGTAACTTCCACCATTGACACTGTAGGGAAGGGATCAACATCGACCCAAGCTGCCGCTCTTTCAGTGTCTACCCCCAGCATACCTTTGTTAATCCAGGTCTGCAATTGATCCTTGAGCTTAACACAATCAGTTGTGTGGTGATTGAACAAGTTGTAGAATTTGCAGTACTTCTTCCCTTCAACCTGCGCCGCGGTAGGCATTGCAGTATCATGCTTCAGACTCGCGAACAACTCATCCAGAATTTCTGGAGCCTTGTGAGCGTTGTAAGTATATGAGTCGTATTCGGGCTTGGTGAATGCTGCTGTAGAGATCTTGACAGGGTCCCTGGACATCTTCAAAGCCTTAGACTTCAATGTCTGTCTTCCAGCTATCTCTACGGCAGCCACTTCATCATCTACCTCCTCGACCCACTACTCTTCGTATGGATATGGTGTGTAGAAAGGATCTACATACGAGTAGATAGTGGAAACCCTCTTAGTTCCGGATGGAACTGCATAGCGTGGTTTTAAAGTTTCAGGGTGATAAGATAGAGGTGGACCTTTTGGAACTGTAGCACTGTCATCCATCTCCCTGAGGAACACTTGGTAGGAGTCTACCTTGTTCATTAAGTCTGCCATACTAGAAAAGTAGGCATCATGATGTTTGGCCCGCTGACGGGTCTCCAAACCCTTTATGGCGATGCGAATGGCATCCTATTCCGCGAGCGGCATTCTGCATTTTGCTTGCTGAACCTTGAACCTCTTCAGGAACTCTACTGCTGATTCCATTGGTTGGTGATACATGGAAGTCAAAGATGACAAATCCACTTCAGGCTCAACACTTCCAAAAGTCGTTTTAAACATTGTCTCAAGCATGGACCAATCTGAAATGGACCTTGGCGCTAACTTGGAGAACCAAGATAGCGCCAGTCCTGACAAAGATAAACCAAAAGCCCTCATCTTGAAGACTGGAACAGATGCATATGGCCCGCAATTGCTATGAAAACATGAGATATGCTCAGCGGCATTCTCGGAACCCACTCCTGAGAAAGTCTGGAACTTAATTGGTCGATAACCCGAGGGCCAAAGACATGTTGTCACCCATTCTGGGAATGGACTTGTATACGATATGTTCGCGGCAACATGACCATGAATGGTCCTCACACTTTCCTGGATCATCTTCTGAACCTGCTCCTTGGTAAGGTTCTGACCTTCTTCCACTTCCTGCTCAGACTCTTCTCGATGTTCCTCTCGTCGCTCACGACGGAACTGATGTTGACACTCTTGTCTTCCACCTGGTTGAAAAAGTGCCAATGCTTTTTGTAAAGCTTCAACCTCGGGTGTGTTCGACCGTCTGGAACTTCCAAGCGTGAAGTTTCCCTTTTTTGTCTTCACCTTCTTCCTCCTTGCGAGTTTGACAAGCTCCGCATCTGATTTGTCAGCCTCATCATCTCTGGCTTCGTCCTCTTCAGCGCCGTTATTGTTACCGGCCCTGTCTTTCTTGTTGGAACTAGCCTTTTTGGTGGCATTAGTCTTGTCATGGCTCTGTTTCTCATCAAGCCCGGCGACAGTCCGTTGGATTCCCAACGCTTCTTCGATTTGATTGAATCGCTCATCCTGGCCTGCGAACTCTAAGCGAGCATTGTTCGCGTGCTCATTAGCACCCATAACCAACTTTTTCAACCTGTCGTTGGTCTCAGCTAGATGTTGACCATGTGTCGACTGTAGTTGCGACACATTATCCAACGTTCTCTCAACTGGAGTCATTCGATTGCCGAAGGACTCCTCTAACGACTTGACTACCGTCGTCAACTCCTTAAAAGCTAGTTGCATGTCTTCCGGTGTCGCCATCACTCCAAACCGCAGCAATGCCTCAACCGCCGATAAACCTCTGCAAGCCACTGTATTGTGAGGAACACACTGCGAATGCTTTGGTTTCGAGCAAGAGGGATATCCTCGCGAGTAAGGATTCCGGCTTGCTATCTTTGGCATTGTCCCACTGCGTATGCCAAATGTTCGAGTTGGGAAAACGGATCCTCCTCAGAGAACAATCAGCAAGCCTCGGTGTCGAACCCTAGACGGTTCGACCCTTCGTTCTCTGTTGTTGTTGGCGTGCCAGTACCTTTAAGTTAGGTACAACTGTTGCTTGGTTTGACAATGATCGTGCTCACGTGCTGTCTTCTTCTCAAACGATTGCTCTGCAGTTGCTGATAAACCGATGAAGTTCGAATGATCTATACACAACCGGAGTTGCTAGGTACCTTTCACTCCACCTCAAGTAGATGGCCGATCTTACTTTAGACCGCTTGGGGAAAAACATAGCTTATATTGTGTCGTTAATAGCAGGACTCTCTCGCTGTAGGGATTTGCTAACTAGTGTAGACTTTTGTGTTTGCTAGAAACTAGGCTAACGACTCGATGGACTTGACTCTAATTGCCGAAGTTAATCGGAGTTGTTTGCTACATGCAGCACAAGGCGTACATCTGGGTAGCTCCGCTCCGATGGGAGACTTGGTTGCCGAAGCGAATCGGACTTTTACTCCGTGAGGAGATTTGACTATGCGGTTGGGCGATAGTTTGTTTGACGTTGCGTGTGTTATTCTGCACATTCGACCCCCTTATATAGAGAACACAAATTGTTCTTTCTTGCGAATCAAGTCTTGAGAACCTCCTAGTTGATTTGGATTCACCTTCCTTATTCAACTCAGATTCTAACCAGCGTTAGTCCCCTAAATCTATTCTAATACGGCAGGTAATCTTGCTCTGTGATATATTTTCCCCAAATAACCGGTCCACGAGCCTAAATAGTAGATAATACCAGAGTATTATTGTAGGCCCAAACAACTTGTCTATGCGGTCCGTGCTCAGAGATTTACTATGATTTCTATCCTGAAAGGGGGCCAGACCTAAATGATGATTCTGGTTTTTTAAATGAAGATTCCAGATTTTCAGAGTTTTACAATTTGGTTTTCATGGAGTTCAACAGAAAGGACGATGGTTCACTAGAGCCCTTGAAAAAGAAGAACATGGATACCGGACTCGGCCTGGAGCGCTTGGCTCGAATCCTTCAGATGGTATGTTTCATTTGAATTTTGCAGTTTTTTCCTGGATACAATTATACATGCATTTGCAAAATTTGCTGTGAAATATTGAAATTTAAATTTCATGTCATTTTGGACTAGACTTTCAACTAAGTCATACTTGTTGGTCTTGCAGGTGCCAAACAACTATGAAACTGACTTGATCTATCCAATTATAGAGAAGGTCTCTGAATTAGCAAAGGTTTCATACCCCGAAGGGAATGACAAGACAAATGTTGAAAATGGTGAACTGAACTTGTTGAAAATGGTGAACTGAACTTGGCAAAATGTTCATGTTTCATTCAGTTAAACAAAAATGAATACCAGAGAAAGACTACAACTACACCTTACTATCTACTGTTTAAATATATAGAAAAGCCTCTTAGCTATATAGTGCTCAAATCAGCTGAACCAAAGCATGGATCAACTGAACCAAAACATGGAGAAGCCTCTTCTGCATGATATGCAATAAATAAATGCAGCACTTGACTTCAAACCGACAGTAAGTGAAGCAAACGACATCCTTGCAGCAGCGAATGCTGCACCCTAACATCCTTTACCTTTGCCATTCGTCAGTCATTCGCCATAGAGAGTAGAGCTGCAGCTACACTTGCTGCCCTGCACCAAGCACATCTACGCTTGCAAGCTGCAGTTCCAGTTGCAGCCTGCACAACCTCTACAACATTTCTTCCCTGCAGCACTCTGCAGCCATGGCTTCACCGCCAATATTTCAACACACCACCATGATACTTCCAATAACGAAATTGAAGTTTAAGGTTGTTGGAGATCATCTACGTGCAATTGTGTATCTCATATCAGATGGCGTCCGACCATCCAATACCAAGCAAGGGTATGTCCTTCGAAACCTGATCAGAAGAGCATTTCGTGAAGGCAAGTCGCTTGGTCTAAAGAAAGATTGTCAGGGAAACCTTGGAGGAGCATTTCTACCGGCCATTGCAAGAAAAGTGATAGAGATGAGCAGCCACATTGATCCGGATGTGAAACAAAAGGAGCCAGGAATTCTCGAAGTGTTGCAAAGGGAAGAGCTTGTGTTTATGAAAACATTGAACAAAGGAGAGAAGAAGCTTCACCAAATGATAAGTGAAGCAAAGAAAAGTGGGTGTGTGCCTTGCTTGTCAGGCAAAGATGCATATGGATTTCCTGTTGAAGGATACATATGGATTTCCTGTTGAAGTAACGAGGGAGGAGGCTGAGAAAAATGGTGTAGGTATAGATATGGTTGGCTTCAGAACTGAGTTGGAAAATCAGAGGCGTCAATCTAAGGCTGCACACAATCCTGTAAAACTTGTCGGATGCAGTTGAAATAGCTTGGGTTTGTATTTTTTTTCACAGCTAGAGACTCATTCTGCAATATATCACATATTCACAATTTCACATATGAGACACCCTGGTTCACTGTGTATATCCGTCGCTCATGTCATTCAAGTTTTTAGTTATCTTTCTGCAATCGTCTCTTTGTTGTTCTTGTTTATTGTGCTGTGTATTCCATTGGAATGATTTTGGCCTAGTCCACCTTCCCTTTTGTGGAACTTCTTATCATACTGGTAAGATTTTGAATAAGATGTAAGACCCATGAAAAAATAAAGAAAATGTCACTTGTATCTCTCTACCTTAAGTGAATTTTAGACATAGCCTATAGTATTTGTCCATATATATGTAAAATATATTTTAGGTTTTTTTCCGTTAAACTCAATTCACGTGCTAGGTGTATCAAATTCTTTTTCTTTTTGTAATTTCTGCCCAACAGAATGTAACCTCCGTTTATTCATGAAAATCATGACGACCTTATTAGATAAATTAATAACCTCAGTTCATTCTACCGGTTCTAACTCGGGTCAATAATACTAAAACGGGTCACAAGTACATGGCCCGGAAGCCAAAAAGCCCACAACAACAGCGCAGGCTCGAGTCTAAGCCTATAACTATACAACCCGCCTTTGTCGTCTTCCCCCTCATTTTCCCGCCCCCCAATTCCACCTCTCTGGGTTCAATTCTAGGGTTTAACAGACTCCAAATTCCCACACCGCATAAGATGCAAAATTACGAGATATCGCCGCAGATGTACTGTTTGTCGGTTATGGCGGCGATGATGATCCTGTTGAAGCTGATAGGCAGCAATTGTATGAGATTTTCAGGTTCATTTCTTTTCTTTATACATTTTTCCGAGTGCTTTCGGTTTGATAGTGATTCAAGTCGTTTTACATTTAGTCATTATACTTATTATAAGTAGTTGTTATGGTGAAATGATGCAGACAGCTTGGAAAACCGGTGGTCCATCAGTGACCAGGAGTCGCTTCTTCAGCGGCTTAGAACAGTTACCAAGAATGGGTAGGACCGAAGATGAAAGCTGGTTTTTATATGCAGCTTCTTTGGAACATGCTGGAGCTGAACTTCCTTAGGTACGAGTTCTTTAACATAAAGTAACCTGTTATTGACCTTTTCGGTTTACTCATTCAAGACACTTGTATTCTTGCATCATAACACAGAAAATAGTAAAGAGATTGAACATGTGTAGATGCATAATTTGACCCAGGTATTCTTACCAATACTTGATGAGGGATTCTGCCTGATGATTGATACCTGTCAATAAATGTGTCCATTTTGTGTTTTTGTTTTGACTGAAATTTCGTATGTTCTATGAAATACCCAATTTTTCCTTTTTTGTTGTTTTTTGAAGTAATTGATGGTCTCCAGGGTCATGCTATTTCTCAATTTTGGTTAAAGGATCTTAGAACCAATGGCAATTGTTTTGTGTGCTTGGTGGTGTCCTCCTGACGCTTAGCAACAGAATGTTAACTAGACATTCTATGACTAAATTATTGGAGTCTGGAATGGTACCCATATCTTATCTTCCTCATCTTGAGTCAAATTTAGAAATCCAAATTCGTCCTATACCTATTCTGAGAAACACTGCCTTGTTTACAAAACAATGCCTCTGAACCAACACATCCAATTTACTTTCAAAGCCTGACTACTGGAGTACTTGACTACTGTACAATCTACAGTCTCATTATGGACAATTACGGGGGTTATAGCTCATAGGCAGTCATAGGTTGGGTTCATTTTACCTCTGAAAGCTTCCAGCTCCCAATATGTGGCTCCGATCAGTGTGGTTTGATGATGCCTTACTCAGTTACTTGGCTTGTCATCTTTCCTCAATAGTTTTACTTTTTATGTCATCAGAAGTTACTATGAAAGTTCTGTTTTCCTACTTTGAGTAGGAGTTTATAGCTTTGATCATTGTAGGATACGTCTATGCAAAAATGGTTTCCGTATTTACTGCTCTTTGGATGTTTCTCCTTTGTTTTCCTTGTGGTTACAAGAATGTGTTGTAGATTTGCTATTACCAAAAAAAAAAAAGAGCTACCTTAAGCATAAGTCTAAGACATCTACAATTTGACTTATAATAGAAAAATCCTTGAAAGGTGGAGAGCATAAACTGCCTATTATTTTGGCTGGAACCAAAAGCAAGGGGATTGGCAGAATTTAATTGCACTGCCAAAATACTTTCACATATCTGAACAGTTTGATACTAGAAGGCTTGGATGCTATTAGGATCATTGTTTTGATATGAGATTATTAAGGACATCACTTTACTTTTACATAACATGACAAAATCTGTAGTTATTCATTACTTGATATTGGGATGTTGCTGGCTGCTAGTACTTCAATTCTTTGTTCTTTGTTTCTGCTCGATTCTCATAGTAGTATCTTGCTTTTGGGATATGCAGGAAATGCTTACATTTGATCCAGATAAAAGAATCACAGCTAGAGCAGCGCTGAACCACCATTATTTCGAGGACATGGTCATCTAAATCTGGATGTCAGAACAGTAACAATGGAAATATTGTACTTAGACCTTGACAAAGTTTGACACAAACAGAAAATATAGTGCTTGAGAAGTAGCGTTGTATATATCCCAGTTCATGTGTATATCGCTGAAGTTCACAGTCAGCACGTAATACATACTGGTAGCGATGGCTATATCTTTCAGATTCTATGCTACTTGGGTTGTCTGAAATTTGATGATGCCATATGCAATGAAATAATTGTGTTCTTGTTAGGACCCAATTATATGCTTTGCCTTATACTCTGCTAGACCTAGAAGATTTGTCTTCAATGTTGATGAAGTTGAACGGTCCTAATCACGTCGGCCCTTCTAGGACCGTACACTCTAAATTGCCATGTAGAATTTGTAGAAATACCATTTTCAGGCAGCTGGAACCAACACCTTGTTCATTGTCGATGATGGCTTATAGTGGATAATGATGCCAAGCGCAGCTGTTTTGTTGAAAAAGATGGTTTTGACTTGGAAAGGGTAAAGGGAAAAGCTTAAGTGGAGAAAATTAAGTAACCGTTATAAAAATTACATGGTGAGAATATGTAAATGTTACAAAATAGTCGAGTGAAGTCGGTAATTTTTGTAACACTTACTCAAGAGTATCCGCTTTACCGGAAAAGATTTTGACTATATATCATTATCTTAAGGGAAATTGTACGAATTATTAGAATTATGAAATATGAAGTCAGTAAATTCCTTTGAAACTAGTCACTTTGCTACATAGAGCAAGTCGGATTCAGCTTAGCTGGTGTTAGACGCGGCAATAGTTGTGATTCATGACTAAATGAAGTAATCCAAGGAAAGAACTCGAGAGCCTCTCTCTCTCTCTTTTAGAAAGAGAAACCAGATATGAACCCCCCCCCTACCCAGTTTGAGATCCCTCCGAATCTTGATTTTGGGACCGAGAGTTGGGGGAGGGGCTCCTTTGTTTCCCTATCTTGTAATCTCTTGCTTTTCATCTGATCTTCATCAAGTTTTTTAGCCTAGTTTGATCCATTGGTGATCTTCCCTACCCATTGTGGTGATCCTTCGGTGATCTTCATTACCCTTTATGGTGATCATTCGATGATCTTTTGTACCCTTTGTGGTTATTACCCGGCTTATGTCTAGATTGGGAGGACCTCATTCCTCTTTTGTCCTTTCTTTTTTTCATTTTCATCAATCAATCTCATATGCTTCCAAATCGGTGGTTACCCCCAATTTTAATTCATCTCATCTGCATGTACTCATATCGCCCAGGAGGAATCGTATGGCTGTATTTAAAGTGCATGTCACTTACCATGGGGAGTATGGGTGCTTTGTGCGTTTGAGTGTTTCACCCACCATTCTCTCGTCGGTGTTGTTGGTGTTCTTGTTCTACGTTTTGGCTCTTGGTTCCATCTTGGCAGTTATAATTTCCTCTTGCTTTGAGTGTCTATGGTGGAGAGAATTTGGATATTGGGTCTCATATGATGCTAGTGTTGAGATTCGATCGTAACATGAACATCAATGCAACTATGCAAGCATGTGCAGTGCTATTTTCTGCTCTATGTTCGACGGCCTCCCTTAGATGACAACGGCTGTTTTTAGTTCGTAGGATAGTCAGATATTGCTAGGCTCTTGTTGAGACTAGTTGTATGCTTATTTTCCTATTACTTTGTATTGCATGTTTCCGTTGTTCTGGACATCTTGGGCTTTGTCCCTAAATGAAGTATTTTCATTTTCAAAAAAAAAAAAGTTGTGATTCATGGCTTTCCTAGGTGTCACAAGCTGCACAAATGGTTGTGTCATCGTGACACTTCCTAGGCGCTATGCCGAAGAGAAGGTGTCGAGCGACAAGCATGCAGACTGTTTGCAGGGTGATTGGCTGTCTAGTGGCATGTCCTGGCAGTTTCGGACGGAAAAGTCTGAACACGGAAAATGTCTGGGACGTCGAAAAGAGTTTGATGCACTTGACGGCATATTTTTATGAGCTTGTATGAATTAATTATGGAAGTTGCCCCTCCTCGGATATTTGATGTTTCCTCTTGCAAAGTCCAGTTTTCTCTAATATGCTCTATAGGGGGTACCTGGTGTCTGACTCTCCACCACCCTCGGTGTCGGCCTTATGGGGCACTAAGCGAGTCACTCCTAGGGGACCTTGGGGAACCTAGGAGCCGGGCGGATGTCGCCAAAGAGTGGCGGCATGCGTTTCCATGAGTCAGGAAGTCTCATGGACAGTATTGGCCGGCAGGCCGATATTGCGGGTCCATGCGGGTGGCGAGGTTCGTACGTGGGCGATCCTTATGCCAGCGGCATGGGCGAACTTGTGGGCTTAAGGAAAATGTGTCGGAACACCGTGGTGCGCAATGGCCACGGAGTAAAGCGACGTGGGCATAGGTTAGGAGTTCGACCTTGTCCAAAGGAAAGAGTTGTCAGCAAGCCCGGAAGGGCGACACCGTGCTAGAAGGAAGGAAGCCTATAATGGGCAGATGCGGGCAGGTGGCCTAAGAAAGAGTATGCTGGCAAGACGGACATGATGTTGGGATGATATGTCGGAGGCAAGCCATGGGGGCGAGCCTCGCCCAACAAGTTAACACCCTGGGGCCGAGTTGCCCATATGATTATCCCCATGGGTGAAGTGTGGACAAAGGATGCCTATATGCCGAGTGAGCATGATGATGGATGCTCAGGAGGCAAGTAATGTGCGCATGCTTCCAAGGGACGATCAGATAGAAGGACGCGAGGACCATCAATGTCTCGACCTATTGTCATGTCGCTTGCAACGAGGTGCAAGGTGCACGCTTGTTAGTAAGGGGTTGGCATGGAAGCATATCGGTTGGGCGAGTGTCATGGGAGCACCATGACACGAGGAAGCGATCGGTAAGGGGTTGGCATTGAAGCCTATCGGTTGGGCGAGTGTTGTGGAAGTACCATGACACAAGGAAGCGATCGGTAAGCGGATGGCATGGAAGCCTATCGGTTGGGCGAGTAGCATGGGAGTACCATGACACGAGGAAGCGATCGATAAGTCACAAGTTGTGAGACTCATGCGTGAGTAGGTTTCATTAGTGGAACCTCATAAGCAAAGAATGTAAGAAAGAAAGATCAAAATGACACGGGAGGCGCACAAGTAAGAAAATAAAGTTGGCATCAGGAATGCATGTTGAGTTAGGTTGGCCTTGGTTAAGAGTAACCTTAGCGCCGCACAGATCGTATTCCGCTGCGTAGAAAGTAGGCATGTGACAATTGGTATCACAAGTTGGTCATGCGTAGGCCCAAAATTGTTCTTATCTCTCCCACTCACTCATATAAAGTATGAAAGCAATCATCATCATCATCATCATCATCATCATCTTAATCATATCCATCAAACTCATCACCTCACGCGTTGTTTCCTTTTTGTTCTTCATTTCCTTTACTTCTCTTGTGGATAAACTTTCCTCTCTGTTTCTTTACCTCTATCACTACGATCACACAAGATCCTTACACATTAGTGTTTTTTTTTTCTCTACTCTCACTAATCAATTCGTAGAAATGCAAGACATGGTCACAAACTCACGAACTTTCCTATAAACATGTGCTTTCAGATATCCAAAATCCAAATGCAATAAAAAATAATCCTGCTTTTTGTACCCTAATTATAATATAGCCCCTCCTTCAATAGAGATCGACTTGGTCCTAAAAGTGCAATATGGTCGGTCAGTCCGTCAGTCCCCTCCCTAACACATATTTACACATGTAGACTGCACACGAATTGGACACTAATATTGATACACATAGCAACAATCTCATGATTACACACACAGACATAGAATAGAGCACTGAAAGCATAGAGTCGGTGACAGACCCCATCTCCCACCAATTGCTTTGTTCCGCGTTTCAATCAATATTTCCTTGTCCGCTTCCTTCTTGTCTAAGCCACCAGAGCAAAATCCCACCATAATCAACATTAACAAATCAGTCCAACCCTTTTCTACCGCATGCTGAACTGTCCTCCACGCTCCTCTTACTCTATATATCTCATGGCTTTCTCATCCACTTCAATACTACAAACCCTTTGTGGATTTTGATCACCTAAATATCAATATGGCTTTTCTTCTCGGCTCATTCCTCTTCCTTCTAGTCTCTTCTGCTGGTGCCTGTGATCGGTGTGTGCATCAGACCAAGGCAGCTTACTTCTCTAAAGCCCCTGCACTTTCTTGTAAGTCTGATCATTATGTTCTTGAATTTCCTACCCTTTATGAAGTTTGGAATTTTGATTGAGACCCTGTTGGTATTTTTGAGATTGATGAAATGGATTGTCTTTGTTTTGTGGACGCAATGCAATGTAGCCGGGGCTTGTGGGTATGGGTCTTTAGCTTTGGGACTTAGTGGTGGACACCTTGCTGCTGCTGTGCCTACAATTTATAAAGATGGAGCTGGTTGTGGTTCATGCTTTCAGGTAATGAACAACACAATCCACCTTCCAAGTTTTCTTTCTTGATTGGTTGGAAATTGAAATTTAATTTCTTTACTGAATTTGTTCACTGATATTTCTATGTCATGCACTTGCAGATAAGATGTAAGAATGCAACACTATGCACAAGACAAGGGACTAGAGTGATCACAAGTGATCTCAATCGCAATAACCAAACAGATTTTGTTCTCAGCAGCAGAGCTTTCATGGCCATGGCTCAAAAGGGTTTTAGCCAGGCCATTTTGAAACATGGAATTGTGGATGTGGAGTATAGAAGGTAAGCATATCCAATACTTTTAGTTAGTAATTTAATTATGTTCTTACTCAACTAAGAATATTAATCACAGAGTCAACAACTAGATACTAGATCAAGATATTTTTGCAAAAATAATTAATTCATTGAGTTGTGGACCAATTTTTTTTTAATGATAGGTCCAGGAGACAAAAAACACAGGCACAATAATGTTTATAACGGTCTAAAATGCATCACAAAAAGAAACTTATTAATTGAATTTTGATCTTATTGTCTGTGTTGATGGAATAGGGTGCCATGTGAATACAAGAACCAAAACTTAGCCTTGCGTGTGGAAGAATCAAGCCAGAAGCCACATTACTTAGCAGTCAAAGTTTTATGCCAAGGTGGTCAGACAGAGATAGTAGCCATTGATGTAGCTCAGGTTAGCCACATTAATCATAAATTGCGACCAAAATTTAAATTATTTGACTGATTAAAAATAAAGACTTCAATTGTGTCTGGTTTCTTTCATAGGTTGGTTCTGCTAATTGGAGTTTCCTGAATCGAAATCACGGTGCAGTATGGGACACCAGTAGGGTTCCGGCTGGAGCGTTGCAATTCCGATTTGTGGTGACGGGCGGGTTTGATGGGAAGACGGTTTGGGCAAAGAATGTACTTCCTGCTGACTGGAAACCTGGGATGGTATATGACACAAAGGTTCAAATCAGTGATATTGCTCAAGAGGGTTGCACTCCTTGTGATGATGGGATCTGGAAGTGAGAGCCTGGATACAAATACACAAAGGTTCAACAAAGGATCAAATCAGATGTCACCATACATTACGAAATAGGAGTTAATAGTACTCTTTTAACTTAAAAGGTGTAACATGTAAACTAATTTTCGTGTTATAAGCAATGAACTTTTGTAGTTGAGCCTCAGTAGTTAAATGTGTTTATGTTTTATTCACTGTTAACTCGAATTTAAATAATCTTAACCGTTTTGGGTAGACTAGTAGACTAGAAGACTCAGTTACTCCTTTTGTAACGCGAGCAAATTCTTTAATTCTCAATGTTATCGATCAAAGTCTCCAGTTCCATGCAATTCATTTCTCACCGTAAAATTACAGAGCGTCGTTGAGAACTCCATCACGACTTATTAAACTCAAATCGTGATGAAATCAGGATTGAAACCCTAAATCTCCTTTAGGAAGCAAATTTTGCTCCTTACCTTTAGTGCACCACCCTCATCCCCACCCACTCATGCGTGTCCTTTTAACTTAACTACTATTATCATAGATAACTCAATAATAATTTATTATAATTTTTAACAACGAAATAATAAATCATAGCATATCTCTCCCCAAATAGGTAGAGCCCAACATTTAGGGTTAGGAACGAAGTTTGCTGACATTGAGGATTTCTTAAACAAGGTCTCGACCAAAAAAAAGGAAAAAAAGAGGATAAGGAGTTTGATTATATATATTCTATTGAATATTCAATACAAATCCTTATTAGAAAAAGTTTATCCCATAGCAGATCCGTGGTTTTGGAAAAAAAAAATAGAGCTAAGGCAATATAAGAAAAAGGTTTCCAGTAGTTTGCCAATATATGATGTGAAGAATTGGAACAAAGTGGGTATTACAAGTACATATTCAAGCCAAGCTCCTAGTTAAAATAAAATTGTAACAAAAAAATTATAACACCTTGAGTTAACCATAAATAAAGTGGTTATGTTAAAAATACACGTGTCATTCATAGAGGTGGGTGGGGATGAGAGTGGAGAACTAAGAGTAATATTCTAAATATCCCGATATATCCCCAATATTAAGAAAACGATACGATAAGTTGCTTATCGGTCTATTATATCGGTCAATCCTAAAAATTAAGTCAAATAGTGATATATCGGGTCAAACCGAGTTTGACCTGATATATCGGTGTTTTTTTTTAAACCACGTTATTTTGAAAAAATAATTTAAAAAAATGAAAGTTTCGTCGATAACATTCGATGACGAGAGAGTTTATGATAAATTATCACCTCTATTTTTATTAATTAATACTCTTTATGTATTTTAATTGTCAAAACAATCAAAAAAAATTTATGAAGTTTATTTAGTACATTTACTTCTATAAGTTTTAATTTTTCAAGTTTATTTGGTATATTTTGATGTATATGTTTATAAATACATTAAATTTAATTAAAATTTAACAAAAACGATAAATCCGATATATCTCGATATATCCCCGTTATATCTTTATTTTACAAAACTGATACGATGCCGATAACCGCTATTTAGACCATTGACTAAGAGCATCTCCAACAGTTTTTCCATATTTTCTCCAAAATAGAGAAGTAAATTTCAAAATCTCCAAAATTTTCATGCTCAAACTCCAACAATTTTTCTTATTTTGCAGATTTCTCATTTATTACAATAAGAAAAATATTCAATTTTATCATTAATTATTACCATAAAGTATCATATATTCTTATATTGTTAGCTTACAATAAATTCTTCATATTTTTGATTGGTTGTAATCTAAGTTTGAATTGTTAGAGAAAATGTAGCATTTAATATTTGGTTATGCAAATTTTTTTGCCAAATCTTGTAAATATGGAGAATCATCTCTCATCTTTCATCTATTTCTCTAATTTAGAGAATGAGATGAAGAAGCTGTTGGAGTGAAAATTTGGCAATTTTTCTTCAAAATGCATAATCTGTTGGAGATGCTCTAAGAGTGGGGAGCAAATTTGTCCCTATCACTTAACTATAATTATCTTCTCAAAAATAAAAATGGTTGGTAATAATAAATTTCTAATTTTTAATTCAATTGATCCTCTCTCCCTTTTGTCTTTTATGGCAGTATCACCCTTAATGGTTCCTCGAGTATCATCTCATTCACACCACCACAAGTCGATGACTAACTATTCAAGAATTAGTGTTGATTTTCAAATGGACAAATTCTCTAGTGGTATTGGAATTGCTTGAATTGGGTTCAAGCTTCCTTACGGTGGTCGTGGATTTTCGGTTAGAGCTCTTAAATCGAATCAATAAAACCGAGTCCACCTCTAAGATATTATATGGTAACGGGGCTTTTCAGGTAAGGAGGTTTTTATCTTAGCTTAAGGTACGGATTTTTATTTTTGACCAAGCTTTCAATCGAGTTTTCAAATCTCCACCGTCCAATATGTAGGTTATAACGTATAGATCATCTCCACAAAATGTCAGCCAATTTCATCACCGTTAAAGTACTCATAACTTCGATTTTCTACTTAAAATATGAACGGTTCAGGTTTGGCAAATTTAATACGTCCATTGGTTTTGATTTGTTCGATACCTTAACGATCATGAAAAATCGGCTGAAATTTTGTGGAGATGATCTATACGTTGTAACCTAGATATTGGACAGTGACGATGTGAAAACTCGATCGAAAAGTTAATAAAAAATAAAAATTCATACCTTAGTTTAATGTACGGAACTCCGCACGTGAAAAACTCCTTATATGTTAAATTATCTATATTGATTCAAAAGGTTAGCTATCTTTTCGTTTGAAGCTCGATCATGTGGCAATTGGAAAAAATTGGGTACGTAGACTGTAAAGAGCACCACACGTCATTCAGACCCATCCCCTGTCTCATTCAATAAAGTGCCCATCTTCCTTCTTGTCTACTAAAGAGAGGTAATGTGACTAGAGGAACACATCGCTGTTGAATTTGAATGTTAACTTCAACTATTTCGATGGGTCCGCAATGCATGAAGAGGACTAGAAAGTAAGAGACATCATGAAGATTACCATCCGATCCCCACTGACTTGGAATAAGAATAACAAGTTCATTTTGAACTTTGAATACATTGGTATATATAGAGCATGGACTTAAAAGAATAGGCCTACCCTCTTTCTCGATCCCTCTTGTAGCTTGGGGGTCTTAGGCATTGATCGCAAGACGTAATCTCTCTTCGAAATATCGTCGATATATCGCTGATATTTCGAATCCGATACGATAAGAGCATATCGGTCAACGCAAAAATGATGGTCAATGGTCAAATATCGGTCAAACTTTGATTTTTTTTTTTCAATTTTTGTTTAATTTTTTAATATTTATTTCCTCTTTTTTTTTTTTGAAAAACTTATATATTTTTTTTTTCATTTTTTCATATATATTTTTAATTTATATAAAATTTAAATATATATGATGAATTTCAAGTCTAAATAATCATTCTTAAATACCTATTTTTATTATTAGATGTCGTTCGTGTACTTTAATTGTCATTAAATCAAGTATTTATTTTCTTTAGTTTACTTAGTACCGTTTTTTTAGTTTATTTGGTACATATTGAAGTATAACTTTATAAATTTTATTGAAAATAAGCAAATCCGATAAAACCGATATATCCCCCGATATATCGTTTTACCTCTCGACCGATACGATGCCAAAAACGATATTTAGACCATTGGACGTAATGACGTTCACAACACTCGACCACATATCAAGGTGGTAAATATATTATATAAATTATATATATATAATAGCAACAAATTGAAGTTGGAGAATTAACTAGGTACGTGACTTGCTCACTATTATTATAAATGCACAATGATAAGTGAAATCCACTCTTTGTATGTGATTTGTACATATGTCTGCGTTACTTGGTTGCATGTTGTAAAATGAAAAACAAAAATATCAAATTATAAATGTGGTAATTTTACGTAAAATGAGTATTGGTAAAAGAGCAGGTAAAATGATCGCATGGTAATTAACAATTACTAGAACTGTCCTAGTAAAATGAATAGGTTCCTATAGTTTCATTGGTAGCAACTACAATGGAAACAGAACAAGGGAATAAAAGCGAAATTCAACAGAGCATTGAATTCAACACAGGCTAGCTATACGGTGGGGAACAGTACTGAAGAGGCTGTATAGAATTGAAGTTTGATTGATAAACATGTCGTCGTGATGAGGATTCCGGGCAGATGTATAATCATTGCATCCGCCGTCTGGTATTTACAGACCGGCCACTCCTCCTTCAACTCTTCAAGGTCTTCTTCAATCATCTCCTACCATCTCTTTCAATCTGCAAATCTCATAAAAACCAGTTATTCTTGCATTCATGCACTTCACTGCACTGTGCTCTACATTGAGTTAAGACGAATGACTACTGTACGTTATGAACCCGACCGTACTCGTATCCCTTATGACAGCAGAGTAAGATGAGTCACTGCAACACAAAACATGATTTCCGACCCTGAAAATGGTTGAAAAAAACCCTGATTTGGCCGCTAATATTCTTTCTGACCAAATAAATTTGGTCGAACTCGGTCGGTACTACCCCGGTCACAAATGCTCTTTTCCGACCATTTTGGTCGGAAATAATAGCCATTTACGATCAAAGTTACGGTCGGAAACTTTGTCGTAAATGTCACTTTTTCCAACAAAAAAACCCTCGTCGGAAAATGGTTAGGAATAATATCATTTCCGATAAAGTATTTCCGACCATACCACTGTCATAATATTTATTTTTGACCATTTGGTTCCATCCTGTGTTTTGTCGGAAGTTCTTTTTTCCACTGATTATTTCCGACCACAGTTTTATCGACCAACGTTGTCATAACTCTATTGATTGTATGGATTTCTTATTTTTCAATTACAATTAATTTTAATTATTATATTGAATAAATATATTTCAAACAAAGTAAAAAAGAAAATAAATGCACATTGAAGATTTAGACAAATGAAATTTCATTCATAACAAATTATCCATAACATCCTTACTAGTACAAATAATATAAGATATCATCCTTACCATCCATAACAGTAGAAATAGTGAAGAGATATGAGAAAACAAGAACAAATAGTTTAGTCACTTAGAGGCTATATTGCCTCATATAGATATTTCTAGATAACTAAAAAGGTGAGAAGTAGATAGATAAGGTGTCCGACAGCTACCAACTCCTAATCAAGGTGCACATTCTTTTTCAGCATCTCCATCAGTAAGTGAAATGATTGTTGCATTTGGAGGTGAACTTGAAGAAGCACCCTGTAACACATAAACCCATTATGTTAAGTACAAAATTCATAGCAATGGTTATTTAAGCTTATTTAACTCGTGACAACATAAGACATACTAAAGATTAGAAATTAATAGGATTCTAGTTCAATAAGATTGTAATAGGGTAGCACAGTAGATCTAAACAAATTTCAAAGGTTCACAATCAAAAGTTTAAATCAGAAATAGCTACAGATCCAATCCAATATCACTAATCTGAAACAACACCAATAATTCAACAATGTAATCAGCTACAATATACTAATCGAGTAGCTATAAAATTACTAAATTACAGTAAACCACAACAAAATTTACAACACACAAACTTCAATTAACACAACAAAAGGTCTAAAATCTACTAAGCATACAAATCTACTAAGCTACTGAAACCAAATTAGTAAATGGATCTGAGCTGTTTGCTTCAATGTCACATACAAATTTCACATGAGATATGAAGCCATGAGAAAACCCAAGGGTGTATCACATGACATATTTGTTGTAGTTCAACCTCAGTACCACTCATGGCTTTAGATATATGGTAACAATTTACTAAAAAAAAGATCTGTGTACATAAATAACAGATTTCCCTATCAGGAAGCATTCCAGTGACAAAGATTAAGTCAGAAAATGGGTAATGTTTACCTTGTTCCTTACTGATTGACACCTTCATTTTTAAACAACTATTACATAATCAACAAGCCATTGTCCTTGCACATCAGCCTCCTTTGAACTTATCTTACTTGACTAAAAATAACAATTAATGGAATGTTATCAAACTAAAGATATAACTAAGCTTGCTGACTTCCAAGAGGAAAAATATTTATCTACATAGACCAGTTTAACATTTGAATGTAATTTTGAATAAAATCAAGGACCCTTGATGATTCATTTCAGGCACACATACCTGAACTCTATTCTTATCTCCTATTTCATCCTTCAGTTTTATATTTTCTTCCTTAGACGGTGTAGTCTTCACAACATCATAATGTATCTGAAAGAAATTCTTGTGTAAGGTCTTCTCCAGAATATAACAGCCGATATATTATCAAGATCTGACCAAAAGAATAATTATGTTACCTTGCATTTTGGTAAAGAAGAAGAAGAAAAATTAATCTTGCCTAAACTAACCAATTTGCCTATCATCCAGTTACTCGGCAAATGCTTTGCATGTTCATAGTTGTCAAACTACAATACACATGAATAGGAACATGCTAACATAGGCACCATCATGAAGAAGCAAAGAGCATATAAAGGTAGCAGCTCCGCAAACTATTCCCATATAAATGGAGGCCAAGTAACCGACTCGGTCAGTTGAAGACGAATCTTCCATTGGTCAGCTGAAGATCCATTGCTTAAGACATTCCTATCATATATATTCCATTTTGTTTTGCTGCTACCTAGATCACATTAGTAATCAAATTAAGAACCATCCCTCCCTACAAGGAATCAAAACCATATGGTACCAATAAGACGAGGACATAGAAGAATAAACTATTTGCTATTAATATTGAATGAAGATATCCGTTGAAATAATAGTAAGGACATGTTATATCTATTAACATCTGTTCAAATCATTCATTGACTTTTGTTTAGGTTCTTAGAGAACTTGTTACTTGAATTTTTAAAAGCAATAAAAGATTTGCGTAAAACTAAAGAAAACAAAAGACCAAACAAACAAACTCATGCAAATTGTAATGCCTATGATGTTAGTGAATCTCCTGATAAGTATAATACACAGAATCAAGAACCAAAGGTCAAAGTAAGTTTGAACTACAAATTACCTGTCCTGAGAAGCACCAGAACAGACGCACCGTAGGCAACCGAGAAGTTGGTAATGCAGCATAATTGTCTTCATTATGGTTCATTTCCTAAAATAATTCTTATACCACTTTAATTTATATAGGGATTCCATGCAACTAAGAAACTAAGAGAGACTGGGTATCTCTGGCACATAGGTGTTTCAATCATCATAATAGGCAAAGATACAAGCCAATATGGTAATTATGTGTCAAAGGAACTGGTCAATAGATCAAAATGTCTATATCTGTGAACATCAACATGATCTAGAACTTGATCACACAAACACATTTGACATTTCGTTCCCATAATTAATCATATTCTTATCAAAACGCTTCCCATGGAACAGACAAACAAACCTTCAAAGCCTCTATAACACCCATATTCTACAAAGAGACTTCTAAGAAATGTGTAATTATAGGCTCATCAACAATTACCGTATTGCACAACAACTTGATCAAAGCCATGGGCTTGTGCTTCATACCCCTCTGGTTATTATCAACTACATCAAATCCAAACCAACCAACTAAAAGTCTAAAACCCAATTCCCAAAACTTAATATTCAATTGAAAAATTACATGTACTAAGCCATAGAAAACACAATACCTTTTGCGAGCACGAGTAGGGAAGAGATTGACGAGTTCGTAAAGTGACATGTCAAGGAGAGCATCGAGATCGACGACTCTGAAACCAAAGTCTTGAATGTTATCTTCTTCAGGTTGCCGCAGGTTAAAAGTTGGCCATGATCGGGACAGTTTGAGAGTCAGTTCAGTTTTTTTTTTCTAAGAATAGAGAGTTCGTTTAGTTGTTGAAGACGTGAAGGGTGAGTTGGATAACAAAAGACCTAAATCAGATTTGGAATAAAACTGAACTAGTGAAGCGAAGATGAAGTTCCCAAGTTTCGAAATTGAGGAGCGTCGTTGCGTCTGGAAGTGGGGAAGTTACGAAGAAGAGGAAGGAAGGAAGAAATGGTTAGTCTCTGTAGTAGAGTGAGGGAGAGAGAGAGAGATGAACTACCGAGTGTCGTGGCTTGTGTGCGATGCGTTTCAGGGAGCATTCCTTGATTCTGGGTCATGTGCCCGCCACATGAAAATGTATTTTGTTTTCTGTAGTAAAGTAATTTCTCAATCGATTATTATCTATTTTCTATTTTTTGTTTTTACCATGATCTCTATACATTATAATTTTTTTATCTGTTTGAGTATTTAATAAAAAAAGAGCAATTACGGAAAAAGAGACTTGATAGTTTCATATGGGAAATTTCCTTAACTAAAAGAGATAGAAAACATAACTTCAAATTTTTTATTTTAGATTTTTTTTAAATGGACCTTAATTTATACCGCTCGATCACATAATTGTCACTAATTTGAGAAAATGCTTAAAATTTTAGTGTCCTAAAACAAATTGGACACTGATAAAGAAAAAATTGGTCATTAATTGATAATGAATGAGCGAGAGAACAAGAATTTTTTTTTCATCTACAATAGCATCCATTTGGCAAGGTTGGAGTTTGAATATCGACAGCGTCGGGAAAGTATGACAAAATTAGAGATGCAAACTAATGTGCATTGTAACGTGGATGACTATTGGTGTGCACATAAAAAACGAGGATAATGTATTGGCAAGAATGTTAGACCACAAAGAAGCTATCATATATATCTCATTTAATTTGAGTTGTATATCTTTGTTGGTAATTTGTGTGCTTTGGGAGTCCCTTTTTTTGTACACTAATAATTTTTTTGTAGCATGGGTTTAAGCATTATGCCCCCACGTTACAATTATTTTAGTAAATTTAATAAATAAAAAGCAGGTGTGGGGCTCAGCCTCTCAGTGAGACTAAGTTTCACATCCCATTAAATAATAATAATATTAATAATATCATATATCGAATATGAGCAAACAATCTACTCTTTATTTGTTTATTGAAATAAAACTTTTTGATTAATTATATTATGTCATGTGACCATCTTTCGTTAAATTAAAAAAAAATCACATAAGAAATAATTACGCAGTTTTTTAGACGACTATTAGAAATGTATTTTTTTTTCTAAAGACTTTCTGACCAAACAAAATATCATAAAAAATGACTGCATTTTTTCTGACAACTTTCCAATTAAACATAAACCTAGTCGTAATTATTTATTTCCGACCAAATTTATGACGGATTAGCAACTGGTCGGAAATAAAATCCGACCAAAAATTTTATTTCCGACGGACAAGTATATATGGTCAGAAATATCATTATTACCGACCAAAAAAGACTTTAGTCGTAAATCCATGGTCGGAAAAGGGTGTCATTGTTGTAGTGAGTGTTGCAGGTTGTAACCCTAACACACAAGACACAAGAAGCTAGTTAGGGTAAGAAAATTCTCAGATTTTAAACTTTTAATGCTAAGGCACCATATATTTTAGAAATATGCACAAGTAAACTATGTCAATCCAATGTTAAGAAAAAGGGCTATCATTCTGACCAGTTTATCGATCTATGACCTCGTACAGAATAGGAGGTCTGGTTCATCCTTGCAATTATTCTGCTCAGCTTGTGGAGATTCATTACATTAGTGCCTTGACAAACAAGCTAAAATGTCTAATATGTAGATAATTAAGATATAGAGCTTTTGATTCATTTGGTATTCTACGTATAACGCCTATTATATAGTTATATACGATCGATGGGGATGATCTATTTGCAAATCACAAGAGGCAGGAACACCCCAAGAAAAAGGCTAGGGAAAGGAGAGTCTGCCTATCTAATCATAAATGCTATGGACTATTCATTTCATCGATCAACAATTAATTAAAAGATGACGCAAAAAGAATGAATTAATTAAGAGTTATACGAATGTGAATAAATTACCGAGCTACTACTTCACATCGGTAAACCTATGAGTTCTTTTTGTATTATCAATTTTTTGAAAGGATAAAATAATTGTTTTTGTTAATGTTCGTATCTTTGGTATCTTACTCATTGTTATGATCCGGTGTAGAAGTATAGAATTGTGATCAATGACGCCGGAGATCGAGGGGTGCAAATCGTGCAATTGTGTTTGTCCGACAAAAGAGTTATAGGGTTCACTCCCCATCCCCATCACCTACTGAAGTTGGCTCTTGGAGGACTGCAAGAAAAAGTGAAAACTCTGGCAAACAAAATAAGTGGCGACCCTTTTGGCTCCAGGTCTCCAACTTCCTGCAAGAATAAGAACCCACGCGGCCTAAGACAAAAGTAGGCGGAATGGGAGCCGTGAAAGGAAAGTAATTTCATGAATGAATGTAAGTTGATTCTCGATGTCCATTTAGGGCACGACACTAACAAAATATGGGTCATTTACTACACACATTTTACTTATTACACACATTGTACGACACATTTAATGTCAGTTGCAAAAAAAAATCATTCACGACAAATATTTTATATGTCGTAAAAAGTACGTAGTCATTTACAACCTACATTTAATTGTGTCGTTAAATATAGTCATTCACAACATATATTTTATGTATGTCGTTAATGTACTGAGTCATTCGTGACTATAATTTATGTGTGTCATAAATTTGATTTATATTAATGAATTTGCACAAATTTGTGTCGTAAATGTGTCTCTTATACTTTAAAAAAAAACTGATTTAAATTAAATTAAGGGTGGTTCTATTTACACCTCCCACCTTACTATTTATACCTCCAATATTTTTTATAAAAACTCATTTTCTGTTTTACCTTCTCTCTCAAGTCTCAATACACTTTCTCACCGGGCCTTGTATTAATCAACTCATCCAAATCCCAAAAATTCTTTATTTGTCTCTCTTTAACACTAAGTATGACGATTCAAAACCTCTATTATTGAGTGATTCTAGATTGAAGACGCAAGAAGGCTATGGCTATGCCAAGGTATCAATTGAAGTAAAACATGATAAAATATTAAAATATGATATCACTGTTTTTACTTGAATGCCGAAGTATAGAAAAATTGAATTATCTGCATCGTTAGAAAGTTCTTCCCCTCTTGATCATGAGTGATCTTAATATTGGGTGAATTCTGAGTTCCACATGAAAATATTAGAAATGGAATAAAAGAGGTTTCTTCCCCTTTATTTTTGTTTTTGTTAATTGGAGGATAAATGGAGAAATAAAATTGTATCTAATTATCTCAAAAGATTAAGGTGAAAGAATGCTCTCTCTATCGGCTTCCTCCCTAGCCGCCGCTAGGCAGGCAATCCGACCAAATCGTCAATTTTATTGACAAATCTCCCAAATCTCAAGGTTCTCGTCGTCTTCGGCTTGATTCTTGGCTTGCAAGTTGTGATTGGTTTTGTTGGTGGATTGAATTGGGTGTCGGGGAACCTTTATCTGCCTCCCCTCCTTGGTGGGGGTGATCTGAACAGATTGGCTCGACCTGTTGGAAGTCTAAGGGCGGTGGGAGACATCGGGATCTGGCCAGGACTTGAGGTTAGAATCGGGTGTGTCGGTTTTGATTCTGCCTATTGGGTTGGGCATTCAAGCTTCTGATGGTGGCTGGAGCAGAGCAGCGACTGGATGTCTCTCGGAGGCTTTGGTGGTTCTAATTTGGATGCCGGCGGAGGTGATGACTTTTGTCCTTTTGATAGTTTTGGTTGGATGCTAAAATCATTTGTGGTTGGTAGAGAGGTTGGTGACTTGGCGTCGAAGGGTGACAGTGCTGGTTTGCAGGCGGATTTGCCTGCTGGGGAGACTCAGATCGCGATTTGAGCCTCTGTTAGTGGTGGGCATGCTAGGGCTTATCATTTTCGCTGCTCATTGGATTGGGTTTGTCTCTCGTGATGGGTTTGGGTAGTTTGGGTGTTTATGGTCCAATATCAGACAACACTAGTCGTGGAAAAGTTCGCCTTGTCCGCTACTAATTTGGATCAATTGATTCCAGTCACATTGCTTAAAAGGCTTGGTTGCAACGATTTAATCAATTTTTCAAGTCTTACTAATTATTGAAATAATGATGTTATAAACGGTATTCATTGTAAGTGTATGTTTTTGATTTTGTATGCTTAGTTTTCTAGGTTTTGATGACTAAATGAGATGTTTTTTATTATCGACATTACGGATGAGTTAATTTTATACTCTTATTAAATTAAATCTTATTGACTTTCCAAAAAAAAAAATGGAGATATAAAATTATTCAAAAATTAAAAGAGGAATACATAGTAAAAGCGGATGTGCAGATAGAATCCCCTTACATTAATCCTATTTTATCAGATAAGATAAAACCTTCGAACTGCATTAATCTTGTTCTTCTCTGAGAGAGGAAAACCTTCTCGTTTTCCCATATGAAACCCTAGCCTTTTCTGGCAACGATGGTGCCGCGTCTCCGATGATGCAATTCAGCGGCAATATACCGCCGGGATCCCCTTCGCCGGTCACGAACTCATGGTGCCGAGATTGTTCAGAACGGAAGGATTTAGCTCTCCAATTGAGGATGGCTTGCTGATCGTTGGACGCACTGCTTGCCAAATCGGCCAGCTCCAATGTCGATCTCGACCTCCCCAGGTTCGTTTTCCTCCCATTCCTCTCGATCGCGCGATAATGTTTATTTGTTTTAATCGTTTTTCTATCATATATTGAGATCAATCTGCTGAACTTACCTAACAACCTTAATTGCAGGGCTTAGGTAAACTGGGTTGAATATGAATTGGTCCACCAGGAGGCCACAAATGGATTTTCCAGTACAGGTATGGAGAGCCAATCTTAACTTGTGTGGAATTGCCTTTTCTCAGTCTATTATTTGTTCATTAGAGGTTGAGTCAATGAGACTGTTAGCGTGAGGTATAGAGTGATCGGTCGATCATGATCTGATCTGAGCAATATTTGTATATAATGCTATAATCTTCATAGGATGGAGCTCTTATTCTTGATCATCAGTGTATAATCCTAGCAATTGTAACCACAATTGTATCAATCAGTATCATAAAAATTGATTCTCCAAATACCGTCTTATTGACTCTCACTAGTTTTGAAATACACAAAATACACATGGTGGGTATTGGATTAAAAGTTTTATCACTTGATCACCTAGAGCTTTACTTGAATTAAATTTTTTGAGTTTTTGAATGGAGAATGGTGATGAAGGTCCCAAAGGTTATTGAGTTCCTCCATGACGCCCTACATGGTAAAATCGGCCGTCAAGCGCGTCATTCTTTTAACTCACGGAGTCGCTAGTTATGATTTCAAGAGATTATTTTTTTTCGGCAAAAATGCCGATTTGCACCTCAAATTTGGTCATAATTGTTAATTTGCACCATGAACTTGCATTTGAGTCAATTTACCTCTTAAACTTGGTAAAAATTGCCGATTTGCACCATATCTGTTAAATTTAATGTTTTCCATCTAATTTTAAGTCACATGTCATGCATTTTAGGGGCAATATTGTCATTATATATTTATTTTTATTTAATAATGAAATAAATTAATAAAATTACTTAAGGTGAACACTTGTTACAATATTTTTTTTCGAAACATGTTATTGATTTATATATTTATTATTTTACGTGATGTTATGTTAAAAGATATTAGAAAAAATAAATAAATACATTGAAAATTAAAAATAAATGTATGTTCTGGGAGAATTACTATTATACAATTGTGTGTGTCTTAGCCTTATTAGGTTTCCTGTTAGAGATAGATTCGCATCTCTGATAATAGATTAAGACTCTGAATCCTACGAGATTGTGGTCATGAAATGCCTATATATAGGCCCCATTATCAATAATTAAACGGTTACGATTTGTTCCATTACGTCGTTATTATTCGCGTTTCGTTCCTCCTCCAACAATGTGTACATATAAATAAATATATATATATACATATACACAACACACTATATTTGAATGGGTGGGTATGTTGAATATATAATTCGAAGTATGGTTAAGTATGTAGAAAAAAGATGTAAATAAATAATTTGATTAAAAAATAATCCTCATTTTAAAGAATATTTTTATTTGTTTTTAAGAAAAATATAAATATAAAATGACAACATTACCCCTCATGTGCATGACATGTGACGCAAAATTGGATAGAAACAATTAAATTTAACGGATGGGGTACAAATCGGTAATTGTTACCAAGTTTAGGAGGTAAATTGACTCAAATATAAGTTCGGGGTGCAAATTGATAATTTTAACCAAATTTGGGATGTATTTTGACAATTTTACCTTTTTTTTTCTTAATAATGTATATTTTTCTTTTCTTTTCTTTTTTTACCCTACATGAAATTGGTTGAAGCACAAAAGCCATTATCTATCTTGAGGACCCCGAGGGATTAAACCGCTTGCTAGGCTGCAAGTTGAGGATACTACACGATGTTTAGGTAACATGAAGGTTCCTGGTCCGAGACCCAAAATTGTGACAAACATCCTCGGAAATGTACCATAGTTAAATTGCTCTTGGCCGGAAACAGTAACTAACTCGACCACAATTTTTACTTTAGAAAAAATTCTGAATATCTACGCTTTTCCCCACAGTAGATTTATTACACCTGTAATTATCTCTCGAAAAGTATCTAACAAAATCACTCACTGCCCCATAGCCAATGCTCTTCCAAAGTTTTAATTCACTAGCCCACCACCCTAAACCCTCTAACTCAGAAAATATTAAAACACTTCTCAATCTTTGATGAGATGCAGAGACTCCATGGACCTCTAAACAGCAACCATAGTTCATGATTACGTGTATTAAAGACGATTCCGACACAAACTCTGAAGGAAAGAAATGAACCGACGACACTCTATGCCATTGCCACCTCCGCCAGCATTGGACGCTCAACCTCACCGGCAGAGACACGAAACCCACAAAACATTCATTTATGAATTCCCTCCACGTGTCAGAGTGGGTTAGGAATGCTCCGAAATTGTACCACACAGACCTTTTTTTTTTTTTTTGAGAAAGCACAGTCACAGACCTCTTCCTACAGTGTCTCTTAATCTCTTGTTCTTTGGCCCTTTTGTCTTACTTGAGTTACTTCCCTCTCCTCTATCCAAGTGTGACAGAAAGGAACCACAGTATGATGTCTTCCATTTTTTTTCCTTGATAAAATTGAAAATGAAAATTTTTGTTTTGGGGTCCTACCCCTCTAGTATTATTTTTGTGTGGAGTCTGTGGCTCTATATATATAGAGAGCTGGTTCCATCTCACTTGGCCACTCTGCATCCTCCATATTTTATGAGTCACTTTTTTTCCTGTCTAAACCAACAAAAACAAATCCAAGAGCATTGGAAAAGGTTCAAGTGATTGAAATGGAACATAAGGAGGAGGTTGTGAGGTCAAGATTCAAGAGGGTTTGTGTGTTTTGTGGAAGCAATACTGGAAAGAGAGAAAGCTACAAGGCTGCTGCAATAGAATTAGGCCAAGAGCTGGTACTTATTTTTCTTTCATAGTTTGCTTCTTCTTTTTTTCTCTTATATGTGCTTGTTGTGTTGTGTCTGAGTTTGAGATATTTGAAGGTGTCAAGGAGGCTGGACCTTGTCTATGGAGGTGGAAGCATTGGACTGATGGGTCTGGTTTCACAGGCTGTGCATGATGGTGGACGCAAGGTTCTTGGGTAAGAAATCATCAAGCTTTTTTTTCTTTTTATTGGGTTACTCGTATGTTTTGTAACTCATTCCATTTTGAATCTTCTTGTTGTTCCACTTTCTGATTTAGTTTGCTGCTCATTTCATAGGATCATCCCCAGACCTCTAATGGGTGCAGAGGTAAATCCCTAGCTAGTAGCTAATCTCATTTGGGTTTTCTTCCTCTTCCCCTCATCTAGGTTCAAAGTTGGCTCCTTTTTGCAGATTTCTCACAAAATGTTTGCATGTGGTTTGCGTCTGTTCATCAGATAATAGGCGAAACAGTTGGGGAGGAGAGGTCTGTAGCCGACATGCACCAAAGGAAGGCTGAAATGGCCCGCCATTCTGATTGTTTTATAGCATTATCAGGTCCCAACTCTTGAAATTTTTCCAAGTGTGGCCCTTTATATCTGGTTCATTTCTTCCTTAAACTATTCAAATGGGGGGATGTAATCCCTTGCTTTGGTTTTTCAGGAGGGTATGGAACTTTAGAGGAGTTGCTGGAAGTGATTGCTTGGTCCCAACTTGGTATCCATAACAAACCTGTAAGAGCGCGCATTATGATACTGAGAAACCCACCACCTCACAAATTCTTTCCCTTGAAGTTTCTAACTTAAAAATAAAAAATAAAAAAAAATTGCAGGTGGGTTTGCTCAATGTTGATGGCTACTACAATTACCTCCTCATATTTATTGACAAAACCGTGGATGATGGCTTTATCAAGCCTTCCCAGCGCGCCACATCATAGTCTCTTCTCAAAATGCCAAGGAGCTTGTTGAAAAACTTGAGGTATGTGATAGAAAATGTGTTACTTTCATTTTCATTAAACACTAATATGCATGCTTGTATTATTGGTTTGAAGTTCATTTATAGCATTTAAACTGTCCTGTGATTAGAGAAAGGGTCAAAGGATCCTGACCCAATTACCATCTTGGCCTCTGATGTTTTCTTTTGCCTCTTGTTTGGTTGTGTGTGTGAATGATGACACTGCTTTGTTTTGTTTTGTTTGGGGTTAGGGGTATGTGCCAGTGCATGATGGAGCCATAGCCAAGGCAAGTTGGGAGGTTGAGCAACAAGAACAGCAGGAGAAACAACAGGTGGGGTTCAATGTTGCTCCTGCTCCTCCTGCTACTACTTTGCAGACTGAGATAGCTTTGTAAAAGAGGGAAGGAAGAAGATGAGGAGGGGATAAGGGATGAAAGAAAGTAAGTTGCAAGTTAGGGAAAAAGGTGCTTTGGGCTCTCTTTTGAGTTTTGTTTTTGCTTTGCTCTCTGATTTTGGTCATAATGACCAGACTAAAACCAGAATGGTATGACTAGCTTTGATTGACAAGTAGATAAAATGATGAAACATCTGACTGGTCCAATTGTCCAATCTTCTTTTGTATGCTTCAGTTTATTAAAAGGAAGGGTCTCTATGCTTAGTCTAGAAATATCAGTATCATTATGCTTGTAGTTTGTGATTCTGGATTTTATGTACAAAGATTATATGAAACAAGAAGCAGAGATCCAAAAAATGAAGCAGCTTTATCCTCTCTATTTGATTGCTCTAGGCATGCATGCCATTGCTGCTTGATGTTATTATTTCCCTTCTTCTTTTTTTTCTTCCCCTTTTTTGGTCTGCCAGTTTTAAGGTACTGTGGTGTTGTGTGGAGGTTTTAAGGAAGTAAACATTTTGCATCACCTTGAGGATTGAGTTTGATGAGGTCCATAGTGGAACCCTTTTTCTTAAATTTTGTTTCTTTTTTTTTTTTGTTATCATGGGTTCTTGGCCAGGATTAGGATGGGTTATGATTATGAGTGACCAAACTGTTTTTATTTAGGCTCTTTATGCTTTGCTTTCACTTCTGAATGATTAATATGCAAAAATTTGCCTTGTGCTTTTTCTGTACGTAATAGAAGTAGGTAAATAAAGATAAAAGCTGGTATCATAAAACTGCAGAAAGCATGCCACAAAAGAATGTGATTATATAGAGGAGGCTGCAACTAATTGTTTTATTATTATTATTGTTCATTTCATTTTCTTATCTGTTAAATTTGGTACTGTTATGACGTATTGAATGATGTCAATGATTTGATCTGAATTGTTACTAGCCTGTGCAAAATATCCAGGACATTAACTTAATGTTCAGAGTATCATAACTGAACTGAATATGGTTCTATATATGCGTGTGTTTAATTTTCATGCTATTTCTTAACATTGAGAATGTCATTGGGTAGAGAAAACCATATAGCCGTGGAAATACTTTTTGGTTAACTGAAAATTTTGGGGAACATCTAAAGACTTAATTGTTAGGGGAGGATGAGAAACATATTTACTCATATCTGTACTGGCAAAAACCTGCCTGAAAATTCTGCAGGACGTTGGTTCAACGCAATCCATTCTAATATATATAGTCTCATTCCAGAGCGGAGACCCGCTTTGAAATTAAAGTACATAGGTCCTTATGACTAGTTTTTCGGTCACTTTTTCATATCTCCACTATTCAGTAGTTAGATATGTAGGTGTAGATCATGTATAAAAAATTTCACTCAATTTGGTGATCGTTAAGGTATCGAAATACTATTAAATCTATGGACCAACCGAATTTGTTCGTTCTTGTAAATCATAATTGTAAAAACTCGAACGGTTACCAAATTGAATGAAATTTTGTATGGATGATTTATACATACATATCTAACTATTAAATGGTGGAGATGTGAAAAAATGACCGAAAAACTAATCAAATAAGGACCTCCACACTTTAATTTCAAAGCGGAGCTCTGTTATGGAATGAGACTATATATATATATATATATATATATAATATATATATATATATATATATATATATTTGTGTGTGTGTGTGAGCTTACGATCAACTATGTATTCCCAGAAGCAACAAATTGGTGAAGAACATTTCTTACCATCCTTATTCTACAATAACTATCCGTATGTACATGATGATCGATCCATGTAAGTCGAAGCTTCATATGAAGCTTATCGATCATGAACCTACTAAGTACTAACATGTCATCTAAGTAAATTATCGATCTACAAAACATGGAAGGATGTGATGAAATACTGAAAGTAAGAAGTAAGAACCGGCCATCTGGTGATCATGACATATCAGTACCCAGATCCCAAATCCAATGAGTATGCATACGTACTGCAAAGAGTTTCATAGGTCTCGATCTTCAAATCTTCTTATTGCAAGTTTGGAGGGTATATTAAAGGACCGATCCGGACTCATGATCTAGAACACCGAAGACATATGAATCACTAAACTTTGAACAGAAGTTTGATAGTCTGATCACATTGATCTTCCAAGTAATTTGGCTAATTAACATTCTAGCTTGCTAGCAATGAGTTTGTTGAAGACTCGAAGTTCGTTTAGGAGTACTACTCCGGCAGGTACTGTACTTTTGAATTTGCACTCGATTTATAGAAGCTAGCTAGACGACTAGCTTATTACGGTTCGTTCTATCTTTACATCATGGGATCCGACATTGCTTTGAGGCAACGAGCTTGTTCATCAACCCGAGTTCTTCTCATTGCAAGCTTCCAAACATTGTATGGTAGGCTCAAACAGACGTTTGAGACATATATGAAGACCCAAAGTCTGGTTTTCTCGCCACCTGCTCTGTGAACGTGATAAACTTCCATGCATGTAACTTCCGTCTCAACATATATTCTCAAAAAATCATACCGTCTCAAAGCAATTGACGGTATAGAAAGTTGCAACAATCGTAGGATGTAATTCTAAGGCGTATAGTCGCAACTAGCAAGTATGATACATGTTTTAAAAAGCGAAGGCATACCCCAATGCGTTTTCTTGAGAGTCTTGAGTCTTAGAACTTGAGGCGCATAAAGCATAAGCCTTATGTTATAAAAAAATTAGTAGTTAAATGTGTAAATATATAATTATACACGTACAAAAAGAACAAATATACATAAGAACTTATCAATTTATTGCATTTAGATATACTGAAATTCATAATCCAAATGTGTTAGATAGTTTTCATCAAATTAAACACATTATATAAATAAATATAAAAATATACTTAAAAAATTATTTTCTAAGGCGTGGTAAAATGCGTAAAAGGCGTAAAAAACGTAACATAAGGTGTAAAAGGTGAGCCTCGGTGTCTAAACTGAAAAACATATGCGTTATGTAAGTAGCTTTAAACTTTTTAAGCCTCAGACGAGCCTTGAGGCGAGTTTTTTAAACATTGAGTATGATATATCGTTATGTTCTTTCTATTAATCGCTGTCTGATTAGCTATTCAATTATTTTCATTTAATTTATTCTTAATGATTGCATTATTAATTCCCGGCAACCAAAGATGATCACTTAGTGAATACTAGATTCTTAAAACAACACAAATATTTAACGTAACGTAGAGTTAAGCAGCACTAATTGAGAGAGTGTGCAACCAGATCGATGTACCTCTGCCTTCAACAAACAAAAAAACTCGATTTACCTCTGTCTGTGTCTGGTCCCAGAAATACATGCATGTAAAGCTTGAGCAGAGTTTGCCAAAACTAGTCAGTGGCTAAGGTCGAAATTTAATTTAAAATCTGGAGCAAAAAGTATAGTTGACGTCTAGCTGCGCTTGGCCAATTATCAGTGCTGTTCAGCCTGTGCTGTTACGTTCTCGATAAGAGTCCGAGTACTTAGAGGATCCACAGCGCGCGAGAGTCTTTTGTTCTGATATGAATACTGGACGCAAGATCATGATGCATGCTCGTTCTACCTGTTGTGTCGGCAAATAAGGCAATGATTATTCAAAGAGTTGTGATCTGGTAATTAACAAAAGCTTGTTCCGTTGCGCAGATTGATAATAGCTGGCGAGCTACTGTATGGCTCGCCTGGTACAGAACCTAAGGCCGGGGACCATAGACTAGCTAGTACTGTAGTGGCGTAGTAATAAGATCGATATATAATGTGAAAATGCAAACCTTCATTATTTATCATATTAAGTTTTTTTAAAACAAATAATATAAAGCATTTATGCATCACTAGTGTATAATAATTAATTAACATATTCATCAATATTGGCAATCATATTAATTAATTAATTATAATAAGTAATAATTAATATAAAGCATTTATGCATCAATATGGCTCGTCAACAAGTCCGGTCATAAGTGGCGGGTCCGGACCATGGTACGTTTAGATAAGTGCCGGGCCGGGTCAAATATTTTTACAAATATGAAGATTCAAACCGCCCATTTAAAGCGGGTATTGCGGGGTTTTATGGACCGCGCTTTGTAGACTTATTAGAAAAAAAAAGACTCTTATTTAAGGGTTTGGAACAATAAAAGAATTCTTGGAAAACATTTCAAAAACAAAGTCACAAATAAATTCTAGTTTCGAAATATTGTCGATTGCCACAAGTAGATGTGATCGATATATATTTAGGGACTATGTAAAAATTTCGTCCATTTTGAATATGGTTTAACCGTCTGTACATACGGTAAAAAATGCGTTTTAACATATTAAAACCCTAATTGACCAAATCTTTGCTAAATGGGTTTTCTCAGTGCGACCGCGCACGATCGGTGACAAAAATTAGGTGATTTCAAATATATAAATGACATTCGGTGTTTGCATCTTGATAATGGATCTTCCCTTGGGGAATATTAGTGGTGTTTTTGGTTTACCAGAAATTTCAGACGGTCAAACAATGTCCGAATTGGATGAAAATTTTATATGGTCATTAAATATATATACCCATCACATCGGCTGGTGTCGATCGATCCCAAGAAGTTTCCTTCATATAGTCGTTTCATAATGCGATAGTTTTATTTTAAACCTAATATAAAAGTTAGGATATATTAGTAGACACTTCGGCGATCGACAACTCCAGTTTGAAATATGGTATATCGACAACAGCTGATGTGATCGGTATATATATTTATGGATCCCATAACATTTTTTTCCGTTTTAGAAATGGTTTGACAGTCCGTACCTACGGTCAATCAAAAAAGAACGTTTTAACATATTAAAACCTCATTAACTGGGGTTTTCCCAAATGCGATTCCTTGGAGCGACCGCGCTTGATCGGTGACAAAAATTAGATGATTTCAGATATGCAAACGGCTTTCGGTGTTCGCATCTTGGTAATGGGTTTTCCCTTAAAGCATATTAGTGGTGTTTTTGATTTACTGGAAATTCCGACTGTCAAACGAGTTCCGAATTGGGTGAAATTTTTACTGGGTCAATAAATATATATACAGTTCATATCGGCTAGTATCGATCGATCCCGATAAGTTTTCCTTCATATAGTCGCTTCATAATGCGATAGTTTTATTCTAAACCTAAATAAAAGTTATGATATATTAGTATACACTTCGGTGACCGACAACTCTAGTTTGAAATATGGTCGATCGACATATATATTTAAGGATATATATTTAAGAATCCCGTAAAATTTTCGTCTGTTTTGGACATAGTTTGACCGTCCGTACCTACGGTCAACAAAAAAGAGGCGTTTTGACATAATAAACCCCATTAACCGGGTCTTGGCCAAATGAGTTTCCTCGATGCGACTGCACACGATTGGTGACAAAAATTAGATGATTTCAGATATGCAAACGACTTTCGATGTTCGCATCTTGGTAATGGGTCTTCCCATAGGGCATATTTGTGGTGTTTTTGATTTACTGGAAATTCTGATAATCAAACGAGGTCCAAATTGGATGAAATTTTTACTGGGTCACTAAATATATATACCGATCATATCAGCTGGTGTCGATCGATCCCGAGAAGTTTCCTTTATATAGTCGCGTCATAATGTGATAGTTTTATTCTAAACCTAATATAATAGTTATGATACATTAGTATACACTTCGGCGATCGACAACTCTAGTTTGAAATACGATCGACACTAGCAGATGTGATTGGTATATATATTTAGGGATTCCGTAAAATTTTCGTCGATTTTGGTCACAGTTTGACCGTCTGTACATACGAACAAAAAAATGCGTTTTGACATATTAAAACCCCATTGACCGGAGATTTGCCAAATGGGTTTTCTCGATCTGATTATGCACGATCGTTGACAAAAATTATGTGATTTCAGATATGCTAATCACTTTCAGTGTTCGCATCTTGGTAATAGATCTTTCCTTAGGGCATATAAGTGGTGTTTTCGGTTTACCAGAAATTCCGACGGTCAGACGAGGTCCGAATCAGATGCAATTTTTATAGGGTCAATAAATATATATACTAATCATATCGGCTGGTGTCGATCGATCACGAGAAGTTTCCTTCATATAATCGCTTCATAATGCGATAGTTTTATTCTAAACCTAATAGAATATGTATGTATAATATTTTGTAACATGGCAGGCTTTTACGGGCTGGGCCCAAGAACCAGGCCGGGTTTCACACCTCTAAACTAAGCCCGGCCCTCTACCCACGGAAACGGGCTTTTTCGCGGGTCGGGCCTAGTAAAAGCCCATCATGCTTGCGGATCTCCGTGGACTTATCAAATCCGTGGGCTAAATGATGAGGCCTAGTTGGTGTGCAGGTTATCCACATTTCTACCGTAAACCTTAGAAGTTAGAATGCCTTAGAGATATGAAAAATGCTAACCGATCACTTTTGAATATATTTTTTTTGAAGGCAACTTTTGAAAATATAAATATAAAAATATATATATATAGCTTCTTAGCTGTGGATCTCCACACCAATGGTTTTGGTGCAGATTTCAATTTTGTTTTACCACCTTTTGATCAAATTTTCTCATTTCCACCATATAGTATCTAAATAATTTTATGTATATTATCTCTGCAAAATTTCAGACAATTTGAGAATCGTTAAGGTCCTCAAAATTGCATTTTTATGTTATAAACATGAACGATTTAAGTTTGACAAATTCAGTTCCTCCACATGTTTTTCGAGTTTGAGGGCCTTAACGATTACAAAATTGGTTACAATTTTGTAAGGATGATATACACAATATTATCTGGATACTAGATGGTGGAGATGAGAAAATTTGATTGAAAGTGAAGCTAAAATGGAAATCCGCCGCAAAACATTGGTACAGACCTTCTCAACTAAGGAAAATCCTATATATTTATATACAAATTTTATTGCTAAAGAGGTCCTTTTTTAATCAAATGGTGTGGATTTCTTATTTTGACCAATTCTTTCATCATATTTTTGCATCTTAAACATTCATATATTAGGTCATGTAAGCAAAATTTCAGCCAATTTAGTGATCGTGAAGGTATCAAACAAGTATTAAAACCATGAACGAGCGAAAAACTGCAAAAGCTGAATATTTCATTTTTTAATACTAACTCGCAGTTTTGAATGCTTTAACGATAATTTAATTGGCTGAAATTTTGTACAGATTGATAGGCGCAAAAGCACCTACAAAGATACCATACTATAAAATCAATTATATCAATTATATCAATGTAGTAAATGGAAAATAGGGGTCATTACCCGTAGAGAATTGGTGAAACTAAGACTTAAAAACACAAACAGATGCGTAAACCATAAATCTGGCAGACTCGACCTAGGAGCGGACACCTAATTAATTAGCTAAACTAGACTCAACCAAATATTACGAAATTAAATAGACACTAACTAGACACAGTGGCGGACTACCACATAAATGTGGAGGGTATTCGGAATTAGTTTGGTTGGTAAACAAAAATAAATAGGACAGAAGTACTGTTAAAAACAGAATATTAAAAAGTAAATATGGATATAAATATGAGAAACACAATAGCTAGGAACTTCTCTCCACCAATATGCTTCAATCACCACAAAGCCATGTCAATAATTATAGATGAATATACTCACAGTTTAATAAATGTTATTAGGTCATTAACCGTATTACGTCCTCTTACTTGTCATGTTAAGCGAAAATGTCGGTATCGACTTAACTATATTCTCAATTAATTGATCTATGAAATGTCGGTATCTAGACTAAAATAATTAAAATCATGAAGTTCTAAGAACGTTTGAGTAACAATAAAGAATCTACGGTCAATGTCGATAATCTTAGATTACTAAGGAATCACTTCACACAACTACCTGCAAAGAACTTGTTATCTCTCACAGAATATGCAACGATATGCCGGTCATATACATATTCAAGATAATAAAACCCTAAAACATGCATCAAAGTATCGACCCAATGAGACATGCAATATAATTATCAATGAACAATCAGTAAAAAAAGTCTCATCTAAATATATATAAATCAATTGAAGTTTGAAATCGAAGACATATCTATAGCTTTGATTAGTCCCTAACTATTAATGAATTTAGTTACACATAATATTGAATAAAAGCATCAAAGAATACATGAGAGATAAATTAAAGGAGAAGAGACCGAACTTCCTTTTTCTTGTGGAGACTTGATGAGATTTTGGCCCCTGAGGAGATGTGGGTTGTAGCTTGAGGAGATTGAAGGTGACTTCGCTTCGGCTCTCCCTATCCGTCTTCTCCCATTTCTCTTCTATTCTTCTCTCTATTTTGTCTTCCCCTCTCCCTCTGTTTCTCTTGGTTGGTCAAAGAAAATGGTGTGTATGGAGATGGTGGTGATTAAGGTTTTTATAGAGGAGAATAATAGTGGAAAAAGTAGAGAAAAATGAGAGATAATGGTGTAGTGAGTGGGGTGGTTGGTTATGGAATAAGTGAGTGATAAAAGAGGAAGTGAGTGATCATGGAAGGAAGTGGGTGATCATGGAGGAAGTGAATAATCATGGAAGAAGTGAATGATCATGGAATAAGTGGGTGTTAAATGAGGAAGTGAGTGATCATGAAAGGAAGTGAGTAATCATGGAGGAAGTGAATGATCATGGAAAAAGTGGGTGATGACTAGGTAATGATGGACAAAGAAGATTACACCCAAAATCAAATCAGATTTTTGCATAATATAGATGTGGATTTTTGGATAATGGGAAGCCATGATTTTGTGAGAAAGAGAGAAAAATAGTGTAGTTAAATCTCAATTAAAAAGATGAGATCTAGTTGTGATAGAACAATATGTTGCTCCTCCATAAAATTAGCCCGAAAATGCATGGCACCACCAAAAGTGGTAGTGCTCGGAAAATTACTGAAATTTCACATTTATTCTCTTCTTGTCAAGATATTCGAGTTAGAAATTGAATTCCCCTCACTTTCTTCTCTCTTATTCTTTATTCCACTTCAAAATACCTAAAAACAAATAAAATTAATAAAAAAAATAAAAACATTACAAAATAGCTAAGTAAAATGAATAATTAACACAATAAAAGTCACATAAATATGTGATTATAAGAGATGATTTATACAATATTAGCTAAAATCTGAACGGTTAAGATGCAAAAATATGATAAAAATCTGACAGCGTGGATGGTGCTGATCGTGCTCCCCTATCCCGGTGCTCTTGTCTATGCCGGACGGAGCTCCAGCTCATGCATATGGCAGATTCGTCCGTTCCGGAGTCGGTGACGCACGACGACAACGTGGATGGTGCTGATTGTGCTCCCCCATCCCGGTGCTCCTGTCTATGCCCGACGGAGCTCCAGCTCATGCATATGGCGGTCGAAATCTTGAAATTTCTGGGCACCGTGCGGAAATTTTAAAATTTTGGCCGACACACAAGAGCACCGAGAGGGGGAGCACGGCTGGTACCATTCACGCCGTTGTCGTGCGTTGCCGCTACCGGAACGGACAAAACCAGACTAGAGGTGGAAAACGGGCCGGGTCATCCCTATCCATTTTAAACGGGCCAAAACCGTGCTCGTGGCGGCCTATTTATTTATCGTGCCGGGTTCGGGCTGACCCATTTGCTTAAATATTAAGCCCGACCCAGCTCACGGCCCGGCCCATTAACATTATATGACACAATTAAAATAAAAAAGTATTTATACTTTTTTTATTTGTTTTATATAACTATTTAGGATAGTAAAATAAATAAGATACTATAACACATTTCATAACTTTATTTTTAAAAAGTTACGTATGTCAAAACAATGATGTTTTCTTCACTATTTTGATAATATTTGTGAAATATTGTAGTTAAAATAATGAAATAATGATAATTGTTGATATAAATAATATCAAATTATGTGTTTAACAGACCGACCCATTCATTTATCGTGTCCGGTCCGTTCTGGGCTAAAAACAGACTCAGACCGTGCTGCGCTCATATGTCAAAATATCTCGGCCCATTATAATAACGGGCTCGGGCCGTGCCAGGCCGAGTTTTAACATGCCGGATCCGGACCGAGCTCGGGTTTTTGGGCATATTTTCCACCTCTAATCTAAACGATCCGGACGTCTGAAGCTAAGAATTTATGTATATATGTGTGTGTGTGGAAAAGCCAGTGTTACGAAGTACGACCACTTATTAATCCAAACCCAAATTTCAACCCGAGCTATGGCTATTTTCTTCCCCCAAAGTGCTAGACAAAACGAATATGCTCCCAAAAGACATGGATTTGCCACTTTAGCTTAACAAGTAAAACCATATGTCGAATCAGCTAATACAACACGATTTGTGAGTCATCTTAATTACAAAAAAACATATGACAGTAAAATCTCGTTAAATTATTATGCGATTAAGTAATAACCTCGTTAAAATAAAAATGTTTTTGTCCCGACTCGGGGTTAACGTGCTAAATTAATATTTTGCTAAATTTATAAGATAATAGAAATTCGAGACTTTTTCATTGACCCGATCAAATATACAAATTAATAATTTCTTATTATATATATAAAAATTATTTTTACGAGTACTTTGTAAAATACGACTCATGTGTTACTTGTGTTTTTCTTGAAAATGATGTCATTTTGAATCTCATTATGTTTTTTTCTTAAAATAATAAAAAACTTCTATTGTTTTTCTCTTAACGCAATAAGAAATTATATATTCAATGTCTTCGCTGTCATGATAAGTTGTTGAATAATGTAGTATATCGAACAAAATAATAAATTGATAATGTATATATTATATGAATAATGTAATACATCGAACAAACTAATACATTTAATAATGTTTTCAAAATAAATTATCAATGTAGTACATTGAATAAAGTACAACATTTATTTTCTAAAAAAAGTGTTTATTGTAATTTGATAAATTAATAACTTATGAATTTATCAATAGATTAATATTTATTAATTTATCGATATAATTAATAACGTAATAAATTAATATTTTATGTTGATCTTGATGTTATTAAATTATAGAAGTTTTACTGTAATATACATTTTTTTATATATATGTCACGTGTTCATGTATCATACGGAGAGAGGTGTTCATGTGTCATGAAAACAAATTAACCGACTACCATTTTTGTGTCCACCTTTTAAAACTCATGATCTGTGTCTTTTCTCAACTCATATTTAGATAATGATAGAAGAATTGAACACATGTCATAAGTTTAAAAAGGTGGGCAAAAGGTGGGCACAAGAATGATGATGGGTAAATTTGCTTCCCATGTGTCATCCGGAGGGAGAGAGTATTGAAACAGTCCAACGCTCCAACCCAATTTGCGCCAGGACTGTGGCTTAATTTTTCCATTTATGTCAAGATTTTTAGGAGGTCAGGCAAAGCATATCTTTCGACATTGTGTCCCAATGAAAATCACATCTCAAGTACGTTTTGACTAATTCCAAGACCTAAAGACTTAGAAGCAGTATCGTTTTGGGGTCCTAGGCTGACATATTGTGACATGCATAGTTCAAGCTGTTATATATATATATATATATATATATATAGTCTCTATCCAGAGTGAAGCTTCACTCTAAAATTACAGAGTGAAGTTCCAATTTTAGCACACTTTTCGGTCAAATTTTTTCACCATAAGCGATTCAATATTTAGGTATGCTATTCAAGATCATCTCTACAAAGTTTCATCCAATTTGACAATGGTTTGAGCTTTCAAAATTGAGATTTACACGAACGGTTCACGTTGAACAGTTTTAATTCATTCATTGATTTAGTCTAATTTTAATACCTTAACGATGTCCGAATTAGATGAAATTTTGTAGAGATGATCTTGAATAGCATACCTAAATATTGAATCGCTTATGGTGAAAAAATTTGACCGAAAAATGTGCTAAAATTGGAACTTCACTCTGTAATTTTAGAGTGAATCTTCACTCTGGATAGGGACTGATATATATATATAGCCCTTTTTTGGCTGTGGAGGTCCGCACAAATATTTTGATGCAGATTTTCATTTTTTCACCACTTTTCGATCAAATGTTCTCATCTCTACCGTCTAGTATCTATATAATATTATGTAGATCATCTCTGTAAAATTTCAGCTAATTTGGTAATCGCTAATGCCCTCAAAATTTCGTATTTCTGTTAAAAGTATGAACAGGTTCATGTTTGACAGAATTCAGTCCGTCAATTTGTTTTTCGATTTTGAGGGTCTTATCGATCACCAAATTAGCTGAAAATTCACAGGATGATCTACACAATAGTATCTAAATACCAAACGGTGGAGATGAAGAAATTTGATCAAAAAATAGTGACAAAATAGAAATCCGCACTAAAACCATTAGTGCAGAGCTCTTTAACTGAGAAATTTTTTATATATATTTATATATATAAACGATGAAGTGGCGAGAATTGTCCACTATCACATAGATTTAAGAATAGCGGCCGGCCGGGTAAGGTTTAGGGTGCGGAGTTGGTGTGCCAAATTATGTGTGAGACGAGGAAATGTAGTCGTAGTGATTATCAAGTGCAGCCTTTAGCTGTTACAAGACAATTGGTGTTCCCTATAGTGCTAGTCTCTATAGTACAATTGACCCATGAGCTGCAACTAGTGGATTCCATCTACCCATTTCAGTGAGAAAACTTACACTCCCATTTTTTTTGGCACTGTGGTGTGAGGAATACCAGAAAGTTTCAGTGCGAGGAGATTTGAGACCAAGACCGTATGCTTCATCTTTTAATGGTCGTAATTGACGAGCGTCGATCTTGAGGAGGTAAATGTGAGAGCTCTACATGCTTATATATGTTGTATTCTGATGGCATTTCTTTGAACCATAAATGGGATTTGGGACAGTATTAAATAAGTAAAGAAAATGAGGTTAATCCAACTCAAAAGGGTACTGTCCAGTGTTCCTAAAACTCATTGGTGAAGTTTAGTGATAATATATCGATCCATAGAGATAGAGTTTCTCACACAAGGGACATAGTTTAGTGTAAAGGTTTGTTGTTAGAGCTCTAGCAAGGTTTAACTAGTAGTATCACTAGTATGTGAGCAACTCTTTTTTTTTTTTTTTTTTTGAAGAAGGGTCATGGTGCGGCTACCCTTAAGCCTCAACTAATGAACTGATGATCAATACATGTGGGGGGACATTGAGCCTGAACATCTGATTACAAAGACTTGAAAAACTATCAGAAATCTCTCCAACAACCATATACTCAAACAGACACCAACTAACAAATAGTGCTCTAACGATAATTCCATTTTCTTTAATAATATGATGACACAATGGAAAAAACATCAGTTGACATGTAACACAAGTACATATCCTAATGTCTACTAAACCAATTTTCCCACTATGTTGCCGATGGAAGAAAGATCCGACGACACTTAGTTTCACCCTACCACTAGACGGCAACGATCATCTGACAAAACAAGAAACTCGTTGTCTACCTAGAGCAGACAAGACACTAAAAGTGCACACACCAGGACAATGCCCACATCTTTTTATTGAAAATAAAAACTTAACTCCGAATAACATAAAAGAACAAAATAGTAAAAACATAAATAGCCTAAATATGCTACTTTTATTGACCCAAGTTAGGTCCAAAAGAACAGGTCCAACCCAGATCGAGGCCTCACCCCGGGGAATTCGAAAACCACAGGTTGCTCAAAATATCCATCCAACCCTAACCACCGTCACCCAGCCGGATCACCGCTGGTATCAGCCCTCTAATCTTGATCGCTCGTCACCAACAATCCCTCGTCATAGTGTGTGAGCAACTTAGAGGGCTGGAGAACATCATCTTAATTTCAAATTGCGAGCTTTTCTCAAAATTTTCCAATGCACCGCAAAACTATCTCTTTAAGGGTATCGCATACCTCACTGCGTCACTTTTGTTTGGAATGTAAAACGAAATGGTTCGTTACATGCTCCCAATTAAGACTCCAAGAGATTCATTTTCCTCTTTCTTTTCTTGCATTGTTATCAATTTTTTTTAACTATTTTCTTTAGGTTACCGAACACTAGAATCAAATTCCTTGATTCCATGACAATGACAATACAGATAATCTATATATTTTTTCGAAAACTAGATAAGACCTCAGTAAAAGATGAAACATATCGTTCATTTCATTCTGCATTAGAATCATCTAATGGTAGCAATGGGTGTGTGTTATGGTACCCTGTTAGACCCCATTGGTCAGAGTTTCTCAAAGTACTTAACTAATTTTAATTTGAAAATAGAAGAATGCATGTCACATTACACACATACACATGCATGTACATGAGAGCGATATGAAAATTTATATTTTAGATACTAGTGAATTTTTAAATAAAAAACGAACAAACATTATATATATTAGTGATTTGAATTTCAATTATTTTTTCTGATCAAGAAGAGATAGTTGAGTTATAGTCGAGTTGCTTCTAATATTAGCGTGCATTGTAATCTGGGCATAATTATTTTAAGCTCATTATATAAAGGCAAAATTGCTAAAATACACCATGAATTTGGCTCAAATTGTCAATTTATACACCGATTTTGTAAATGCGAAAATTTACCTCCTCAACTTGGTAAAAACTGTCGGCTTACACCATCATCGTTAAATTTAACATTTTTCATCTAATTTGTGGTTACATGTCACACACATGATGGACATTTTTGTTATTTAATATATTTTTCATTTTAATAACAAAAAACACAAGAAATTTAATATTTGTACAATTATATTTGTTCACTCATTTACTTCATGATTTTTTTTCTTAATATGTTTTCCCCGCTAGTACACTTAACATTCATCATTAGCTAATTAAGTGAGGACACAAGACAAAACTCAAACCTCTGAAACGACAAAACCTTGGAAGTAAACTTGACGATTAGTAGAGACTATAGACATAATTAATTAGTTATAGTTTTTCACTTATGGTCGTAATTATGTATCGTTATTTTAGAAATTTTTTTATCAAGAAAGATAAATATCGTGAAGTGAATGAGTGAGGAAATATAATTATACAAAACTTAAATTCCTTGTACATTTTTATCATAAAAAAATGAAATAAATATTAAATGACAAAAATGTCTATGATGTAAATGACATGTGACCACAAATTGGATGAAAAATGTTAAATTTAACGGTGAGGGTGCAAACCGTCAGTTTTTGCCAAGTTGAGGAGGCATATTTTCGCATTTACAAGTTCATGGTGTAAAATTGACAATTTGAACTAAGTTCAGAGTGTATTTTGATAATTTTGCCTTATATAAATGACCTTGCATTCAAAACTCAGACGAGAACATGCACGTTGCGTCATTCTCTCCTTGAATGTTTATGTCATCTATAAAATCCTTGCAAATTTCGACAAAATTCCTTGAGTATATAACTTATTTCCTAAACAATAATGTGAAGTGATGTTAAAACTACGTACCATTCTTTCCACAATGCATGAAATTGACATCTAGTTGTCTTGATCAGTTTGATATAGTTAATACATTGGCTTTAATATGGAAAATGATTGGATTTCAGGAAGAAAAGAAGTTATCTAGCTAGTTCCTGAATTACCAACCAGATCAATTGTCTGTGAACTCCATCGAAGTGACCGGCCTTTAATTGTACGTATCATGCATTCATGCATCAAGTACGTACAACTCCCAACATACATAAAATTCCAGGAACCAACCAAGAAAGCCACAGCCTGTACTGGCCGGGTTTCATATTCGGTGATTTATTTGCTTTTCTTCATTATTTTCATGTAAGTGATAGGAAAAACAATAGGGGCCGGGCAATACCAGAAGAAGTAATTAAAGAATGTTCATATATGTTGGTGATTGAAGCTTATCGTTTACATAAGAGAACGACTTGTTGAAGTCTTTACATAAGACTTCCAAGTCAAAATTCACATAAAAAAGTATATATTCCCCAAATTAAATTAACAGAGCAGTTTTCCTTGAAACTTATATTGTATGTTGATTTAAGTAAAACAAGTTATGATTTGAAAAGGAATGCGCGCATCTAAGTAATCAACGCGTATAGTTGCGCGCTTTGAATCGTGACAGCATTTCTGGTCAGTGGTTACCCTGTTTATCTAGACTCTGGACTTCTTGAGATGAAGTATGATACTCACAAATTAAACGATTCCAACCCACATAAGTTAAGTACTTGATTAAGAAACAAGAAGTGCTAAACTGCTAATTGTTTAATAATGCACCATCTTCTCCATTGGTTAATTATAGACTTGGCAACTAGAAAGAAACACTTGCTTTCAATGATTTAAGTTTTTCGAAGTCCTGCTATGGGACCCTTAAAGTCAACCCAACTCCAGCTATAATATTCCTTTCATCTTCAGAATAATTCGATTTGTTTAATTTTAGCATCATAGATTTTGAGCAACAAGCTGGATACACTTTAATCATCGATTTGGGATTGTGGTTTTCATTTGATCGACGATGTACCAAGAGAAACTGTTTTCGGAAAGAACCATACATTTTCCTAGCTAGACATACTAGGACGTGATAATGATTTAGAAAGTTACCCAATTTTTTTGGTTTTTCCTTCGGGCTACATCTTTTTTGCATGCATGTGATATGAAATATCAAGGAAGCCTAACAAGTTAAGGCCTGCAAATTACTAGAAGGTTGCGGTGACAATTTGGTGTTTGATTCCAAGTAACAAGAGGAGACTGATGAATTCAAGTAAATTAATTAGACTTGCTCAAATTGATACTACAAATAACATCAAACCGTTGAATAGACTATATTAGCTGACCAGAGACCCAAAGAAATCTCGAAGCTCATAGCTAGCTAGCGATCGAGCTGGCTCGTCCAAATAAAATGGATCATATGGTATAGAAGTATACTTGGAAATTATGTGAATAATATTCTGGTGTCGCGCGATCTGTGCTAAATTTCCAGGTAAAAGTCCAAAACCCTAAGAATTTCGAAGTCAAGCAAACGCAAATCGCCAAAGCTATCCCAGTCCATGTCACCATGATTTCTCTAAAATGAAAACCGCGTGGGTCCCGGTCCGCATATAACGCCAATATTCTATTGACTATCGATTGGAGACTCGGTCTAGTGGGTCCCCACCTCCGATGGCCCCAAACCCTTCAGTCTTCACCAACATACATAATCCTGGGCTTCTATAAATATTCCCCGAGATTATGTAATGCTTTTCAGTACACCAAAAAATAACCAAACACATTGTGCATGCCTTCTTGAGAGTCATATATAACCTAGCTTCACTACTGATCGACAAGTAAGCATAGCTTCCAATATAATGGCAGCTGAAATGACACCAGAACTTGAACTTCCGGGGTTTCGATTCCACCCCACAGAGGAAGAGCTTCTCGAGTTCTACCTCAAGAGCGTTGTTTTCGGGAAGCGGCGGTTTGATATAATTGAGTTTCTCAACATCTACCGTCATGATCCTAGGGACTTGCCTGGTATTAATTCTACATGCACACATTTTCCTTTCATACTATATAATTCGTCTTTGAATTTAGTTAACTTGGTGATTAAGAAACTGGAGTAGTGATTAATGGGTGTACGTTGTTTGTTTGGTGTTATAGGATTGGCAAAGATTGGGGAAAGGGAGTGGTATTTCTTCGTTCCGAGGGACAGGAAGCATGGGAGTGGAGGAAGGCCTAACAGAACCACTGAAACAGGGTTTTGGAAAGCGACTGGTTCCGACCGGAAAATTGTGAGCTTATCTGATCCGAAGAGGATTATCGGGTTGAGGAAGACTCTTGTGTTCTACAAAGGAAGAGCACCGAGAGGAACCAAGACGGATTGGGTGATGAACGAGTATCGTCTGCCCGACAATTGCAAATTGCTCAAGGTAAATATTGATGCATCCCAATTTTCTTTAAGAGATACTACTAGCCATTAACGTCGAACAGCTTTAAATTGTGTATACCACGAATATGCAATCCAAATTAGTACGAAATAATAGTTCTTTCCACTTTATAACCTCATCCAAACATATTATTTATACGACGGAACTCGAGCGCTTAATCAAGTCAAGTCTACATTAGTGATTAACTATCAAGGAGTTTTAAATCACTGATAGAGATATACATGACATTTCTTGTGAAGTTTCCGTGCAAATTCGTTGAGTCTGTATATGGCTTGTTGATTTGGTGGACCCTGAATATATATCAAGATGAATTTTAGTGTAGAAGACTAGAAGTCATTTTCGACTAATTAATTTGGTATATATTTTGCTAATGGAAATTATATTTGATTCTGAATGTAGGACATAGTACTGTGCAAGATATATAGAAAGGCAACTTCCTTGAAAGTGCTAGAGCAAAGGGCACAAATGGAGGAAGACATGAAGATGGGCTTTCATGCCAACTCCCCTAACATTTCATCATCCCCTCCTACATCAATGGACACCATCTCATATTCCAGCTTCCAAGAACAAGAAGCACAACACCATCATTATCATGATGATCTAACTGTGGAAATTCCCACAATGCCCACCAACCTCAAGAAAGAATTAGCAGATGATGCAGCACTTGCAGTAGTAGTAGAGCAGAAACAGGAAGATGAGCAAGCAATGGAGTTGAAAGAGTCTCCCACATCTCTTCAGACTCCTTTTGGAAAGGACAAACTGCCAGAGCTTCTGCTTCCCAAAATGACCATGGACTGGACGCAAGACCAATTCTGGGCACCCATGAACAGTCCTTGGCTTCTGTCGACCCCTTATGCCAACATTCTCAACTTAGAGTTACTTTGATTAATTTGATCGGTACTTAGGATGAAATAAAAATTTGGGTCTGTAAATTTTGGTCGCAACTTGAGGAGAGTAAATGTGTCTCTAACCCGATCTCTGAATCAACTTCGACTATGCGTTGGGGAGATCTAAGTTATTTAAGTAAGAAGTAGGAATTTAAATGTCCATTTGAAGCTTTGAAGCTATAGTTCGTATCCACAAGTAGATGCAGACTTAAAGTTGTTTCACTAAAACTTTGCATGGGGTTAGTGTTTGCTGTTCTAGAAAATGAAGAGCAAAGCAGTTTCCTAGCACAATGACGTACTTGTCTCTACATTTTGTACGTTTTTTTCTCTTGAAATAGAGTAAATACTATCTACCTACATAATTTGTAACATAATAAATGTAGTACATTATGTAATATGCATGCGAGGGTGGCTAGGTAGCAATAATAGTTATAAACTTTGCGGTGCTTTCTCCATTATCACAAACTTCATATTGTCTTTCGCATTTTAAGTGTGTTTTGACCAGGTCGTGAGTGTATACATAGTCCCTTTTAAGAATTTTCAAAATATGTAACCAAATGCCTAGTGTTATTCGACTCTCGAGTTGTTCCAAGATAATTCATAGAGAGAGAGAGAGAGAGAGAGAGAGAGAGAGAGAGAGAGAGAGAGAGGTTTCATTAAATTGGCAGAGATGTCTTCTATCGTTAAACTTACTGGACTCTGATCCAAGGGCATGCAGTGAGGTTGCTCATAAAGATGAATTCGAATCTCAATTAACAAGATTGTGGCATCTTTACTTTTTTAGGCTAGGCAAAAAAATAAATTTACCATTGGTCTTTTAGATCGAAGGACGGTTTGAGTGGAGATCAGGGCTAGTTGTTCAAGGTGGTCGCATTAGCGATATAGCTGCTTTAGTCGCATAAATTCTGTGGTATACGTAGAGAACATGCTTGCTTAATTGGACAAGTACTTTGATATGTAATCGACTGGGGTCTTTTCTGGTATGCATGCATCACTACTACACACAAACATATCCATGTCGTTGGAAAAACGCCATCAAAAGCCTACTATGGCGTTTTTTGGCGCCATCCTTAAACACCGTAGAAACCGGTACCATGCTTCGAGAGTTGCTTTTCATGTCGTTTGTCAAACACCATGAAAATACTTTTGATGGAACGCCATGGAATTACTTTTCATGATGTTTGACAAACACCATCAAAAGTAATTTCATGGCGTTAATTGATATTGACATCCAAATACAAATATAACATTGTAATCCAAACTAGCTTGCATATCTAAATCATCTAAACTACTATATATCATAGTTATAACTACATTACATCTCCAAATATTAAAATATAAAGTTTTCCTAGCTGAGCAGATTGAATATTGAAACCATGCCAGTAAACTCTCCAACCTTCACTTCCAGGCTCCAAAAATCAGCACACAATCCTTCCATTCCATGCTCCAAAAACCAGCAAACTCTCAAGCAATGTAAAAACACAAGAAGCCTTATGATTCCTGATAGAGCGTTTTAAGACGTCTATAATAAATCCTGTAAAATGTCATCGTTAGTATAGAATAAGCAGGGATCGTTCAGTCCGAGGAATTGATGAAAATGGGAATAATTATCATCTTTGAGCTTAGGTCTTTACTATATGGGCCTGACTTACCTATTCCGTTGTTAGTAAACAGCATCTCGTTGAGATTAGATCTTTACTTTCATCAGCTATTATAAATTATTTCTACTTCATTATTGTTTCAAACTTAAGCCGTTGTCATTTCATTTTTTGTCCAAGATATATATTGGTCTATGGTATCAGAGTTGTAAGTAATGAATCTCTGTTTTTTAAACCTCTTAGTCCCTAGGTGGAGGCTCTGCCTCCTAAGAGTGGATCATAAGTCGATCTATTTTTATTAACACTTCTCAATCCCCGATTGGCAGGCCTAGCCTCCTGGAGTGGTTTTTTAGTTGAATCTTTAAATCCTCTATTTATTGTGCTACTTGTTTGTATTCACGTTTATATTCTTAAAACTTTAGGAATTTATTTGTGTTTACTAGGTTTCTGGGTTTTCTTCTTCTCCAACCAAACAGTAAGTTTTCTAGGTCCAAACAATAAGTACCAAGTGAGACATGAGCGGATGCGGCATGAGCGGAGGAAGGAAGAGTGTTACTTTTAGGTCTAAGTATTCTGAAGTCAATTTTCTATCATTTTGAGTCTAGTACCAGATCCCTTTCACCTAGCACAATGAGCAGACTTTTCAGATCCAATTCAGTCTCCTCTCGAGGGTCTAGTTTCTCCTTGAATAGGATCACAAACATTGTTAATGAAGAACAGATTGAATACCAGTCAAATGATAATATTGACCCTAATGATTGGAACATACTTAGAGTACCTACCAGTGAAATTTATAGAAAGATATGGAATCTTGCAGTCTTTAAAGGAGAACACCACATTAAATTAGTAGAACAAGTATACGCTTTAAGTAAACAACATGAAACCTGCCAACTTCTCAGTCCAGATTCAATTAAAAAATATCATAAGGATGGTCATCATTTCCTTCATATCGGCTTAGTTCAAATTGGTATTAAGCCTTTAACAAGGCTTGGCCTTAATGCCTCCATTCTCTTATGCTTAAAAGACGCAAGGTTTACCAACTTCACTGATAGTACCCTTGGTTTAATCGAATCAAGCCTTTTTAATAGACCAATTCACTTCAATTGTTTCCCAAAATTTTCAATCAACTTAAGTGATCCTCATATTTTAAAAACATTAACTTTAAACATTAAGACCTCAGGATACAATATCCTTAAAGGAACCCAACCTTTTGCTTTAATCTATCGAATCCATTACAAAGTTACTGGCAAAAATATGAATTTCAAGCCATTAATAGAAGTAAGAGCCAAATTTTGTTAATTCAAAGTAGTCAAAATAATGCAAACATCAATGTTCCGCAAACTATCATATGGTCAGATGTCCATCTTCCGGCTGAATGGTCTCTTACCAATGAATATCAACCAACAAATACTCAACGGAATCTTTCTGATTTAGATTCTATTCATCAATACAACGATGGAACTATAAGAATTAATTTCCAAAATTCAAGAATTAGCAAAACACCAAGAATTCAAGAAATTGGAAATTCATCTAGGCATTCTTTTGCAACTGCCAGTCACTCATTCCTAATTCAACTGAAATATTCTTTCTTAATTTCCTAGACCAATTAAATGAACATAAAAATATTCAAACTTTAACAAATACAAAATGGCAAGCTGTCATTCCTAATTCAATTCAAACGAACACTATTTTTCTAGTCATCCTCCTTCAGAAACTATAGTTTTTAATCACAAATCAAGCCCAGTTTTAGCATCGTCGTTTAAAAATCATTCTGAAGATCCAAAAGTTAAAGAACTTTACCCAGATGCTAAGAAAATCATTGAACAAAATAATTACACAAATAACTACTTAGTTACCATTGGAGAACAATTAGATAAAATAGAAACAACACTTGATCATGTTACATCTAAAGTTCACATTCTACCTAACCCTAAAGCAGAATCTCCTATAATTCACTTCAACAGTAAACCGACTGTCATGCCTACAAATTCAATTCAAAAAATAGAAAAATTATTTAAAAAATCTAAAAAAAAAGAACCAAGATCATCTAATACAATCTGTGTAATCAATACGAAACAAACTCTTGATTCTACTTCTGATAGCGATTCTACCATAATTTCCCAATTAGACAAGGCATTCCAAATTTTGAATATTGGTCGAATAATGCGGCCAAATAAACAACACTCCAAAATTGGACTAAAAGGCCACTTCCAATAGATATTCAACCAAACACTCATTCAAATATACAATTTACAGTTTCTTCTGACAAAACATATGAATGGAACATTAATAATTTATCAGAACAAGAAATATTAAATAAACTACATCACATGTCCATGGCAGAAAATAGTTACATCACAAATCACAACCTCACACAACCCGAAATTATTGATATTTTATCCTCTGGGTTCACCGGAATGCTGCATTCTTTGTGGGAAAAACATCTCACTCTTGATGCAAGGTCTGGTATTAAACATGCAATACAATGTGAACCGGATGGAACCCCAATCTTTGATGAATGTTGTAATATGGGTATTTCAAATGCAATAAACACCTTATTCTATACAATCATTCAACATTTTATAGGTACTCCGAGTCATATCACTTCTCGAATTCATGATCAACTCAGTAACTTAAAATGTCCAACCTTAAGTGATTTTAAATGGTACAAAGATGTTTTCATATCTAGAGTAATGCTTCGAGATGACAGTAAACAACCATTTTGGAAAGAAAAATTCATAAATGGTATTCTCAAACTTTTTGAATATAAAATTAGACAAGTCCTCAGTAATGAAACATGATTTATTAATTATGACTCTTTAACATATGGAAACATAATGACAGTTATACAGAAAGAAGGCTTGGAAATGTGTATTGATATGAAACTAAATTCCCAACTAAAATCAGAAAAGAAATTAGCCAAGTATGAGTTAGGAAATTTTTGCGAACAATATGGTTTACCATCATTACCTCCTTCCAGACGAAGAAAGTCATCCAATAAATTCATTCATCATTCAAGATCTAATCGTCACGAACCTTATTTACACAAAAGGGAAAATTTTAAATCAAACAAATTTTATTCAAAAAACTGATTTGCTAGAATTATTAATTGATTTAATTGCTAGAATTGATAATCCTGACTTAAAAACTGAGTACCTCAAAAAATTAAAAAAATTAATTACCCAAGAAGATGTTAGTAAAACTCCCCCACCAAAAGTCAGCCTGACCTCAACATTTGATAGGTTTGACAAAAGTAAAAGAGAAATTGCCATCCAAGATTTACAACAAGAAATTAAGAACATTAAAATAAAAATTCATGCTTTACAACAATCTCATTCTAAATTTATAGATGATAATATAAATATCAAACAAGAATTAAACATTATTAAAATAAATAATGCATTTTCTAACCTAGAAAACCATCCAATTAATGAAATATTAGATGAAGAAAATAAAATCTCAAATGATGAAGAAGTATCTGAACAAAATATTCTTAGTGTTATTAATTGTATTCAACGCAAAAAATGGTATACCAATATCCAACTCAGAATCAAAGATTTTGAACTCACAACAATAGCTCTTGTAGATTCTGGAGCCGACCTTAATTGTATCCAAGAAGGTTTAATACCTTCAAAATATTTTGAAAAATCTAAAAAATCCCTCAGTTCAGCAAATGGTTCAAAATGAATATCAAATATGAAATCCCTAGAGCACATATTTATCAGAGTAAAGTTTGTTACAAAAAACATCATTTTTCCTAGTAAAAAACCTAACTGATAGGCTCATCTTAGATCTACCATTTATTACCTTAATTTATCCTTTCTTTGTTAACTATGATGGGATTATTAATTACCCTTTTGACGAACTAGTCAAATTTAATTTTCTTTCAAATCCTGAAATTCATACTCTAAAAGCATTATAAGAAAATTCAGTTACAAAAACTAAACAAATTAGTTTTCTCAAAGAAGTAATTAACTTTAAAAGAATTGACAACCAACTCCAAGATGTCACTCTTCAAAATAAAATTAAAACTTTTGAAGAAAAAATAATTAAAGAACTGTGTTATGATCTTCCTACGGCTTTCTGGCGTAGGAAAAACATATAGTTTCATTACTATATATAAAGGAATTCAACGAAATAAATATCCCTACCAAAGCTCGACCAATACAAATGAATCATGAAATTATGGAATTTTATAAAGATGAAATTAATTAATTACTCAGAAAAAGAATAATTTGACCTAGTAAATCACCTTGGTCATGTGCCGCTTTTTATGTTAAAAAAATGCTAAACTTGAAAGAGGTACTCCTCGTCTGGTCATCAACTATAAACCATTAAATATAGTTTTAGAATGGATCATATATCATATTCCCAACAAAAGAGATTTAATCAACAAGCTAAATAAATCGGCCGTTTACAGTAAATTTGACATGAAATCAAGTTTTTGGCAAATCCAAATCAATGAAACTGATAAATACAAAACTGCATTTGTTACTCCTTTCGGCAATTATAAATGGAATATGATGCCATTTGGTCTTAAGAACGCTCCTAGTGAATTCTAAAATATTATGAATGACATATTTAATCCTTACAGTCACTTTTCAATTGTGTATATTGATGATGTTCTAATCTTCTCTCAGTCTATTGATCAACATTGGAAACATCTTCACCAGTTCTTTTCTATTATAAAGAACAACGGTTTAGTGGTATCTGTTTCAAAAATAAAACTATTTCAGTCAAACATCTGATTCCTATGATTTAATATCAATCATTTACAAATTCAACCCATTAACCGAGTAATCCAATTTGCAGACAAATTTCCAGATGTCATACTAGACAAAACCCAATTACAGATGTTTCTTGGATCATTAAATTACATAGCAGATTTCTATCAAAATCTCCAAAAGAAATGCAAACCCTTATTTGACGGATTAAATAAAAATCCTCCTCATTGGACTATTACTCATACATCTATAGTCAGAGAAATCAAGAGTCATGTTAAAACATTACCTTGTTTAGGAATTCCTCTTCCAGATGCCTTTAAAATAGTTGAAATTGACGCATCAGATATAGGATATGGCGGTATCCTTAAAGAACAAATTTCTCCTAGTCATCCCGAACAAATTGTATGTTTTCATTCTGGAGCTTGGAACCCGGCTCAATCTAATTACAACACAATCAAAAAAGAAATTTATCTATTGTCTTATGTATCATCAAATTTCAAGATGATTTATTAAATCAAAAAATTTTAGTAAGGGTTGATTGCAAAAGTGCCAAAGATGTTTTAGAAAAAGATGTTCAAAACATTGCTAGTAAGCAAATTTTTGCCAAATGACAGGGTATTTTAAGTGTTTTTGATTTTGAAATTACATTCATCAAAGGAAGTGACAATCATATTCCAGATTTCCTAACCAGAGAATTTTTACAGAGATCTTCATCATGCAGCCAGCTTCGGCCGTCCGACGGCGAAACATCGGAAAAGAAAAAGTCAATCCTACCACACCAATAGTCAGTCTTGCAACACCATCTCCAGTCAAAACAGAGATAATTAAGTCAGAAATTCCTGAGTCATCCACAAGTTTAGTCCTTCACATAGGCCATTCCTTATTGCCAATTACCAATAAGTACAGCCTATTAGGTACTACTCTCAGTCCTTTCAAACCAAATTATCAGTGAGCACTAGTTAGTTCATTTGACCCTTATAAGTCTGATCACCCTAATAAACTTCTGGTCTTCATTAACAGGAAGTCATCCCCTTATCAACTTTGACAACGTGATTTCTACCTTTTTGTTGAGTCATCTCTGAGTCAGTTAAAATCCCTAGCCGTCATAGTCAAAGCCTTTTTTGGCCCAAATTGCCATTATCCTTCTAGTAAATCCTTATCATTTTATAGGGATATTTTATATAAAACTCAGTCGGTCTCCATTAACTCAATCAAAGAGCCCAATGAGCCAAATAAAACATTGTACTATTTCTTTTACATTAAACAAATCATCTCTTTATCTAAGTGGGAAGAAACCCCATACACTCCTCACCAATCATTTGCATGCACTTACCATGAGTATATTGATGCATGACATTGCATGGTACAAGATCTTCCTCTTCCAAACAGAGGATTTCAATCATTCATGGTTCCTTACTTTTGATAAGAATTTCAAACGCCAATTTCCCCTGTGCTTTGGTGAATGGTGGGAGTACCATGGAGCTTTCTATGATCTCCTTCCCCAGAACTTCAAAACTTAGTCACCAAGTATTTTGAAGTAGTTCTCCATTCAAAATATGAACATAATTTCACTCCTACACTATTATTCATGTCCAAATATAAAATCTCTTGGATCATGAAATGGCATTATGAATTACACGACATGAATGTCGTCTCTCGAATTTTCTTAGTCAAATAGTGGGACAAATTCAAAACAGAAAGAGTCATAGAACAATTCACCAGAGAATTTGTAGTCACACCGCAAACACTAGTCACTACACAATCTCCAATTGTTGTCTAGTCTTCTTCCACAGATGCAACTTTGGTCCACCAGCCCTTCACGACATTTCTAATCCAAGCCCGAATTGCTCAAAGAAAATGAATTCAAGCCCAGTCTTCTTCAATCAAGGCCCAACCGGCTCAATCATCTTCCCGTCAGAAAGCAAAGTCAGTTAAATCTGCCACTACCACTGTAGAAGAATTACAAGAAATTGCTAATAAGCTAATCCAACAGGCTGTCAATCTCTGTCAGCAAGCTGCCAATTTATCAACAAACAGTGAAGGAGGCGATATCGAAGACGAAGACTGTTCTTCATCGTCTGAAGCAGCTCCAAGTCAACCAGTCAGATGGGCTGACTACCAAGATCGTCAAGACCCATACGAACTATAGACAATCCAGTATGTCTCAAACCCAGTCAAGATTCAAGCCCAATTAGAACCAAATCAAGATCCAAGCAAAGTCAAGACCAGTCAAAATCAGCTTTTCCACCGAAGCTACAGTCACCCGGAAAAACACTATTCACTCACATGTCAGACAAGTCCACTGTTCTGCAAAAGTCAACAGTAAAAAGCAGAATCGTTTTCTTATATAAGGAGGCCCTCTCCTTCATTAGAAAAACACCCCGGAATTTTCCAATTCCTCTCTTCTCTCCCTCTCTGGACAATCCGAGAGCTTATTCATTGTAATAATTTCTTCTTTGTAATTCATGCATAAGTTCATAGTCAAATAAAGGTATATCGGATCTAAGCATGAGTTGTCCATAGGCAGCGTTCCCCCATTGCATAATTAGTTCCTCTGTTCCAGTAATTATCAATAAATTTTTATTAATACATGCTTATGTCTCTGATATCATATATATATTGATCAAAAAGCTAGCTAGGTAAACAAAACTAGAAAATTCAAATATACATTGATCGATGCATACTATGAATCTGGATCCTGGGAGTATTATAATTTTTTTGTGTGATCAGAAAAATAAGTTTTTGTTAACCGTCCATCTTCAATGCATATACATTATGAATAATTGTATAGTAGAGGTACAGACCCAACAAAACTAGTCACTTCAAGCTTAACTAGAATGAGTGGAATGTTTGTAAATTTTTAAAATAAATAGTTTTACTGCAAGGACCTTATTGTAAATAGTGGATATAGGATTTTTGATACGTGGGTGGCTACTGCAAATATAAGTGGGTAATTATGAATATATGTGTGGTTATTATTTGAAAATTATTGATTTTCTTTTCTTTTTCTATTATATGTTGTTTTGTAGTTTGACTATTTTAATCTTATCAATCTTCTCAGTGTAAATGATTACAGGATCAAAATTGTACATTTTTTTATTTTGGTTGATAAAAGAGTTTTTTTCACCAACAGTCCCTCAATTCTGGTGTACCTACCAATTTGATACCTCAACTCTTAATCGTACCAATGTGATACCCAGACTCTAGTATTGCTATCATTGAAGTACTTCCGTTAGTTTTTTTAAACTTTTCCGTTATCTTGGTGACGTGGCAGGTACGTGAGGCCCACAAAGAGGGTTAAAATACAAAATTAACCTCATCTGAGAGGAGCAATGTTTTTCCCGCCCTTTACCTTGAGAAAGACACCCAACAATTACAATTTTGGCGCCAATTTTCACTCCATACTCCTTAATTTGTGTCTAATATCTAAACTAAAGAACTACCGCCAACCAGTCGACCACAATCTGATAAAACCTAGATCAATCACATTTTCTATTTTTACCCTAGCACTTGTTAAACTAACAGAATAAATATATAAATTTATATGGAACATCTCATTTCCACAATCTCATAAGAATATAAAAACACATAACTTAACGAAATTCAAATACATGTTTAAGTACCATTAGTTGCCACATTTTATGTTGATCTGCCATGATTTTTGCTTGTAAGAACTAATGGTACATGTAGTTGAATTTCGTTAAGTTATGTGTTTCTATATTCTTATGAGATTGTGGAAATGAGATGTTCCATATAAATTTATATATTTATTCTGTTAGTTTAACAAGTGCTAGGGTAAAAATAGAAAATGAGATTGATCTAGGTTTTATCAGATTGTGGTCGACTGGTTGGCGGTAGTTCTTTAGTTTAGATATTAGACACAAATTAAGGAGTATGGAGTGAAAATTGGCGCCAAAATTGGAATTGTTGGGTGTCTTTCTCAAGGTAAAGGGCGGGAAAAACATTGCTCCTCTCAGATGCGGTTAATTTTGTCTTTTAACCCTCTTTGTGGGCCTCACGTACCTGCCACGTCACCAAGATAACGGAAAAGTTGAAAAAAACTGACGGAAGTACTTCAATGATAGCAATACTAGAGTCTGGGTATCACATTGGTACGATTAAGAGTTGAGGTATCACATTGGTAGGTACACCAGAGTTGAGGGACTGTTGGTGAAAAAAACTCTTGATAAAACTATGTTCTAGTTATTCATAGTATAGATACATCAGGTAGACCGGTACATTCTTGCCCTTCCTGGTATTAAGTTCTATCCCCATTTATTAATTTATTTATAGCAATGGACATGCATGCATATACGTGTTTATCTTAATTTACGTACAGATCGATAGACGGTAATTATTAGCTCACATACAGCTTACAGTACAAGTAAGATAGCTCACAAAGGGATAGTTAAATGAGCTACTCACAATTATTCTTACATGAAACAAAAGTATGCATGCATGTCACAGGTACATTGTGGATAACAAGAAACCGCCAACCACAACGAAGCCGCGAATTAGAAAGCTAGCTAGCAAACGCATTCTACATCGACTCTTCTGAGGATGAATAATATGTACTGAGTCCAGACCCAAAAGGCCTCTGATTATAACAGTCAAGTTTGTCACCATAACCGATTCCAAGCAAATCACAGTACCTCTTGAAAAAGCCAATGCGGTCCGCCACTCTCCCATCCCAGCCCTTACCACATTCAAGTCCACCGTTGATGATGTTTGTGGTCGTACCGTACCCGGAATACCTGCCAGCTGACGTATCGGCTCCGGAAGGGTTCCATCTATAGGTGATAACATCATGGCAAGAGGGCTTGGGTGACTGAGGGGTCATCCAGAACCAGAATGCTGTCTTGAATGAGATTACAGGGTCTGTGGCAACAAGGTCGGGGTTATTCAGCAAGTCCGCTCCTATGGCTTGTCCACACCGTCCATAGTTGTAGTTCCTATGAGCAGTATTGTAACATCATGCAGATCCCATTAATTTTGGTGTAAAAAACAGAATATCAATGGTGTATAACAAGTTCATAAGATAAATTAGTTGCTTACCAAGAAAGTTGAATCGGACCACGGCCATAATACTGCTTACCACCAGCACATGGATAATTTGGATCTGCGGCGCAGTAAGTTCCTGGATTTTGCTCCTTGTTAAAACAGTAGCCCCATGCGTACGGTCCATCAGGTGCAGTTTCCCATCCCCCTGAAAGTTGCAGGCGTTTGATTAAGAATATATAAATGGTTTCTTGGAATGTGTTTTTCTATGTTATGCGGCTAACAATCAATCTAAACATGGGAGATATGCAAAATTTTACTAAGTACCAGTAGTTTCATGAGAAGTTTGAGATAAGAAAGCAGCAACCTCCCTCTTACGGGTGGCAGTATCACCAGTTGTAGCAAAGGCGGGGAAAGCTTTTGCAGCTGCAATGAAAGCATCGTAAGTATAAAACCCTTTGGCCGGGCAACCACCGTCGTTCCGATGCTTGAGCATCTCGTTAAAGGCGGCCCTTGAGATCACACCCCCAATGTCACCACCACCACTACCACCGCATTGACTCTGGCAATCGGTGCCGCAGTAATCAGATGTAGTGCCACACCAGCCAAACTTGCTGCAGCATTGCCCTCCCGGGCACAAAGCACCCCCTGCTTGGCTTCCGCATTGTTCTGCCGAGCCTCCTCGGATATTGAAGAACAACAGGAAAGAAACAAATGACAAAGCCAAGTACAACATTATGGTATATATTGATCGATTTGGTTTGATGTTTGAGAAAGCCAGGCATGGCAGGATATATATAGCTAGCTATAGGGTGATATGAAACAACGAAGTTATGATCAAGATGGCTTTTGTTTCATTATTAAGTCAAAACTGGTGGGGAGAAATTCTGTCAATTCCCTCTGTATCTAGTTTCTATTGAACGATAAATTAAGAATTAAGGGCGGCTTCAGACCCTTCTGTGCTACTAATTAATGTTGATCGATATTACACGCGGCATTTTAAAACGGATTGTATCGTAATATTCATCACTGTTCTGCTGACTTTGTTAAATTAAATAAATTAACATTAGTGAGATATTCATAATATATACTTTAAGTATATACGAATGCTTTAGTTCGTGGCTGCTAAGATATCAACATTATTATAGATTTATATATAATACTATATTATGTGGGCTAATTCATGAATTGAATAAAATGGATCCTTTTAACCCCCCATAGGGCAGCGAGGAGCATGCCGTGGAGGAACCAACGTAACCACGTTGAGGACACCATTATAAGGATCCCCATTATTAAGGATTGAAAATGACCTTGTCTTTGTTTTCTTTGCAATGAATTATATGTTTTATCCTCATAAATGAAAAGTTTACTACATGTTGTACGTCATCTTGGACTCGCCTCTCATTCACCGGAGACTCGTGTCAAACTTGCTTGGTTCTAATGTTTGGCCGTTCTCCACATACAAAGTAATCTATCATTAGTCTGATAATATTTGTATTAATTTTGGGCCTATAGGTGTCTCTATGTTTCAGAGCATAAAGAGACGAGTAACAGTAAGCAATAGTTTAAAAACCGAAAGGAACTCAGGATTAGAGGATAAGGATATGACATATGTATGCTTCTGCTTTGGGAATATTCAATTAATCATCCTGGCCGATACGTAACTAATTTGCCATTGAAATGATGACACTGAATTATGAAGACCGAAAACGGGAGGAGCTAGTTAGTACTCAAATGATCGAATCCAAAGCCAACTGATGACCCAAGTGATCGACTTTGACCTCATATGTTGATCTGGAGATAACTGCATAACGATACCGCGGACCATCTCATGCCATATATAACTGCTGACATGAGTATGTTTTCCTTAAAAAAAATTTCTTATTCGATGCATACAATGAATCAAATGTCACATGCAAAATGTTAGCAAATCATTTGCACTCGGTAAAATTGGTGGTTACCTAGCTCGTAGATGTTCGTCTTTATTAAAAGGGTTATACCACTTATACACAAAATCAACATGCATGAATGACCAATGGACATATATATCATTTTCGAATGCTTACATTCTTCACACGACTTACTCTGTTGAAAAGAGGCCTAATTAAAAGATTGTGATGTATGAATTGCATTTGGGAGTTGGTTGAGCTAAATGTGTTCCTCTAAAACTTGATCTTTTTCTGTATGCAATATTGAAGGTATGTGTTGAAGGTATGATTCATATTTTCTCTTTCTTCAAGCATTGATTTTCGGTTTCTTTCTTTTCGGAGTATTGTTTTGATTGATTTCTATTTTCTTGCTTACTTTGGTTGTATCTTTGTGGATTTTAAGTGCAAATGACCTCACATGCCAAAGCCGATAAAACTTCTACTATATGATCATCGGCGTATACAAAGATCAATATCTTGATAAAAATGGGAAGAATTATTGTAATATGGTAATTTTGATATATGAGGTAACTGTTCTCAAATAGTATATGCCAAAGCCGTTTAATTTTTCTTTTTAGTGTAGGGAGAAATTATTATATATACCCTTTTAATGTTATTGGTTTATTTTTTACTGTAATCATTTCTGATTGGTTCTTATATGTAAATAAACTTTTATCATTTTCACCACGTGCATGTTAATTATACCATGAAGTAATATAATTAGTTTGGTACACCACATGACAGTGTCACGTGATGTGGTGGGTACACAGAATAATTCCTCGTAGTGTAGGTTGAAGATCATATGATTGGGGGAAAGTTTTACCTTGCTAGTGCTATTTTACAAAGAAAATAATATGGTAAATTCCTCCTATGGTAATTTATGTATGGCTACTTGAACAATTTGATATCTAAAGTTCTTATTTGTAAGCCAATTTAGTACCTCTATCAATTTTGACCATATTTTAAGGTTATTTTCGTCATTATAAATCCAAACTCATTAATTCATAATGTACTTCATTTTTTCCTATTATCTTCATATTTCCACAAAATAAATTTGATATAACTTTTTCACTTAGCATTTGTTATGATGTATATATATAAATATATATATATATATATATATCTAAATATAAATCTTATTAATACAGCTATCATATCTAAATTATTACCAGTTATAAGTAATTTATTTTGAATACATAAAATTGAGATTGCATAAAGACAATTTATTTTCTTAAAAAGAAAATTTTTATTTTTTGATATATTCAAAGGACATGATAAGTGGAGGAGATATGTCAATTTAATTATTTCCAAAGAGAGGGAATTATAGGAAGAAATAAAATGTGGATTTAGAGAGTTTATGGTTAGAATGACGAAAATAACTCTAAAATATCTCTACTATTATAAAACAGACACCCAAAAGTTTTCACAAAATTGTGAGTTTTCGAATATAACTACTTATTAGTTCCACCGACAAACAAACTATCAAAAGTATTATGGTAAAAAATTAAATAGATTAATTAAAATATATTATTATTTTTTTTTCAAATTTTAACCACCCACTTTTTAACATAGATAACTACCTATTTTTTCATGCTCATAGAGTGTGTGTGGTTTTTAGTATGATTAAAACTAATAGTGGTACCAAAATGAAGAATTTTACGGGAAGGTTTAAAAAGCCCCGATCACGGGGTGAAAGCCGATTTGCAACTCTAAACGACTTTTTGGAGGTCTAAACAAGTTTGTTTCCTAACGAGTATCAGGGTATGGGGTGAAAAGTTGGACGGTTGAGCTTGGGTTGCTGCTTTGCAGCCCATGGTTTGTTCAATAGAGCTTATTCTATGCACGCCCAGTCTATATACACGGGTCCAACGATATTGCACGCGTTGTGTGTGAGGGTGGTGGAAACATGATACATATGACTTAAATAAAACCCATTTCATATGACCAGAATGGCCAAACCCGAATCATCCCTCATCCTTGCTCGGCCCTTGCTCGGCTGAACCTCGCCATCGAGATGAAGAAGGCAGTGCTCTTCGACGTCCACCTAGATCCTGGCCGCCTAACTCCTCTGGCTAAAGGCTTGATCGTTGTTGACATGGAGTATGACCCTGACATGGAGTTACACAAAAATTCATCGAATTCGGAAGATAGCATAAACATAGAGAGATTCATAATTCGGATATTGTATGTTGGAGGTCTGAAGTTTGACGACTGCAACACTACCACAACGACTCACTTCTTTGATACCTGATCATTATTTGATCGAGTCAATGAAATTAACAAACCCAGATGTTCCTTGGATTGAACTTTTAGGCTTCTGTTACTTCTTTCTATATCTCCTTAATTCAGCAAACCCAGATGCAAAACCCAGAGAATCCAGATGCACTAGAGACTTACCCTCATGCGCGACTTCTGTATGGATTTGGCGTTTGATCTCAAACGTGTGAAAAATTTCTCCATGTGTCGAATTGAACGGCCAAGATAACCCGCCCATATACACGGCCCGTGCACCGAATAAGTTTCGTTTGTTCAAATATCATTTTAGGTTAAAATCACGACCAAAAATTTGAGCCTATTTTTTCTATGGAATAGTGAAAGTCCAAAGATGATACTGTTGTGAACGGGTAGAAGAAAACTGCTTTCAATGGAGTCTGGATGTTGATGACGATGATAGGGTAGAGCAACACAATTCGGCCATTCCGATCGCGATCGGTAAGTTATTCCATTCTCTCCCTTTAACAGAAAACTAGTTAGAAGTTCTTAAGTTCATTGCTTTACACCGCTGAGTACTATGCAAGTTTCATTCAATTTGGAGATCTTACATGATCATACTTGAGATTTAAAAAAAAGAGATGATATTTGTGTGTGTGTTTCCATACCTATATTAATCATTTGGACGAATAATTTCGATGTGGTCTCAAGTTTGGTCTCTCAGTGCTAGACTGCTAGTTTGACAATGGACATCAGACAAGTTACTTTTCATTGTTGTATAACTTGTATTAAAAATTTCACGACCCCCAAAATTTCGAATGATAAAAGTTTAAATTAGAAGTCATGAAAATTCTAAAATAATCTCAAATATATTGAAATCATCTTACATAAATAATGTATCGAGACTGAGTTCACAGTACGACTCAGTCGACTTGAATAATACATCACAAGTTTATACACTCAAGTATTAAAACAATTGGAAATGTAATATACTCAATCCTCACCACAATAGAAGAAGGAAACACTCAGTAATCCTCCGAGTAAGCTCTCTGAACCTGCTAATCCCCACTTGCACAACTATCCCCTACACCATCGATTTGGTGCACCGGATTTGTGTTTACAAACCCGGTAAGCTTTTCATCCCGTATAAGTAAAACAATATTTAAACATACATCACATACAAATGAAATGTACAATTACAGTATGTGTACTCATGAGACTCGAGAAGCCCACCTGGTTACCCGTAACAAATAACATATTAAAATATGAGCACTCATGAGACTCGGGCAGCCCACCTAGTTACACAAATATCATTTTAAAATATGTGTACTCATGAGACTCAGGCAACCCACCTAGTTACCCAAATATCATTTTAAAACATGTGTACTCATGAGACGGGAAGCCCACCTGGGTACCCCTCATGCAGTACAAGGCAAACAGACTAGAGCTCTAACTGATTGTAACCAACACCCGGCCAAGGCTTGGTTCCGATTTAAATGTCATCACTGTCCGAAGACCCGAAAACGTTTTAACATGACTCAATGTTAAAACCATGTACAATATAAAAATCCACGCATGTTTATGTACTACAACCAAGCGACTCGTGCACAACAATATATATACCGGAAGGTACATCATCTCCCCTTCCGGTCCCATCCGCCACAATTAATCGAAAACAATAAAATTTCATAATTTAAATAAAAACCGTAGCATTATATAATATACCAAAACATATATATGTATCGTATTTACCATTTTTGTACACATACACAACTCATTATATTATATCGATGTCACAGTTCACTCATTTAAAGAAATCATAAATAAAAGTCACCGCCAATGGTAGACTTGTTATAGTGAGACTTACTCACTTTATTTCCTACATGCAACTTTTACGGCACGAAGCATAACAACGTGTTTAGAAAACGACCCGCATAACAACAGGTAAATATTAATTATAGTACAAAACATTGTTTTCACGCAAACACTATTCACCAAACACAGTTCACAAATTTCGAATGATTAAAATTCAAATTTGAGCCATGATAACTCTAAAATAATCTCAAATATATTGAAATCATCTTACAACAACAGTGTATCGAAACTAAGTTCAAAGTACGACTCAGTCGACATGAATAATACATCACAAATTTATACACACAAGTTTTAAAACAATTGGAAATGTAATATTCACTAGATCCTCACCAAAAACCAAAGAGGGAAACCCTCAGAAAATCCTCCGTGTAAGCTCTCCGAGCCTGCTAATCCCCACTTGCAGCACTATCCCCTACACCATTGATTTGGTGCACCTGGATTATAAACACAACCCCGTTAAGGTTTTCAGCCGGTATTAGTAAACCAACATTTAAACATAACCTACGCTTTGATACCAACTGTAACGACCACGAAATTTCGAATAATTAAAATTCGAATTCGAGCCATGATAACTCTAAAACAATTTCAAATATATTGAAATCATCTTACAACAACAATGTAATGAAACTGAGTTCAAAGTACGACTCAGTCAACTTGAATAATATATTACCAATTTATATACACAAGTATTAAAACAATTGGAAATGTAATATTCACTCGATCCTAACCAAAAACAGAAGAGGGAAACCCTCAGATGATCCTCCGTGTAGGCACTCCAACCCTGCTAATCCCCACCTGCAGCACTATCGATTTTGTGCACCAAGATTGTAAATACAAACTCGGTAAGCTTTTCAGCCTGTATGAGTAAATCAACATTTAAACATACATCACATACGAAGGAAATTCAATAAATAACATTTTTGAAACATGTGTACTCATGACACTCGGGCAGCCCATCTGGTTACCCCTCATGCCGTACAAAGACAGATAAACTAGAGCTCTAACTGATCGTAACCAACACCCGGCTAAGGCTTGGTTCCCGATTTAAATGCCATCACCAAGTCAGAAGACCAGAAAACATTTTAACAAGACTTAATGTTAAAACTACGTACAATATAATAATCCACGCATGTTTATGTACTAAAACTAAGCGACTCTTACACAACAATATATAACAAGTCACAGCAATAATAAATTATACCGGAAGGTTCATTATCTCCCCTTCCATTCCTATCCGCCACAACTAATTGAAAACAATGATATTGCATAATTTAATAAAAACCGTAACGCATATAATATAGCAAACTATATATATATATATGTATTGTATTTACAATTTTTTTACACATACACAACTCACAATATTATATCGGCGTCATAGTTCACTCCCTCTAGAGAAATCATTTCATTAATCTTAAATGCATCTTAACATAAATGGAAGTCACCGCTAATGGTAGACTTGTTATAGTGAGATTTACTCACCTTATTTTTTTGCGTGAAACTTCTACGACACTAAGAGAGATTTCCTCACTCATTTCTTCGGTCACCTAGTGGCATAAGAACATACTTAGGAAAAACGACCCACATAAAAGAAAATAGAAGAATAATAATTACAGTTAAAACACTGTTCAAGAAAAAATGTCTAAGAAACACTGTTCAAGAAACAATGTTTACGAATCACTATTTATGAACCACTGTTTTATGAAACACTGTTCATGCACCGCCCTATACGGACGCGCGTGGTGCTCACGCGACGCCCAAGCAGCCGCGTGTGACCTCACTTATAGCCATTAAAACCAACCAATTTTCTTCCTACCACCATTCTAGGGCCTAATACCCAGTCTCTGCCGCCGCACCTCCTCCCACGCGCCGCCCTAGGCGGTGGCACACGCAATTCAAACACCTCCACCCAAATTTTAACAAATCACAAAACTTATAACATCAAAAACGTAGATCACAAGGAGTAGGTCATAGCCATACCTGCAGTTAGCTCCAATCCAGTCGGAGACTGCTGGAAATGCCGCCGCAAGAAACTCGGATCGGAGGTGAAACAGCTCGATTCGAATCCCTCTGCCGGTGGATTTGCGTCTAGAAGGTGGACGTAAGACCTGCAGTCGCCGCCTCGTGCCCCAACATCGCCGGCGACGTCGAGCTCAACGGTGCTGCAGCTGTGCTCTCTCGGTGGCGGTTGAAACACGACGCGGGGTACAGTGCCACTACCACTGGTCGATGTGGCTCGGCCGTGCAGTTCCAACAACACCCGTGGTGTTGAACACGGCGGCCGGAGGAGATCGCCGGAGAAGAAGCTCGGTGCGATTTCTAGAGAAAATGGGGATCGAGGGAAAAAAGAAAGCTATGGATTGGTTTATGATTTTGGAAAGTTGGGGTTTCCAAAAATGCCCCGTTATACTCTTTCCAAAAACGGCAACCAAACTTTCGTTGTTAACAACTTTCAAACGCGATGTCCAATTATGGCGTGTTTCGTGTGTACTCGAATTAAAAGTCAACGGATGAGCGACGGATTAAAAGTCAACTCTAGTTACTCGAATTACCAAGCATAATAATTTATAGGAAATTAAAAGAAATTAAACTCGAAAATTCGGGTTATTACATTATACCCCTTTTAAAAGGAATTTCGTCCCGAAATTCAAATAATGTACTCAACAAACAACTGCGGATACCTTGTCCTCATATCCGACTATAGCTCCCTAGAGGCATCACCCTCATCATGGTGACTCCCCAAAACCATAACCAACTCCACCTCCTTCCTACGAAGTTTTTTTGTCGTCCTATCCAAGATACGAACCGGCTTAACAATAAAGGTGACATTCTCCTTCACCTTAATGGAGGTGTGATCAATCACTTGTGACTCATCTGGTACATACTTCCTCAACATGGAAATGTGGAAGACGTTGTGAACACTAGACATGCTGGTAGGTAAAGCTAGCCGATATGCTAAATCTCCTACCTTCTCAAGAATCTCGAATGGTCCAACATACCTCGGAGCTAACTTTCCTTTCTTGCCAAATCTCACCACAACCTTCATAGATGAGACCTTTAGGAACACATGATCCCCAATCTCAAACTTGACATGTCTCCTCTTTAAGTCTGCATAGCTCTTCTGTCTACTCTGGGCTATTCGGATCATATCTCGAATAATCGAGATCTTCTATGAAGTCTCCTGAACAACCTCAGGACCCATTAGCCCTTTATCACCAATTTCGGCCCAAAAGATGGTGATTTACATGGTCTACCGTAAAGAGCCTCATAAGGTGACATGCCGATGCTAGAATGGTAACTATTGTTGTAAGCAAACTCAATCAACTTCAGGTGATCCTCTCAACTCCCCTTAAAATCAAGAACACAAGCTCTCAACATATCCTCCATCATTTGATTCACCCATTATGTATGCCCATTAGTTTGAGGATGAAATATTGTACTCATATCTACGGTAGTACCCAAAGCCTTTTGTAAACTACTCAAGAATTTCAAAGTGAAACGTGCATCCCTATCTGCAACAATAGAAACAGGTGCACCTTGAAGTCTCACTATCTCATCCACATATAACTTCCCTAACACATCCACTGAGTACTTCATTGATACTGGAAGAAAGTGTGCCGACTTCGTCAATCGATCCACAATCACTCACCCACACTGTATCGCGACCCTTCCTGGACTTAGGAAATCTTGTCACAAAGTCCATGGAATTTTGCTCCCACTTCCAAAGAGGAATAGGCAATGGCTTCAACATGCCAGCGGGTCACTGATGCTCTCCCTTCACTTGCTGACAAGTAAGACACTTTCATACTAACTCAGCCACGTCTTTCTTCATCCTACTCCACCAGAATTGCCTACATAGGTCTTTATACATCTTGGTATTCCCTGAGTACAATGTATCATGAGATCGATGTTCTTCACGAAGAACATCCTCCGTCGGATCCAATTTTCCACTCAGATGGACACTCATCAAGCGAATCTGTCACGAGATCTGCCAACCTAGCTCGCGAGAATCTATTTGTGCCTGACCTTGAATGATCCTTGAAATTAGTGTAGACTACATTGAAACAATACCAAGAAAGATCGTTGGTTCTCCTCTTGATCGCACAAGATCAAATCCAGATGCGGTCTCAAGCATAAGCCATTCCTGAACCATGAGAGAAGCTATCATACCTCTCGGTCTCCTACTCAAGGCATCGACAACCACACTTGGCTTTCTAGGATGATACTCCAAAGTGAAGTCATAATCCTTAAGGAGTTCGATCCATCTTCTCTGCTTGATGTTCAACTCCTTCTGTGATAACAAATACTTCAAACTCTTATGATAAAAAAAGAGTTGAAATTTCTCACCATACAAGTAATGCCTCCAAATCTTTAAGGCAAAAATAACTGCAGCAAGCTCTAGATCGTGAGTGGGGTAGTTCTTCTCATGAACCTTCAACTGTCTAGAGCCATAAGCAACCACGCCTCCATGCTGCATCAACACAAACCCCAAGCCTTGATGCGAAGCATCACTATAGATGACATAACCACCCCCATTTGTGGGAATTGCCAACATTAGAGCCGTAGTCAATCTAGTGTTTAGCTCGTTGAAGGCCTCTTCACATTCTTTTGTCCACACAAACAGAATATCCTTCTTGGTCAAAGACGAAGCAATACTAGAGAACCCTTCAATGAATCTCCAGTACTCTTAGTATGACTCCAACTCTCACTGCCTCCACCTTTGATGGATATACTAACACATCATCATTCGAGACCACATGACCAAGAAACTTAACTTCTTCTTTCCAAAATTCACACTTCTCAAACTTGGCCACATGACCACATACAACCTTGCTTCCTTTAGAGTTTGCAGCACAGTTCTCAAATGCATCACATGCTCGTCTTGGGACTTGGAGTATATCAAGATATTGTCAACGAACACTACCACAAATTCATCCAAGTATTGGCTAAATATTTGGTTCTTCAAATTCCTAAAAATGGCTGGAGCATTTGTCAGACCAAAGGGTATGACAACAAACTAATAGTGTCCATACCAGGTCCTAAAAGCCGTCTTAGGGATATCCTCCTCCTTCACCCTGAGTTGATGGTAACCGGATCTAATCTTAGAGAACACCATAGCCCATCTAACCTGATCGAACAAGTCATCAATCCTAGGCAAATGATACCTATTCTTGATGGTTACTTTGTTCAACTCCCTATAGTCCACACACAACCGTAGTGAACCATCATTCTTCTTCACGAACAACACTGGCGAATAACCTATCCATATGCATCTTCAATTCCTTAAGTTCGTTCTGCCCCATCCGATAAGGTGCCTTCGACATAGATGCAGTACCAGGTACAACATCAATGCATAAATCAACTCCTCTCCGAGGAGGTAAATCTGGTATCTTCTAAAACACCTCACTATACTCGGACACCACAACAATGTCTGCAATAACTACCTCATTATCCACAGACTCAACATGTGCCAAGACCCCTGTCCTCATGGCATTATCTGACTTGAGGCAATGATAACGAAAAACTGGCTCTTCGGGGTCATGGAAAAACACTACCATGTCAAAATAATCAATCATAACATGATGTGGCCTCAACTAATCAATCCCTAAGATCACGTCATATCTGTGGTCCGTAATCACTATCAAGGAAGCGAAAAATTCTCTACCTCCGATCACAATAGGACAAGCATTACAGATTGTCTCAACTTCAAGAGACACTCCAAGAAGTGAAGTGACACATAAAGAGCTTCCAAGAGATGTAGAGATCAAACCTAGCACCTCCACAACCGAACTAGCAATAAAAGAATGTGATGCTCCCGTATAAAAAAATACTCTAGAAAAGTAGTCAAAAATAGATAAGGATACCTTCCACTGCTGTGTCCCGCTGACCCACTGCAAACACTCTAGGTTGGCCTAACAGGTAACTGCCTTTGCTGATGCTCTTGTCCATTCTATTGAGGTCGGGTGTAACCTCTAGCTATATGTCCCCTTGCCCACACCTGAAATATCCCTGCTTCTAGTGCTTCAAGCAAGCTGAGGCATTGTGACCCATTTCGCCGCAAGCGAAACACCTCACTGATGCCACCTTAGTTGGAGTCTGGTGATAGGTCCTCAGCTTCTTCCAAGATCCACCTTTCGGTCTCGTAGACCCACCACCTAAAGTGATTGCCTTCCCTTTTTCTCAAGCATCTCTATACTCCACATTGCCTCCAGGAGTCTTATTCACCTGCTATAAATTCAAGGCACTCTCATAAATCCGCTCCTTTATAGTCAGACAAAGTGCTGCTATGACGGTCTTATACTCGCGCCTAAGTCCCCGTAGGAACTTCTGAGCCAGGGAGGCTACATCCATCGGCTTGACAAACTGATACAACTGTGCAAAACGGGCCTCATACTTTGTGATGATTATATCTCCTTGCACTAGACAAATAACTCAAGCTCAAGTTCCTCCTTCACCGTTGATGGAAAGTACTTCTCTCGAAAAAGTTCCACAAAACCTTCCCAAGTGAGACTGGACACATCCATAGTACGTCATGTACTCTTCCACCAATCCATAACATCATCCTTTAAGAAAAATGTGGCTATCATCCTCTTCCCAATCTCAGACCACATCACCATCTCAAAGTAGGTCTCCATACTCTCAATCCAATAATAAGCCACCATATGATCCAAAACCCCATGAAATGATGGCGCTGACAGCCTACTAATGTCCCTGAACAGCTTAAGCACACGACCCTCGTCTCTAACGACAACCTCTGGGTCAACCTGCTCGACAGGTGGTGCCTCCACTTCATAAAGGTTCTATACATTGCGGACTCGACCTCCACCCTTAGCTCGGCCTCGGCCTCTCGCCCAGCCTTCCCCCAAATTCATCACCTTAAAACATTTAAACACTTAGTCAATATATGTATAATCTGGGAGCCAAATAAAATAAATCCAACATATATTAACCAAGAAATTGTGTAGTACTAAGAATATTTTGAAGTATTATCACAACACTTCTATTTACTGGACCAAACCTTAAGGTGAGGCTCCTAACACTCATGCATACCTAGTATCATATCAATACCGAAGAGCATGTGATGGGGAGTCCGCGTGGTGCTCACGCGCCACCTCTAAAACCGAGCATGTGATGGGGATCCGCTACAGTCGGCCCATCGCTCTTAGATTATATTGATAAATCACCAAATACACAACATATTCTCTGATACCAACTGTCACGACCCCGAAATTTTGAATGATTAAATTTTGAATTCGAGCCATGATAACTCTAAAATAATCACAAATATATTGAAATCATTTTACAACAACAGTGTATCGAAACTGAATTCAAAGTATAGCTCATTCGACTTGAATAATACATCACCAATTTATAAACACAAGTATTAAAACAATTAGAAATGTAATATTCACTCGATCCTAACCAAAAACAAAAGAGGGAAACTCTAAGAAAATCCTCCGTGTAAGCTCTATGAGCCTGCTAATCCCCACCTGTAGCAGTATCCCCTACACCATCGAATTGGTGTACCAGGATTGTAAACACAAACCCGGTAAGCTTTTCAGCTCGTATGAGTAAACCAACATTTAAACATATATCACATACGAAAGAAATTCAGTAAATAACATTCATAAAACATGTGTACTCATGAGACCCGGGCAACACATCTGGTTAACCCTCATGTCGTACAACGATAGAATACTAGAGCTCAAACTGATTGTAACCAACACCCGGCCAAGGCTTGGTTTTTGATTTAAATGCCATCACCAAGTCCGAAGACTAGAAAACGTTTTAACAAGACTCAAAGTTAAAACCACGTACAATATAATCCACACATGTTTATGTACTAAAACCAAGCGACTCTTACACAATAATATATAACAAGTCACACCAATAATCCATTATACCGGAAGGTTCATTGCATAATTTAATAAAAACCGTAACACATATAATATAGTAAACCATATATATATATATATTTTTTTTTATTTACCATTTTTATACACATACACAACTCACTATATATATCGGCATCACAGTTCACTCCCTCTAGAGAAATCATTTCATTAATCTTAAATGCATCTTAACATAAATGGAAGTCACTGCTAAGGGTAGAGATGTCATAGTGAGATTTACTCACTTTATTTTCTTGCATGCAACTTCTACGACACTAAGAGAGATTCCCTCACTCGTTTCGTCGGTCACCTAGTGGCATAACAACGTGATTAAGAAAAATGACCCACATAAAAGAAAACCGAAGAATAATAATTACAGTAAAAACACTATTCAAGAAACATTGCGCGGGGTACGGTGCAACTACCATCGGTTGACGTGGATGTGTTCTCTCGGTGGCGGCTGAAACACGACACGAGGTACGGTGCTACTACCATCGGTCGACGCGGTTCAACCGTGCTGGTCCAGTGACACCAGCGGTGTTGAACACGGCGTCCGGAGGAGGGAGATCGCCGGAGAAGAAGCTCGGTGCGATTTCTGGCGTAAATGGGGGTCGGGGGGGGGGGGGGGAGGGAAGGGAAGAAAGCTGCAGGTTTGTTTATGATTTTAGAAAGTTGGGGGTTTAAAAAAATGCCCCTTTATACTCTTTCAAAAAACAGCAACCAAACTTATGTTGTTAATAACTTTCAAACGCGATGTCTAATTAAGGCGTGCTGCGTGTTTACGAACTTGTAACGACGAGCTTTACGATTTTCATGAAGGACGTTTTCAGATATGAGCAACGGAATAAAAGTCAACTCTTGAGCCACTGACAACGTAACGTTTTTGAACCTTAAATTTCCGAAATCACTTTTCATTTCGTAAAGACATCGACTAGAAGGTGTAGAACATAATAATTTACAAGAAATTCAAAGTAATTAAACTCAAAAAATCAGGTTATTACAATATGAAGAGCCAAGAAAACCATTAAACTCGTTTATGTGGATTAATGTACATGACTAATTAGTTAATTCATCAGATTTGCAGGTCCATCACATGAATGTTTCAGAATGAGGAGGCGTGATCTACACTCTGCATATTAATATTATGACCTTGCATTGTCCTGTTAGAGAACATTGGTCGAGGCAGATCGACTAGATGAATTGGCATGTTCCCCCAACAGAGAGAAAAAAAAAAGAAGCACAACTTCATTATAATTTCAAGGGTCTCAGACTCTCAGATCCAGTTACATGCATTTGAATTGTGAAATGTGAGACCTAGCTGTTACATCTCCACCCAGCTGAGAAGCTACCAAATATTTAGAAGATATGATTCTAAAGTGTTATCTCAGCAGGGCCATATTATATGCAAGTTTGCACAATGATGTGGTATAAGCTTTGAATGAGTGGATTGACAAGGATTCCTCATTTCTAAGAAAAAGGCAGTTTCTATTATTTAGTGTGTTTTACACGGTGTGTATATTCATATTTCGTTTCTTTTCTGTCTCTTGCAACAGCCACAATAATTAATGTCTGCCACACGTTTACAAGTGAAAATAAATATATTTACTCTGCCTATATTTGTCTCTAAAGGCATTCCAGGCTGAGAGGTTAATATCTCGGCGTAGTGAAATGCTTTAACTATGCATTTGAGCAGTGTCATTGCCCGTTGACAGTTTTAAAATTCAAACTTAGCTTACAGAGCACACACATCCAACTGGGTGAGAACTAACACTTGAAAAGCAATGGCGGATCCATCCAAGACTTGCCTGGGTTGGAGCCCATGCAAAAATTTGAAGCCCTAAAAAGATGATTCAAAAAACTCATTGAGGATTCAAACAACTCAACTCGATTTGTAAGGTAAGCTTATTTCTTTGTCTAAAGTTCTGATTTCGATATGTATTGGGATTTAGGGTTTTTTCAATTTCTTTTAAAATTAGGTTTAATGTTTATGGTTTTTTTTTTTCAAATTAGAGATAGGGTTGACTTGTGTTTGATTTAGGTTCAGTTTGGGGGTTATTGACTTGGGGCTTCATTCTCTTTGACATAGTGCAAGTTTGGAGCAACAAAAAGGGATTTATTCAAGAGTCTCTAAGATCAACCAAGATCTTAATCCCTTTCGGTAAACAATCTCAAACTTCTGATAATTGCTTATGTAAACGATTAGGGTAATCCACCTTCTTCACTTTCACTCAGTCCTTCACTCTCATCTTTATGGTACTGTTATTCGCTTATTTTAATTTCAATTTGATTGATTCCAAAGCTCATATTAGTCATATGGATTAGTTTCTATAGTTGTGATTGTTACTTTATTGCATCGAGTTGAAATTTGAAATATGTGATGATTGTGATCTCATTTTTAGTATGATTATGTGTTTACTTCAAGTTCATAAATCATAACCTAAGATCGGTGTTGTTGTGTGTTTGGTTGATTAGATCATCTGAGCAGGTTTTTGATTGATTATGATTCAGTTTTGATAATCAGGAGGTGAAGTTTTGTGTACTTTGTTTGGTTGAATCCCATATTTTGATTTTTGTTAGTATACTTAATTTCAGAATGCAGATGACTCAATTGAGAATGTCAAACGACTAAAAACTTCATTGGCGTATACAGTTTGCTTAATAATACACTTACATTGTCAAAAAAAAAATATAACCTCCGGCCAAATTTGAAATCCTCCCTAGATCCGCCACTGTTGAAAAGTGGGTTAATATGTTTCATATCTATATTGCAATCATGGTTTTTTCTTGATTTGGGTGTCCATGGTGGAGGGATTGATTTTTTTTTTAGGGTTTATCTTCCTTTGGTTGGTACATTACAGATCTGTTCCTTGAGATTCTATAGGCATCAGACCATCAATACATAACTCGATGTTGGTATGCTTCTGCCAGTGCTTAGACTACTTTCTACTCTTGATAGTGCTTGGATGGTTATATTAGCTAGGGTTTCTGCTTAGTACGGGGCTCTATTCGGGCCTGTGTTTAGTTTTAGTATTTAAAGGCTTAATATTTTGTTACTACCTCTTTGTCTGAGTCTGGTGGAATTTAAGTTTCCTTTCAATTATTAGTTTGTATAGGCTTATCCATCAAACCTATGTTGTAGTTCTATTATCAGCTATATGGGCACGCTTTGGGGCAACTTAAGTGATTCCCCGTTCACCAAAAAAATTCTATATTGCCTTTGCAACCCTATATGCATGTTAAATCTACCAAAATAAGGTAGAGATGGAGCCACCTATTTAGCTAGCTGCACCATGAAGTAGTGACAATTAAACTAGTGGCGATGTAGTTAAATACTTAGATAGTTCAAGTTACAACGTGACTGACATGGTTTTTGTGGTACGTTCTACATATATATGTAATGACCCGATTTTTTGGAATCAAATTACTTGAATTCTTAGAAATTAATAAAGTTTGTAAAATTAATAAACCGCATTTGTTTCAATTCGCGACGTTATCGAAAACGGAACCGTATTCGGAAAACTAAAATGGAAAAACGTTACGTTTCTGCGACACGAGAATCGACTTTACTCCGTCGCTTGTTTCCAAAAACTTCCTTCACGAAAGTTGTAGAACTCGTCGATGCAAGTTCATGGACACGTCACGCATTCTAATCGGACATCGTACTTGAAAGTTATTAGCGACGGAAGTTAGTTCCCGATTTTGGAAAAAGGGTATAAAAAGGAATTATTAAGGGTTAGGGTTTCTATTTTTGGAAACCCTCTTTCTCTCTCCTCCCTCCCCCGCAGCCGCTCTTCTCTCACTCCCCCCGATCCTCTCACTCTCTCAAAATCGCCTCCGGCGATCTCCTAACCCAGGCCGCCGTACCCCTCACCGCCTGTCCTAGAAGCATTGCGCGGTCCACCGCAGCAACCCTTGAGCTCGACATGCCTCGCCTCGCCGCCGTGAAGCCGCACGACATCTCAAGCCCTCTTGCGACTTCCTCCGCCGTCCAAGCTCGTTGCCGGCGAGACCAGAGCACGAGCGATAGCTTGGCACTCCGATTCGCACCCCTGGTGCCACCAGCGAGGCGATTGGAACTCGAATCGCATCACCGCTGCTTAATTTCGACTCCATCGGCATCTCGAGCTTCTCCGGAAACTCCCGGCCGTCCTAGGGCATCGCATAGGTAAGGAATTGCATTTAGATGATTGTTTTGAGTGATTGTGTGTGGTTCGAGAGGATTTGTGGATGAATTGGGGGAGAATTGGAGAAGGAGGAGGAGGAAAGTGAGCACCGCCTAAGGCGGCGGTGAGAGAGTGTGGGGAGGGTAGGAGGCGGCCTTAGGCCGTGGGAAGGTACAGGGGAAGAGAAGGAAGAGATTTGAGCGGCGGTGGGCGAGCTACGCGCCTGTTTTGGAATCTGTGTGTAGGCCCGACGCGCTGTCACTGTGGGCGGCGCGTGAGCGCCACGCGCGGCTGCCGAAGGAGGCGTGTGAACAGTAAATTTCAAACAGTAAATTTTTGTGAAAAGTGATTTATGTACGGTGAATGTAAAAACTAATTTACGTACAGTAAATATAAAAGTATTTTACGTACAGTAATTGTAAAGTAAATCAGTGATTAGTATTTACTGACAGTATTTACTATGAATAGTAAATTAGTGTACAGGAATACGTTAATGGTGCGTATATGAACAATAATAAGTAACCAGTACGTATATGAAAAGCAATACGTAGACAGTACATATATGAATAGTAATGCATTAATAGTAATTACATGAACAGTAAGTTCATAAAAACTGAAAATTGCTAAACAGTAAAATATTAGTACTGTTTCAGCATTTGAGGTTTTACGTAACGCTTCTAAATCACTTCTTATCTATTCTAAGTGATCAACACAACAAGTAAATGATTCGTTTGCGGAATTGTGGAAATTACGCTCAGGAATATAAGGTGAGTAAAATCTCACAGTGATGAATCTACTCTTAGTGGAGATTCATAATTACACTTATTTCAAAGGATTGAACTATAATATGTATATGATATAGTGGGTTGTGTATGTGTATAATTGGTAAAATCAATACATATATATGGGTCGCTATATTATATACTGTCATATTCCCGTTTTTCAAATAAGTTCATTTATAGCGTTGATATTTATTTATTTGAGCATGTCACATAGTTTTGTACAATAACATGTGAGGTTTATTTTGTACGTGGTTTTAACTTGAGTTATGCTAAAACGTTTTTGTTGTCTTCGGACGTGTTGGCATGTCGGAACCTAGCCTTGGCCGGGCGACAGTTATGATACAGTTAGAGCTCTAGTCTTTCTGCCGGTGTACATGCATGAGAGGTAACAGATGGGTTACCGGCTTATGAGTACCCATATTTTTGGATATTGGGTAGCAAGTGGTTGCCTAATGTCTGGCGGCGTACTGCATGAGGGGTAACAGATGAGTACCTGGGCCTCATGAGTACCCGTATTATAAATGTATTTGGGTAAACAGATGGGTTGCCCGATTTCTCATGAGCACTTATATTTTCAGATATTATTGGACAACTAGATGGGCCGTTCAATGACTCATGAGTACATTTATAATTAAATGTTTCAGTGTTTTCTTTGTATTTATATGTGAGTTATATTGTTATTTTACTCATACGAGCTGCAAAGCTTACCGAGTTTGTGTTTACAATCCCGGTGCAGCTATTCGATGGTGTAGGGGATAGTTCTGCAAGTGTGAAATAGCAGAATTGACGGACTACTCCGAATACTTCGAAGTTTATTTATTTATTTTGTTGTGAGGATTGTGAGGATTTTACATTTCCATTTGAAATAATGCTTGAATTTTTAAATTGGTTTTGTAATAATCCATTCGACTGAGTTGTAGTATGAACTCAGTAATGATACGCTGTGACGATAAGATGATTTCGATTTATTGAGATTGTTTTTGAGTTTTCATGACTTCGAATTTCGAGTTTCATACTCAGAATTTCGGGGTCGTGACAATATATATAACCAAAATGATCATATTGAAAAATGAGTACACGTTATTGACCAACAAAAATTTATTTCGGTTGGTTAATCACATATACATATGTGTACATGCAAATGAGTTCGATCCGTCAGAAATCAAACATGCTAACTCTCTGCCCAGGACCACAATTCCAGTTCTACATCTCCTTTTTTGACATTATGCATGGCTGTATCAGGAAAGGAATGCATCCTCAGCTCGAAGAAATTGTTTTCATTTCTTACCAACGGAAATAAAAAATTAAAAGTAATGCCATGCTCACCCCATGACTATGCAGGAGACAATAATTTGATAACTACTTTGGCGGCAAAAACCATTTGAGCAATTCTGTCTTGTGGGTTTTCTATAGGATTTTCTTCCAAGAAATAACCAAGCAGACTCCTATCCAAGACTTTGACGATTTCTTAGTCCCACTCTAGCTGAAAAATAATTTGGGATGCATATGGTAGGAGTATCCTAAATTATCTTGTTGTCCCTCTAACAGAAAGACAGCCATGCACGCAGCAAGTGTTTAATCAGCGCTCAAAGTTAATTAGCATGCATGTGAGAGTCAAGTCGATCATTTGAATCTCATTAATTAGTTGTTGATTATTGACCATCTTACTTGAGACAATTGGAATCTTGACAGCCTTGATATGATATGATCTGAGCAAGCCCCATGTGATGATCTTAATCATGAGTTCTAAGAACTACTTTCAATTTACCTCCCAGTAATTTAGATAATATTAATTTACAACATGCAATATATATATAATGTTTTCTTGCATGCTGGATTTAGCACTAGCTCTTTCAGAAATATCATTTTTTAATTTATACCTTGCATACGGAGATGACCAATATTTCAGGTTGGTTTCAGTTTTGAGTAATTTATCAGCCTGCCTGTTGTAGAATTATGATTCTGAATGCTGTTGAATGTATGGAGAACAATGATCGGAGTACGTTGGAAAAAAATCATAACAGTACGTATATCATTCTGATCACAGAAGACAAAACATGTATACTTCATTCATGTACAAAATTACATCTATCTCGTATCCAAGCCAACAAAAAATCTTGGATTTTTCAAGCAAGGATTTCTCTGGATTTAATTGCTAAGGGTGTTGAGAAGGGAAACTCTATTCTTAATTAATCGCCGGAACAGACAGTCGAGTCCTTCTTCTAGATCTTGACTGCATGATTCCAATTGTTGCAGATCGCTCTGCACATTCTCACTGCAGGAAATGTTGTCTGACTTGCTTGATTCTTGTCCAACAAGGAAGCTTAATGCAGCGTCCACATCAGCGAATTCGTTTACTTCCGATTTCTCTTCATCACAAGCAACTCTCTTGTTGAGCATTAGCTTGGAAACGAAAGACCAACCCCTCATCTTCGATTGTGCCTTTGATCCGGAAATGAATGACAATAGAGACTCGAACACAGTTAGAGACACTGCTTCGACCTCCCTCAATACACTAATCAAAGCCACAGCTACATTGTCTTTGTTGGTGGAAGAGAAGCTGGACTTTTTCTCGCAACTCCTTAAAGTCACAAGGGCTTTGAGGATTGCTTTCTTTACTACTTTCCTTGAGGCAAAGTATTTCTTGACCTCGTTTGTGAACCCGCTTGGGCCTCCCCTTCTTCTTCGCATGGTGGATTGAATCTCTCGCACGCATTCCTTGGTGTGTAGCAAGGCATCCTTGGCCGCTGTGCACACATCCAAAAGCCTGAGAGAACTATCCAAGAGCTCATCGACCCATTTCTCATTTCGCTCCCGAACAAAGGCTTCTTGGGTTAAAGGCAACTGAAACAACTCATTGACGCAGTTGTGCAAATCGAGAAGGCCGCTCAATTTGTTGCTTATGGCTGATGATGAGGAGGAGGAGGCATCCGAAGATGCTATGATTTCCAACAAATAATCTTCACATTGTTGAAATAGTGGGTGTGGTTTCGAAGGCAAGCTGATAGATCGAATATGGTAGTTGGCTTTAGGGTTTGAAGGTGCAGCCATCTTTACGGAGAGAGAGAGAGAGAGAGAGAGAGAGAGAGAGAGAGAGAGAGAGAGAGAAAGGTGATATTGGACTTGAAAGTTCAGTTGGTTGTGGTTCCTTCCTCTTCTCTAGCTGCTCTATATATATAAAGGCCAGGGTTAGAAAGAGATAGAGAGAATCTTATCCTATCACAAACTGATGAGGTGCATCGTGACTTCGATTTCGATCTAAAACACTATCTCAGCGGTGTTCATGCAATGCTCCCCAACACCTCAGAAACTCCAACTCATTACTCAATTATTTTAGCTTGTACATATCTCAAAGTATCTCCAAGCGTCGAGCCACTAAGATATGCTTCATGTGCAATCTTGGTAGTTAGTGAGGGGATGCACGAGGAACTTAGCTTAAATTATTATGCAGATTCAGACCTGCACTGTGCAATGTGATATTTTTTGCAGCTTATAATACGAGATGAAAACCTCCGGGAGACAAGAGGAGGGCTGCTTCACTTGTGGACACGTGAATGTACTTAATGCAGAATTATCAAACACCACAACACTCCTTTACCATGTAGCTAGATTGTTCTGCACACAATTTACATCTAGTTAGAATCACCTGCCCATCTTCGTTATCACGTGTACTATTACTTTCTTGGTGCTGCAGTTATGCTAATTCTAACCTGCTTGCTATCTCTACCAGATGTTTAGTTAAGTATTGTGTGCAATTGTGCAAAGTTTATGGTAACGATAGTTTGTTTAGGTTGTACGTATTAAAAAATACAATCAAATGGGACAAACGATGGCTTTTGCAAATATGCATGTTGATAGATTCCACTACTTGTTAATTTTGAAGTTTACTTGTACGCCCATGCTGCGGTTTGCCCTGCTGCCCCTGCATGCATGTAAAGAGGTATATTTCTTTTCCCAAGTTCGAAAGGGTGAGTTTTACAAGTTTTTTGTTTTTGTTATTGTTTTTGTGGTTCAATGAAAATGAACTTTATTTGTATTAGTTGGTACCTAACCTAAATGCGCTTCATGCTCACTCTGTAGTCAGATCATGTACACACAACTACAATTTTCTAGAATTTTTTTTTTTTTTTGCAAAAGAGTAAATTTTTACGTTTGGAATTTTGGGCATTGTGGCACAACTAAAAAATGGCTTTATGTCTCTCTAGAACTTAAGCACTCAAACGATAATAACCTACATTATCTCACTTCTAACAAGGGCATTATTATTTCTTCATTGCTGATGCTATTGCCGACCTCGATCATTCAATTAATGCTTGCTCTTGGAGTGGTCCGAGTGTCACTTGAGGCTTCTAAAGCCCTGATGGCTCAGTCTGTAACGACTCGATTGGCATCAGGGGTGGATTTGTCATTAGAGATGAAAATGGCAAACCTGTCCTTGCAGCGGCCTGCTCTGGCTCTTCTTCTGTTCCAGTTGCTGAGGTGACTGCCTTGAGAAATAGTCTCGTTACGGCCAAACAGAAGGGTTATCATATGTTGAAATACAACGTGACTCAAAATTACTGGTCGACACGGTCAAAGTAGTCATCAGCCCTCCATGGAGACATATCAAGATCATTAAAGACATCCGAACTCTTGTTATAGATTTGTGATGATCGGTCTCAAGCATGTACATCGATCTTTCTGGAGGCCAACTTTCTACCGCTAACCTTGATCACTCTTTTAGATCCTCCTCCTAGGTTGATAGCGTTCCAAGGGAAGCGTGGAAGCCGTTGCTTTCCGATCTTTCAATATTGGATGCTCTAGAGTCTTCAGTTTGTAATGTTATCTCTTGTATAAATTAAAAGAGGGCATTGTTATAAAATGAAAGAAAAAAGAGTGGGATAAGAGAAAATTGACACATAAAATCAAATGTATATGTATTAATGAGTAGATAACCCTCTCTTATATAAAAATGAGGTTATGGTACAAAGTACGGTAAAAACCATAGTCGACTAATTATAAGAATGCCCACTAATAATAACTATTTAAAACATTCCCTCTTAGGTATTCTTTGCCATTAATATTCTCTGATGTGTGTTCTTCGGTGTTGTCTCGTTAAAAACCTTACCAGTAAATAATTCCCAGTGAGATAAAAACAATCCTAATCGAAGGAGAAAAAGAGTACAACGCACATGTAAACGTGGCAATCAGGACCCTAATTATTGTAAAGTAGTTTTATGTGGATCATAAGTTATGCGTCCGTGGGAGATAAATGCATAATAGTTGTTACACCAAAACCTTTCCCGGTAAACTCAGTGGGAAAAACTCGTGATCGGAGGAAAAAGATGAACAAATGCATATATGTCAATTAAGATGAAGTACCAGTAGGGTGATCATATTAAAAGTGTTTCTCATCAAAACCTTGCTAGGTAGCAAAACCCATTGGGATAAAATAACCCTAAATGAAGAAAAAAAGATTACACAATGATCAATTGAGTATATATGCTTCATGATACTCCCCTTAATATCGACTCCCCCTAAAAACTACAATATATGTAAAATTAATACCTTGAACATGCTTCATGACAAAGGTAGTATGATTAAAGACTGTTGACAACATTGTGAGGATCAAAACGAGATCTGTTTCTTGATGTGTAGGGATAGAAGAAGCTCTTTTCAGTCATACAATTAAGGTAGCGGAAAATTGTCTTGTATGCTATTTACAGAGGTAGTGTGTTGGCACATAAATGTGTTGTCTAGTGAGTTGAATCAAGTACAATAATGCGCTTATTGCACATATATATGATACTTTTGGCTCTAATATCACATGCATCATTATCATCTACAAGACGATAAGGGTGTCTCTAGACTTAGGATAACCATATGAGTGCTTATTTAATACTTTGTCTTATCCTCATTAGAGTGTCTTATCATCTTTTGGATGTAATTTGATTGATGAATCAAAATCCTATCCTACACTTTGCTCGAACTCCAGGTCGATATAATCATCTGATATCCAAATCCTCATTAGAGTGTCTTATCATCTTTTAATAAAATTATGACCTCATGTGGTTTGTGATTTCCTTGATATCTTCAAGAGTATCAGTTAAATTCATGTCATGTCATCTTCATAAACAACCATAATTAACAAACCCGAAATTTATTTTCTAATAAAACGCATAGATACAGTTTATTGTTCAAATATCATACCCCGAGCATGTTATGTGGTCAAGAACTATTTGCATCAGGTCATAAGTCCTTCAGGATTTTCCATTTGTCGATAAGATATGACCACATTCATAAGAAAGTACGTTTCCTTGTGACCAATCATAGGGCGGTGAGAAAATTAGTGTGCCACTGTCCGAGACTTGTATAAATATCTTGTTTTTCCTTACAAGTACCCATTTAAGTTATACATGTTAATATGAGGAGTTGTAGGGACAACAGGCCAAAAACACATTTATCTTAGTTAAGGATTCTAACTAGACTTGGATTGTTTGTTTCCTATTGACCAGTTGTCTCTTTGTTGTTATTCATCAAAAGAGTAAAGTTCAACATCATCGCTTGTTATAGTTTCAGTGACCACCGTAAATATACACATATCATCAATGATAATCTCATTCAAATACCAATCTCACTTAATTTATCAAGAACTCTCAATTCTTGTTCGTGGGTTTGAATGTTGGAGCGTCCCCCAACATTGTCTCTTCTAAGACGGACCCATAATTCGGATTTATCTAGTGAGATGAGTTAGTTTGAAATTGTAATATTAAAAATATTCATTTGTACCAATTTTACCCTCTTCTTGGGATAAGAATCATTCGAACATATTGGTGTACCTCATTTTTAGGCAAGGACATAAGACTAGTTAGCTGCCATGACCGTACTTCATTCAACTGAGATGACATGTCCTATTGAGACATGTATCCTTGCAGGCACATTTACAATAGGCATATGATATCATCACTTTAGCTATATCAGATGAAGCGCGCGTCAGACATATTTTGTGTTATACTCTGTATCTAGAATTCTCTACACTTCCATATATATTACATGTGCGATTTGAGGATCAAGATGAGACATTAATTGTGGCGATGTTTCATATCACTCACGCCATTCATCAAGAACGGTGACATTTTTATCTCCCCCTAATAGCGGGAAGACTGTCTCATTATAATGACAATCCCCCTAGTGGTAAAGATATTGCCTGTCAAGGGCTCTAAATAGCACATAATGGATAAGATCCATAATCAACATGTATGTCCATCCTTGTTGATGACCCAATTTTGTACGTTGTGGTGGCACAATTGACACTTGGATTGCAAACCCAGATCCACATAAGTACAAAACAGTTGTTCATATCTAGTCCAGTTGTAACACGGAGTAAAATAGGGTAGTAGTGGGTCTTAACCAAACCAACATGGCTGCATTATGTTGTATTGCATCCCATGCAGAAACTAGAAACTTGATGCACATAACCAAGATTCAATCTACGAGACCATCTTGGGTGTGAACATAGTTGTATATTCAACATCAATCCCAAGGGATATGCAATAATCATCGCATGATTTCGATGTAAACTTTCTAGTACTATCAAGTCTTATAAATTTTATGGGATAATCTGATTGGTGAACTCTGAATTTCATGATTAGTGTGTCAGTTAAGCAATAATAGCAATTCTTATGGACAATAGTGTAACATGTGATCACTATGTCGATGCATAAACCAAAATTATTTAACTGGTCCGCATTTTGGTTGGATATGTCCACTAATTTCCCTCGCATTATGTGCGGAAGAAGGTAGAGAATATACTAGTATTTGCATATGATGGTCTAGTAATTTTTTAGATTTATAATGAGCAATCTTAACATGATTTGAAAGTAATGACAAGACCTTTATTTGAAAGGGGATGCTCATGTGATGGGTGGAGGATGACATATCACATTTATACATGTGAGTTCCAAACGGGGATGTCATAAAATGAATTTGCTGGATCAATTATCTTCTAGCTAACGAAATTTTATTAGTCCAATGTATGCTTCTAGTCATACACTTGGAGGTATGTAAAGATAATTCACTCATTTTCTTTACTAGTCTCAACGTGATAAATGTTAGTTAAAATAGTTTTAATATTTAATAACGTTCTTCTGAAACGTAAAGATATTAGGTCTCCTTAATGGCAAGTTCACTACCATTAGACAACATAAAATGGGGTCTTTTCATGACTATCAAGTTCGATTGACTGGATATGATTGTCATAGAGGTATGAGTAGGAAAACTCATCACATAATGTGTCTACTCATTCATTTAATTCAATGGATCACATGCATAAAATAGTTTATTGAATTAAATATATTCGAACATAACCATAATCCCATGCATAAAATAGTTTATAGAAGGGTAAATTCCTCTTATGGTACTTGATGTTTGGCTACTTAGACAATTTGGTACCTGATGTATGAAAACGGACAATTTAGTACCTAAAGTTTTCAAATTTAGACCATTTTGGTATGAGTTAATTCCTCCTATGGTACCTAAAGTATGGCTACTTGGACAATTTGGTACCTAATGTATGAAAACGGACAATTTGGTACCTGAAGTTCTCATTTGTAAGCTATTTTGGTACCTCTATCAATTTTGATCATTATTTTAGGGTTATTTTCGTCATTTTAGCCCTAAACTCATTAAATTCACATTTTTCTTCATTTCTTCCTATAATTGAATCTCTTTGGAGATAATTAAAATGATATATCTACTCCACTTAGCATCTACTTTACATATATCAAAAATAATTTTTTTTCTTAATATACTTATTGTATCCTAATTATTTTTTGCAAAGGAAATAAATTGCCTTTATGCAATTGTAAATTTTTATTAAAATATATTTTTAAAATTACTTATAATTAAAATTAATTTAGATTGATAGCTACATTATGAAAAATTATATACGTAAATCATCACATATACTAAGTGGATGAGTTATCAAATTTTAGTGATAATTTAGAGGCAATTTGAATGTATTATGAAAAATGAAGTAAAGTAGAGATAGAATAACGGAAATAACCCTGAAAATATGGTCAAAATTGACATAAGTACCAAAATGACCTAAATTTGAGAACTTTAGGTACCAAATTGTCTGTTTTCATACATCAGGTACCAAATTGTCCAAGTAGCTAAACATTAGGTACCATAGGAGGAATTTACCCTTTTGGTATTTATGTCAATTTTGACCATATTTTCAAGGTTATTTCCGTCATCCTATCTCTACTTTACTTCATTTTTTCATTATACCTCCAAATTGCCTCTAAGTTATCACTAAAATTTTGATAACTCATCCACTTAGTATCTATGATAATTTATGCAAGGTTCAAAATATCGGTATCGGGGGATTTATTATTTTTTTTAAAAGGGAGATATCGGATATATCGGGGATATTGGAAAAATAATATTGTTTCTCTTCCGAAATTATTTATTTATTTATAATTTAATTACATACAAAAAATACAATTATTAATTTTATCTAGTACCCAAAAGAGGCTCTAGGTAATCGTTTTCACTTATCACATTATTCTTTGCTCGTTTATCACGTAGTCGTAACCTTATATTGTAGTAGCAGTATACTAGTTTTTCCAACTTCATGAGACTACATTGTGACCCTCTATTTTGGATTCCCTCAAGATCAAGGAGAGCATTGGTCATTGATATGGCTTGACTTTTAAGAGTTAAGACTTGAACTTTCACTCCTCATCTCGATATCTTTTACGAAAAATTTAAAATTAGCCGATTGAAAGACTACTCTTCTAGTCTCATTTTTTTATATCCCTCGAGGTGATTAATTAAGGAAAAAACTTGCGTACAAACTAGTATGTACGCGTGCGTCCAAACTCTCGTTTATTTGCACACTTTGGGAATATAAATACATGATTTTAACCGTTCAAAAGTTTAGTTTATTACTAAAGATCATTTATGTAAAAGATCAACATAAACAAAAATCGTCTTCATAGTCGATTGCATCAAACAAATTGACGGTTGATCATGAGACTACTAACTTTCACCATAACCGTTAATTTGTTTGATGCAATCGACTATGAAGACGATTTTTGTTTATGTTGATCTTTTACATAAATGATCTTTAGTAATAAACTAAACTTTTGAACGGTTAAAATCATGTATTTATATTCCCAAAGTGTCCAAATAAACGAGAGTTTGGACGCACACGTACATACTAGTTTGTACGCAAGTTTTTCTCATTAATTAATCAAAAACTGTAGGTCAAGAAAAGTACGAGACATCCTCAAGTTGAGTTAAATTTTTTTAAGTGAAAGTTTTTAGATATTTCTCTAAAATATCAAAGATATATCGGATATATCGCAAATATTTGAGATATTTTATGTTATTGGAGAAATATCGCAGATACGGGAAAAAATAAGATATTTACCCCTAAGATATATCGTCTTTTTGAAAAATGGAGACATCGGAGGATATATCGGAAATATCGGGGAGATTTTGTACCTTAGATTTACGTATATAAATTTTCATAATGTAGCTATCAATCTAAATTAATTTTAATTATAAGTAATTTAAAAAATATATTTTAATAAAAAAATATAATTGCATAAAGGCAATTTATTTCTTTTGTAGAAAATAATTACGATACAATAAGTATATTAGGAAAAAAAATGGTATTTTCGATAAATGCAAAGTTTTATGCTAAGTGGAGTAGATATATCAATTTAATTATCTCCAAAGAGTGACAATTATAGGAAGAAATAAAGAAAAATGTGACTTTAATGAGTTTAGGGATAGAATGACGCAAATAACCCTAAAATATGATCAAAATTAATAGAGGTACCAAAATAGCTTACAAATGAGAACTTCAGGTACCAAATTATCCATTTTTATACATCAGGTACCAAATTATCCAAGTAGCCATACTTTAGATACCATATGACGAATTAACCCTTTATTGAATTAAATATATTCGAACATAACCATAAGCCCATAAATCACTATATATAATTAGAAGATTAAATTCGTAATAATCATGGTGTAAATGCAATCATACCCATGTTGAAATAATCTTTTAGTGAAATTGATATTTTGAGTTTCGCGACTACCATATATTCTTTAGTTTATATATTTTGCACACTAGGTGCGCACACTAATAAATAACTTAATGTCGATAATACATATGAATCCAATATCACTACTTAGTCTTGCTTCTGACAATTAAATTACCGAATTCATATAGTTTTTTCTAGAAACTTACAATTGGTAAATTTTATATTTAAGAATAAATAATGGAGGTAAGCGCTTTTAAGGAATAATCCATAAGTACCTAACACTAACTTTAAGTTCCATAAGATACAAAGAAAATTAAATTAAACATATAAAATCTACTGGTTTATCATGCGTACGTGGTGAGCATATGAAGGAGACTTCAAGTTTTTTAATGACTTTATCATAACTGCAATTTTGATTTATGTATGTACGAGCTACATATATGTGAATTTATGAACTAATGGATCGAAGATTAAGTCGGCTTAATAGCGAGACATTGATGCCTACGAGGTTTAGTATGAAAAATCATTACTCAAACTTTCATGCATGAGTTAAAGAGTTTCAGTTCATCTTCTACCTGGAATACATATCTGACTGCTGGTTTTAAGAGGGTATGTCCAACGTACAGAGTGTGGGTCTACTGGGCTCGGAATGCTACGTACACCAAGAACCAAAAAGTTATTAGTCAACTCTTTCGGTAAATCCAACTGAATACGACCAGGTAGAAGATGAGGAGGGTGGAGTGAGGCTCGCTTAAGTACACACCCTCACCAGCCTAGGCACCGTATCTGATTGGATGAGCCTAGTTTGAGAAGATTCATAAGTATTGTCATGGTCACTAGTTGCAAGCTTTTGTGCTAGCTTTACAGTTTGAGCCTAAGCTTCTGGCTCAATTTAATTAATTCGAATTTGAACTTTTTTAGAGTTTTTAACTCATCGTCATTTAATATCATTAATATAATATAACCTTTATTTATATTATTTAACCATAACGAATGTGAATTAAGGTAAATATAATAATCAATGGAACATAAATAAAATATATTATAACTGAACAATTTAATTCTCATTGACATAACGTGTAGGCATTATTATTGATATACTGAACCAATAAATGAACAACTTGATAGTTACGTGCATAATTAATTTATTTTGCATTGTTTATTGCTTCTAGCATAATGCTCGTTACATATCCATAAATTCATAATTAATTGAAATAAAACCCTTGTGATTTCAATTTGATAACCAACATAATATAAATATTAAATAGTATAAATTACCAAATAAATATTAGTTGTGCAACGTTTATGTAAATAAGGGGAATGAATTGAAATCCCAATAATGCTTATAGCATTTACATATTTGAATTTATTTGCCTAAATGAATCTGGCATAAGAGTTATGTAATAATTGCGTAATTAAAACCCATAATGATTCTGGCATAACGTTTCAGAGATAAAGAAAATTATATTCAAATTTCACTTAGAGCAATATTAACTTCAGACACATTAAATATTGCATATTTGTAACGTCTTATATAAATGACTAAATTAATGGTACCAATTTAGCGGTTACGAACATTATTTATGGAATGCTTGCATGAAATTCATTCGCATACCATGAACGACAAAATACTTTTACATTGCCAAAATACTGGGCATGATAGTAAGTTTAGAGTTGATACATGCGACTTTCTGGTTTGTACTATTTAAGCAAATATCAATTGCTACTTACGGTGGCTACTAGCCACTCGATAATTGATGATATATTTTCAATTCTAATCTCAAAATAAGCATGAATAAATTTATTAAATATAAAAAATGTATCAACCAAAATGTATTGATATAATATAAATTTGGTGGTTTATGATGATGCATCACTAAGTAATCAACATGTATATACAATATTCGAAATGATAAATAAATATGATTTCGAAAAGTATGGGGTTCATGCTTCATGGTGATTTCTTATATGATGGTTTGAGAAAACATGAATTAATGTAAGATTTTAGAAAACTTTCCTCATTGCAGAAACAGATGAATCTTCATCTTATATGTCCAGAACTAAAACGATTGTTTGGAGAAAACTTCTTAGCCAATCCAATAGTTAGTTAGAAAGTTTGATCTATGATCCTCTCTTTTAAATTAATCAACGATATCATAGCTTCTTGTACTGCAAGAAATTATTCTCAATGTTAGAACCATTCGTGCTGATAACGTGTTATAAAATGAAAGAAAAGAGAGTGGGATAACAGAGAATTGATTCATAGAATCAAGTATATATATATATATATATTAATGAGTGGAGAACCCTCTCTTATATAGAGATGAGATTATGGTACAAATTACAGTAATAACCCTAGTCGATTAATTACAAGAATACTCACTAATAATAACTATTTAGAACATGTATTATTTTTTTCTTTAGTTATCATGTGAGTTGATCCTCAGTGTAGCGTAAAATGTTAACTACCAAATTGATATAAGAACAAAATACTAGTTGATCACGTACTCCTTCAACTTTCAATGACTTGACAATTCAATACTCGATGTTTTAATTTTAACTTGTCAGTTCTTATGCTTTCAAATTCTAAATAGCTGATTCCATTAACTCTTTCTAATTGCACCATTAATTGATTTTTTTCCTCTCATGTAATATTTGTCAAATCTTCAACTTAATAGTGCAATTGAATGGAAAATTCTAAATACCGATTATATAAAAAAATTGATGAATTGAGAAAGGAGGTAACAATATGGGGCTCCTATACTGACTTTAAATTAACAAGAACTATCAGTCGAATATGAACGAACCTGTTCCACTGTAATACCCCGATTTTTCGGGTTTGATTAGTATAAATTCTTGTAGATTATTAAACTTGGAATGTGAATAAAAATCGCATTTTTCGTTTTCTCGTCGATGTAAAACGAAACGAAACCGATTTCGGAAATTTAAATTGAAAACGTTACCTTTTCTGTGACTCGAGAGTCGACTTTTATTTCGTCGCTCGTCTCCGAAAACTTTCTTCATGGAAGTTGTAGAGCTTGTCGATATGAGTTCGCGGACACATGGCGCACCTAAATCGTAAGTTATATGTGAAAGTTATTATCAACGGAAGTTAGTTTCCGATTTTAGAAGGTTATAAAAGGACTTTTTTTGGAAATTTCCAAAAAAATCAGATTTTTCTCCCGAGCTTTCTCTCTCCACTCCCCCGACTCTCTCTCCCGTCACCTCTCTCCTCTCCGACGATCTCCCTCCTCCAGCCATCGTACACGACACCGCCGGTGTCGTTGGGACCGCACGGCCGATCCACGTCGACCTATGGCACTGGGGAACTACACCGTGCCGTGACGCGTTGCCACCGGGGGAAACCAGCAGCAGCTCCGACAAAATCGAAGGCGCCGGCGGTGAGGCTTGAATTGAGCCGCTTTAGCTCCGATCTCCTCTCCCTCATCCGACATCTTGCGGCGGCGATGGTGGCGGTTTTCGGTCGGCTTTGAACGAGGTGAAGGTATGGTTGTGTCTCTCTCCTTATGTCTACGTTTTTCATGTTATAAATTTGTTGATTTAAGGAGTTTTGCTTGGAGGTAGGAAGTGAAATTGCAGGTTTTGGGGGCTATGTATGAGGTCACGCGCGGCTACTATGGGTGGTGCTTGAACAGTAATTGTGAACATGGTCATGACAGTAATTATAAATAGTGTTTTAACGGTAATGAGTCGTTGTTTGTGAATTTTACGTATCGTTTTCTAAGTAGTTTATTATGCTATTAGGTGATCGACGAAATGAGTGAGGCAATTACTTTCAGTGTCGTGGAAGTTGCACGCAGGAAATAAGGTGAGTAAATCTCACTATGACGAGTCTACCCTTGGTGGTGACTCATATTTAAGTTTTTTGAAAAAGATCGAACTATGAGATGTATATAATATAGTGGGTTGTGTATGTGTATAAAATGGTAAATACGATACATACATATGAGTTGCTATATTATATACTGTTACGTTCTTATTTTCAAATGAGTTTGTACTGTGGTAACAATATATGCATTATTGAGCAAGAGTCGCTTGGTTGTAATACAATAAACATGTGTTGATTATTATAGTGTACGCGGTTTAAACATTGAGTCTTGTTAAAACGTTTTCTGGTCTTCAGATGTTATTGGCAGTAGTCAGAACCGAGTCTTAGCTGGGTGTCTGATACTTTTGAGTTAGAGCTCTAGTCTGTCAGCCGGTGTACTGCATGAGGGGTAACAGATGGGTTGTCTTGGTCTCATGAGTACCCATGTTTTTGTTGATATTGGGTAATAGATGGGTTGCCCAATATCTGTCAGCGTACGACATGAGGGGTAACAGATGAGTACCTAGGTCTCATGTGTACCCGTATTTTAAATGTAATTTGGATTAACAGATGGGTTGACCAATCTTTCATGAGTACACATATTTTCAGATATTATTTGATGACCAGATGAGCCGTCAGTGTCATATGAGTACAATTATCTTTAAATGGCATCAGTAAATTTCTTTGTATGCGATGTGTTTTATACTGTTGGTTTACTCATACGAGCTACACAGCTTACCAGGTTTGTGTTTACAATCCCGGTGCACCTATTCGATGGTGTATGGGTTACTTCTGCAGGTGTGGATTAGCAAAATTAGAGGGCTTACTCTGAAGATTGTTGAAGTTTATTTCTTCTATTTGTGGTGAGGATTGCGAGAATTTTACATTTCCATTTCTTATAATACTTAAATTATAAATTGGTTATGTATTAATCAAGTCGACTGAGTGGTACTATGAGCTCAGTTTCGATCCACTGTTACTATAAGATAACTTCAATATATTTGAAATTGTTTTAGAGTTTTCATGGCTTCGAATTTGAATTTTTTTTTATCATTCGGAATTTCGGGGCTGTGACAGTTGGTATCAGAGTGTAGGGTGCTTATTTGGTGATCTATCAATATCATCCAGGAGCGATGGCCCGACTGTAGCAGATCCCCATCACATGCTCTTCGGTATTTATATGTCACTGGGTACGCAAGAGTGTTAGGAGCCACACTTTAAAGTTTGGTCCTCTAAATAGAAGTGTTGTGATAACACTTCGATGATTCATCTTCCCTTTAAATATCTTGGTTAATATATGTTGGATCTATTTTAATTGGGTTCAAGATTTTACATGTATTGACTAAGTATTTAACTGTTTCAATGTGATGAATTTCGAGAAGCGACGTGCGCAAGGCCGAGGACGGGCAAGAGGCCGAGGTGGAGCAAGGAGTGGAGGCCAAGACAACAATGTGGAGAACCTCTATGAGGAGGTGGCACCACCGGTTGAGCAGGTTGACTCTGAGGCTATCGTTAGAGATGATGGTCGTGTGTTGAAGCTGATCAAGAACATCAGTAGTCTGTCAGCGCCATCATTTCATGGGAGTCTGAATCATATGGTGGCGGATCATTGGATCTAGAGTATGGAAACCTACTTTGAGATGGTGATGTGCTCGGAGATCAAGGAAAGGTTGATAGCCACATTCTTTTTAAAAGATGATGCTATGGATTGGTGGAAGAGTACAAGATGGATTGTGGATGTGTCACTTGGGAGGGTTTTGTGGCACTCTTTCGAGAAAAGTACTTTCCATTTACAATGCAGGAAGAACTGGAACTTGAGTTCCTTGATCTGGTGCAGGGAGATATGACTGTCAAGGAGTATGAGGCTCATTTTGCACAGGTGTATATATTTGTTAGGCCAATAGGGGCGACCTCCTTGGCTCAGAAGTTCCTACGGGGACTTAAGTAAGAGTACAAGACCATCATATCAACACTTTGTCTGTCTACCAAGGAGCTAATATATGAGAGTGCCCTGAATTTAGAATAGGCGAATAAGACTCGAGGAGGAGATGTGGAGGCTAGGGATACTCGAGGAAAAAGGAAGGCAATGAGTTTAGGCAGTGGGTCTGGGGCCAAAGAGTGGATCTTGGAAGAGGCGGAGGACCTCTTACCAGACTCCAACTAAGGCGGCATCTCCATCTGTTCGGACCGCACCTGTCAGGCAGTTGGCATCAGTAAAGTGTTTCATTTGCGGCCAAATGGGCACTACGCCACAACTTTTCCGAAACCGAGGAAGGCAAGATGTATCAGGTGTGGGCAAGCAAAACATTTGGCTAGAGACTACACCCGACTTCAGCTGGGTAGACATGAACATCAGCAGAGGCAGTTACAGGCGGGCCAAGCTAGAGTGTTTGCAGTGGGTCAGCGGGATACATGAGTGGAATGTACCTTATCTATTTTTGACTACCTTGCTAGAGTATTGTTGGACACAGGAGCATCACATTCTTTTATTGCTAGCTCAGTAGTGGAGATGTTAGGTTTGATTCCTACATCTCTTGGAAGCTCTTTATGTGTCACTTAACCTCTTGGAGTGTCTCTTGAAGTTGAGACGATTGCAATGCTTGTCCTATTGTGATCGGAGGTAGAGAATTTTCTACTTCCTTGATAGTGATTACGGATCACAAATATGATGTGATCTTAGGGATTGATTGGTTGAATACACATCATGCTTTGATTGATTGTTTTGACATGGTAGTGTTTTGCCATGACCCCGAGGAAGAAGATATCTCAAAGATAGCTTTCAGGACCAGGTATGGACACTATGAGTTTGTTGTCAAGAATGCACCTACTGTCTTTATGAGTTTAATGAACCAAATCTTTAGTTGTACTTGGATGAGTTTGTAGTAGTGTTTGTGGATGACATTCTGATATACTCCAAGTCCCAAGAGGAGCATGTGGTACATTTGAGAATTGTGTTGCAAAATCAAAAGGAAGCAAGATTGTATGCCAAGCTCGGGAAGTGTGAGTTTTAGAAAGAAGAAGTTAAGTTTCTTAGTCATGTAGTCTCAAAGGATGGCGTATTAGTAGACCCATCAAAAGTGGAGGCAGTGAAGAGTTGGAGTCGTCCAAAGACCCTTACAGATATTCGTAGTTTCCTTGGTTTGGCACGTTACTACTAGAGATTCATTGAAGGGTTTTCTAGTATTGTATCACCTTTGACTAAGTTGACTAAGAAGGATGTTCAGTTTGTGTGGACAGAAACATGTGAGGAGGCATTCAACACTAAAGACTAGATTGACTATGGCTAAGTGTTGGCAATTCCCACTAGTGGGAGTGGTTATGTCATTATAGCAATGTTTCGCACCAAGGCTTAGGGTGTGTGTTGATGCAGCATGGAGGTGTGGTTGCTTATGACTCTAGACAGTTAAAGGTCCATGAGAAGAACTACCCCACTCACGATCTAGAGCTCGCTGCAGTTGTTTTTGCCTTCAAGATTTGGAGGCATTACTTTTATGGTGAGAAATTTCAACTCTTTTCTGATCATAAGAGTTTGAAGTACATGTTCTCACAGAAAGAATTGAATATGAGGCACATGAGATGGATGGAACTCCTTAAGGATTATGACTTCACCTTGGAGTATCACCCTGGAAAAGCAAACGTGGTTGCCGATGCCTTGAGAGCAGGAAACGAATGGCTATGATAGCTTCTCTAATGGTTCAAGAATGGCTTATACTCGAAACTGCATCTGATCATGCAGGGTCAGGCACAATATAGATTCTCACGAGCTAAGTTGGCAGATCCCGTGGTAGATTCACTTGATGAATGTCCATCCGAGTGGAGAGTTGGACCCGATGGAGGTTTGAGGTTTGGGACAAGATTGTGTGTTCAAGATTGTGCAGATCTCAAGGAAGAGGTCCTTCGTGCAGCACACATATCTCGTTATACAGTCCATCGAGGGAGCACCAAGATGTATAAAGACATCTGTAGGAAATTCTGGTGGAATGGGATGAAGAAAGACGTGGCAGAGTTTGTATCAAGTGAAGGCAGAACATCAGCGACCCGCTGGCATGTTGAAGCCATTGCATATTCCTCTTTAGAAGTGGGAGCGAATTTCTATGGACTTTGGGATAGGACTGCCTTAGTCCAGGAAAGGTCATGATGCAGTATGGATAATTGTCGATTGATTGACAAAGTCGGCACACTTTCTTCCAGTATCGATGATGTACTCAGTGGATGTGTTAGGGAAGTTATATGTGGATGAGATAGTAAGACTTCATGGAGCTCATGTTTCTATTGTTTCTGATCGAGATGCACGTTTAACTTCGAAGTTCTTGGGCAGTTTACAGAAGGCTTTGGGTACTACCTTGGATATGAGTACATCATTTTATACTCAAACTGATGGACAGACAGAAAGGGTGATTCAGGTGATGGAGGATATGTTGAAAGATTGTATTCTTGATTTTAAAGGAAGTTGGGAGGATCACCTCATGTTGATTGAGTTTGCCTACAACAATAGTTACCATTCTAACATCGTTATGGCACCTTATAAGGCCCTTTACAAAAGACCATGTAGATCACCTATATGTTGGGCCGAAGTTGGTGATGAAGCACTAATGGGTCCTGAGGTGGTTTACGAAACCTCGGAGAAGATGTCAGTTATTCCAGATCGGATCCGAACAGCACTGAGTAGACAGAAGAGCTATGCAGACTTAAAGAGGAGACATGTCGAGTTCGAGATTGGTGACCATGTATTCCTAAAAGTCTCTCCTATGAAGGGCGTCGTGAGATTTGGCAAGAAGGGAAAGTTAGCTCCAAGGTATGTTGGGCCCTTCGAGATTCTTGAGAATGTAGGAGATTTGACCTATTGACTAGCTTTACCCACAAGCATGTTTGGTGTTCACAACGTCTTCCACATTGAGGAAGTATATACCATATGAGTCATATGTGATTGATCACAGCTCCATTGAGTTGAAAGAAAATGCCACTTTTGTTATCGAGCCGGTTCGTATTTTAGATAGATCGACAAAGAAACTTCGTAGGAAAGAGGTAGAGCTAGTTAAAGTGCTATGCAGTCACCATGATGAGGGCGATGCCTCTTGGGAGCAAGAGTCGGATATGAGGACAAGATATCTGCAGTCGTTTGTTCAATACAACACTTGAATTTCGAGACGAAATTCCTTTAAGGGGGGTAGAATGTAATACCCCAATTTTTCGAGTTTAATTCATATAAATTCTTGTAGATTATTAAACATGGAATGTGAGTAAAAATCGCATTTCTCGTTCTCTCGTCGATGTAAAACGAAACGAAACCGATTTCAGAAATTTAAATTGAAAAACATTACCTTTTTTGTGACTCGAGAGTCGAATTTTATTTCGTCGCTTGTCTACGAAAACTTTCTTAACGGAAATTGTAGAGCTTATCGATACGAGTTCGTGCACATACGGTGCACCTTAATCGGACGTCGTATGTGAAAGTTATTATCGACGGAAATTGGTAACCGATTTTGGAAGGTTATAAAAGGATTGTTTTTGGAAACTTTCCAAAAAAATCAAATATTTCTCCCGAGCTTTCTCTCTCCTCTCCCCCGACTCTCTCTCCCCCTCGCTGCTCTACTCTCCGACGATCTCCCTCTTCCGGCCACCGTGCAAGACACCGTAGTGTCGTTGGGAGCGCATGGTCGAGCCAGGTCGATCTATGGCACCGGCGAACCACACCGCGTCATGACGCGTCGCCACCGAGGGAAACCAGCAACAGTTCTGACGAAATCGACGGCGCCGGTGACGCAAGGACTCAAGGCGGTGACGGTGAGTCCTCCTTCCTCGTCCTTAGAACGATTCCACCGACCGTGAGCCACGAATTTCGTGAACAGCAGTTTTGTGAACAATAACTTTACAAACATTAATTTCGTGAACATCGTTTCATGAACAGTAAATTGTGAACAATGTTTTAACGGTAATTAGTCGTCGTCGATGAATTTTATGTATCGTTTTTTTAAGCAGTTTATCATGCTATTAGGTGACTGATGAAATGGGTGAGGGAATTACTTTCAGTGTCGTGGAAGTTGCACGCAAGAAATAAGGTGAGTAAATCTCACTATGACGAGTCTACCCTTGGTCGTGACTCATATTTACGTTTTCTTAAAAAGATCGAAACCGAGCCTTGGCCGGGTGTCTGTTACAATTCAGTTAGAGCTCTAGTCTGTCTGACGGTGTACTGCATGAGGGGTAACAGATGGGTTGCTTGAGTCTCATGAGTACCCATGTTTTTATTAATATTGGGTAACAGATGGGTTGCCCAGTATCTGTCGGCGTACTGCATGAGGGGTAAGAGATGGGTTGCCCAATGTTTCATGAGTACACATATTTTCAAATATTATTGGACGACGAAATGGGCCATTAGTGTCATATTAGTACAATTATGTTTAAATGTCATCAATAAATTTCTTTGTATGCGATGTGTTTTATATTGTTGGTTTACTCAAACGAGCTGCACAGCTTACCGGGTTTGTGTTTACAATCCCGGTGCACCTATTCGATGGTGTAGGGGATATTTTGCAGGTGTTGATTAGCAGAATTAGAAAGTGTACTCTGAAGATTGTTGAAGTTTATTTATTCTATTTGTGGTGAGGATTGAGAGAATTTTACATTTCCATTTGTTATAATACTTGAATTATAAACTGGTTATGTATTAATCAAGTCGACTGAGTTGTACTATGAACTCAGTTTCGATACACTGTTACTATAAGATGATTTCAATATATTTGAAATTGTTTTAGAGTTTTCATGGCTTTGAATTCGAATTTTTTTATCATTCGAAATTTCTGGGCTCTGATACCTTGAAATTTCGAGGCACTGATACCAGATGTTCACGTGCCGCCCCTCCGACGGGCGTGGGGTTCACGAGCCGCCCAAACCGGCGCGCATGACCTCATACGCAGCCCCTAAAACCTGCAATTTCACTTCGTACGCCGTGCTAGCTCGATATCCTAGCCCTTACCGCCCTCACCTCCTCCCACGCGCCGCCACAAACGGCGGCATGCGCTCCACCACCACCTATGACCAAAACTCATCAAATCAACAAACTACCAACATGAAAAATGTAGATCATAAGGAGAGAGACACAACCATACCTTCAACTCGCCCAAAGCCGGCCGGAAACTGCCGCCACAAGATGTCGGATCGGGGAGAGGAGATCGGAGCTGAAGTGGCTCGATTCGAGCCTCACTGCCGGTGGAGTTGTGCCTAGAGGAGGAAGGAGGACACGCCGTCACCTCCTTGAGTCCCTGCGTTGCCGGCGCCATCGATTTCATCGGAGTTGCTGCTAGTTTCCCTCGGCGGCGACGCGTCACAGGGAGGTGTGGTTCGCCGGTGGCACGGATCGACGTGGCTCGGCCGTGCGGTCACAACGACACCGGCGGTGTCGTGTACGGTGGCCAAAGGAGGGAGATCATCGAAGAGGAGAACGGAGATGGGAGAGAGAGTCGGGGGAGAGGACAAAGAAATCTCTGGAGAAAATCTGATTTTTTTTGGAAAGTTTCCAAACAAAGTCCTTTTATAACCTTCCAAAATCGGAAACTAACTTCCGTCGATAATAACTTTTACATACGACTTCCGATTAAGGTGCGCCGCATGTCCACGAATTCGTATCGACAAGCTCTACAACTTCCGTGAAGAAAGTTTTCAGAGACAAGCGATGAAATAAAAGTCGACTCTCGAGTCACAAAAAACGTAACGTTTTTCAATTTAAATTTCTGAAATCGGTTTCGTTTCGTTTTACATCGACGAGAAAAAGAGATATGCGATTTTTACTCACATTCCAAGTTTAATAATCTACAAGAATTTGTACGAATCAAACCCGAAAAATCGGGGTATTACATCCACTATATAATTTAGGGTGAATATGGATAATTCGTGCTCGTTTTACTTAATTATGATTTGGATTAATATTGTTGGACATATTGGCTTTTTTATCATGGTAGTGGGACTGGTCTCAGTTTTGGGATGCAACTCCAGCAGAGTAGCAATTGAGTTAGTCATTGTATTTGGCACTTTGATTTCTGGGTTTTAATCTAAAGGTTTCCAGCTTGACGTGGCCTATTTTGCATAATTTAAATGATAAATGTATAGTTCTGCAACTTGTTTGTGTTGAGAGGAGGCAAAGCTCTGCATAAACCATTACTCTGTGTTATTCACAGATGCATGAAAGAAACATAATTCAGGCTTATTAGGAGATTATCTTAACATATGGAGGCTGTTCCCTGAAACTAGAAGCAGTCATGTGGAGTTATACAACCACCAGGCTGCGTAAAACTTCTGATCTAATTGTCTTAATTACATTTTTCGAAGCTAAAACCGTGTTGATCTTAAAGCACGTACTGCCATTTTTGTTTAATAATCTTCTGTTGTCTAAGCTAAATGGAATCTTAACAGGTATAAGATCGATTCAGTTGCACGAAACATCTGCAAAGCCTTGCATTCTGATGGCTTGATAAGTGGTCCATTTCCTTGAAGTTATCGAATTCTTGAACTAGATCGTCTAATGAAGTTATTTATTCTCGATCATGATTCATGAGCTAGGGAACAGGTTATTAATGCAGGGAACACGTCATTGCAGAACTAAACAAGCACTTAATTTAAATTACTTTCTATTATATTATCAAATTTGCACAAGAAATTGTCTCAAAAAAAAAAAGTTGCACAAGAAAGAGGGAATACGTGTGAAAGAACGATTTCATTGTATCTGCATAGTATATTTGGTTTATGAATCTGGAGATACACATACTTTCGTTCAAGTATCCAACATTTTTCAGTATATCACATTATGATTTCCAAGCACTCCTTGTAGCTGAATATGTTGAGCAGAGAGACTGACTTTGATTAAGCACTTAAAGAGGCACTCGAGTCCAATAATATCTTGAATCCTCATCTCAAATCATTTTAGACAATTTTACACACTAAATACTAATTTACAATCTGTTGTGAGTTTTCTCTTGTGACTAGTGACCCCAAGTGCTTAACTTTGATTGTAAATTTGAATCAGCTACAAGGGAAAACATGGATTTAAACTCAGCAGAGGTGACTGCATAGTCTTTCAACATGATGACAATGGCTGGAGTCTCATGCGTTTTGACTGTGCCTTTTCTTTTCCTCAGCTGTTTGAGGCCTTGTTGATTGCCTTCTTGACATCATACCTAGAGATAAGGTATTTTGAGACCTCACTTGTGATGCTCATGTCAACTCGCCTTCTTATGCGCATTGCCGATTGAAGTTTATGTGAATAACTGTGTTTAAAACACATCATCCTTATGACACCACACACGGGCATGAGCCTGGAACGAACCATCCAGTAATTGACTGATCTATTTGTCTCCGCGCTCTTGGCCATAGCTTGTCAGTTAAATGGCAAAAGAAAAACCTTTTCCACAGTCATGCAAATTTTGAATGTCAGTTAGTTTCTGGCTTCTAGTAGATGATGATTCAGAAGCTTTTAGTCTTTTACCCTGCACATATGCTCATCACATTTAGTAAAGATAGGGGTGTGGTGTTGATGTCAAGCTGTTCCAGCCAGCATGGTTATCTGATCTTGAGCTTAATGGAGACGCAGCCATCTTTATTAGCCTAGTTTCACCTACAAAAATTATAGTTGAAGTCATAGATCCTGACGTTTCAGTGAATAAAGCTGACTAGACAAAAAAACATGCTTCAATTTTTTTTATAAATAATAAGTTTTGGACTGAAAACCCTTGTGCTTTCTAAGTACTGTTGGGCCAAATCCCAGACATTTGATGTAATAACCCGAATTTGTAAATTATTATGTTTTGTAATTCGAGTGAAATCACATTCCACACCTTCTCGTCGATGTCTTTACGAAATGAAAGTGATTTTGGAAATTAAGGTTGAAACACGTTACATTTTCGGTGGCTTAAGAGTTGACTTTTAATCTGTTACTCATTTCTGAAAACTTCCTTCATGACACGCGGCATGCCTTAATTGGATATCACGTTTGAAAGTTGCTAACAACAAAAGTTTGGTTGCCATTTTTGGAAAGAGTATAAAGGGGCATTTTTAGAAACTCCAACGCCGTATTTCAACCGCCACCGAGAGAGCATAGCTGCGGCACCGTCGAGCTCGACGTTGCGGGTGAGGTTGGGGCACGAATCCACCAACAGAGGGGCTCGAATCGAGCTGTTTCATCTCCGATCTTCAACCTCCGATTCAGGTTCTTGCGGCGGCATTTTCGGCGGTCTCCGGCCAAATTGGAGATAACTACAGGTATAGTACGATCTACTCCTTGTGATATACGTTTTTGATGTTTGAAGTTTTGTGATTTGTTGAAGTTTGGGTGGAGGTGGTTGTGGTGTGTGTGTCGCCGCCTAGGGCAGCGCATGGGAGGAGGTGCGGTGGCAGAGAGTGGGTATTAGCCCCTAGGACGGTGGTAGGACGAAATTGGTTGGTTTTGATGGCTGCAAGCTAGGCCACGCACGGCTGTCGGACGAGGGCGTGTGAGCCCCACACGCGGTTGTCTAGGGCGGTGCATGAACAGTGTTTTGTTAAACCATGAACAGTGTTTTACCTATAATTATTATTCTCTTGTTTTCTTTTATGCGGGTCGTTTTCCTAAGCACGTTGTTATGCTACTAGGTGATCGAAGAAACGAGTGAAGGAATCTCTATTAGTGTCGTAGAAGTTGCACGCAGGAAGATAAGGTGAGTATATCTAACTATGACAAGTCTACCCTTGGCGGTGACTTGCATTTATCTTAAAATACATTTAAGATTAATGGAACGATTTCTCTAGATGGAGTGAACTGTGACGTCGATATAATATGTGTTTAAAAATGGTAAATACAATACATATATATGGTTTGCTATATTAAATGTGTTACGGTTTTCATTTAAATTATGCAATTTTGTTATTTTCGATAAATGGTGGTGGATGAGACCGGAAGGAAGGAAAATGTACCTTCCGGTATAATGGATTATCGGTGTGACTTGTTATATATTGTTGTTTAAGAGTCGCTTGGTTTTAGTACATAAACATGTGTGGATTGTTATATTGTACGTGGTTTTAACATTGAGTCTTGTTAAAACATTTTCTGGTCTTCGGACTTGGTGATGGTATTTAATCGGGAACCTAGCCTTGGTCGGGTGTTGGTTACGATCAGTTAGAGCTATAGTATGTCTCCTGTTGTAACGCATGAGGGGTAACCACATGGGCTGCCCGAGTCTCATGAGTACACATGTTAAAAAATGATATTTATTGCAATTCCTTGTATGATGTATGTTTAAATGTTGGTTTACTAATACGGGCTGAAAAGCTTACCGGGTTTGTGTTTACAATCCCGGTGCAACAAATCAATGGTGTAGGGGATAGTGCTACATGTGGGGATTAGCAGGCTCGGAGAGCTTACACGGAGGATTTTCTGAGGGTTTCCCTCTTTGGTTTTTAATGAGGATCGAGTGAATATTACATTTCTAATTGTTTTAATACTTGTGTGTATAAATTTGTGATGTATTATTCAAGTCGACTGAGTCGTACTTCGAACTCAATTTCATTCCACTGTTGTTGTAAGATGATTTCAATATATTTGTGATTATTTTAGAGTTATCATGGCTCGAATTCGAATTTTAATCATTCGAAATTTCGGGGTCGTGACAGTTGGTATCAGAGCGTAGGTTGTGTATTTGGTGATTTATCAATATCATCTAAGAGTGATGGCCCGACTACAGCGGAAACCCATCATATCCTCTTCGGTATTGATATGTTACCTGGGTATGCATGAGTGTTAGGAGCTTCACCTTAAGGTTTGGTCCTCTAAATAGAAGTGTTGTGATGATACTTTAAGTATTCTTTTCCCCTCTAAATATTTTGGTTAATATATGTTGGATCTTATTTATTTGGGTCCAAGATTATACATGTATTGACTAAGTGTTTAAATGTTTCAAGGTGATGAATTTAGACAAGGCTGGGCTAGAGGTCGAGGCCGGGCGAGAGGCCAAGGCTGAGCTAGGGGTGGAGGCGAGTCCGCAATGTGGAGAACCTTTATGAGGAGGAGTCACAACCTTTCAAGCATGTTGACCCAGAGGTTGTCGTTAGAGACGAGGGTCGTGTGCTTACGCTAATCAGGGACATCAGTAGTTTGTCAGCGTTGTCATTTCATGGGGGTTTGGATCATATGGTGGCAGATCATTGGATTAAGAGTATGTAGACCTACTTTGAGATGGTGATGTGCTCTTAGATTGAGAAAAGGATGATAGCCACATTCGTCTTGAAGGATGATGCTATGGATTGGTGGAAGAGCACACGGCGGACTATGGATGTGTCCACTCTGACTTAGGAGGGTTTTGTGGAACTCTTTGAAGAGAAGTACTTTCCATCTACGGTGAAGGAGGAACTTCAGCTTGAGTTCCTTGCTCTAGTGCAGGGAGATATGACCGTCTGGGAGTATGAGGCCCGTTTTGCACAGTTGTATTATTTTGTTAGGCCAATGAATGTGACCTCCTTGGCTCAGAAGTTTATACGGGGACTTAGGCAAGAGTACAAAACCATTATAGTAGCACTTTGTCTAACTACAAAGGAGCTGATGTATGAGAGTGCCCTGAATTTAGAATAGGTGAATAAGACTCGAGGAAGCGATGTGGAGTCTAGAGATGCTCGAGGAAAAGGGAAGGCAATCACTTCAGGAGGTGGGTCTACTAGACCGAAATGTGGATCTTGGAAGAAGCTGAGGATCTATCACCAGACTCCAGCTATGGTGGCAACTCCATTTGTTAGGGTTGCATCTGTCAGACAATTATCGTCAGTGAGGTGTTTCGCTTGAGGTGAAATGGGTCACTATGCCTCAGCTTGCTCGAAGCCGAGGAATGAGGGATCTTTCAGGTGTGGGCAGGCGAGACATAGAGCTAGAGACTGCACCCGACCTCAGCAAGGTAAACAGGAGCACTAATAGAGGCAGTTACTTGTGGGCCAAGCTAGAGTGTTTACAGTGAGTCAGCAGGACACAAGAGTGGAATGTACCTTATCTATTTTTGACTACCTTGCTAGATTATTGTTTGATACGGGAGCATCACATTCTTTTATTACTAGTTCGGTAGTAGAGGTGTTACGTTTGATCCCTACATCTCTTGGAAGCTCTTTCTGTGTCACTTCACCTCTTCGAGTATCTCTCGAGCTTGAGACGATCTGCAATGCTTGTCCTATTGTGATCGGAGGAAGAGAATTCTCTGCTTCCTTGATAGTGATTCCGGACCACATCATGCTGTGATTGAATGTTTTGACATGATAGTATTTTTTTCATGATCCCAGGGAGCCAGTTTTTCGTTATCGTTGTCTTAAGTCAGATAATGTCATGAGGACATGAGTCTTGGCACATATTGAGTATGTGGATAAGGAGGTAGTTATCGCATACATTGTTGTGGTGTCCGAGTAGTGAGGTGTTTCAGAAGATACCGGGTTTACCTCCTCAGAGAGTTGTTGATTTCTGCATTGATGTTGTACCTGGTACTCCACCTATGTCGAAGGCACCTTATCGAATGGGACAGAATGAACTTAAAGAGTTGAAGGTGCAGATGGATGGGTTATTGGACCAAGTGTTCATTAGACCTAGTGTCTCACCTTGGGGTGTGTCGGTGTTGTTCGTGAAGAAGAAAGATGGTTCACTACGGTTGTGTGTGGACTAGGGAATTGAACAAGGTGACCATCAAGAATAGGTCATGTGGTGTTCTCTAATATTGATCTGAGATCTGTTTACCATCAACTCAAGGTGGAGGAGGAGGATATCCCTAAGTCGGTTGTCAGGACTAGGTATGGACACTATGAGTTTGTCGTCATGCCATTTGATCTGAGAAATGCTTCTGCCATTTTTATGAGTTTGAGGAACCAAATCTTTAGTCAATACTTGGAGGAGTTTGTGGTAGTGTCCATTGATAATATCTTGATATACTCCAAGTCTTAAGAGGAGCATGTGATGCATCTGAAAATTGTGTTGCAAACACTAAAGGAAGCAAGGTTGTATGCCAAGCTTGAGAAGTGTGAGTTTTGGAAGGAAGAAGTTAAATTCCTTGGTCATGTGGTCTCGAAGGATGGCGTGTTAGTAGATCCATAAAAGGTGGAGGCAGTGAGGAGTTGGAGTCGTCATAAGACTCCTACCAAGATTCGTAGTTTCCTTGGGTTGACAGGTTACTACCGGAGCTTCATTGAAGGGTTTTCTAGTATTGCGTCGCCTTTGACCAAGTTAACCAAGAATGCTGTTCAGTTTGTGTGCACAGAAGAATGTGAGGAGGCCTTCACAAAGCTAAAGACTAAATTGACTACGGCTCCAGTGTTGACAATTCCCACAAGTGGGTGTGGTTTTGTCATTTATAGTGATGTTTCGCATCAAGGCTTGGGTGTGTGTTTATGCAGTATGGAGTCGTGGTTGCTTATGGCTCTAGACAGCTGAAGGTTCATGAGAAGAACTACCCCACTCACAATCTAGAGCTCGTTGTAGTTGTTTTTGCCTTCAAGATTTGGAGACATTACTTGTATAGTGAGAAATTTCAACTCTTTTATGATCATAAGAGTTTGAAGTACATGTTCTCACAGAAAGAATTGAATATGAGGCACATGAGATGGATGGAACTCCTTAAGGATTATGACTTCACCTTGGAGTATCACCCTGGAAAAGCAAACGTGGTTGCCGATGCCTTGAGCAGGAAACCGATGGCTATGATAGCTTCTCTAATGGTTCAAGAATGGCTTATACTCGAAACTACATCTGATCATGCAGGGTCAGGCACAAGATAGATTCTCACGAGCTAAGTTGGCAGATCTCGTGGTAGATTCACTTGATGAATGTCCATCCGAGTGGAGAGTTGGACCCGATGGAGGTTTGAGGTTCGGGACAAGATTGTGTGTTCTAGATTGTGCAGATCTCAAGGAGGAGGTCCTTCGTGCAGCACACATATCTCGTTATACAGTCCACTGAGGGAGCAACAAGATGTATAAAGACCTCTGTAGACAATTCTAGTGGAATGGGATGAAGAAAGACGTGGCAGAGTTCGTATTAAGGTGCCTTACTTGTCAACAAGTGAAGGCAGAACATCAGCGACCCGCTGGCATGTTGAAGCCATTGCATATTCCTCTTTAGAAGTGGGAGCGAATTTCTATGGACTTTGTGACGGGACTGCCTTAGTCCAGGAAAGGTCATGATGCAATATGGATAATTGTCGATCGATTGACAAAGTCGGCACACTTTCTTCCAGTATCGATGATGTACTCAGTGGATGTGTTAGGGAAGCTATATGTGGATGAGATAGTAAGACTTCATGGAGCTCCTGTTTCTATTGTTTCTGATCGAGATGCACGTTTCACTTCGAAGTTCTTGGGCAGTTTACAGAAGGTTTTGGGTACTACCTTGGATATGAGTACAACATTTTATACTCAAACAAAAAGGGTGAATCAGGCGATGGAGGATATGTTGAAAGATTGTATTCTTGATTTTAAAGGAAGTTGGGAGGATCACCTCAGGTTGATTGAGTTTGCCTACAACAATAGTTACCATTCTAACATCATTATGGCACCTTATAAGGCCCTTTACTGAAGCATTACTTGTATGGTGAGAAATTGCAACTCTTTTCTTATCATAACAGTTTGAAGTATTTGTACTCACAAAAGGAGTTGAACATCAGGCAGAGGAGATGGATGGAATTTCTTAAGGATTATGACTTCACTTTAGAGTATCATCTTGGAAAGGCAAATGTGGTTGTCGATGCCTTGAGTAAGAGACCGAGGGGTATGATAGCTTCTCTCGTAGTTCATGAATGGCTTATGCTCGAGACCGCATCTTAGTTTGATCTTGTGCAATCAAGAGGAGAACCAACGATCTTTTCTAGGTAGTGTTTCAATACAACCTACACTAATTTCAAGGATCATTTAGGGTCAAACACAAGATAGATTCTCACGAGCTAGGTTGGCAGATCTTGTGGTAGATTCGCTCGATGAATGTCCATCTGAGTGGGAAATTGGATTCGATGGAGGTTTGAGGTTTGGGACAAGGTTGTGTGTTCCAGATTGGGCAGATCTCAAAGAGGATGTTCTTCATGTAGCACATCGATCTCGTTATACAGTGCACCCAGGGTGCACCAAAATGTATAAATACCTCCGTAGGGAATTCTGGTGGAATGGCATGAAGAAAGACGTGGCTGAGTTCTATCAAAGTGCCTTACTTAACAGAAGGTGAAGGCAGAGCATCAACGACCCGCTGACATATTGAAGCCATTGCCTATCCCTCTTTGGAAGTGGGAGCAAATTTCCATGGACTTTGTGATAGGATTGCCTAAGTCCGAGAGGGGTCACAATGCAGTGTGGGTGATTGTTGATCGATTGACGAAGTCGGCACACTTTCTTCTGATATCGATGAAGTACTCAGTGGATGTGTTAGGGAAGTTATATATGGATGAAATAGTGAGAATCCATGGTGCACATGTTTCCATTGTTTCGGATAGGGATGCACGTTTCACTTCGAAGTTCTGGGGTAGTTTACAAAAGGCTTTGGGTACTACCTTAGATATGAGTACAACATTTCATCCTCAAACTGTTGGGCAGACAGAACGGGTGAATCAGGTGATTGAGGATATGTTGAGAGCTTGTGTTCTTGATTATAAAAAAAGTTGGAAGGATCACCTAAGGTTGATTGAGTTTGCCTACAAAAATAGTTAACATTCTAGCATCGACATGACACCTTATGAGGTCCTTACGATAGACCATGTAGATCACCTATTTGTTGGGCCGAAGTTGTGATGAAGGGCTAACGGGTCCTGAGGTTGTTCAGGAGACTTCAGAAAAGATCTCGATTATTCGGGATAGGATCCGAACAGCCCAGAGTAGAGAGAAGAGCTATGCAGACTTAAAGAGGAGACATGTCGAGTTTGTGATTGGTGATCATGTATTCCTAAAAGTCTTTCCTATGAAGGGTGTGGTGAGATTTGGCAAGAAGGGAAAGTTAGCTCTAAAGTATGTGGGGCCTTTCGAGATTCTTGAGAAGGTAGGAGTCTTTCCTATCGGCTAGCTTTGCCTACGAACATGTCTAGTGTTCACAACGTCTTTCACATTTCCATGTTGAGGAAGTATGTACTAGATGAGTCACACGTGATTCACAGCTCCATTAAGGTGAAGGAGAACGCCACCTTTGTCGTCGAGCCAGTTCGTATCTTGGATAAGTCAACAAAGAAGCTTTGTGGGAAAGAGGTGGAGTTGGTTAAGGTTTTGTGGAGTCACCATGATGTAGGTGATGCCATATGGGAGCTAGAGTCGGATATGAGGACAAGGTATCCGTAGTTGTTTGTTGAGTAGAGTACTTGACTTTAGGGACGAAATTCCTTTAAGGGGGTAGAATGTAATAACCCGAATTTGCGAGTTTAATTTCTTATAATTCTTGTAAATTATTATGCTTGGTAATTCGAGTGAAATCACATTCTACACCTTCTCATCGATGTCTTTACGAAATAAAAGTGATTTCGGAAATTAAGGTTGAAAAACGTTACATTTTCGGTGGCTCAAGAGTTGACTTTTAATCTGTCGCTCATCTCTGAAAACATCTTTCATGAAAGTCGTAGAGCGCGTCGTTATGACTTTGGAAGAAACCAACCCGTTTGCAAGTTGCTAACAACGGAAGTTTGGTTGCTGTTTTTGGAAAGAGTATAAAGGGCCATTTTTCGAAAGACAACTTTCCAAAATCAGTAACCAACCTGCAGCTTTCCTTTTTTCCCCGACCCCCGTTTATGCACCGAGCGCCTTCTCTGGCGATCTCCCTACTCGACCGGTGGGAGCAGCACCGTACCCCGCGCCGTGTTTCAACTCCACCGAGGGCACACAGCTATTGAGCTCGACGTCGCGCGGCAAGGTTGGGGCACGAGGAGGCGATTGAAAGTCTTCCCTCCTCCGTCTAGACACGAATCCACCGGAAGAGGTGCTCCAATCGAGCTGTTTCATCTCTGATCTTCAACCTTAAATCCGGGTTCTTGCGGCAGCGTTTCCGGCGGTCTCCGGCTGAATTGGAGCTAAATACAAGTATGGTTACGATCTACTCCTTGTGATCTACGTTTTTATATTGGAAGTTTTGTGATTTGTTGAAGTTTGGGAGGAGGTAGTTGTGGTTCACGGAGGAGGTGCAGCGGCAGAGAGTGGGTATTAGCCCTAGGACGGTGGTAGGAAGAAATTGGTTGGTTTTGATGGCTGCAAAGGAGGTCACGCGCGGCTGCTTTGCGTCGCGTGATCACCACGCGCTGCTGTCGATGGCGGTGCATGAACAGTATTTCGTAACCAGTGTTTCATAAACATTAATTCGTGAACAGTGTTTCATAAAAACCGTGAACAGTGTTTTACCTGTAATTATTATTCTCTTGTTTTCTTGTTATATATTGTTGTGTAAGAATCGCTTGGTTTTAGTACATAAACTTGTGTGGAATGTTATATTGTACATGGTTTTAACATTGAGTCTTATTAAAACGTATTCTGGTCTTCGGACTTGGTGATGACATTTAATTGGGAACCAAGCCTTAGTCGGGTGTTGTACCGCATGAGGGGTAACCAGATGAGCTGCCCGGGTCTCATGATTACACATGTTTTAAAAATGATATTTATTGCATTTCCTTGTATAATGTATATTTAAATGTTGGTGTACTTATACGGGTTGAAAAGTTTACCAAGTTTGTGTTTACAATCCCGGTACACCAAATCGATGGTGTAGGGGATAATATTGCAGGTGGAGATTAGCAGGTTCGGAGAGCTTACATGGAGGATTTTCTGAGGGTTTCTCTATTCTGTTTTTGGTGAGGATCGAGTGAATATTACATTTTCAATTGTTTTAATACTCGTGTGTATAAATTGGTGATGTATTATTCAAATTGATAGAGTCATCGTTTGAACTCAGTTTGGATACACTGTTGTTGTAAGATGATTTCAATATATTTGAGATTATTTTAGAATTTTCATTACTCGAATTCAAGTTTTAATCATTCGAAATTTCGGAATCGTGACATTTGGTCGATCTGACGTCAGAGATTAAAATTTCATAAGCAACATTAGAGAAGGCTTTACAAAGAGTAAGGCTCAAAGCAATTGCCTTGGTTGCCTAATTACGTGTAGTTTTTATACACATAATTACTACTTAAATATATTAATTAAGTTAATATTCAAGTCGATTAGTATGTAATTAATCCATTTTCATTTATCTTATAGAAATAAGCGGAGTTTGAAAATTACAAGAAACGGCACAAAAATGGAGCGTTAAGGATGAAAGAAGAAATTAACTTGTTTTGAATTAATTAATCTATTAAATGATTAATTAATCTTGATTAAGAAGTAGTTGAGTTGCCCGGCCACTATGCACGTGAGCATTATTCATCAATTAAACAGTTCTTTGATTTCTTCAGCCAGTCACGGACTGCCATGTGGCATACCATTATGTGACCACACAAAAATCCACTCCTAATCTGTCCGGTGCGGGTATGTAGAAGTGTATAAATGATTTTTTGAATTTTTTGAGAAGTGAGTACGTTTTGGAAACGTCATAATAAAATAATATATGTTTATATCTAAAAATATATTATATAAAACAGTAAATTAATTACTAATATTATAAAAGAACAGTATGATAGAAAAAAAACTCAATAAACATTTCAATAATTAACATGATACTAGTAGTGTAGCTAACTACAAATGATACGCCTCACCTCTCAGTCAATCCATCATACATCTAGCGATGAGTTGCGCACTCCAAATCTGAATGACTTTGCACACACTCTCTCTCTACGCTTCATCCTAGTCTAGCCCCAAAATGCATAACACTGATTTTTCACTCATCTAGTTTCAATTAGTATCTTGTTCCAAATCAAACTCATCTATAATCTTATATGCCCTTGTTGTCTCATACAAAACTAAAAGCTTAAATAAATCCTCAAATCTCATTCAACTTACTTGAACGAGGCTTCAACTGTATGTTTTCTGGGTTTTCATTCAATTTTAAATTTGATTTATGTTCATGAATTATCGAGTTCTTAGAATATGGAGATTTTAAGAGGGATTTATATTAGAGCTGAAAAATAAAATTAAAAAAAAACTATAAAAACCCAATAACCCTCGTGCTTCCAAAATCTTCTTTTTCGGGAGCGCACTTCTGATTCCGATTCTAAAGCGGGAATCAGACCTCTGGTGAAACTTCCATGCATCTCTCTCTCTCTCTCTCTCTCTCTCTCTCTCTCTCTCTCTCCACATTTTATAGGGGTGCTGATTTTTGCACACTATGTACTGATTTTACTTAATCACCCCTAAACTTAATTGTTTCTACCTCTGTACCTGACATGCTTTTTCGAGACATAAACTAAACTTCTATCTCCAAACAGTTTTAAAAATCCAGTTGATCCCAGACGTGACGATCTTCCTTTTCCTATCGTAGGTGGCGAATTCTCTCTCCCTCTCGACTATTAGAGTCAGTGTTGAGTTGATCACGTTCCTACCCAGGTCGTCCTCGTTTAGTGATGCTTATCCATATTCTCTATGGGTTGCGGGGATCTGCCAATACTATGTTGGACTTGTTTGGTTTTGAAGAAAATGTGACTAATGAAGTGAGCAATCCTTTGGGTCGACTAGGTGTGATTAGATTGGTTTGTAGGTCTGCAAATTGAGTGCTCTGTGAAATATGAATTATGAGAATGAGGGCCAAGAAGGAAAACAAAGTCATTGAGTTCTAGGTTTCAAAGTGGAGATTGAACAAGATAGAATCGAGTATGAGACGCGATGGAGTTGTAGACTCACAGTGCATGTTTTGTTGATTAAATTCATTTTATTTTCAAAGGGATTTCTCTCTTAATTTAAGGAAGTGGATTTACAAATCGATAGATCTAATTTAATAGTGTAAGCATAATTTGGGGTTGGTGTTGAATTCATTTTGGTTGGTATTATGTCTGCATCATATTTCTTATGTCATCTATAAAAAAAATCGAATTGGATGGTTGCAGAACCAGAGAGAAGAATAAATCCCAGAATGAATGCAAGATGAGTATTACTGATGATCATGAACCATGCAATTCATTATTATGTATGATTATATCTCTTTACTGTGCTTTTCGGCTGTTTGTTTGCCTCCTAGATACTAATAGTAATTTCCCCAACATCACTCGTTCATTCATTCCCTGGAAAACTCGATATGGAATTGCATAGGCATAGGAGGAAAGTGTGAGAGAGCAAGGAACAAAATCTCCCCGATATTTCCGATATATCCTCCGATATCTCCTTTTTTCAAAAAAGCGATATATCTTAGGGGTAAATATCTTATTTTTTCCCGAATCTACGATATTTCTCCGATAACATAAAATATCTCCGATATTTCTCTGATATTTACAATATATCCGATATATCTTCGATATTTTAGAGAAATATTTGAAAATTTTCACTTAAAAAATTTTTAACTCAATTTGAGGATGTCTCGGACTCTCCTTGACCTGGAGTTTTTGATTAATTAATCACCTTGAACCTCGAGGAATATAAAAAAAAAACTAGAAGAGTAGTCATTCAATCGGCTAATTTTTAATTTTTCGTAAAAGATATCGAGATGAGGAGTAAAAGTTCAAGTCTTAAATCTCAAAAGTCAAGCCATATCAGTGACCAGTGCTCTCTTTAACCTTGAGAGAATCCAAAATAAAATGTCACAACGTAGTCTCACACTCTCATGAAGGTCATAAGAGAATATCCAGAATTTTAGTAACAAGTGTTCTCCTCGAGAAATATAGAAAGAGTAGTAATTTTTATCTCCTTGACGTCCGCTCAAATGATATATAGATAAGGAGTGTGCTCCTCGAGCACTATTAGGGAAAGTAAGAAAACATGAGTCACATTGTAGTCTTTGTCTCCTAGAAGTTCCCTCATACCTTCATAGATTGCTAGCAACCCGTGAACCCATCATGGAAGGATGATAATACTGAAATTTGCCATGTGTATTTTAGCACAAACGGCTTTCTCTTCTGCTTGTGAAAGAAAGTAGAGTACTTTTGTTTTTATTCATATAAAGCAAAGGAACCGTCTTGTATATCAGAAGTTGGAAAAACTCGTATACTACTACTACAACATGAAGTTACGACTACGTGATAAACAAGCAAAGGATAATGTGATCAATGAAAACAACTATATCGATCTACTTCATGTTGCTAGTGAACCACTTCAGAATGACATTGATCCTCTTCATGATTGGATTATGCATGCACACCTCGATGATGAAAATGACAACCCTCCTGCACAAGTCGTAAAAAAAGGCAACTGATTTTGAAATTGATGTAAACAAGGTATTATCTGATGAAGTTGGAGACCCGGGAGATGATTCTGATAATGCTAGTGTGTGGGGCGGTGTAGCAACTCTAGATAGTTCAGATAGTGACGATGATGGCGGTGGTGGTGGTAATGGTGATAATGGTGATGGTAGTGGTGGAAGTCGACAAGGTGGTAGAGATACAAGGTTTGAATATGGATAATTTTATGTAAGTGGAGAATTTGAGCAGTTTACTTGTGAAAGTAATTTTGATCATGTTACCCAAGATGAGAATCATGTATCTAGGTGCAGGAGGAGGACAAGAGGAGTCATTGATGATCAAAATATTGCATCTGATGTTAGTTCAGTTGCCTTAAATTTTGATTCTATCAGTTTAGACACATAGCACAGTGGGATGTCAAACGAATCACATGAAGTCAACTATCAATCTGGTCATCCTATTTACAATTATGGTCAGTTTGGAGACATTTATGATCAATTATCGGTTTGAGTTCATCCTTACTATCTCATTCTCGGAGAAACTGTTAGTAGCTCAAAAGAGATATATGACTATCATGTTAACCATTACAGTTCGTACTATATGGCTCGTATGTCTTGGGCAAAGTATTGTAGTTTTGTTGACCAACGTGCATCTTTTCAAGCACCTAGATAAAATTAATAATTGTATTTGTTTGTATGTAATTCAATAATAAATAAATAAATAATTTCAGAAAATAAACGATATTTTTTTCCAATATCCCCGATATATCCGATATCTTTTTTTTTTAAACGATATATCCCCCAATACCGATATTTTGAACCTTGTGAGAGAGAAGGATCGATATGGAAAAAACGTTTTGTCAGTGGATAAAGAAGTATAAAAAATGTAAAAGGTGTGTAAGATGTAAAACAGGGTGTACCAATATCAGCCCCTTTTATAGTTTACTTAATTTAGTTTGAGGGAATTCAAGACTATTCATCTAAGATCTTTAAGAAACACTAAAGTATCAAGATTTGAGATTTGGGTAAAGTGAGAAGCAATAAATCAAGGCTTTTCATAATTGCTCCGTAGCAATTTGTGACTTGTTCTTGTTGCTTCTCACTCCTCTATACCTTTACCTCTTTAATTGATGTATTGTCTTGTTAGATTTATGGGTAGTGAGTAGTTTCTTTTGGGAGCTAGGATTCTAACTCTAGCTCAATTTTGATGTAATGAACTTAATTCCAAGCAATATATATTGTATTTTCATATGGGTGCATTCTAATTACTATGCTTTTTATTGATTCTTAATGCATGAATTTTGAGAATTAACCACTCTCTTTATTATGTGTTAAAATTTATTATGTGTGATGCAATTGGTGGTTCTTTTGTACACTAGCTTCATGTAATTAGTGTAGTGTGTCAAGTAGTTATTTGATTTAGAACTAGTCATTACTTAAGTTTCTATTTCTTGTACTCTTCGCCTTTAATCATATTATTGTGGCCCTAACACGGCATGATAGTTAGAGTTAGAGAGTTCATTTTTGACACAATCCACCCCAAAAATTATCCTAATATCTGGAATAAGTTGTGCGGGGATCACTATTCAAGGGGTATACCAAACATTTCGGCATAGTCTCCCCTGAAAGTAGCCAACCCTACTTGCACAAAACGACACTCCCAATATCTTAAATCCAACCTCAACAACTAGAGCCACTGTGCTCCCCAAAATTTCCAAACTCCACAACCACATCCCATAAATATAATTCAAAAATACAACACAAGGTACATTACGGAGTATGCAATATTCGTTACTTAATATAATTAGACCACTGAAGCTCGTAGCTCGTCTTAAACCACAACCGCCCAACCCACTTTAAGACAACAATGGTCATTAATCAATGTAAAACATAATTCTCAAAAATCTCATTCCCGAAATAATTATTTAAATGACGGAACTATCTTAACAATTTCTGAGAAGCTCCATCTCAGATAAATATGTTCAAATCAGGCCATACAATGTGGACTAGCCCCGCTAGTTAAAATAATACTATCAAGCCATACAATGTGCCCCTCGAGAAAAATATATACTCTCATACTCCCAATACCATCACGTCGCGGTAACGGAGAGAGTACTGGGCTTTCGTGACATTGTCGGGATACCACATCGCCTCCCAGGTGGAAATGGCTTGTGTGCATTACTTGGGGGTAGCTACTGACACCATAAGGTGGAATATATATAAATGCTAGCATCATCATCATCTCACTGTATGGCCTCAATAACATCATCTCGTAAAATAAATTTCGGAACTCTCATCTCCAAATATATAAGTTGCCCATGTCTCGTTGATTTCAATAGAATTGCCGAGTTGATAGGGTTTTTTGCCTATACCTCGTTGATTCCAATGGTATAGATGAGTTGATAGGGCGTTGTCGAGAGGAATAAAGTGAACCAAAATAATATCAAATACTTAAACCTCAGCCAAGAACTCCCTTCACATGCTCATACGATAACCAACACACATAATTCATACTCTTTCCCAACAACTAACACCTCAATCACATTGCCAGAACTAATACAAATAACCCACAACATATCAATCATCAACAACATATGTAAATTAACCAATATTTAATCTAAAATAATGGTGGCTGCACCCAAACCTTGGTCAAGTTGCACCCAAACCTTGGTCAGGCTGCCTACGTACCATTTTAAAATGGATCAAGTCACTCGTAGTTCAACTAAATAATCAATAGAAATCATTATAGATAAATAAGATAATAACGTCATTAACACCGCAATCATTAGAATATAAATTCATGCATGCATTAATTTAAAATAAAAGTCCGCTGATGAATAAATTCTACCGGTAATTCTAATTCACTAAGACTAGTGTTCTAGAACGAAAACGGAAATAATCCAACGTGTGGATTCCACGATTTATAAACCGAAATCCGTATTTTTGGAAAATCCTAACGATCCTTAAATTTCATCAATTAGTTCTCATAATCTAACAATAAATTTCTTACACCGAAGGGGTTATTTTGAACCCCAAAACTCGGTCGGACAAAGCGACACGCGTCGCCGGCAGTGGCGGCACCAACACTGTTCTGGTGACGACCAATGGTTACCAAATTTCACCATCATAATCTAAACGACATTTTAACAACTTTCTAGTTCATAAAAAGTCCAAATCCAAGCCTAAGTAGTCAAATTTACATAAATATAAAATCGGCACTATTCACATACCCTAGAAATGGAAATTCTTGATTCGAGTACTTACACTTCGATTTGACTCAATTCCTTTTGTGGGAAGTTGGTATGACTGAGACAAGCAAAACCCCCTAAGAATCTCGAAGTATGGTGGGCGAAGGAGGAAGTTCTGTACAAAAAGAGGTTCGGTTGTTGCGAGGCTTCCCGACCTTCCTATAGCCTAACGGCGGCGATTCACGGCATGACACTGCCCCAGACTTGAAGAGGAGGGAACATGCTTTCAAACATGACTGGTGGCGCGCCAATCGGTAACCAGACGGTGGAGAAAGAGCGGTGGCGATTTTTCTGGGTTTTTCGGATGAACAGAAACCCGAGCTGATTTTTCCATTTTTTCTTCCCTTTTCTGATTTCTACCCCTTATTCATACTATTTTTTAAAATTGCCCCACTTCCTTTGTGATTCATAACTTTTTCATACGAACTCCGATTTGGGCGTGCTGCGTGTCTACAAACTCATATCGACGAACTCTATAACTTTCGTCAAGGAAGTTTTCACCAATACCACAAAGATTTAAAAATCAACCTTTGAGCTTACTAACCACTCAATTTACCGTCTTCTAAGTCGTAAAAAAATTGGAACGGCGGTAACACCTGTCATTTGGGTAGAAGTTAATTGACATATAGTGGTTGGTTCAGGATGTGACAATCTTGCCTTAATAGGAAGAGTGGATACCATATGAGAAATTTACCTAGTGACATTGACTGACATTGAGTATGAAACTAAGTAGCCATGACATTCTAGGCAGGAAAAACTATTACATGCTTAAATCCCTGATTTCTAGAACTCTTCGCCTTTAGTTCTTGTATTAGTAGCCCTCATAAGGTACTAGTTCATGAATTAGAGAGTCCACATTTGCCTTAGTCGGAAATGTGAATACCCTAAAGAACATTTGACTTAGTGGCCTTGATCGGTATTAAGTATGAGATTTGGTACTCATATACACACACACACACACACACACACATATATATATATATATATATATATATTTGCTTGAAATGTGTTCATTACATTGAAATTGCTAGATGAATCCCTAGTGCCCAAATCCCCCTCTCTTGTTTAGTTTCATTAATTTTTATTTATTTGTCTTTATTAGCTTTATTTAGTCTTTTCATCTAAACATTCAAATTCCCGAAACTTATCGACTCATTGTAAATAGTCATCACTAGGCTAAAGTTGTGATTAGGCTTTGGTGCGAACCGAGGCCGGGCATTACTAAGGTTTGGTGCCTAATAGCATTTTGTTTATTTTCTTTTCTTTTCCTTTATTTGCACTAGTGACTTTAGGTGCCGATTAACTTAAGATTATGGGTTAACCACTAATCCCCGAGGTACGATAATTTTTGGGCTTCCCTTACCAACGATACGTTCGCTTGCGTGATTTGTGTCCAACTCATTACCTTGACCACAAGCAAGCCCGTTACTGTTCTGTATAAAAACAGGCAATATATATAACTCCTATATCCAGCATTCCAGGTCTACTTCCTACACCCAATTATTATCAGTCTGCCCATGAAAAATACAGACACACACACAACAGAAGGTTGCAGAAAAATATTTTGAATTGGTGATACCAATGTAACCATATTGCCTCTTCAGAGTGATTCAACATCGTCCAGTTCCTACCAATTATTTTGTATATATCAAAGTCGATCAGGCACGCATTGACGCATATATCTCCATAATATGTTCTTCTGGTCATTTCCAATAAAAATATGTTCTTCTTTTGCTGGTAGTGAAATGACTTTTGATTCTATAGTATGTACTGTATTGTGAGTTCCCTTGCATGGTTTGGGGAAAAATGTACATCTAACACAGGTTATTGAGTACTGGATCGCCCATGGAATTTGAAATGTTTACATGAGGCAAGATATGCTACTGTAATCTACTTCTCTGTTTTTTTTCTTCTTTTTTTCCGAATGGAAGAAAATACTAGGCTTATCTATCATATGCTGCTGGTGCTACCATGTGAATCTCATATTTACATAATTAATATAAATACAATCATTTCATGTAAGCCTCATAGTGAGAACAAAAAGAAGGAACAGTTTCATCATCAGTATTGCAGAACCAAAAAAAAAAAAAGGCAGAGCAGATGTGTTTCGACTTTCGAGTCAAAAGAGTTGTATACATATTACTTTTGTATACACTCAATTCATTCATAACAAGTATGTATGTATCATCTCTTTTAAAATTGGATTCTGATGCATGATAGCTTTCTTGCCTAATAATGCTTCTATTAAACGCCGAAACAGGCACTCAACTGCTTCTAGAATATCTGGAATGCTCATCTCAAATTCCAGAATTGCGTTTTGCATATTCTCGACTTGCTTTGTGCAATCAAAGTTTCTTTAGCTTGTGAGTTGTGACTGCTAATGATCTTGATTGTACTGCAGAAACCACCTTCATGGTTCATTTCCACAACTTCATACCCTCACATGCTACTCTTTTGGAGTGCACCAGCTTGGAAAGTTATAGCCAAGGGCTTTACTTTGATCTCAAATTTGAATCAGCTATCTAGTAGAAAAATGAACGAACACAGTGGTGGTGAGTGGTGACTGCATCCATTCCTTTCAGACTGCTGACAACCAGTTGTCTGGTGGTTTTTGTTTGTGCATTTTCTTTCTGTAATTCTTCACATACTTCCTAGAAGCGAGGTACCTTCTTACCTCAGTCATGCATGAAGCTCATGTCATCTCCCTGTATTCTGCGCAAAATTGATCATAGTTCCTGTGTGTATTCCCTTGTTTGTACTAATATATACATTCTTAATGATACCACACACATGCAGTAGCCTCAGAAATTTGTCCAGCAGCTTACTGATCCATTTGCTACTGTATTCTTGAGCTAAAGCTTTCTTACTGAGTGGCAAAAGAAGAAACTTCCCAATGCAATCTTGCAAATCTCTGGACGCCACTGAGGTTCTGAATTACTGCTGATGATAATGAAGAGGTGATTTTCTGAAGCCTCAATCTGCACACATGCTCATAAATTCTGTAACAAATGGGTGTGATGCTGAAAGGCAAGCTGCTTGAACCTAGCATGATTACATGCGCAGCCATTTTAATTTCTTTTGTTGGAAGTGAATTCCTTGCTTGCAGGCAAGTGCTCAATGTGGAGTTCCTTCCTTCCCTTTTCCATCTGCTAATTATATATTACATGGTATTGAAGACAAGAGGAGTTCATCTTCCTCCAACTAAATGAATTTGAACATGAAATCAATCTGGATCCCAAAACTATGTTGACAATGTTTATGCATTGTCCCCCAACCGGCATGCCACCAATCCACCACCCAAGTGTATTATACTTCTGGTGTAGCATGAGTATCTTCAATAGGGTAACAGTATCATATGATTTAATGCAAAATTAACCATCAAATATTAAGGTCATGAGACTCATGACTCATGAGTGATATTGTACAGTTTGTATCTTCTGCACTATATTAAAAATCGTGCTTATAGCTCTTCTACACAGCATTCCAGCCATGCCTGTCTGCTTCCCTGGAAACGAATGCTGCATCACTCTGATTAGACTAATAATATTAGTTTGTAACAAAACGTTTACATTAATTTAACACAATCATGTGGTCTGTGTATTTCTGAATCATTCATCATTTTTTAAATCCAATCAAATCCCTACCAACTGGTTCTAAGTCATATGCATTTCCCATTGCTTCTGCTTGTATATATGCATTTTCCCATCTGCTACTTATTCTGTATATCTCACAAAGCATTTTAGACAACAACCTTACATAGATTAACAAGATGCCTATCAGCCGTGTGTGTTTGACTAGACAACTTGACGTACAGGTCTGAACAGATGCTCGGTTTCCAACAACAATGATGAAGATTATCTATAAGACAAGGTGATCAAAAATTAGCTGTGGATCTTGAACGATATATAGGTGTCTTGTACAGAAAAAGAAGAAGGTGTGAAACTAATGTTTTGGTTCATTTCTTGTAATACAAACGGTCAATGCCACTCGTGCTCTTGCAACACAAAATGGCTGGTAATCTGGAGAGTTGGTGATAAGGAAACAGGAGCAGGACATTGTTGAGAACTTAAGTTGGCTAAGATCCATGGTTTTCGCATCACCACGTTGTAATAAGCACTTAGTTAATGGCATTGCACAATCGCTGTCCAATAAATTAATTATGATGCATGATTAATGTTACACTATAATACCACACTGGTGAGATTATTCAGAAAAAATAAATCAGTTCTAATGAGTTGGCATGCTGGTGTGGCCAGAGACATTGCTAAACCATTTCTAGGGAATATTTTGATCTAAATCAAAACAACATTACCTCACACTGGTGATTGTTGTAGTAGATGAGATTCCTGTCCCCCTCCTCAACCAACACTATATATGAAGCAGATGCAGCAGGAAATAAACCATCAGTTTCAAATTTTACTCAAACTTAAATCATCTCATAAACCACAGAAAAGAAAATGTCTTACCACACTCGCTCAAACAGCGGCCCCTTAGGTCCACACCCCATCATTCAAGAGGTTGATGAACATTTGTGCAGATTGAGGTCTTCAGAAGCCACATCCACATCATCATCATCAATAAGCCACAAACTAAGTGCTCTCCAAGACTTGCATGAGTGTGTTGATAGGTTGGTTCAATTACCACTCACCCAACAAGCCTTGGCACAAGAGAAGCATCAGAAGTGGACTAATGAGCTATTAGATGGATCTCTTAGGCTCTTAGATATTTGTGGCATTGCCAAGGATTCACTGTTTCAAACCAAAGGATCCATTCAAGACCTTCAATCAATCATTCGACGGAGGCATGGAGATGAATCAGCAGTACTCACAAGCGAGGCTAGGAAATACTTAACCTCAAGGAAGATGGTGAAGAAAACAATCCGAAAGGCTTCGGCAAATCTTAAGGCAAACAGATCTACTTTTTCTTCGCTTGAAAACAACCAAAAAACCATCACTATTGCTAGCAAGCTTAGAGATGTTGAAGCAATCACTCTGACAGTGTTTGAATCAGTGCTCTCCTTCATTTATGGACCAAAGTCAAAGCCTAGCAGCTGGTCTTTCGTTTCCAGCATTGTGCATTCTAAGCGAATAGTTTGTGAAGAAGCAGAAGTAAATGAATTTGCAGAGGTGGATGCTGCTTTTAAGTCTCTAAAGAGTGTACATGTACAGAACCAGCTTAGCAATCTGGAGTCATGCATTGAAGACCAAGAAGAAGGACTCGAGTCCCTATTTAGGCAATTGATCAAAAATAGAGTCTCTCTTCTCAACATTCTCAACCACTAGATCTTAGCTCTCTTGGTCAATTCTGTACATGGAAATCAAATTACAAGTATACTACACCTGATATCAAATTGATATATTCTTTTGCCCAAATTATTAGCACTGCTCTTTCTCTCTTCGAAAGCATTCATAATCATGGTTCCTAAAATTATAGCTACACCCTAATGATCCTATGCATATTGTCTATCAGTGGGAAAATATATATATGTAATAACCCGAATTTTTTCGGAACTATTATCGAGTTGATTTCCAATTTATAAAGTTTGTGAAATGCATTTAAACGACTTTTGTTTGCTTAGCGAAGCGGTAAATCGAAAACGGAAACGTTATCGGAACGTTTATTTAGAAAAAAACATTACGTTCCGCGACTTGAATATCGACTTTTATTCCATCGCTCGATTGTGAAAACTTCCTTCACGAAAGTTGTAGAGCTCGTCGATACGAGTTTGTGGACGCATTATGCGTTCGAATCAGACGTCGAACGTGAAAGTTATTAACGTCGGAAGTTCGTTTCCGATTTTGGAAGTGAGTATAAATAGAATATTTTAGGGATTAGGGTTTCCATTTCTGGAAACTCTTCATCCGCCTCCCCTTTTCTCTCTCTTCCCGATCTCACCTCTCCCTCAAATCGCCTCCGGCGATCTCCTCAGCCGGAGCGACGTGGTCCTCACCGCCACACCCTACGGCCTCGCAAGGTCCTCCACAAGCGACCCCGAGCTCGCCGCGCCACGCCTCGCCGCCGTTAGCTTCCTCGAGACAACCCGAAGCTCAGAGGTTACGCCCGCCGCTCCACGCATCTTCGCTGGCGAAGCTAGGGCACGGGGACTAACTCGTTGTCGCTGCTTCTCCTCCTTGGAACCACCTGCGACCAATCGAGGCGCAGATCGTGCCACCGTCGCACTCTCGGCTCAACCTCCACCATCGCCTGGTTCTAGCTCCTCCGGCAACATCACGGTGGCTTCGAGTAACGATTGAGGTAAAGGATTGATTAATTGAGTGTGTGTGATTGAAATTTGTTGGTTTTTGAGTGATTTTGTGGAGATCGGAGATCGGAGAAGGAGGGTGGATTACCGCCACATTAAGCGGCGCATGTGGGAGCGTGAGGTGGTGTAGGGCAGCCTTGGGCCGTGCAGGGATGGAGGAGGAAGAAAAAGAGAGGATTTGGGCGGCGGTGGCGTGCTACGGGCCGGCCTTAGGCTCGGCGCGTGGGCCCCACGCGCTGCCACAGTGAGTGGCGCGTGAGCGCCACGTGCGGTCACCAGCGAGTGTCACATGTACCCCACGCGCCGCCACATGCAGCGGCGCGTGAACAGTGATTCGACAGTAAATTTGTAAAATTTATTTTTACAACGGTGAATGTAAAAAGGTGATTTACGTACTGTAAATGTAAATTTATTTTACGTACGGTAAATATAAATATAAATTACTTTCAGTAAAAGTAAAAAGTAATTTCAGAAGGGTAAATCAGTAATTAATATTTACTGAGACAGTATTTATATTTGAATAGTATTCGTACGTACAGAAATACGTAAACAATATGTATACGTACATGAATATGTAATTAATGTGTATTTGTACAGAAATACGGAAATAGTAAATACGTGAATATTAACTCCGTGAACAGTAATTTCGTAAAACCAGAAATTGCTTAACAGTAACTTATTATTACTGTTTCGGCATTCAAGGTTTACGTAACGATTCTAAATTATGTTCTTATCTTTTCAAGGTGATCGATAAATCAAGGAAATGAATTACTTTCAGGAATTGTGGAATTACGCTCAAGTTTATAAGGTGAGTAAAATATCACATATTTACGAATCTACCCCTACGGAGATTCAAGATTTTGCAGAGTTTTAAAGATTGAAATACGACATGTATATGATATAGTGGAATATATAGATATTTTTGTATAAATGGTAAATAGGTACATATATATATATATATAGTTTACTATATTATAGACTGTTATGATTTCGTTGTGAATATGTCATTTTGATGACGAGATTATATATTGAGCATGTTGATGCGATTTGTACAATATAATGAGATGATTATTGTACGTGGTTTTAACATTGAGATTTGTTAAAACGTTTTGTCTTCGGACGTGATTTTGTCTACGGACGTGAATTGTCTTCGGACATGATTTGTCTTCGGACGTGATTTTGTCTACAGACGTGAATTGTCTTCGGACGTGATTTGTCTTCAGACGTGATTTGTCTTCGGACGTGATTTTGTCTACGGATGTGATTTGTCTTCAGATGTGATTTGTCCTCGGACGTGATTTTGTCTACGGACGTGTGATGTCCTTGGACGTGTTTTGTCTTCGGACGTGATTTTGTCTACGGACGTGTTATGTCTTCGGACGAGTTTTGTCTTCGGACGTGTTTGGCATGTCGGAACCTAGCCTTTGGCCGGGCGAAAGTTACGATACAGTTAGAGCTCTAGTCTGTCTGCCGGAGTACTGCATGTGAGGTAACCGATGGGTTATCGGCTCATGAGTACTCATATTTTTGGACGTTGGGTAGCAGGAGGTTGCCCAATGTCGGCGGTGTACTACGTGAGGGATAACAGAGGTGTACCAGCGTTCATTAGTACCCGTATTATAAATGCATTTGGGTAAACAGAGGGGTTGCCCAATTTCTCATGAGCACTTTCATTTTCATATTTTGGACAACCAGATGGGCCGTCCATTGACTCATGAGTGCATTTATATTTGATGTTTTTGTGGATTTCCGTATATATTGATATGCAAGTTTTATTGTTGTTTTTACTCATACGAGCTGTAAAGCTTACCGGGTTTGTGTTTACAATCCCGGTGCACCAATTCGATGGTGTAGTGGATAACTCCGCAGGTGTGGATTAGCGGGAATTGACGGACCGCTCAGAGGACTTGAAGATATTTAGTTCCAGCTTGTGTGAGGATTTTGTGTGACTTTCTTGTGAGGTTTTTGTGAGGATTATACATTTCCATTTGTTATAATGTCGATTTATAATTTGGTTTGTAATAATCGGTTTGACTGAGTTGTATTTTGAACTCAGAGATGATCCGCTATGGCATTTAAAAGGATTTCGATTCATTGAGATTGTTTTAGTGTTTTTCATGACTTCGAAATTTGAGTTTCATGCTCGAAATTTTGGGATCGTGACAATATCCTACTAAGATAATGAAATTGATTAGTTAATTGCAATTCTGCAAAGCCAAGTCAGAGAGGTAAATCCCCACGTCGTACGGGATTTCTGAATACAATTACAGGGCCGAGGGGTAATTCATATGAACATCACAAAAAGTTTTGGTTATAAATATTCCAATTTCTTAAGGGAGAACATTAATCTATGATCAATGACTTACTGAAGTAGTCTCTATTCAGCTAATTTCAACAAAGTATCTTTTCAATCAAAATCTAAGCACTAACTACTATTTCAGGAAGTTACGTTTGAGGAGCCAATTTGGCTATAATTCCTATGAACATGACTAGCTACAAGCTATATATGTCCCGAAATCTACCAAGCAAATGGCAATGACCTTAACAGTTTCCAGGAGCATCACTGATAGGCAAATAACATATTACAAAAGTAGCACACAGTACATGGAATCATTTCAATGATCAGACTTAGAACCTCAACTGTAGTAGTATAGGTAAACAGGGATTTGCCCCAGATTAATAATGCTCTAATGAACTACCTAAAAATGTCACAACAACTAGCTAGGTTACTGTCCTTATACTTTACCGGCGGCCAGAAAAATAACGAAACCATTGGTCTAAGGTACTAAAATTATTAATTAAGTAATTAGGATTGGCACAAAGTTTTATCACTTTTATATATATATACTAGATCAACTTAGGAAAACATAAGTAAAATATGGGGATAATCAGAGAGCACAGAACAGAAACAACAACTGAAAATATAAGAAAACAATGAATCAACAGATTAAAAAGCCTTCTCTTCTCTTTGTTGGAAAAAAAAAAAAGGCCCGGCAGAAACTCGCATTACCATTACTTGCTCATAAAATTGTCCCTCAAAGAATCATATGGCACTATGGCAGGCTGAGATCTCCAACACTTCGAATTGAATTGATATTTTCTCTGGTTTTCTTTCTGTTGGGGAACAGGGTATATAAGATGAATTACAAATAATCAAATACATGTAAGAAAGATGGCTTAGATGCATGCATGGTTTACGCATCTCCACATATAAGTAAACAAAGAGTCAGTGACACTCGTGCAATTGCTGTCCAATATATTAATCACCATGAACGATTGGTACATTATGATACCACACGATGGTGGCATAATTCAGCAAATTAATCCAGCTCATGAGCTGGTATGCTTGTGCAGGAAGAGACAATGCAATAAGGATTAGCTATGGAACGTTTAGATCTAAATCGAAATCATGTTACCCAGCACTGATGATTGGAGTAGTTGAGGTTCCTTGTCCCCCTCGAAAATCAACATAAAGACATGTAGAAGGAAATAACTCATCAGTTTCAACTTTCAACTTTCAATTGTACATCCACTACAAAGACTTCTCATCTCAAATCACCAAAAGAAAATGGCTTACCACACTCGCTCTAACAGCTTCCCCTCCAGGCCACACCCCATCCTTCAAGAAGTTGATGAACATTTGTGCAGACTGAGGTCTGCCGAAGCCACATCCACATCTTCATCATCAATAAGCCACAAACTAAGTGGTCTCCAAGACCTTCATGAGTGTGTTGATAGGTTGCTTCAGTTGCCTCTCAATCAACAAGCCTTGGCACAAGAGCAACATCAGAAATGGGCAAACGAGCTATTAGATGGCTCTCTTCAGCTTTTGGATGTCTGCAGCGTTGCCAAGGATGCCCTTTCACAAACCAAGGAGTGCATACAAGACCTTCAATCAATCATTCGAAGAAGGCATGGAGATGAATCTGCAGTGCTCCCAAGCGAGGCTAGGAAATACTTAACCTCCAGGAAGACACTTAAAAAGGTACTCCACAAGGCTTTGGACAACTTGAAGGCAACAGCAAGCAGATCCGCTTTCTCTTCCATCCACAAGGAAGACGTCACCATTGTTAACAAGCTGAGAGAGGTTGAAGGATTCACTGCCTCAGCCTTTGAATCAGTGCTGTCCTTCATCTCTGGGCCAAAGTCCAAGCCTAGCAGCTGGTCTTTGGTTTCCAAGATAGTCCAATCAAAGAAAGTAGCTTGTGAGGAAGACACAAAAGTAAATGAATTCGCCGAGGTGGATGCTGCAGTAAAGTCACTGAAGAGTGCACACATCCAGCTTAACAATCTGGAGTCATGCATTCAAGACCAAGAAGAAGCACTTGACAGTCTATTTAGGCAATTAATCAAAACTAGAGTCTCTCTTCTGAATATCCTAAGCCATTAGATATTGGCTTCTAGATCAACTTTGTACATGATAGACATACATACATAATGAGATATACTTCTTTTGCTCATTTTATTTGAACATATCCCCTTTCACTTCAATTTTATTTGAACACTCACAAGATGCGAATGAATGAACTTCGAGTGAAAAGAATTTGAAAAATTAGTATGCCCTCAAAAAGAGAACTGTAAATTGTAAACGCTCAGTATTAACTGTGAATCTAGATGGTAGATTAGAGGATTTTTCATTATTCAGATTGAAACTATCACATGGAGTTTCTGCAAGCAAATATAAATAGACAAGGCTGTTAAGATTCTAAGTGTCTGAAGGAAGATAATCAATAAATCATAACAAATTATATATAAAGCAAAGGAGACATTATTTTCACATGCATTAACGTATTTAGCAAAAAACAGATGCTTCTTGTTTTCTGTTTGAGGGACAATTTCTGAAATAAGTTAAAGAATCAAAATGAAATATTCAGAAGGTTTCATAACACACTTACACTTCATATCAATTAACTATTTCATGAGAAGTGGCTTCATTTATGCCTTAATTATAGATTTGATAACTAAATCGCAGAGGCAATTTATCATAAAAAAAAATTAAATAAACAGGAGAGAAAATAATACAGATGGGTGAGTAACATACTTGTATTTTCTTGGAAATGAGAAAAATATGTATGTCATTCCACTAGTGCTTTGCTTAATTTAGCACAATATTTTTTTCAAAATATACAACATTGGATCATGTAGCATTCCAAATGTTTAGTTATACTGGTGCCAGAGATGGGGAACACTACAAAATCATACTCAGATAACAATTTGAAAGAAAGTGAATTGTCTTACCTTTTAGAATCGGAGAGGGGTGGGAGGAGGACTTGTTTCTCCCCATCAGACATTTGTAAAATATGGAGATGCTGAATGCCGAAGGTAAATCAGTAGCAGTATATCATATTCGAAAGAGGGCCTTGCTTCTGCAACACACTCAAAATGACATCAAGTTAATTTCCAGTTTATCCCAGGAAAATGACTATACACAGATTCTATATTTTATTAAGACTGACTAATTAATGGAAATAAAAATGGGAGACTCAGATCCTAAACTAGCTCATGTAATCATAAACATACTTGTTTCTGGTTTTCATTCTGTTGGGAAACAGCCTACCTAAAATTAATAACTAAAACTTACATAAGATGCATGATTGTCGCCTCACCACACTAGAAAACACAGGCTTAGTGCAGCTCGTGCCATTGCTGTCCAACAAGTTGACTATGATTATATACATTAGGAGCTTAAATGCAAAATTAAGCAGGTGATGAGTTGGTTTGCTGGTGAATCAAGAGACATCTGCCTAGGGAACATTTAAATTTAAAAGAAATCATGTTACCTCACTGATGATTGTGGTGAATGAGATTCCATGTTCCCGTCTAAACCAAGCCTATATATTAAGCAGCTACAGCCTACAGATGGACAGCAACTCATCATTCTAAGCTGTACATTAACTGCATCTATAAACTCTTCTACTCTTTCTTCCAAATCACAAAGAGAAATGGCTTTCCACACTCGATCTAACAGCTTCCCCTCAAGGCCACACCCCATCCTTCAAGAAGTTGATGAACACTTGTGCAGACTGAGGTCTTCTGAAGCCACATCCACATCTTCATCATCAATAAGCCACAAACTAAGTGGTCTCCAAGACCTTCATGAGTGTGTCGATAGGTTGCTTCAATTGCCCCTCCACCAAGCCTTAGCACAAGAGCAACATCAGAAATGGGCTAATGAGCTATTAGATGGCTCTCTTCAGCTTTTGGATGTTTGCAGCGTTGCCAAGGATGCCCTTTCACAAACCAAGGAGTGCATACAAGACCTTCAATCAATCATTCGAAGAAGGCATGGAGATGAATCTGCAGTGCTCACAAGCGAGGCTAGGAAATACTTAACCTCCAGGAAGACAGTTAGAAAGGTACTCCACAAGGCTTTGGACAACCTGAAGGCATGCTCTTCCTTCAACAAGGAAGAAGTCACCATTGTTTGCAAGCTAAGAGAGGTTGCAGCAGTCACTGTCTCTGTATTTGAATCAGTTCTGTCCTTCATCTCTGGGCCATCCAAGCCTAGCAGCTGGTCATTGGTTTCCAAGATAGTACAGTTAAAGAAAGTAGCTTGTGAGGAAGAAGCAAAAGTAAACGAATTCGCAGAGGTGGATGCTGCACTAAAGTCACTCAAGAGTGCACACAATCAGCTTAACAATCTGGAGTCATGCATTCAAGACCAAGAAGAAGGACTTGAAACCCTGTTTAGGCAATTGCTCAAAACTAGAGTCTCCCTTCTCAACATCCTAAACCACTAGACATTAGATCTTAGATCAATTTTGTACATGAAAGATATACATAAATGTCAAATTAATATACACATTGAGATACACTCATTTTTTGCTTCAATTGCCAGTTTTGCCACTACTCTTTTGTTCTTATTTATGTAAAAACATAATAGTTCATTCTCAAAAAAAAAAATGCAAAAACAGAATAGTTCAGGTTGCCATGTTTGATTGTTGAGTACGATCTACCAGTTCTAATATAAACTGAGAACTACAGAGAATGTAATTTTCCAAGTTAATATCCACTCTACCATCGATCAGGTTTCATATACTTCCTATAATCATCCTAATTATCTAGGACGAGATTATCAATCTAGAATACCAAAAGATATGGAAGAAAAATTCCTTATCCAATATAACGAACATTCACTGCATGAAACTTACCCCAAATATACTATGCTGGGATCGGAGGTAATTCTGATCGGGCTTGTTCAAATTTTGGTAGTATCAAATGTCAAGGCTGTCAGGCTTCCAATTGTCTCAGTGGAGATCATTAATCAAATGGCATCCAGGGCTGGTATTAGGATTCAAACATCAAACAGTGCTGCTATCCAGGGATTCAATTTTATGAGAAAAAAATATGGATCGATCGCTGGTGTTTAACAGTTTAAGTTATATGGGCTAGCTTGTACTTATTCCTAATTGGTCTCGTAATTTAATATTTGGGTCACCATATATTTGTTAGGAGGATTTTGAAGTGCGGACGTCCGTGTACGGATTCTTCGATTCCGGCGACCGCAAGCCACAACGGCGGGGCAGACCACAACAGCTACACTCCCCACTTTCAAGCGGTCCTGTCTGTGACAGTCAGAGCTCCATCGGCAACCGGAATTGCAAAATCGCCAAAATCTACCCAAAAACTTGATTTTTGCAAATTCCAGCCGTCGTGGGTTATTGATGGAGCTCCGGCCGGCACAGACGGGATCGCCAGGAGGTGGGTAGTGTGGTTGTGCTGATCCGCCGCGCCGTTGCGGCCTGATGTCGCCGGAATCAGGACGTCCGCACCTGAAACGGCCTAATATTTGTTAATGTCACTCTACCATTTTCTGTGTTCACCATATTTCTTTTTTCAACCCTTATTGCAAGGTTTCCGCTGAATTATTTATTACTCCACAGTTAACACGAAGCCAAACTCCTCGATGTCAATGAGTATCGTTTTTATTTGATGTTCTTATTGTTTGTGCATTTCCATGTATAAATTATATATTAGCAAATCTCACAGTACGATCAGTACCCTTCCTATTACAATGAGAAAATGTGCTGCTACATACCATTTTCTGTAATATGAAAACACGATGCAGCGTCCAAAGAATCAAGATAATGCAGATTGCAGATCTTGCCTGCTCCTTCTGCAACAATAATATCTGATATGGCCGGAAGAAATGTGCATTATGATTAAATGAATGCAAAATTTAAATAGCTCATTCATGACTTGGTATGCTGCTGGTTGGGAGCCGACATTGCAAAAACATTACCTAGAGAACGTTCAGATCCAGATCAATAACATGTTACCTCTAACTAGTGATTGATGTAGATGAGATTCCTTGTCCCCTTCCTTAACCAACATTATATATTAAGCAGGGGCATATGGAAAGAACCCATCAGCTTCAATTGCACATAGTCTACAATTTCTTCTATCATCTCAGAGATAACAAACAAGAAATGGCTTACCACACTCGCTCTAACAGCTTCCCCTCAAGGCCACACCCTCTCATTCAAGAAGTTGATGAGCACTTGAGGCGATTGAGGTCTTCCAAAGCCACATCCACATCTTCATCATCAATAAGCAACAGATTAAACAGCCTGCAAGACCTGCTTGATTGTGTAGATAGGTTGCTTCAGTTGCAAGGTACCCAACAAGCATTAGCACAAAAGCAACAGCAGAAATGGGCCAATGAGCTATTAGATGGCTCTCTCCACCTCTTGGATATTTGCAGCACCGCAAAGGATGCCCTCTCGCAAACAAAGGAGTCCGTACAAGACCTTCAATCATTAATTCAAAGAAATCGGGGAGATGAAACTGGATTCACAAGTGTGGTCAGGAAATACTTGAGCTCTCGGAAGATAGTGAAGAAGTCAATCCACAAGGCCATGGGAAATCTGAAGGGAATGGAAAAAAAATTCCCTCTCTCTTCCACCAACAAGGACCAACAGACTATCACCATTGTCAGCAAGCTGAGAGATGTTGAAGCAGTCACTGTCACAGTTATTGAATCAGTGCTGGCCTTCATCTCTGGACCAAAGTCAAAGCCTAGAAATTGGTCTTTGGTTTCCAAGATTGTGCAGTCTAAGAGAATAGCTTGTGATGAAGAAGAAATAGTAAATGAATTTGCAGAGGTAGATGCTGCATTGAAGTCACTCAAGAGTGCAGAAAATTCACAGAACCAGCTTAAAAATCTGGAATTATGCATTCAGGATCAAGAAGAAGGAATCGAGTGCCTATTTAGACAAATGATCAATACTAGAGTCTCCCTTCTTAACATCCTTAGCCACTAGACTAGATTTTCAATCAATATTGTACAAGGATAACATATGCATCCATGTATAGTACAATTCTAATGTCAGATTGATATACATTTTGATATCCTTCAATTCCCTGCTCAAATCGCCACTACGTATTTTAATTTATTTATTCAATTTCGATATAATCCAACTGCAGGATGAAAATAAACCAACTAGTCAGAACAAGGCAAAAAAAATTTTGCTGTCAATAAAAAAACTGTAAAATGTAAATTCTCATCAACTGATAATCTGAAAGGTAAACTGCAATAATTGTTCCTTATGATTTATGATTGAGGTTTTTGGCAAGAAAATTATATCACTTGACAAGGCTGTTAATATTCCAATTGTCTCAAGCAAGATAATCAATAATTAACAACTAATCGTATTCAAATGGAAAAATAAACTTAATTATCACTTGCTTTAAGCATTAAACATGTATTTGCTGTTTTCTGTTTGAGGGACAATTTCTGGAAGTATCAAACTTAGATATTGGAGAGAGCTTGATTACATCAAAACTTAAGTCAATTTAACTATTTCTTGAGAGGGGGTTTAATTTGTGCCTAAATTGCACATAACATGTAGGATTACAGAGAAAATTTATTTAGCAAAGAGAAAGGGGGCTTGCCATTGGATCACACCATAAGCATTGCCTTTTCTGGGAAATGAATAAAAGGCGGATTGCTTAGTTTATCAATAAGAAATAGCATGGGTTATTTTGGCTAAGAATCAGGGAGACAGGGAAAACGCATGTTCAGAAAATAAATTCACCAAATATGAACCTTCTTACCAATTTCTTCAGTATTGAAGATGATAAGGATATCTCAATAGTCTTCTATACAATATGGTAATCATCTTAAAATCTTCTAATTTTTCATGATACTTGTTTCTGGTTTCTTTTTGTTGGGGGAACAGCCTATGTAAGACTAATAAACTAATAATCACATACATAAGATGTATGGTTTTCATGATGTATGGTTTTCTCAATGCCACTCGTGCAATCGCTGTCCAATAAGTTGGCTACGATTGAATACTTGTTGCATTATTATAGAACAATTTGAGATTTTATATGCAAAATAGATCACTTCTGAGTTGGTAGGCTGGTGCAGGAACAGACATAGCATAAACATTGCCCGGAGAAGATCCAAATCGAAATCATGTCACCTCACACCTCACACTGATGATTGAGGTGGATGGAGGTTCAATGTACCACTTCTAAACCAACCCTATATATTAAGCAGCTACAATTGGAAGAACTCATCAATCTTAAGTTGTGCCATTAACTACTGCACCTACAAGCTCTACTATTCCTTCACACAAATAAAAAAAATGGCTTACCACACTCGCTCTAACAGCTTCCCATCAAGGCCTCACCCCATCATTCAAGAAGTTGAGGAACATTTGTGCAGATTGAGCTCTTTTGAAGCCACATCCAAATCTTCATCATCAATAAGCAACAAACTAAATGGCCTGCAAGACTTGCTCCATTGTGTTGATAGGTTTCTTCAGTTGCAAGGCACCCAACAAGCATTAGCAGAAGAGAAACAAGAGAAATGGGCTAATGAGCTATTAGATGGCTCTCTCTGGCTCTTGGATATTTGCAGCACTGCAAAGGATGCCTTGTCCCAAACCAAGGAGTGCATGCAAGACCTTCAATCAATCATCAGAAGAAAGAGGGGAGGCGAAATTGGACTCACAAGTGAGGTCAGAAAATACTTGAGCTCTCGAAAGATGGTGAAGAAGTCAATTCACAAGGCTATAGGAAATCTGAAGGAAATGAAAAACAGATGCAGAATCTCATCCACCAACAAGGACCAAGAGACTATCGCCATTGTTAACAAGCTGAGAGATGTTGAAGCAGTCACTCTCACAGTATTTGAATCAGTGTTGTCCTTCATCTCCGGGCCAAAGTCAAAGCCTAGCGGCTGGTCTTTTGTTTCCAACATTGTGCAGTCTAAGAGAATAGCATGTGACGAAGAAACGACTGTAAATGAATTTTCAGAGGTTGATGCTGCCTTGAAGTCACTAAAGAGTGCAGAAAATGCACAGAACCAGCTTAGCGATCTGGAATCATGCATTCAAGATCAGGAGGAAGGACTTCAGTGCTTATTTAGGCAATTGATCAAAACTAGAGTCTCCCTTCTGAATATCCTGAGCCAATAGATACTAGATAGTACCTTTTTGATCCAATTTGTATATTAAAAAAACATCAAACACATGTATACTCTTCTGATACCAAATATTAATTGATACACTCTTCTGCTCAAATTTTCGTTGTTGTTTGTGATACATTTAAAAGAATTCTATCTTCTACTAACATGGTTAATTTTAGCAAGCAGTATGTACTGTAACTTCCTAATTTTCCAATTACAAGATGATAAATTAGCTGTGTATACATAAGAACATTAGAAAAACAGCTTATTCTTAAAAAGAATAAAATGTAACGTTGTAAACTGATCGACAATCTGAATGGTAAATTCCTGGAATTTTCATCATCATGATTGAAGCGGCACATGAGGTTCTTGCAAGCAAATTATATCAATTGGCAACGCTGTTATGATTCTAAATGTCTCAGGGAAGATAATCTATAATTATTAACTAATTGTATGATCAGTAAGCTATTAATTAAGCAGTACACATACGCTTGCTGTTTCTGTGTGAGGAACAGCTTATAAAGAATTCAAATATTGTAATAAAGTGACACATGGTTCACATCCAAAACCTAATAGCAATAGATGGAGTGGCCCAAATCCTTATAAACTCACAAACTAGGTCTCAATTCCTAATGTGATTTGTAATGCCCCAAACTGCATCTCACCAGCTTAAGTACGTTACAGTGTCACGAATCGATAAAACGTAAACCGAAACCTGATTTATATTTTAAAAAAATGCAAGACAATTTTTGTTTAACAACTTTTAGAGGTAAAATCTTTATTTTCAAAGATATATTTGTTCGTCCAGACCTTGTTATAACTGACAACACGAAATAACGAATTCTAGAAAAGAATTCCAATAAAGCTAAACAAGAACTAGCTTTAACCAAGTTACAGGAATCACAAACAATGAACAGATTCCAAAATGGAACCATTGAATATATGATTTAAGAAACCTGGATTACACACTCTGCTTCATCCTCCTCTATCCCATACCAATGCACAATACATACAGACACACTGATGTAGGGTGTCTCGATTAGCTTTGAAAAACATATATTTGGCATGCCAGTGTAAAAATCAACTTAAAGAATTAAATAAATGATAGACTTTCATAAACATGTTTTGACTCGAGAATCGGTGCAAGATTCTCAAAACATGGGCCGAAAATCCAAATAGTAACTGATGGCTGGTCCTATAAACCAATTACACGGCCTTACCTCAAATATACTGTAATAGGTAAGTGTAGCAAGAGCGTCTGCTACCAAGCTACAGAACGTTTCGAGTCCGTCTTTAAGATCGGAACCCACACAACCAGTGTAACTAAATCCTCCAGAGGTTTAAGGGATCGAACCTAAAAAAATCAGTGTCACCTCTCGCTCTTAAGCCATCACATCTCTCACAGTTTGGTTAATACATTCGTATATAAAACAACCAAACCACAACATGAACCATTTATAAATAAAAATGTGGAAAACTCTAATCGAGATAAATAATGAACCCCTACCTAGATTCCAATGCTTTCCCTCGCTTACTCTGCGAGTTACAAGCTTTCCACTTCCGTTCACCGGGTAACTGGAGTTCCTAGTCCGACATAATAGTCATTAAGATAATATTGATACACTTATCGATAAAACCAAGCAATCACGACGATAAATCGTCCAAATAATATTTTCTGATAAAACAGGATTGATCATGTTAACCATTCAAGGCTAGAATGCCTTGCTAGCAATTTCCATGATAATATCAGGTATGCCCAATTTACTAAGGACACCCATTTGTACTTGTATCTTTCCAAACAAAACAACAAAGAGTTCTGCTGATTTTCATTTCTAAATACATGGTCAAATTACTACAACATTCTTCCACATAGTAATGAGGAGATTACCATGTACACCCAATTCTACCTTATATGCAAAGTCTATCGCATAATAATCTCATTAGATTACTATGATCACCCATTGCTTAATTTCAAAATCTTCCTTAAGGAAAATGGTGCCCAGAATGTTGAGGGCACGCCACCCTTGTGTTCCAACTTCCAAACCTAACTAATCACTGGAAATATACAATTTTATTCCCAAGTAACAAACTAACAATTGTCCAATTGTCCATAATGACATGATCATAATCTTCACCTTCCCGGACTAACAACGTGAATCAACATCTTAAATATCCAAAAGCAACAACCAATGGAAAGCTGTCCATTTACAGTTGAATTAAGAACTGAAAAACCCCTTCACAAAAGAATCCAATACATATATATTTAATCCATCCTCAACCATATAACAATCTGACCAAACAATGACTACAGATTTTCTAGTCTGCACTTCACTTCCAAATATGAAGCCACCACACAAACTAACCAACTCAGTACCAACCAAGCTTCACAGATTGTAGAACACAGTTATCAAAGTAGCCTATAATTAACCTATCTTTTCATTCAAAACTGCAATTACCTTTAATATTGCAACCAGAAGCTTTCTCAATGAATTGATGGGCAAGAAACTATCTGGTACCTTCAATTTAATTAAGGAACCTTGGAGTTCAGCTGCTAATCCACTTCAAGCTCAGCCACAGCACAAGGAAGGAAGAAATCGAGCCAAGAAGCCGAACCAGTCCCGATGTCGGAGAACATCAAAATCCAGAAATTAAGTTTATCAAAACTTCATCAAATCCAAAAACTACACATACAAACTGGCTTATCACGAAGAGGATATGAAGATTCGTACCAAAAGCTATCGAATTGGTGGCTAGAAACGCAGGTGCCACCTTGAAGCTCGACACTGTTCACTGTGAGTTCTCCTTCCACTGGAGCAGGGGAAGCGTCGGCGACGTCGAAGTAGGTTGAACAGCGGCATTGCGACGACTGGAGTGAAGCTGACGGCGGAGGAAGGACGGTGCTGTGTCGTCGGGGTCGCGGGGAAGGAGGAGCAGAGTCAATGACTCGGTCTTTTTCTCCCAAAATGCTTCAAAATTTATCCTTTTCCCAATGTATATAATCAGCCCCTTTTCTTAATCCAAAGGTGGAGATAATTTGATCAATTTCTACGGCTCAGATCATACCGTAACTATTTTCTGATTTCTTCAAGTAATTTCTTTATATTTTCAAACATCGGAAAATTATTATAAATACATCGGTCATCTAGAGAATTCATCGAACATTCTCAAGTACTTGTCGTAACGTGTACGACTCTTAATTCAACAGATTCACTTATCTGAAAATTTTGAAAAATAATCTCGAGTATTTTCTTTAATTAATCACCGAGATCGTAATATAGTCACTAACGATCTCAACTTAGCTCGTTAATATTTCTGATGCTCACAATATTCTTAACACACCCCCGTACGTTTGGCGAATTTTCAAGTCATACACATGGACAACATTTTGGGTGACTTGAAGTGCGTATAGTCATTTGGGCTTCACACATAAACATGGGTAACCCGTTCTAATACCATGATAAAGTGATATGGGGTTCACATCCAAAACTAATTGGTAATGGATGGAGCGACTCAAATCCTTATAAACCCACAAATTAGATCATAATTCCCAATGCGAGATGTATATTCTCAGCATATTAGATAATATAATTATTCTTGTCAGTGAGCTAGCGCACATTGGTCTTGATATCAATTATAAACTAACTAATCTAGAGACATGGCTTCATTTGTGCTTCTTGTAGATATCTAAATTCTAAGGTTACATAGGCAATTCTTGATGTAAAATCAAAGAAGTAGATAAGAAGAAAACATGTATAAATGAAGCATGGTATGTCACAATCCCAAAAATTGAATAATAAAATTTCGATTTAGAGTTGTGATAAACCACAAATAATCCCGAAATAGTTATTTGTCAAAGGTGCATCTCATACAACTCATGTTACATTACCAAATATTTACATCATGAACAAAAGGAAATGGAACGCTTCCTCCCTACTCACTAATCCGAATGATAAGCCACAAGAGAGTCATGTAACACTAATCGGACTGAAATGGTGGAATGCTCTAATCTGAAGAAGAATAATGACTATGAAGTCATTTAATATAACCCACGAGCATGGTATAATTAAACGGAACCTATCTAATCCAAAATCTATGTCAGATAACTAAACGGAAGAATAATGACTATGAACTCATTTCATATAACCCACGAGCATGGTAATTATACGGAACCTATCTATTCCAAAATTTATGTCAGATAGAATTGTACACAACCTAATTCTCATCCATCCGGTTGTTATTCATTTGGCACTAAGCCTAATTCTCATCTATATGTTAAATTTGACAGATTGAATTTACAAGGAAAGACAACTTGTAAGGAGATCATGAGGTGCCAGACCCCAGTTTTTGGTCTACAAGTTTTGCCACAGAATTGGTTAAACTAAAGACATGTACCTGTTTAGCAGCTTCAAGCAGAGATGCGCCACTGGGCCTTGTATCTCTTGCCAATAATATCTCCACCTACAAGCGACGATGATATTCAAGACTGACCTGAACAAGATGTTTCGGAGTTACTTGTAAGAGCTTCTAACATTCCCAATTTGTAAACCTTGGATTGAAAAATCCAGGCATCGGCTCTGAACCCAGCCGTTCCGTATGATAACTTCACTCCTGAATCAAAGTTCCATACTTGAGTACTTGACTAACTGATACATAATTTGACCAAGAATCAAAATCGAAAAGAATAAAGATTCAATTTTTAACAAAACCCTAGAATTCAATTTGGGTGTTTAATTGATCGAAGAAAGAAAGAAATAAAGGGGGAAGAATTTACTTCAAATTCAAGCTTGGCCGTTATGTTCAAACTTATAAAAACTGGCCTATGTAACGCCTCTTTTCTTTCTAGTTTTTTTTTTGTTACAAGCAATTCAGTAAAGAAAAAAAGAGGAAAATAACTTTAACCCTTCCAACTGTCCCTGAAACTCTCGAGTCTGAGCCTCTGAGGGAAAGTCCAGAAAGTTCTTAAACTTATGATCATGTCATATGGAATATATTTGCAAACAAAACTATCATTTCAACGCTGTCAAGATTCCAATATGAGATGATAAACAATCAACCACCAAGCATAGGTGGAGGACATAATTCTCACTTCCATGGCATTCTCTTGCTTAGTGACAGCGGAACAATCCATTGGCCCAACCATTTCTCAATCATTGTTTGACCACTTTATCTTACTGCATATATATGACCCAAAAAGAAGAGAGAAAAACACATTCATGGTGCAACACAAGTTGTTTCTCTATAAATACATCCTCAATTGTATAGACAATTATGATTCCCAACTCAGATTTATACAAATTTTGGTAGCCTCAACAACAGTTGCCAATTGGTAGTGATCAAATCATGGATGTTACCACTTATTACAAGTTTGATTATCATGATCCCCTGCCACCTCTTTGCCTCTTTTCTTCTAGTGTAGTTGCTTCATTTAACATGTCACCGGCGTCCTTGTGCATGTCCAGTTTGGCAAGAGCAACTGATTGCATGTAGAAGGCTGTCGGCCAGTCTGGATACACACATTGAGCTTGCATTGCATCTCGAAGGGCAGCATCTGGTTGCTCATTTAACAGATAGCATAAACTGCGTCGTGCAAAAACAGTGGGGGACACCATAGTTCCAACATCTATGAACTGCAGAGAAAATAGACACCAGAGTTGGCCAATCATCAAAGGTCTACTGGCACTTATTAGATTTTAAAATGTTTTGGCGGAAAACATGGTAACAGTTGATGATAGAAAACTTTCTACTGCTATGACCTTCCACCAATCTCCCAGAATATAATACATACTGTGCATATGATATTGTGACATATCTCCAGCCAATAATACTATAACCAAAATGGAAATCTAAAACACACTTACAAAATTATACCTGGGAGTAACAGTCAATGGCAGCTTTAAAATCTTTGTCACGAAAAGCATAGTCTCCTCGCTTCCTCGCCTCCAGCATGTCTCTCATCTGTTGAGTCCACTCTTGAAAAGATAACTGTATCCATGCAAATTCAAAAGAGATGTCTTAGCATAAGTGGGTGAACAAGCATTTGCAAGAGCAACCAACTACCTTATTAGAGTTTATTAATTACCTCATTGGTTCCTTCGTCATCTCGGTAATGGGCCATAACCAAGATCTGATGGATTGCTGTGAGGTCCATTCGAGAGCAGGCCTCACCCATTGCTGAAAGGGGCCGTTGCGGGGTTGGTGGGGCTTGCTCGTGCTTTGGAATTCCAAGCATGACATAAGATGGAACCTGCATCCCAGAATTTGATAATGAGATTCTCTAAAAGAAATTAAGTAGACCAGTAGTGCTCCTCCATCAACGCACAGCTACCATAACACATAATTGACAATTTGTTTTTTTGACAACCATAATTGACAACTTTATGAGGCTATCAAAAAATTTGGCTAACTTAATAGTGCCAGCAGTTGTAAAATTACTACCAAATAATTTAGCAGTATTTGCACTTATAAAGGAGTTATAGCTAATCCTAGAACAAACTAACTAAAGTGTCTTACATCAGGTTTAGTCTGCAGCGGAGCGAGTGTCGCAACAAGATCCTTTCTATTGGGACGTTCTCTGGGCTCATATTGCAAACATTGGGAGGCAAGATTGACAACCACTGTAGCTTCTTCAGTAGAAAAATTCCCCTCCAAATGTGAATCCATTAAGAGAATGATATTCTTCCCCCGTATCATATCGAGAGCCTGAATACATACACAAATAGACATCAGATACATGCTAGTGGATCAATAACGTACAAATATTGCAGAGTCGAATATATGCTACTTTTAAAATACTTTCAAATCTTCAAAAGAACTTGTATATTTATAAAACTTCAAGGTAGTGTTTCCCATATGTACATATACATTACAGGTGTGGCATATCCTAAGAAAACAATCAACTTCAGAAAATAACAGAAAATGATTAAAAAGTCAAACCAACACAAAGCAATAGCAATATTTTCTTCTTGATCTTGTAACATGATGAAGATGACATCAAGTTTAGATTATTGTTTTCGATTTGGAGGTCCAATGTTAAGCAACCCTCTTTTTTTCCTTTTGTTCTTAAGATTCCTACTATTCTTACGAACTGGCATAAAGGACCTGGGCTTGAAACTGGGAACTTTTGCCAAACCCTACGTGGAGGCAGGAAACTCTAGCAGATAGCTGGGTAGATACCAAGAGACTGTTTGAACCTCAGACCAGAGAGGAGTAATTCATGTGCTAACCATTGCTTCGCAGCCCTTTGGTGGTCACAAGTGAAACTTTTAAGTAAATTGATGATTATTAATTTTCACGATGGGAATGGTTATGCAATTACAGAAAGGGGGCACTTGTATTGTATGCCATCAGGATTAGTGAATGATGTGGAGACGTAATTAAAGTTACATAAAGCAAGGTTGTTGGTCAGGTTTAGTTATTTGCTATGAATTGAGAAGGTTATGAGGACAACAAAATATATATACCAACATGAATGAGAAATTGGATAAAGGATATTGTTATTATAACAATCAAGTTAGTACTTATAGGAACAATACAAAATATTCAAAATCAATTAGCTTTTAAGTGACGATTCTAAGTTGAGACACTTGAATATGACTGTAGAAAGACAAGGTATATTGTATATTTTGTTGTAACATGTGCATAATTAACAAGTAATTGAGATGATCCAACTTACATGACTTGGGGGGATATGCTTTCCACTTAGCAAATCTAATAGGACAGTGCCAAAGCTGTAGATAACACTTTCTGGAGTGACCCTTCCTACAATTGTTAAATAACAATGGATGTCAGGGAACCCAATCAGATTAAATCTTTAGACAAGAAACTTGATTACAACACAAAGGTCATATCTAGACCATAATAGGTATTACCATTCCTTAGGTACTCCGGTGGTGTATAGGCCAAATTTGTGCTATAACTCTTCCCATCCCTACTATTTCTCATTAAGCCAAAACATGAAAGCCGTGGATCACCATCCTACAAATCCATCCAACATGCTACATGATCATCTTAAACAATACCAAACACTGAAGTAACCTAACATCCATGTGTACTTAACTTAGATATCATTATGTTTGAGGATGAATTACCTCATCAAAGAGAATTCTATACGCATTCAAATCATGGTATAACGGACGGCCCTCAGTACTACAATAATCTAAAGCTTCAGCTATGTGAAAAGCAACTCTTAAACGCATGGCCCACTCAATAGTTTGATTCTCCCCTGCCAGAAAGAAACAGAGACCGAAAAATTAACTTAAGCTAGAACAGAAATGCAGCCACTATCTCTGAATTTAATAGAAGAAGACTCAAAAAGTCAACTCACATCATTTCAATCAGAAATCAACATAGGACACGAAGAGGAATAGGCAACATCATTATTCTAAACCAATTTAACAGCATTGCAAGTTGTGCATTGCCACATTCAATAGAATACTGTGTGAAAATCACCTTGCCACAACTTTGAAAAACGAAATACAATTTCAAAACATCCTAGGATTAGCAATATCAATACGATACACAATGCAAAACAAATTAGCGAAGCAACACTGGCAGAACAAATCAAACCAACGAAAATTAATGACATAACCATTTCATTAATGCATCTAGGACATGTGCATTTCAATGTTTGATAGCTTAAGCATCAGCCATGGAACCAAGTAATTAGTGCTACTCCACAAAAGGGTCACCAAGAAATCATATTAACGAACCTAAAGTTGCATTCTTGTATACTAAGCTAAACCTTAAACTCGAAATAAGAAACAAAGAGATTAAGACACATACAGTGAAACAAATGCTTGGCTAAAGTATCAGTAGGCATGTACTCAGCAACAAGCAGCCTCTCGTCACCATCACAGCAGTAACCAATTAGATTCGCAAGCCTCCTATGCCTCAGCTTCCCCACACCCCAAGCTTCATCCTACACCAAACCAAACAAAAATTAAAAATCAAAACCTACAATATATCTCCACATATTAGTTAACAAAATCAAAACAGAAACCCAAAAAAAAAAAAGCAAACTAATCTGCGAAACCATACAGCAAACTGCTTGGGATCGGGCCACGCAAGCTTGGTGAACTTCTTGACAGCGATCCAACGGCGGTTGTTGAGCCGGCCCTTGTACACAACGTTGGGGGCTTTCTCGCCGCTCTCGGAGACTATGTAGTCGGAGCTGAAGTTGTTGGTGGCGGTTTTGAGGTCGGAGAAGGAGAATTCCGAGAAGGGTGGGGTGGCGCCGGAATCCGGGTCGGATCCGGCGGGAAGAGTCGCGTGGTGGGTCGGGGCCCGGGCGCCGCTGTGGGCTTGTTGGTGGTGGTTGGTGGGGGCTTTCTCTGGGTGAGTCTCGGTTGTAAGGAACTTAGAATCACAGCAACCCATGACTGTTTGGGTTTCTGGGGTTTCAGGGGTGAGGTTAAAACCAGGGCAAAACCATGAGCTGGTGGAGTGCTTTGTGGGTTAGAGAGAGAAGAAGAAGAAGAAGAAGAAGAAAGACAAGGACAGAGAGGTTTTTTGGAAGTGTGCTGTGTCAGCTTAGCTTGGCTTCCTGGTAGTTTAATGTAAACTGAAGCAGCTGCCTCCAGTTATATTACAGTGTTTGATTTAGTTACCTTTTATCCTCCATTTTGTTTCCTCCCAAATGCAGTAAGAATTGTAATTTTTTTTCTTAATGAAGTATGGTGGGTTGTATTTATGGGATAAATACAGAGTAGTAAAGTTGTCCTACTGAACCTAACATAAAATGGGATAAATGATTCTACAAATCAGGTAATAAGAAAAAAATTAGACAGAAGAAATTTGTATAAACTATAAAGCAACAACTAAAATTTTCCATTATTAATTTTGTCTTTTATATTTATTTTCTTTGAGGGCGTGAAGAACATTTAGAGTATGGTCAAATCAGGAGTTTACATCCGTATATGTTATGTAAATCTAATTCCAAAAATTGTTGTATGAGCAAACATGGTTAACCTATCAAAAATAGACAAAATCTTATTTCTCCAATGGTGGGAATGCGTTAGCCACCAATCTCATTTCCTTCATTTGGAAGTATGTAGTTCTTACTAATGACATATTATTTAGTGAATTAAAAGAAATTTTGTGAGATTGGTTGCATTAATCAGCGGGATGGTTTAGTTATGAATTGTCTTGGTAATTGTCTTGTATTCTTTCTCCGTTGTTTGACATAGCTGTCGATCATATTCGTCTGGTTCCTAATCAAATTAAGAGTTTATTCAGTTTACATTCTAGTGATAAAAATCTTTTTTTCAGAAACAGTTATATGAGCAAACAATAGTTGACTTGTCAATTTACACGCATAAAAATAGAATAAAATCTAGTTTCTCCAATGGGAATTTGCTACATATCTCATTGCCTTCAGTTAGAAGCATGTATTTTTACTATTGACTTATTTTTCAGTCAATTAGAGCATTTTTAACAATTCTTCTTAAAATTCTATATTATAAAAGATGAAAACACTAAATCTCTATAAAAAAAACAACTCTAACAACTTCTCTATTCTATTGTATAAAATTAAATGCAAATGTGTATAATTAAATAAAAATCAAATTGAATCTCATAATGCCATGATTTATACCAAGACCAAATAATGAGTGATAAATCATTCTTTTTTGGGTTATTTTTTAGGATGGTGAGTTTTTTTTTTTGTATAAATAAAGTTTAAAGATTGTTTTCAAAATTGTAACGATTTTGAAAATTCTACAAATCTACAAATCTAGAGATTTTGTTTTTCTCTCTTTCCACTTTCTTTATTATAAAATACGGTTTACATGAGTTGTTAAAGCTAAAAATTTATGTTTTTCCTCTATAATAGAAATTATTTGGGTTTTAGATGAGTTGTTGGAGATGTTCTTAAAAGATAACTTGTGGGGTTTAAACATTCTTGGATTCCAGTCATTCAACCAATGATAATATCATTATCGTAGTTTAAAAAACTAATTGTGATATATCACCAACCCCTGTTTCTAAAATGTCATTAAAACTATATTGGATTGACATACTTATCCATGAAGACCTATGAATTTACAATTCACACTCATTTGTATTCCTTTATATCTCCTTAAACCCATAAGATTTTACCCTACAAAAAGAGATATATGAGGGTTTATGCCACCAAAGAAATGAGCCTGAAGTGGGTGTTAGTTTAGTTTGCAAGAATTTTTCTTTAAACAAATCCCATGTTTCTTGGTGTTAGTTGAGCCCAAAAATCAGAGTATATGATGCATCTCCTCCACCATAGTAAAAACTAGAAAGGCAAATTGCAGAATCAAGCAATCTTCTCTAATTCTCCTCTTATTGTTTTCAGCTTTCAAAATCTTGAATGGAACATATAATCCCATGACCTGTTACATTGTACCATAATTGAACTCCGCATGCACAATTATTGATTCACAAGGCAAAAAAGGTAAATGATTTTTGAGTACTATAGTACTTGAACATCAATAGGCAGATACCATAACTTGTTTGGTTGTTGGATAGGGTTTTTAAATGCTCATTTACATTTCTAAGCATATATTCTCTGCCCATAATATAATAGATCTTAACTTTCCTTGTGGAGACAAATCATTATATGCCACTTTTAATGTCCAATCCATTCAATAATGTAATCCCCAAAATCCCTTTTTGTATTATCACACAACTGTACAAGTGTAACCCACATTTCCTATGAATGATGAGTACAAGTTTTGCATGTCTTTTTCTGGTCATTTGGTAATCAAATTATTGTGATCACCATCATCATATTTTAATACATTTAGTGTGAATACACTTCTTCATTATAATTTACTCTCTTTTTTCATACTCCTACAATATCAGTGAAATTTTAACACTGTTATTTAGATTAGTTAGCCAACAAGCCATGGCTAGTAACCCTTGCAATTTACTTGATCTCTTGCATCTCAAGATTAGCATTGTGATGGTAAAAATCATAAAGCTAGCTCATTTCTCAAGAATGGGGCATTGTTTGGAGCTAGATCAAATCTATATGCAGATTCTGCACAGTTGCCAAAGGGAAAAGGGAAACAAAATGGAGTATAAGGATGTCATTCAGTGTTTGGTGGAGATTGATGAAAAGTGAGAAATTCACTCCAGGTGAATTGAGAAAAAGACTGCCCTTTCCTCCTTCCCTTAAAAAAAGCATCAGTTAGGCAGCCCAAGACCTATCCATAAACAACTGTTATTCATCCCATGATAGTCACAAGCTTTAAACACACATTCTAGTAGTAAACTAATTCGATTAGGATTGTGTCCTGGTCAAAAAACCACCTGATGTTACTATACCATATTAACAAAATCTATGATATACTAGATTGAACTCTAAACACGAGTAGTTTTATACCTAAATTATTGGACGAAAAAAATATCTCATTTGAAATGGAGAGAACATTACGGTGATGATCACTACTTGAACTCGAAATATCTTCAAATAGAACTGGAGGAAAGATCACTACTGGTATTTTGGTTTTCATTCTCGTGCGACCACTAATTTTTTTGAGATTTGAACTTAGATGTCGAGCGTTGTTAGTTATTTCAATTAACCAAGGATCTAAAATACGGTCTAAAAGTCGTTTTAAGATTGTCGGAAGTGTTATGTCTACCAACCAGTGGTCGCTCTTGGCCCAAAGTCGATGCTGGTTTGATGAAGACAGTCTGTGGTGTATTTGATGAAGAAGACACACTTCCTAAGGTATCCTAAAGCAAAGGATTAAGCATGAACGCACTTAACTAAAGTGGGCTCAGCATTATCACTTCAGAATTTTCCACCACTCTAGTATTTAATTAACGTAAAGATTTCTAGACCCATGAAAGTGATTCATTCTGTGGAGAAGCACCGAACCTGTATGCTTCACCAGAAATCACCACTGCATTTTGTCAACTGAGCTCTTAGTCTCCTCCTTCGGCAGTCAGCCGTAAGAACACGGCGTCGGCTGGGAAACTGACACTCACAAAACAAAAGCAAATTCATCAATGTCTAAGGCTATGGTTTTGACACACATCAAATTCTTGAAAGAGACTAGAACCCATTCACACTACAAAGTCCCTAGTATACACATTGCAAATACATTAGGGCACTAGGAATTCACCGAAAAAATCAAATTTTATTAGGTTCACTTGTTATTGAAGGTCGCTTTGCTCGGAGGCCAAAGTATTCTGTACAATAATTAATATAAATGAAATGCTAGGGAGAAATTAACAAGGAAAAGAATGAAATATATTATACAGATATATATCTACCTAATTTTGGGCATAGATGGGACTTGCGTCACTCCCCCAACACTGAATCTCATCATACAAAATTGAAAACGACATCCGCTTACTTGAATTATTTTGGCCCAGAAGTGCACCTCTTGCTACTTTTGGTGTGTAAAAGTGGAGCTCCTCTTGGTCCCCTTTCCATACTCATGCTGCCAGCCAATATTGCAATATTTATGTCAAAGAGATGAGCCCCTTCTCTGATTTCATTTCCACAAATACTGCGATGGACTCATAGAGATGTTAGAATTGCTCGTAATGCAATTCTACCAGTAAACTTTGCACCACTTGGTGCAGAATCATGTCTTGTCAGGAAGATGACCAAGTTGGATCAACAGCAATAAGTTCATCCATTGCTGGCCACATCTAACTTTTGCCCCGACTCTTCGTTTTGTCCATCCAACTGTACTGGTTGTCTCATTAAACTAAAACTCTAAGGAGTCAACCCAGGTAATACTTGATTTCCACCCTCCAGCATTCAGGGTGCAATATCTCCAAAATATAAGCGCCACCCCAAATTATGGCTTTCTTCCAGAAGCATTAAAAATTCAGCTGTAGCAGCCCATCAGATGGCAAGAACAAATGGAGTGTAAGGTTTCCCCCAAGATATTGAATTCTTGAACTCCACATTGAAAGGAATCGTCAAAATTACTTCTCACGGGCAAGCCCTATGAAACCCTCTCATGTGCCCCGGCAAGCCTTTCTTCTTCACTGCGCTGCAAAAGCTCCTCGTAAGCTTTTGTGGAGACATCCGTAAACCTTTCCATGGCCTCAAAAATTCGTTGCAGGCTAGCCTGTAAAGTACTATTTCTAGTCTCACTTTGATATACAATCTGTCCACCTGTAACTGGGGGATAGTCAACATCCCCCGAGACTAGCACCACTTTCTTGTCCAATGCTTGAATCTCCTTCTGAAGCTTTTGATCCTTTTTATCCAAGTTCTTAAATTTCTTTTGCAGATCTTGATTTTCTGTCATTCTCTGGCGCATCTCAAGCTTACCTTGTTCCCAATTCTGAAGCACACTCATCGTGAAAACACGCATAGAGTCGACTACCTCTCTTTCTGATATCCTTTCCAAAGCTTGTGACCACTGGTTACAGATTACAAAAACAGGAGGCGCACCTAGCCTACCGGGTGAGAAGGGAACTATTCCATCTGCTGTTTCTTCAGGTTCATACAGAAGACACTTTAAAAGCCAGTTATTTAAAGCTCTCACATAACCCTTTTGAGCACTAATCCAAGTCGAGAATCTGAAAGTCCAGTTAACAAGCTCATGCTCGAATTGCAAGGTAGCATCAACATGAGCATCACTTAGCTTCTTTCCAGATCCAATAGGACCTAAACCCCTGGCTTCTTTGATTGCTAGGCACTGATTACGATGGCATTCAAGCATAGATTTCCACATCCTGGTTAACCTGATATACACAAAATCCATAGTAAGAAAATAGAGTAAAAGCATTAGATATAATATGACATGCGTAGATGATTTGTGAGCTGGGGATACAGAACAAGTGAACCAGCAGTTTAAATAGTGAATATAGACCCTTACCAAACAAAATGACAAATAGGTGAGAATTACTTGTTCATGAATAGGACATATCATTAAAATGTGGAAGGCCACAATAATAACTGTCATTCAGAATTCATCCTGTAGTAAGATCTACACTTACCACTACCAAAAATTCTACCATATACCTACTTCTGCAAAATAAACTTCCTAGCCCACTCGTGTTTATCAATCTATGAATTCCCACTATATCATCACCCGGTCATCCTCCCTCTTATCAACTTCAAGAAAGACAGACCCTTTGCAGAAAGCAAACTTTGGTTTCCTTTATTATTATTAATCCAACATCTTCAGTTCTTATAGAAACAATTATACTGGTAGGTCTTTTTCAAGGCACCAATAAATGAAATTCCATGTTTTGGTACAAGTTTACAGATTTGTACTGGTTTAATAAGTTTCTACACGAGGACCCTAACAGAAATTAAATCAACAATCTACATGCACTAATTAAGGACAAATATTCACTGCAATGGTTGTTGGTTCACGAACACATCACAACCAGCAAAAGAAGTAACAGAACTTTGGTAGAACGACATACCCTTGAATTAATTCGTTTAATTGTGGCCATAATTCTTCATCCCTGATCTTATTTATGGTCACAGATATCTTGTCAACAACTTGAATCGCAATTTTAATTTTTGTGGACAAGCTCCTTATCAAAGTTCGAGTTGTATCTACTTTCGAGGCTTCTGCTCCCTTTTCATCTAAACGCTTCAGCCTACGGCACTTCCTGTCATGGACTACCCGCATCTTTTCCTCGGCCTGAATATAAGAATAACAGTCACATTCACAAACAGGAGGGCCAGAAATTAGGAGCACACCCAGTGCCTCATGCTAAACCACTATAAACTAAGAATGAGGAAATCATAAATGTCCGTGTCAAACAAATGTAACAGAAACTTTGTTATAATTTATTCAGACAGTCCCATATTGGACAAAGCGTAGCCTACTTTTTAGAAGGTGAATCATGATACATTTGTTTTTGTAACAAGAGGCCCTTCGGCCAGCCAGCAAAGCTGATCTGGTCAAATTTCTAGGGAAGCAATTCCTTTTACTCTTAGATCCAGATTTGAATTCCACATACGGTCAAGAATCACATGCACTATAAAGTTATTGTGTAGGATGATTCAAAAGGCATAAAAATTAAGGGGAAAAAATCGAAAATGGAGATAGTAACAAAAACGAAAAGGAAACCAACATACCTTGACTTCGTTGTACAGTTTCTTCTCCCAAAGATAGAGCTTGTGCAAGGTAGAAGACAGATTTCTCGACCTCATCATCAATTCTTCATCAAACCCCAATTGAGCAGCACCAACTTCAGAGGACGATGCCTCGTTGGAAGTAGACGGCTGCGACGACACAAGTGACAGCATCTTGGAAGTAACTGAACCCAAAACAAACAGCTCAAAAGTCAAATCTCAGATAACTAGAGATTCAATTTAACAAATCAGAACACATTACCGAATAGACAAGCAAACTAAAACAAATCAAGAAATCACATTTCCAATTTTACTACCTACCATGTTTCCGATTATACGGATGCTTCCCCACCTCCAGCATCGTAGCAATCTCATTCCCGGACTCGGAAGCTCTCTGAAACTGAGCCTGAATCTCTCTAGCCACATCATAAGCATCCCGAGACCCCGGCTTGAAGCCTCCACCGCCTCCTCCTCCTCCACCGGAGCTTCGGTGATCCTCACGCTTCTCCTCCTCATCCACAACCTTCTTATCCACCACATGGACCTCATACTCCACTCCACCCTCATTCTCCACACTCGGCCTAGTCTGGTACAGCGAGGCCTGAGCTTCCACCTCCTCCTCCTCCTCCACCGCCTTCGAAGCATGCTTATGCTGCTTCCCTTCCTTGTGGTGCTCCCTGTGAACTTCCTTCACCACTTCCTGCTGGTACTGGCTCCGGTGGCCAGTATATTCCTCATCTTCCAAATCAGGAATACCTTCCGCCTCTCTCACCTCCCTCAAGTCCCGGCCCGGCGTGTACGCCGAGTAGTACCTCTCAATGCTCTCAAACGGGTTTATAAAGTCCCACGCCGAAGCTCTCGGCGGCGATGGCGGCGGAGGCGGCGGCTTTTGCTGTGAAACTGGCGCACCGTAAGGCGGCGCGGGTGAGGAATTACCATAGTACCCTCCGCCGCCACCGTAATTGCCGCCTCCTCCATAATTGGAATACCCGGAATAGGGATAAGGATTAGCTACTGCGCCGCCCCCACCGCCACCGTCTTGGTAAGGATAAGGATAGTCAGAAGAATTGGAGGATTCGCCGACGTGGTAGACGTTTTCGGGGCTCATCGGTTTCTGCTGGTACACGACGGACGGCGTGGCCTTGTTCCTCATGTAGTTCATGTGCATATAGCCCTGCGGCGGGTACGCGTTCGTGTTCATCATGTTGTTTAATCCGTCTCCCTCGTCCATGTACTGCGCGCCGCCGTCGTGGAGGTGGAGCGGCGAGGAGTGGTCGGAATGGTGGAGGGAGCCGAGGGAGTCGTCGTCGTCGTCGGAGTCGGAGTGGAAGTGGAGGTGGGAGCCGGAATTGGACCTGGAGTGGTTCGGGGGGGAGGAGGTTTTGGCGGCGCCTTTGCGGACGGGAGGGAGGTTGAGAGTGGGGGAAGGAGGCTCGCCGGAGGAGTTGGTGGTTTCTTGGTCGATGAAGTGAGTGAGAGACTGGCCGATGCCGCGGAGGGAGTGGATGTAATTTATGTGGGCCTCAGCGAGGGCGTAGCGCTGGTGAATGGCCTCGTCGAGGAAGCCGCACCGCTCGCGGCAGAGCGCCACGGCGGGGAGGTCGTCGAGCTTGGAGCTCGTGCAGCCCATAATAATTAATTAAAACAAAAGAAAGAGAACGACTTTAGGGGAATAGGTGGGGGGAGGAGTAGTGGGTCAAGGTTGGATCAGGAGAACCATGGCTGGATTGTGATGGGTGGAAGAATTGAGAAGAGGGAGGGGATTCTGGGTGTCACAGAGTTTTAGGGTTTGTGATTAGAGAGAGAGAGAGAGAGAAGAGAGAAAAGGTAAAGGGGTAAAGAACGGGAATCTTTGCCAGCAAGGAGTTTATCGTCGGTTTGTAGCAGAGACGCAGAAAGCAGAAAGAGAGAGAGTGAACAGTGGGTTTGTGTTTATGTGTGACTGAGAGAGAGAGAGAGAGAGAGAGCGTCGGTGTTTGAAGACCATTTCTTTATTTTGTTGGGTCTGCAACTCTGTACTGTACCATCTACAGCACCAAATCGTTTAAGATATAAAACTGGGGGATTAGTACCGGAAATGAGGTTAGGTTGGTTTTTTCTGAGAAAGATTGTTAGGACCGGGAGGACACTGTATATTGGGGGGCTTTGAACTATGACCTTATTATATGAAGAAGCTAAGGTTAACAAAGACTGAGACTTTGGGAAGAAGAAGAAGACTCTTCCGTGTATTTGGGTTTGGTTTTGACGGGGAGTTTGACGCCTGTTTCTGCAAGTTTTCTCGCGGGTACCCGCCGTTGTTAATATATGTAAGACTTTACCTTCTTCCCAAGTTTTATATCGGACTCGGAGGTTTCTTCTTCGGTTTCAACTGTGGAAAGTGATATTAGTCACATTTCTTTGGTTTTTTGCATTTTCAAGCATCATGGATCAAAATTCCTCATGACTTGTGGTTTACTGAGCTTTTACACAAACTCTTACACATGAGAAAAATTCTTAGTTTATTATTTTTAAGTGTCGGTGAGAATTTATTAAATAATCTGAAAGTTTCGAACTACAAAATAGTTATTATTTGAATCAATATGATCTTAGATTTCATTGAATTTGATACATTTTTCTTTGTTTCTAATAGAATTGAAGGTAACTATCATTGTAACGTGACATGTGGTAGTTCAGAACTACTTTATAATTTATTTGTATTCAAAATAACACTTCGGCTCTCTGTATTATTTTCCTATTAATTTTATTGGTTGTACTCATCTGAGATGACTTAATAATTTTTCCACTTATTTTTTTTATCTATATGAACAATCGTGATCAAATTTTGTCTACAACTTGATTTTGTCTGAGCTTTAACTTGATTACCATTTTCTTTTCATACTATAAATAAGCAAAAAAAAAAATCAGATTTGTAACTAGAACAATGTCAAATTTTCAATCAATGTAGGATCAAAATCTTATTGGGTATTTAGTTACCTAATTTCAGCTACAAATCCAAGCTACAAGCATACAACCAGTTGCCAGTTACAACTCAAGTATTAGCTGCCCATTTTTACCAAATATAACACAGAATCAATGTGAACTTAAATTACATTTCACCAAAATTGAAACCAATGATGTCACTTTGACCATCAGAACATGATAAATGGGTTGTCGCTCATCTAACTTGAGTGACATTTTCATGAGAATAGCATGAGCCTTCTTTGTAGAGGGAGGCACTAGGTGTGCATATTTTCACCAAATAAAGGGTTAGAGAAGAAAAAAAGTGTCTAATGAAATCAATGGACATTACCAGAAAGACGTAGGGAGAAAGGGGAAAAGGTTAAAAGGATATAAATTGTAATATGGGTTTGGCATATAACAGCATCAATGATTTATAGGGTTTAGGGTAGTAGGATAGGTATGATGAGGTAAAGGTGAAAAGAAAAATTGGGACCATATAACAAGATTTGCAGTCCTTTAAAAAAAAAAAGAAAAAAAACATGATTTCCAGTTTCATTTCATGGGGCTTGAAATTGTGCATTGTACAATTGTACCAATGTGCAAAAGGAAACAAATGATCAAAGCTAAGAACCCAATTGAATTGGAGCAGAAGGTAGGTTTCATCTCTTCAATTCTAAATGAAAAATCTGTTACTGAAACAATTTCAACACACAATCTCTTTCAATTTGACTGGTATGTTGTTGTACCTTTTCTTGGACTAGTTCTACAGTCGAATGACAAAATCCATTATACATGAATGCAATTTGATCAATCATGATCACTTTGTTCATTGTTTTAGAAGTAGTGATAAATCATACAATGTAATCTAGTGCTTTATGTAAATGTAAAATAATCTTCAATTCCCATACGCCCTTCTTAAATTTGCCGTGTTAAATTCTATTTCTATGATTTCATTTCCACGAGGCGTGGACGAAAGGAAATAGTCTATGACACCTACTTTTGTCAAGTTCTTCCGTAACACTGAAATAGTACATAATTGCAAGAATTGTCGCAAGAATTCACATTTTGTAAACAGCAAGTAGCATATTGGTGTCTCCATCTCTAAATGAAGCCTTGCATAACAGGTGCGAAATCCTTAAGGAGGGTAGTTAGATTTGAGTTACTATCATTCCTAAAATGGCCTAAACCTTACAACTTTTTCAGTCGTTTTTTTTTCCAGTGTTTCTTTACCTTTCAAAACTGCTGCTGCAAGAACCATCCTAAAAACGCATAATTCATGGGTTAACCTTTTTTAATCTACCGGAATCTCTTTACCATATTTTAATTCAAAACCCCCACCCTGACAAAAGCTTCCATCAGAATGTTATAAATTCCCATACTATATATATGCTTTGCATATGCACTTCTGAAATCTGAATATGCTCCCAACAAGCTAGACCCCCTTTTCCAATGCCAAGGTAGAGAATATAAATTTCTCAGAATTTGGTTGTACCTAATTAGAATTCGGAGGTGAAAAGTTCTGGTCTTTGGTTGAGACATACCAAAAGAAGAACTATAATATACAGTCTCATAATTAAGCAAAATGTGTCAAAATTCTCCAGTATAATATTAGAGGCAGACTGGCAATTTGGGCAATACAATCTGATTTTGAGTCTTTGTTTGAGATAAAACATGTCAAAGAGGTTTCAATTTCAACAAGCAAAGTCACAATCAAGCATCGACCACCTTAATTCTTATATATTTGATGTATGTAATAAAGAAATGAAATTAGAGTAGACGTATTAGAAACAAATTTATCGCTCACTTTTTTTGTGCTCATCTCATGCCCACCTCAAAATAAATGACAAGTGTCGTTTTTCTTAATAAATTTATAATCATGGTTATTATAAAAGACACTTAATATTTATTAGATCAGATTTTCATTTTGGTGTTCTGCAGCATCTTGGCTACGAAGGCATTGCCGTCTTCTGGCTTAAAGGTTTCTCTCGAAACCAGAATCAAGCAACCTTGGACTCATTGGACGCAACTGTTTGGCTTCTTCTTTTTTTTTCCCCTTCCAAATGGCTTCACCAGAAAGCACCTCTCATCCATCCCTTTCCTCATCATTCCCAACCCACTTGATGTGTTTCATGAAATGAACTACGCCCTCCAATAATTGATGAATCAATTGTTAACAAATTGGTACTTTGAACTTCTTCCGGGGTGATATATTGGTGACAAACTTATCGTATTGGATCGTAACTCTATCGTTAAGCTTGCTTGAACGAAAATATAATCTAGATCAATTTATAAGTCTCATTTAAACTTGTGCGACAGACTTCGATTAAATCACAAAACTAGAGGACGTGGAACTTAAACTGCTTGCATAATAATAACCTAACTTGCTCGCAAAATAATTTATGCAAAAGACTATATATGCAACAAAATTTGTTTCATAAGCATTTGATGAAGTGAAATATGAGATTAAAAATTGTATGATTAAGGAAAATCTTAGATGGTATAAACGAGTGGAATCATGAACTTTCAAAATTGTAAATCAAAATAGCTACTATTCTAGAAGTCTCCACAATTCAATTATATTTTTCTCTTTTCTTTTTGAATAACTATTCTCTTATATTATTGTATCAAGCTAGTAATTGTTCATATATATCAAAATTATATCCAACATATATAATAATTAAGTATAAGAAAAGTCTATAACATGTTAATGTAATTAAGGCATGCACACAATCATCGTAAATTTGTAAAATGAGAAAGAATTAGTCCAAAAGGTAGTAACATGAGTTTGTAAAGTGGTAAATCTTCATAGTTGCCTCTTAAATTCTCAATTGGTAAAATGTGTTCTTAGAGAGGTAACAATGAGTTCTCTGAATAAAAGTTGGTGTTGCACACGATAGCCAACCTAGTATGATGACATTTCAATGAACTTACTTCTCTTTAAATTAATTAGTATGTCAATTCTGGATACAAAAGGTGTTCGTTTAGAACAACAATAATATATCATGCATGACAAAGAGAAAACGTACATAACACTAACATGTTGACAAAGAAACATACTCCTAGATACGATTATTAGTTCTTAAAACAATTTCAATGTCCTCGCTAGCTTTGATTGATAGCAAATTTCTTAATCAAATGTATTATTAGTACCACTAATACTACCACCTTTTCTCCTCAAAGACCAAAACCTCTTTGATTTGGAATATTCAAAATTCCAACACACGAGTGCACGTGGGGAAGAGTTGGTCCAAGTTAGAGACTGTCCATACATTATATAAGGTAGTAACAACATTTGGCCTAAATATATATATATATATATATATATATATATATATATATCCACCCACCCATGCTAAGGTGCCCGGCCAGTTTAGTATCATTAATTATGTACAATTTTCAGGGTGTCATGCATCACTGTTCTACTTGAAAGATGATTCCAATTTTCCAATTATGTCATTTAAAAAGTTTGTAATGAGACACCAAGTGGAATATTTTCTTTTTGGTTCAATGACCTGTCTCCCTTCCCCTATTTGTGAAATGCTATTTTAAATTTCATCTTGATCTACTTGTCAAAAAAATAATTATCATCTTGAATCTTGATCTAATACTTACAAAATAATTGTACCTATATATGTACGTACTTATCATTTGATTTTTGTTTAATGATACTTTTTTTACTAGTGAGCATGCATTATCGATCACACGAAGCTCACCGGCCTTTAGATTAAGATTTTATTTACCGCTTACTAACATTTTCAGTTTTCAATTTTTTATCAGTAAATCATTTCTATAAATTTTCAGCTAATGAATTAACATTTGAACTTAGATACTATGTTAATATAGAATTTATATATCAACATTGTAAATCAAAGATGGTTTAGCTCAATTCCTTTGCTTACTTGGGGGCCTTCTTTATTGAACGGCATAAATAGTAGCTATAGAAACACTCTTTCTTAATTGGTTCCTAGTTGAGTATATATTTATTGTACATATATCTGATAATATTTCAAATCAGAAGTTTGGACTTAATGTTCTCATATATTCGTCAATCCTTGAGTGTAACCGCACATGCATATGTCCCTCTGTTACAAAAAACAAAAACTATATTTGTTACGACCTTAATCTTTTACGATTCGTGGCAATAATAGTTTCATCTTTTTCTCGGAACGAGAGTCGTACTACGTGTGACGACTCTAAAAGTTGACTTTTCGTTGCGTAAGTTTTCTGAGAAAACTTCCTTCACGAAAGTCGTAGAGCTCATTAATACGATTTCGTGGACACGCGACATGCCTAAATCGGAATTAGTATGAAGAATTTACGAATCAAGATGTATTTGGGGCATTTTTAGAATTTAGTATAAATATGGGGTGAAAATCAGAAAAATGGGGATAATTCGAATTTCGGGATTTTCGCACAACTGTTCACCGATTTTCGTCCGAATTTTCTCCGGCGCCGTTCTCCGCCGTCCGGCCACCGATCGGGGCGCCACCGGTCCCGTTCGAACCGTCTCGCCGTCCTCCGTCGATTGGGACTAGCCCCGACGCCTGCCGACCGCCGTGCACGACGCAGCAACGCCCGAAAGATCCGGCCAAAGTCAACGCCGTCGTGCAGCCGTTTTCCGGCGACTCCGGAACTCGGGGTTACCTTCATTCGACTTGGTTTTCCATTCTGGGCACGAATCGAGTGGAGTTGGGCGACGAATCGAGCTGGATCGCGAAGTGGGTATTCGGTGCACTGTTCCGACCTTCCTCCGCGTTTTCCGGCCACTTCCCGGCCGATCAGGGCTTCGACGCCGTCGTGAAAAAGGTATGGTTTCTCGTGATCTACAACTTTGATGTTGGAGTCGAGTCGTTTTGGTGAGGTCGAAGAGGGGTGGCGCGTGGGGTGACCTTTTTGGGGCAGTAGGGTACCCCTTTATGTAGCATTCGTCGTTACGAACTCATAGACATTTAATCGACGTATTTGGTTGTAGAATGTTGTTAGAAAACTTAATTATCGTATAAAAGATTAATGTGATTGTTGTGTGTTTGGTAGATGATGATTATGATAATGTTGTGTATGTATGATGTGTGGATGTGTGTGATAGACGAATCAGAATGATTATGGGATTTGCATGATTATGATTACTTGTGTCGACACCAGGATACGGTTGTGGTGATACGAATCGGTTTAGTGGTGAGGTCGGGTCGTTATGATAAATAGTTGAACTACGAATGGCTTGATCCCTCGTAGAGGATACGTAGGCAGCCCAAACAAGGTTTGGATGCAGCCACAATTATGTTAGATTAGATATCGGTTTACGTTTGCAAACATCCAATTTTAATGCTAGGTTCTGACTGTGAGCGGACTTCTATTTGGAATTATATTGCATGCATGAATAATTATTAAGGTAATTTGGCGTTATATGAGTTTAATGGTTTTTCTGGATTAATTGAGATGGTATTTAGTTGTCTTGAATATATATATATATATATATATATATATATATATATATGAGATATATATATTTATAACGCCTGATTTGTTTTGATCGGAGATTGGGGATTTTTATTCGAGAACAGGGTTCTCAGGATTTGTATAATTATATTGAGATTTATACGTACGGTTGGGAACCGTATTCGTTCTAATTATTCTTATCTGGTATCCTCTCCTTTAACTAGTTAAAGGGGGCACGATCAACGGATAAGAATGATTTTCTATCTTATTCTGGTATCCTCTCCTTTAATCCTATAAAGGAGGTACGATCAACGGAATCATATTCCATTCTATCTTTAGCAACATCAAAAAGGAGGCATGATCAACGAATATGAATGATATTTATTTTTGTGACTATGTTAGCATATTGTTCTACTTTTCCGCCTGAGAGGCGATGCCGCCTGGAGGGCGAGGTTATGTGATATCACTATTCTGCCTGGAGGGCGATGCCGCCCGAGGGGCGAGGTTACTTGATAGTACTTTTCCGCCTGAGGGCGATGCAGCCCAAGGGGCGAGGTTACGTGATATCACTTTTCCGCCGGGAGGGCGATGCCGCCCGAGGGGCGAGGTTACCTGATATCATTTTTTCCGCCTGGTCGGCGATGCCGCCTGAGAGGCGAGGATATATAGCCGGCTAGGATAGGATGATTCAATACTCTCTCAGTGAACGTGACGTGATGGTATTGAAAACTTGAGATTTGATATGTATATATATATATATATATATTTTGGCCGGGGGCCTATGGTACGATATTGTTATATTGTTGCGACTAGCGGGGCTAGTTAGCTTCTAGCTATTTGTAATTATTTATGTGGACTAGCGGGGCTAGTCGAGTCTCTAGAAGGATCATATATTATTAGTTTGACTAGCGGGGCTAGTCTATTTTTTATATTTGCCGAATGATTATTCGAGATTGAGAAATCCCCTAAATTGATTAGATAGTTCCGAGATTTTAGTAATTATTTCGGGAATTATATATTACGTTAAATAACGACTTTGGTGGTCGTAACGTGGGTTGGGAGGTTGTGGTAAGAGGAGCGGAAAGCTCGAGGGATCGATCGAGGTTTTGTGTTCTAACGTCTCATAGCGTAATGGACGTCCTTATGAATGTTATAGGTTGAGAAATTTTATTGTTGATATATTTGTGATTTGTGTTTGAGGAGAATGTGAAATTATGGGGAGCAGATGGCTCCAGGTGTCAGTGTGGTTTTGAGATATTAGAAGTGTCGTTTCCGTACAGGTAGGGTTGGCTACTTTCAGGGGAGACTATGCCGAAATTTTGGTAAATCTCCTTTGATAGTGATCCCCGCACGATCTGCCTCGGAAGTATGGTACTTTTTTTTGGGCGGGTCGTGTCAATATCTTTTATAAAAACAATTATATATGAGTGTTATATTTGCACCACCAATATTACTTAGCATACCTCCATTACTTAATACACCTCATTTTTATTTTTTAAACTACTTAAAAACCTAAGTACACTTCCGAATCTTTACCAAAATACCCTCTGACTAACTCTATGACCTGAGTAGCACGAATACGGACACGAGTGTCCGTATTCGACACAATACGATACGAGGACACGGCAAATCAAATTTTTTTTGGACACGGACACGTTAATTAACTATTATTTATAATATATATGAATATTAAAAAATTAAACATAAGTGATATATTTTCTTAATTTAAAATATTTAAATAAAGGGTTAAACCAATGACTAAAAATATTGATTTTTGAGGAAAATTTGACATTATAAAAAAAGATAGTAATAAACTTTTTAAAAAATATGATTTATATTCTATAGAACTATTTAGATTGTTATATATGTTAAATAGTGCATAACTGTTAACAAAAACATTTCAGTAGAAATTGTGAGGAGTTCCCCATGTGCATTGACAACCCAAGCTCGAATCACACCATTTGCATTTTTATCTGAATTTATTGCATTTGTGTGTCCAATTTGGAGAATACGTGTGTCCATTTGAGATACGACGTGTCCATTACGTATCCGAAAAAAAATACGTGTGTATGTACATATTATACGTGTGTCTGGCCGTATCGTGTCCGTATCCGTGTCAGACACACGATACGTGAGTGAATGCACGTGTTTGTGCTACATAGTCTATAACTTTATATCTAACAATATGTCATTGTTTCCATTACATTTGTAAAGGTCTAAACTTGCTTGGACACCCTACGAATTTTGAAGAGATATATGAATACTTAATCATGATGTTCTAACCTCTTTTTTTGTTACAAAAGATTCATACTATAACTTTGGTGTATAATTTTTTTTCCCAACCGCTTACCCGAAATTAGGGATGCAAGCAAAGTTTTTGGGTTGTGTATTTAGATTAATAAGGTGTATGAATATCATATGATGACATTGAAGAACAACAATTACAAGGTTATTGTTATTTTCTTTTTAATATTTATCTATTTGTCCTTAAATGTCTTTTTATTGAGTTGAGCTAATCAAATGAAAGATTGTGGATGTATACACAACAATATTAGAGATGCAAATAGAACCCCCAATTAAGTTGAGCTAGCCTCGTGCCCGTGCGATGTACGTATTTTGATTCCACGGGTCTTTTTATGTAATTATGTTTCTTACAAATGATGTTTTGGTAAAATATTGATAAAATATTTTCATTTTTACATAATTGTCCTTTTATCTATGTGTGATGATAAAATTAGAGAGGGGTAGATTCAAAAGTTCATAATTTGATGAAGTTTTGGGTGTTTGGTTTATAGTAGTAGAGATGAAATGAATATATGATATTAACAGCTTATCAGCTTATTACCATCTCTTGTATACGCATTTTGAAGTATGACACATAATACTACTCTTTCATAGTTTACATAAGAGTTCAGCTAGAGAGAGTCACCTAGCCCACTCAATCTTTGTTTTTAAGGATTACAAAATGTCGCATATATGATTGAATGAGAGGAATGATGAAGATTGAAGTACGCCCAAAGTTGTTCAATCTTGTCAAAGGAAAACCCTTTGGCTCAATCCAAGTGAGAAAACCTTTATGTTCTTCGATATTAGGGTGGCTAGCCAGCTTTAAGTCCACATCATTCAAATGAATGATACAATGGTGATGAAGGAAATGCCATCCAATGCGGAGGATTGTTACTGATGAGATTAACACATGGAATCTTAGGACATTGTTTTTCTAAGCTACGTACGTACTATCATTATATGCTTAATTTTCCTCATCTTTTTTGTCAATTGTCGCATGCATAATTGAAATAAAAGAGGGAAAATTATCAAAAGCAGAGTTCAATCCAATGTATTCCACAGTGGTTGAACATAACGATTAATCTTGAAAATCACAACAATTGATGGTGGTTTATCTACTCAGTTAAATTATTATCCTTTTCTTTTCTAAAGTATCAAAAAGTACATTTGCAAGAAAATTTAGGATTATTTAGGTACGTAGCTGCATGGAACATCTATTGAAAAATTAAAGTTGAATGTTCAGCAACTTGATTTTGAGGGAAATGAATCGAATTCATTGAGGATACCGTCATCAACCTCAAGAATCAAACCATTCATAGAGTGACTATTCACTCCAAAGGCTAATTAACAACAACAATAAATAGATGCGCACTACATATACACTAAGCGCTTATGCAAAGCCAGACAAAATCATATAAATTCGTCCAAAACAACGAAATAGCTATTAACACCTTCCCCTGAACGGGGTAATTTCCGGCCAAATCTCCTATGATTCCTGCCGTTGGACCGGTGACCGGTAGCCTGGTAACTTCGGGAGTCATGACAGTTAGCAAGGTAGCAACATCTCTCATCGAAACCTCGCCATTGACGCCGCCCAATGTGTCAGACATGAACAATAAATGCATCTTATGCTGGTCCTCATTCCCACATTGGAGGAAGGGTCCATCACTTCCCCAATGCGCCTATAAATGGTCCACGTAAATTACCAAAAAATGTAACGTATTCTAAAGTCTTTAATTCTCTAACTTAAATTCTGTTCCATATCCTAACTTAAGTTTCGAAAAGTCAAAGGTCGGCGCACCATGACCCTTTGCCTTGACACGTGTTGTGTGCAGGTCTCACTGAGCTGACACATCGAAATACAAGGCTACGAGAAATTAGGTCACCGAATTTAGCACTCGTAACAATAACCATACTCAAACTTCTTGAACCCTAAAATCAATAAACTCAAACAGTTGAGCCTAAGACACCGATTGTGACATTAATTGATTAAAAAAATTAGGGTTTTATCGAAAAAAAAAATTAGGGTTAGCAGAGAATCTCTCTTCGTGTTGGTTTCGCACTGCTGACAAGTTCTTTATTTTCACCCATATCCAAACGTAATCGAGGGGGTACCATTATTATATCTAAGAAGTCATCATAAACATTAAGCAGGATCATTGCTCGCTGGAAACTCTAATGTCATCCATTCTTGACTCAAACCACATAATCGTTCATTAGAGAATATGCAAACATGAACTTATCACCACCCTGATATCCAATAGACAAGTTAATCTCCAAATCGATCGACCGGTCTGCGCTACGAAAGGAATGGAAGAGCACAGCCCTAACCGTATTCAATTATTGAGGTATTCCCATGAGGTATCAGCGCCGAGCCAAAAAAAATCTTTCTCCGGACACTGAAGACCGAGTTACTCAACCTTCTTTTGCTTGCGGGGGAGGAGGTCATTTTCTCCACGAAAGTTTCAGCTATTGTGAGCAAGAAAACTATGCTTAGTTAAACCTAAAGATCTGTATCCAACACGGAACTCTGGATCCGGATAAATGATCGTGTATCTAGCAGTATCATGAATGTTTTCCTGCGTTGCATAGGATACATGTTAAATAGGAGAAATGGTTGATCGGGAAATATATTTTCACCACCCCAAGTTGTTCAGCACATATAATCTGCAAGATTTTAGCATTTTAGGTTTTAAGTCTGTTATTTCCCCCCACCTGAAACACAAAGTAACAGAGAGAGGGGTCGAAGACCTTGATTACATAAACAGATCGAGCTATGTTGTAGTCTCTCTATATACCAACCCAGAACGATTACCAACCCCATAACATTAACCACCACCATGCTCAAGTCGTTTTCACTTAATCGGATATCGTATAATTGCACCATGTCGTTTTCACTCACTCAATTACACCATGTCGATCTCCAACTTCCAGCTAGGGTTTCCTCAAGATCGAACAGTAAATGGAAAAGGAGCTAGATCGATAGAGTATTTGTGGCCCTTGTCCGGAAAACTTCGGTCATTAGAGCATTCATATTTGTATTTGAATTATGAGTTGAGAGGTGGTATTGGTGTTGGAAGCCACCCTCCGTTGTAGAGTAGAGAAAGGCCGAGAGGAAATGAGAGAAAATTGAAGGAGTGGCCAATTAAAAGAGAGAATAGATGATAGAGCTAGAAGGTTTTAGAGTTTCTCTCTTATATACCAATGCTGCTAATGTCTAAATATATTGTCCCTTAATTAACTCATGAGGATTTCCAACGTAATATGAGATTTCCATAGATCACGATTTCTTCTTACGAACCCTAAATCGTGCATAATGCTCACCTGCTAGGTCTCCACGAACTCTTAATATCCTCAACTTGTTTGCAAAGAGAAATTATTCGAAAGAGATATGAAAGAAAAAAAAAATCAACTTTTAGAGTTCCTTACGGTTAAACAATGATTGACAAACAATAAGTTTTACTCCATCTGACAAAATTTTACAAAGAGGTGAATTCGGTTCGGATTGTATCAATGTAACTTGTAAATAATCACCAAGTAACTTAATAATCACCAAGTAACTTAAAAGTGATTGCTAAGTCAAAATTAGTGATCACCAAGTTAGTGCGGTCGTCAATTCACTCTATTGCAAATCTATAAGAAACCACAAAAGAGAAAACACACTTTTATACACCTTACTTTATAGTTTATAGTAAGTTAGCTAATTTATAATAAGATCAATATATTTATTTTGATATATAATAAGATCAATATTGTTATGATGATTGTCAACTAAAAGAATCCAATGGTACTAGATAGCTAGTACCTACCAAATGTGGGTGTGGACATCTCATAACACATCTCCATGTGACTAACATCTCAAGAAAATGTGGTTGTGGAGACATAGTCACACTCACACTCTGTACACTAATACATATATGATGATTTGTCCTTGAGCTAGATTTATATGTGCGTGATTGCAGAATCAAATCTTCAGGGCATGCACTGCACTCCATTATATTACACAGTACGTGCATGTAGCTAGTTTGATACTCATCTTCTAAAAAATAGATAAAAAAGAAGTTTGATCGATAATAATCACGTAGCTCCGTATTTCTGTAAATCTGTAGCTAACAATCATGCAACAAACAGCAGTGGCTCAACCCTCGATCATTACGCTTTATATAGTACGTTATACGACAAATCAAACCAGACAACAACGGTGGGAATTAGTGATCATCATCATTTATGCAATCTGATCTAATTGCTATTCCAGACCGGCTCTGTACTCCATTTTTTTTGTTTTTCATATATTAGTTACTTGTACGTACCTCACTTAAGCTAGAGACCTCTATAAAGAATTTGTTCCTCTTCAGTTACCCTAGCTAATTAACATCTTCTCTGTACGTAAAACTATAACATCAGCAAGAATAGTGAACAAGTGAAGTCAGTATATCAACCTGAACTGCTGAATATGTGAAACCCTTTGTCTTTGATTATCTTCAATATTTTCAATTTGAACTTCTTTAAGACACAGGAACAGACTCTCTCTCTCTCTCTCTCTCTCTGCAGAGAGCCAGAGAGGGAGACATACAGTACAGATTACTGCAACACAGTTAATTATAAATACATAGTGTTTCTGATTTGATTCTGGATTGTAATTAAGCATGTGCAAGCATATAAAAACACATTTCCGAGAAAGTTAGAAAAAAAGCTTTTACTGTGTCTGATAAAAACTGAGAAACGCTGCAGATATGATCATGGGTCAACAATCTCTTTCATCAATTTCTTCGTACCTCTCTGAATCTCTGAAAACCCTCGCAAACTAGCATGAAATGTATAGTTGTTACTGAAAAGGAATGTTAGTCCATTTCCACTTTCGGTTTTTCATATAATTTGTTTAATCAAGTAAAATATTGAAGCTTTGCATGCATGTTGGTCGCTTATAGTTTAATTAGCAGGTAATGGTTTGTAAATGCTCGAGACATCATTCTGGATGCCCTCATGTACGATCAGTGTTCTAAATATCGGATATATTGGCCGATATATCGGTGATATTTAGAAAACGATACGATATCGGTATATCGGTTGAATATATTGGTCAACGGTCAAATATCGGTCAAACTTTGATTATTTATTTATTTTTCAATTTTTTTAATTTTTTAATATTTATTTCCTCTCTTTTTTTGAAAAATTTATATATATGTTTTTTCATTTTTTCATATATATTTTTAATTTATATATATTTTAAATATATATGATGAATTTCAAGCCTAAATAATCATTCTTAAATACCTATTTTTATTATTAAGTGTCGTTCATGTATTTTAATTGTCACAAAATCAACTATTTATTTATTTTAGTTTACTTAGTACCGTTTTTTTAGTTTATTTGGTACATATTGACGTATAATTTTATAAATTTTATTGAAAATAAGAAAATCAGATAAAACCGATATATATCGATATATTCCCGATATATCTCTGATAGATCGTTTTACCCCTCGACCGATATGATACTGATAAGCGATATTTAGACCATTGTGTATGATTCAGTAATAAAAGTTTCTCCATATTTCCAAAAAAAAAACAAGAAGAAAATATTAAAAGCTCTTGCTGTGTTTCTTAATTCCCCTAAAATTGCATAGAGAGTTAAACTACTCTCTCTCTAGCTGATTAATTGGTTAAATGTTTCTGGGATAACTTGAAGCAAGTGGTTAAAGGTAATGGAACTCGGCAAAAGCTGAAGTAGCAAGCTAGTCAAATAAAGCTAGAGTGAGAATATGCACGCTGCCATACCAATAATCTATAAAGCCTAAAGTATAGGGAACATTGTGCAGGGTTTCTGATTCAAGAGGATCCTCCTTTCCCATTCCACTATAAGCACACATAGAGTGAAGAAACTAATGGTAATGGGATTATAATTTTCTTACAGAAATTTGGGAAAGTTATCTAAAATTCCAATTCCCAAATCAATATTCAAGCGCTACTGAGTACTGACTGCACCACTTCAATATTGTGGGTCTCATACATTGATTGGCAGAAACCTTAATTAGGGTTTAGATGCAACACATAAAGAAGGGCAAAGGGGACCATATATCATTGCATCAACATTGTACAAAATAACATAATGTATTAAGTATTAGTAAGTCGCTAATATAATTTTTTTACTAAATGACTAAATTACAAGGAGCCTCATTCGTCTTTTAATTGATCAATTAGTTGTTTTTATTCTGAATAACTTGTATGAAGGCCAGCTACTTCATTAGTCTCTAGTGGTCAAAGTTCATTTACTATATTTGGCTAGGCACTCTTTCAAGAACCTAGGGAAAAGTCCTAAATTGAAGGGAACAACCTAAGTAGCACGGATACGGATACGAGTGTTCGTATTCGACAAAATACGATACGAGGACACGGAAAATTAATTTTTTTTACACGGACACGTGGTGGACACGTTAATTAACTATTATTTTTAATATTTAGATATATTTAATAATTAAAAAAATTGTGCTACACTTATTAATATGTCATAGGTATATACAAGGAGCCATTGCATATAAATGATATAATTCTCTATACTTGTTTACGTAAGAATGAAGCATATAATTTGTGGTCAAACTTTAATAATTATTTTTACTGAAGTCAATTTCATGGTAATTAATTGGAATTGACATGTGTTTGTATAATTGTATAATTTGTATTTGTGCTGTACACGTCTCCTTACACCAAAATCACGTGATGGGTGCTTTGTACAATTATCTACTCTTATGTTGACCTCTTAATCTTTTATCCAGCAGATCCCACATCAACCTCACCAACAAGATCCCAGATCGACCTCACCACCATCGTTTCTTCATTCCTCAACACCAAATTAATCCCAATCCATAAATCGGCATTTGATTCAAGTAAGGTAGAAATTAGAAAGTGAAAGAGAAAGAGAAGAGAGACTTCAACTGATGAGATCGGCGCTAGCGGTGGTGATGACAGGAGAAAGAGACTCGGCAATGACGGGGGTGGGGTCGAAGTTGGAGGTCGGAGATCGAGAGTCAAACTTGTTGGCATAGCGATTCTGAGTTTCTGACAGAGAAGACGCAAGGATAACAAGCCGTGTCCTCTGCGGATACATCCGTGTCCGAAGTTGAATTCGTGTGTCCGAGGCGTGTCCGAAATTGAATTCGCGTGTCCGACCGTATTTTAACGTGTCCGTGTCCGTGTCCATGTCGGACACATGATACGTGATCAATGCAGCGTGTCCGTGCTACTTAGGGAACAACTGGACAACCAAGATAGGAAAGAGCCCAGTTCTGAATAAAAAGTAAGAAGCAATAGGCATACGAATGACCTGAGTACTTAATCGAGTTCTGCTACTCTATTAAATGAATATCTTCTTATCTGATAAGCAGATTCCATGATCATCAACAAAGTCATACAAACAACCTCATTGTACATATACTTTCTCAGCAAAGCTCATTAGAAAATAAATGACAGTGTCAATGAGAATTCTAATATCTTTGGTTGGATACTACACACATGAGGCATAATGTTTCAACAATTTTCTAATAAAAAAACTAAAGTACACAACCCAGATACTCAAAAGACAAAAGGAGAAATTAACAAAACCTTCTTCCAGTTGTATAGAATTTTCAATGTGCAAGCTCTAGCTATCACCTACAAAAATAGATAACAAAGGATAAGTAATAATGAGCAAAGTAAAACAAAAGAACATAAAACAAAATGCTTTTCAACTAATGGAGGTAATGAATTGAAATTGAAATGGCAATTTGTTATACAAAGAGAACGTCCTTTGTGATCAGAATAACAATTTGGTGTACATCAAAGACATGGTTTTAGTTTTGAATAAATGGATGTATTTTCAAATCAAATTAGCGAAATTTACAGTTATGAACTCTAAGAAGCATAAGAGAGGATTCAACTTTCTCAATCAATAAGCTCTAAAGCAAAACAAAATGAGAAAATTGTGATGGACTGTTACTGAAACAAACAAAAGACAATTCCAATTACATTTGGAACACAAAACACATGATATAGTCTGATATATCCCATATCTATCAAACTAACTGAATTATGAGAGCATTAAGCATAGATCGAGAGCTGACAAACAGCAGGAGTAAATCGTTACAACACTGTAGGATGTGAACAGTGCCGCAGGTGAACAGTAAATGTCACACCTGAAGTTGTTCAATGACCACACTGATCCTTTTTCCCCTCTCCAATCCCAACAAAGAATAGGAGTAAAGTCGTCACAACACTGTAGGATGTGAACAGGAATCAGCACTTCGCTTTATTAATAGAGATCTCTCAATTGAGTCATCGTAATCACTCCATCCATTTTTTTTTACTATGTAAAGCAGTAAAACGGTTCTATCATTACATATTAGAGGTAGCTTTTGTTAACTGATTAAATTTGTGTCTATGTCATGTAAATGTATGATCGAGCGAAACAAAATTATCGAGCCTTGCAGTATTAAATCTAAATGATCTAACCACGAAGACACTTATATTTTCATAAATGAAAGCTCAACTTTGTAGTGATTAATATTGTCACAACCCCAAATTTCAAATAATAAAATTAAAAAATTTAAGGTGTGATGAACTCCAGAATAATTCCGAAATACTTAAGAGTTATTACAAATAACTAAGTTTCAAGAACTGAGTTCGAATGTTGAACTCATACAACTCAAATTACATCATCAAATTTTACAACTTGAAACCAAAAGGAAATGGAAAATTCACTCTAACTTGCTAGAACTATGTGGAAACTACTAAGGTCATGTCCTCACCCTCTAGCAATCACAATGCCGCTAGTACCTCAACCCCGATGTCCCTCACATGCAAGATCAACCACTACAATATGAATTGGTGCACCGGGTTGTAAACAAACTCAGTAAGCTCTAAAAGCTCGTATGAGTAAACCGAAAACTAAATGACATCATACAACTTATAAGTTATCTTCTAAATAGGATAAGAATAAAGCAACTTCTCCAAATGGGACCACGATAATTTCCACACTAGTATACCGGAGGAGACACTCTCCTCCTAAAAACACACACGTGCGTTTAACAAATACTCGACAACTCATAGGCAAGTAGGAGGTATCAGTTAACCCCACTTCCTAAACACACTCAGCGTAAAGACCAACGTCATTACACATAACACATAGGCAATCAGGCTAGATCTCTATTCGTACCCACTCACCCGGCCAAGGTGTGGGTCATTTATGTCTAAAGATTCCTTTCGCCACATAGGAGGGATCAAATGTCTCATTTGCCAGTTAGGAGAGACCATAAACAACTCCACAACATAGATCTTTTTCGCCACTAAGGAGAGATCTCACATACACCTACCACGTTGGTTACCAAACCAATGTTTTCACCTAAGTACAATATTATCACAAGCAACAACAATTTCACACTACCATTCATAGATTACTACTAGCAAGGTAATTGTTGATTTATAAACAAGTCACCTCTAACATGCAAGTACTACGAGTCCTTATAGCAACTCAATAGTCATATCCCCATTTACTTGACTACTTTTCATGAACAAGCACAAATGTATCCACTTGACTCACCAACAATAATTTGTCTTCATATGGGAAACATTAGTGTAATTTTATAAAGAAATTCATTTTACTTACCTATGAACAGTAGATGATCAAGTTCATATGATTTTTCAAAAAAAATGCATTTTTCCAATAATTTCTCATTAATTAAGGCTATAAGAAAAATATGTTTCATAAAGATTTTACTCACCCTTCGAAATCACTAGCATCACATATCACACAACTCCACTACAATGATACATGAACATGACATAATATAACATAGAAAACTTATATATATATTATTATTACCATTAAATACACATTGATAGGAGCACAAAATGTGACGTTCTTAATGTATATATGCTCTATTTTTATGCTTTGTTACTTCTTATTTAATTATTTTAGGTTCATATTTGATATTTGTATGTTCTAAGGAGAGCTATTTCGAAAGTGAATGATTTGATGATGAAATTGTGCTAAGTGTTAGAACTCCTTATTGAGCTAGGATTCCTTACTCAACTAGGACTCTACTTTCCTATTTTCATTCTTTCCTATTCCTTAATCGTCGATTTTTTTTCAGGAAAGACAAATCATACTTGGAAAGGAAGTAGAGAGGCCGTGATGCATTCCTAGTGAGACAATGAAATCATGTCCGAGTTGAAGAAGGAGAAGAAGAGGCCGGCCTAGCTACCCCTAGTTGGACCAAAAGAATGATGCCGTGCAGCCCTTATATGGTCTCCCTATTGAATTTGGTTTCCTACATCAAGTTGGATTTGGAGTACATGAATCAAAATCCATAACAAAGAGGATTTCAGCTTCCTAATTGGATTCTATCTCCTAAATAGGACGGCAAGAGGGCTTCCTAGACTCCTATATATATAGGCTCGGCCTCTCCATTCAGATCATCAACCTTGTACACAAGCACAAACCTAGCTCTGCCGAATTAATCCCTCACCCTTCCAAGAAATCCTAAAACCGATTCCACCATTCCCCACCTTAATCTATAGCCTTGAAGCACGATTGTGAAGAGGTTACATTCCCCTAGTAGTCTTGGCTACACCTTGTAGGATCGATTGATTGATAAAGTGTAACTATGATTCTCTCTTTGTTTCAATTCGGTTTTTGGTTTTTCTTGTTCTTGGATGAGCTTGCGATTTGTGTAGTGTAATCTTGTTTCAATTTTGTCTATGAAATAGCTACTTGATTCAATTTATATAAAGGATTCGAATCCATGTTTTGGTTTTATGAACTTTCTGTTTTGGTTTCTGCCGTGTACTATGTATGATCAATTTCGATTTCTAAGTGTTATGTATACGATTGTAGCATGATATTTAGGTTGTTGGATTAAAGACATGCTATGAACATGTTTATTCTTTTCTATATGATTTTCGAAATTGCATGATTGGGGGTTAAGTAGGTGACATACTTGATGAATTCGATATGCATGGCTTTGGGATTGTATGGTGAGATGAACATGTTAGATTTCAATGAAGCCGAGTGGCAAGACTTGAATGTGTTAAGTGTCTATTCATATAGGTTACTGATTTGGAACTTAGATTGCATGATCCAACCTTAGTTGTTCATGGACTAGTCTCGGCCTGATTCTAAAGATGGACATATAACTTGTTTCGATTTCTTTATGTGACTTGTTTTGTTGATTGTTTATGTGTTGGTTGGTTGATCACATGTACATATTAGTTTAGGTTTTATTTTCTGTTTTTATCTTTGATACTGATCATATATCAAAACTCTTTTATATCTTTATGAATTCGTTGTTAAATGTTTGTGATTCTAAGTCCTGGCTGGATCCCCGGTTTGTGAACGATACCCTCTTGCTTTATATTACTAACGATGCTTACAGGGTTAAATATTGATGTCGAGTAATCGAGAATTCATCACACATATAAATAAGCCATATTATATCAATCATCACAATAACCAATAAGCCATATTATATCAATCATCACAATAACCAACGTAGAAATTTCATATCTATGGCACATGACATAATACAATATAATTTAGCAAATTACACATATATAAGTCAACTACGTTATATCAACCATCTCAATAACTTAAAATTTCTACACCGATGACATGATCATTTCACAATATAAATAGCAATGTATACTTGTATATTATCCTTACCATTTAATATACATATTTAAATCAGACATACTATATCAACATCCACATGCATAATCCGTTTTCATTCTCAATCATTAACCAAAGTCCCTACTCACCAAACCTTTTAAACAAAATTATTTTATTAAAAAATCTCATTTTACTTACACATGAACCGTATGCGATCAAGTTCATGTAATATTTAAATAATATATATTTGAATTCACAATTTATAAGATAGTGAAATGTGGACTATTTTAATAATTCAATATAAATTTGTAACAAGTGAGGTTTACTCACCTCTTACTCCCACTACGCCTTCAATATCACAAATGCAAGTTTTACGCTTCTAATCAATCACCTAAGTGACAAATTGACATTTAGACACTAAACAAAACAATAACACACAACTTGAACCTAAAACTCCACTCTTAACTCTAAACCCAAAGATTGTCGAAGCGGCAACCTTTCTCCAAAACCTACCAGGGTCATCGGAGAACCAATCTCCTAACAACATAACACAACACAACAATGTCAACTTCCACCTTCACAACTTAAACCGAAAGTAAACACACATTTAACAACAAGCAACATGCTCAAAGTTAACCCAACCTATACAAATCATATATGCACATGTTTGTATCGACAAACACGACCCAATAGAACAAACCATTACTCTAAACAAAGCCAGAAGCGTTGCCCTAAGCGGTTGCGCGTGGGCCCCACACACCGACACTCCAACCTTCTCAAAACCAATCGACCCCAACATCAAACTTATATATCACATTGAGATAAACACTTTTTATACCTGGAGATAAACTTGGTTTGGCCAGAAAGTGGTAGGAAATTGGCTAAGATGCTGACGGTGGTCTTGAGTTTCAAATACCGAGTTGTGGGTCGAATCGAGCATTCCAATGGCTGAAAACGTTCCCAGAGGAGAGGTTAAGGTCGGAAATGAGTGACCTTAGGCTGAGACAACGCCAGATTACGCAGCAGCCACATCGTCCACAGTGGCCAGACCTTGCGGGTGTTGCAGCTCCTTCCACGGTCACCGGCGTGGCTCGAGGCTAGGCTCAATCGAAAGGTAGGATGGCAGCGGTTCGAATGGGACCGGTGGCAGCTAGATTGATGGCCGAACGGAGGAGAAATTCCAGCAAGACCGCACGGCTTCATGGAGTCATAGCGGCGGCTAGGTGATGAGGGGCGGTGTGCCGCCACCTCAGGGTTGAAGAGGGTGGTCGTGTGGTTCCAACGTGACCGGTGTCGGCCAGATTGGTGACTAGATAGCAGAGGGAAAAGACAGAGAAGGAAACTGAAAAATAGAGAGAGAAGGAGGAGGGAGATAGTCGGGGGGAAAGAGAGAGAAAAAGGGAGGCGGCCTTTTGTTTGAATTTTCTGATTTTTTGCTCTAAGGTTCCCTTTTTTCTACTTCTATTTTTACTACTTTCAAAAATGCCCAACATCATTTTTGATTCGTAACTTTTTTGTTCGACGTCCAATTTATGTGTGTCACGTGTCTACGAACTTGTATCGACGATCTCTACGACTTTCATGAATAAGATTTTTAGAGATGAGCGTTAAGCAAAAAGTCAACTCTTGATCATTTTTCAGGCTTTCGATTCTCAAAATCGATTCGACTTCAAACAACGACTAAATCAAATGTGTAGAATGCGATTTTACTCAAATCACCATTTAATAATTTCGGAGAAATTACAAGAAATGCGAATTGAAAATTCGGGTGATTACAAATACCGACACAACACTGAGACCAATTAATTAAAATCAAACATGGATTTTAATTGCAGTAATTAGTCTCATTTGTTTGTTTCTTTATGTTAATCAAGTTTTTTTTTTTGGCTTTCACTTCCTCTTTTTCTATCATTCTTCGTCTTGGTCTCTAAATGGTCTGATGCATAATGTCACCTCTTTCAAATGTTGATGAAAACTAATGTGTGTAAAAGCTAGGGAGTGGGATCGATCTAGGCGTAGTTAAGGATATAGTGTTGCAGTAGGACTATTGTTTCTTTTTTTATATTGCTTCTATAACAGAGCTTCACTTCTATATACTAATGTACATTAATGACTGCAACAATGGGAAGTAGACATATTGTAGATATGTAATTGAAGTTCCTGTCAAGATTTAACATTTGTGATATATATTTTTCACAAGTTCACAACAACCTAATTACTAAACACAACTACAGTTAAATTAATCAACCAGAAAATCCCGTTGCAACGCGCGGGCGCATTACCTAGTTGTAGTAAATTTTTCTTTGCATCATTCAACACTGTTAATAGCAACACTGTACGTGAATACTTAAAGAATCAAGTCTGAGATTTATGTGCCTATCAATGGAAAACAACAAACAACATGGAGCAGGAATCGTAGCTGTTAATTAATATCACTCAAATTCCGAACTAGAAAGAAGAGAAAAAAAAACAGAAAATAAGAAACAGACAGCCAAGAGAAAATGACCTAACTCTATAATTGCTGTACTTTGCTTCATACCAGTTGATCAGCTTTAGAATTCATTATTGCTTGAAGTCAAAACAAAAAGAATACAGGCAGGCATGCATGTTCACGATAGTAAAATATTTCAGACAAAAAAAAGATAGTTATAAGAATAGGAGAGTGAGAGATAGAGAGAGCCCTCACAAAGGAGTAGAATATATACATGCATTTTTCATAAGGAGAACTACTGTTATTCTAAAGTCACAATTATGGTGGGTACGTGGCACTTGGCTTTTTTGAATAGTTTTGGCCACTTGATTGATAATATATCTAAAGGTGATAAATATTAAAAAAGATGTGACATGATGACCGGTCACTTACAAAATTTTTCCTTTTAACGATCAATTAATAATAACATATTAATTTTCTTGCTAATTAACCACGTCATTTTAAGATATTTAAATTAGTTTTGATTTTCTTCTAACTTTTCCTTTTAACTTTTAATTGATTTTCAGATTTTATTCATTAATTTATTTTTCCTTTTAATGGTCAACTAATTGCTTCTATTTTAATAACCTATTAATTTTCTTAGGCTTTTTCTTAAATACTATCATGATTAACCACATCGATTTAGAAAATCAAAATTCTTCTAACTTATATTAAAGTCGGCCAAAGATTATCGGGTTTGGTAAGTGAAAACAATAATTTTGATGATAATTATATCAACGTACATGCTAGCTACATAAACATGCGACAATGATGACTAAATCACTTTACTATGATACTTAGTATATCATTAGATGTACTCGCGCACCTAACCTATTGTCTGATCCCCTTCACTATATTTCACTTCCTGCCTCTATACCACTGAGAAGTTCAATTTGCTGATGAAGATCGATGATAATTAATATTGAATTACTTGATCATATAAAAAATTGAGTGAATTCAGACTTGAACCACCAAAGGCAAACCCTCGCTTGACTCTAAACCGTACTTATTTGTTTACGTAAAATACAAACCATAGGGCTCTAATTTTGATAGAATACGATTTTGTACCCAAATCTCTAACAGTATACTAAAAATTTGATTGACCACAACTTTCTCATAAAACTTCATTTTGTAGCTACGTACTACGACTCTTGGTCCGCTCGATAATCTAAAGTGAGTAAATCTACCTTTTAGAATCCAATTGATAGATAAAATCTAAGTTCATAGTGTTATATAATCGACGTAATTTACCGCACTACCATAATTAAAGTGTAATATTTATTCTATTTGTGTTATCTACTATACGTATGATCAATTTCCTAGCTTTTGAACAGTGTAACAAGTGTGACAACAAATTTATTATGAGTAAAATATTTTTTTTCTGTTTATTACTTATAAAATGATTTATTTGGTGACTATGCACTTTACCACAACCATAAAAATTGATGTTAAAGCCGAAATGTTTATGAAAATAATGTATGTACTCAAAGTATAACTAATTTACTAGTTTAAGAACAACTTTTCAAGTGTGACAACTATTTTGCAAGAGAGCTATAAATTTATATGTTTTTGTTATTAATAAAGAGATTACTTTAGTGAATACACAATTTACCAAAACCACAACTATCAATGTTAAAGTGGTAAATGTTGTTGAAATTGTGGTATATAATCCACCTATAACAAATTTACTACTCTTGGGACAATTCTACAAATGTGGCGACCAAGTTGTTGTGACAAAAGAAATTATATATATATTTTTTCATTAATGAAAAATGATTACTTTAATAATTAAGGTTCTTACAACAAACACAACAATTGATGTTAAAACAATAATTTTGTTATGATTTAATTAATTACTTTAATTGAACTAAGGTACTAATATGTGGACAATATTACAATAATGACAAAAATTTTGTTTCAATGTGGTAATTTTTATTTTATTTTTTTATCATTAATGTTAGATTATTAAAATGACTATCCGATTACCATAATGCACAACTATTGATGTCAAGACTGGAATGTGTGTTCTAGTTGTAGTAATTACTTCTAGAACTACATTATTTACAAGATTATCAATTATTTTATAATTTTAAGATAATTTTATTTTGAAAATGATAAAACTAATATTAGACTAAAAGATATATATACATATGTACTTAATATTGTAAATATGTTTTCAATTTGATAAATAAGTTCTCCATAAAAAAAAAATAATCTAATTATGATATTTACATCTTTACCACTCAATTACAATAATCATAATAAGTGTGATTCTAAGTTGTAATTTAAGTTCTAATTAAGTATAACATATTATTTGACAATATAAGTTACATGGTTTTGAACAAATTTTCATATTAACAATGCAAGTGTTGTTAATATAATAAATTTCATGTACACATGGCAACTTTTGATTCAGTAACTTATTAACCAATTCAACCGGTTTCCACTTTATTAACTTATTAAAATAAAAAATAATAAAAAGTGAAGGTACTAGATACATCCTAGTACCATAGACAACCCCCTAAATTCCCACTTTCATTTCTAGCTGAAATAACTCGCCGGCCGGTTTAGTTTCTTCAAGTAAGTTTCGATATCGATTCACATAAAAGCAAGGGGGTGCTAGATGTTTCATAGGGTTTAAGGAACATGGGATGGGGAAACAAATTAAATGATTCAACATTCTTATCCAATCTTTGCTCGATCAGTTCAGCCTTTCATTTGAAGTGATGAATGCCATGGTTTTTATTAACAAAACAAAGCATTATTTTTCATCAGCGTACCCTGTGCATCTTTGATCTAACTTGTTCAATGAAAAAGTGCTTTGTTTTGTAAATTTTTTCAATCTGAAAAAAAAATCTTAAGACCCTTTATCTTTAATTTAGTTTCTTTGACCATTAGTTCAAAAGCTTAAAAGAAACACAAGCACGAGGCACGTCGACATTTTTGCTTGCAAAAGAACATGAACACTGCACCAGTATAGCAAACAAATTAATACCCGATTTCAAAGTAGTTCAATCTCATAGCCTTAGCTCCTCACTTGAGTAGGAAATAATAAAACCACATCAGGTGCATTGGTCTGCTGGACCATTCAAATCTGGTAGTGCTTTGATTGCTATATGATTTGGTCCCAGTCCACTCTCTTCCCGATTCATCTTTCATTCATATATGTACCTGAAAGACTGAAACCCACTTCTGTCATCTCCAACTTTACAATCTTTGGTGATTGATTGTTTGCAGAAAACAGATCGGGACAGATCGCTAGTTGGGTGTTGCGTACTTATTCAAACCAACACCGTTTTAAATAATTGAATGGTGATCTATGAGATGGGATGTGAGATGATGTTACATGTGAATTGTTTCTGTATTTTGTCTCCCTTGCAATGAGGTCTTGAAATTAGGTAGGACCAGCGCTTCGACATGTTACATGCATGTGAAAAGCTCAAGTATTTTAGAAATCGATCAGCTAGACTATAATCAGCTAATGGTACTAGAGAACCCAAATCAGTCCAACACTACCATGAAAAGCCACTTTAATAACACAATTAGCTAAGTTTATTTTGGATTGTAGGTAGTAATAATTAATCTCTCGTAAATTTTAATGTAAATTTTGAGTTGGGAGGAGGTTAGAGATTCCTCAACCACCACGTAAATTAATTGCCAATTCTAATGAGACAATCAAGAAACTGTTGGTAACATAACAAACTCAAATCCTTCACTAGATATCGTATCACCAGTTTTTCACTCGGGCTTATTTTACTAGTAAATTCTGAATGAGATAGTTTACATGTAAGAGTAAAATTTTGGACCAACTTCAATATGATTCAGATCTAACTTATTAGTTTTGAGCTAGTTATTATACCAACATGCAAATAAATTTGTATACACCTGCAAGCTAATGTGGGATATTTCGTTTCCGTCACTAACTTAATTACTGTAAAGATACATACATGAATGTCAAAAGTATTGTTTATGAGAATTTCTTGAAGCATGTCCAACAAGAAATATTAGAAACTAGGTAGAAAGACATTGTTCCACAGTCAATCTCTAAAATGTAATTTTCTTTGTTTATCTGACCAGAAGAAGAAAAAGATTCAATGATCTTTTTGGATCATTCAGAATGCTTATTTATTGGTCCCGGCCAGATTTGAAGTCTCATATACCATCAATTACCATTTCCACACAAATCATCTTTCAGAACATGTGAAAGCCATATCTGTCATCTCAATTCCTTTCCAAAATTTTGAAGATGAATGGCAACAGAAAGAAACCTACTTCTTGACTCTTGAGCAACATTATCTCAAATCATTGTATGGTAATCAAATAAAACGATTCTGAGATGATTATAATAAACGGTCTTTCTTGCTCAAGGGCATGCAATCATGTAAAGAGGTAGGAGAGAAAGATTGGTTCTTAAAGAAACCAAGTGGCAAGTAGACTACCGTACAAGAGGACCCATATTCAGGACTCCATGATAGCCACTGAATATGCAGTTGCTATATAGATTGGTCCACGTAGAGACGATCACTCCTAAAGTCCCAACTTCTAATGTAATGCAAAATAGGAAGAAGAGAGAGGATTCTGCAACCACCACCTCAAGTTCATGGACATACCAAAGATGCTGAGGCGAAGCCAAACTCAGAGTCGACAAGCGGTAGGCTTACATTCTTCAGCATTATTCACCTCTTTTCTACTGCAACAAGAATATTACAGAGTAACAGCCACAATGACTACTACAGTACTACCTTATCTTCATTTGTCTACACCAAATCATTGAATCCACAAGGAAGTTATAAGATACAGGCTGGGAGGAACAAGGCTCAGTTTGACCCTAAAACATTGGCAGTTTAGCAGAAAGCGGAAGGGTTGGCCTTTACGTTATTTTGGTGACACAATAGTTTCTCAACTAAAACCATACTCTGGTGACTTTGAAATCACTAACCTTGAATATAACAAGTGATCCCAAATGTTGACATCTCACTGTACCTAAGAATTGGGTAACAGCAGCAGCAACAGCACAAAACAATAATCTTCCTATTATAATTGACAAAAGAGAACAATTTACATCATGAATATCACTTCAATGTATTCATTGAATGCTATTACCAGAAAAGCATGTGCGTAAGAGACAAACATGGAGATTAATATAAGAAGTATCTGAACACCAGAATCAGTGAATGGAGTGTGAGAAGATTCCAGTTCAAGTGTATACCTCTGCATGAGTTCATGTTACCAGATATATTTGGACTTGTTGATACATATAATGGCTTCCATTTACAATTGCAAAATGGTCTTTCTTCAAAAGTAAATGTCAGATTGCTTAGACTGTGCTTTGATATCCTTCAACTTCTTCAATATGTTGGTGAAGTAATCCTGCAAATATTTCTCAAGAGTAACTATATCTTTCGCGTCCACACCAAGAAGACTATATGTCTCGTTCATTGGAACAGAGAAAACAGTGTCGCTTGAAAGAACCTACAAATGCAAAAATGAAGGTTACTCTCTCAATCATTAGTATAGACACATATTCCACCCTCAAATATTGCCAAACTAAACAAAAAACAGTGTAAGATAAAAAGTAGCAAGCATTAATTATCACAAATAAAACTACTAAACCGATAACGCATTGCATCTGTACCATCTTAAAAATTGGGCTGCTTCTTGGAGTGGCAGTAGTTGCGAATAAGAAAAAAAAAGTTCAAAAACATGCTAACATCGGAAAACGAAAATTAATTTCATTTCCCTCAATATCCCAGAAATGAGGCCTCAGGATACGATAAGAAAATAAGTTATTCAATACTCCTCTGATTTATGTATAGTCAAAAGGTGATCTGACTTCATAGATAAACATGGTTAAGCTATGCCTAAATCCTCAAATGGATGTGTGTGTATGCCCGAGCGTTTGCATCGGTGTATTTATGTGTTGTGTTTACGGGAAACAACAAATAACGGAAGCACTCATAATCAAGACAGTTTGGACTAAATTTGTTATCATAACTCGTTAGAATCAAACAGATGTAGCAAAAGATATGAATAACTTGTTTGATATAAATGACTGTCCTAATTACCTCTGAAAATGCCAATCTATCGGCAACATCGTTTGTCCACTCAAAAAGCCTAGTCAGCTGACGTGTTACTCTTAAGACAGAAACCGGAACTGTTGTAATGTTTGCTTCTTGCCCCGCAAACCTTTCACACAATGTTATTACCTATAAGCAAAAGAAAATTTAATTAGGAAACTGGACCTAGGTTGTAGGTTAAAATTATCAACTACCAAAAAATAAGGGGGCAAAATAATGTTGTTCTTTACCTCTTGGGTTGTCCATGCACGAGGGCCAGCAAATGTGAGAAGCTTCCCATTAACATTCTCATTTCGTAAAGCTATAAATGTCAACCGAGCTATATCCTAATACAAAATGAATATTATTTTCTGATGAATCATGAATATATGTTCAGATGCCATGAAGAAGATTAATGAAAAAAATGCAATTGAAGGGGATCAGGGAAATAATCTATACAATCTATCTCAACAAACCTGGGTGTCCATGTATGCAATTCTTGTAGGAGCGTCTGTTCCCCAAACTGATTTCTCTTCCAATATAGGTACTGCATACTGCCCAATAATCCCCTGAGATAGTGAAAGGGACAAAAACACAAATGGTCAGGTGCACTCAGTTTTACATCATTTTTCAAAAGATATATTTACTGCCAGGCACAAGAAACTGTGATTTGGAAGGGATAACATACATAATAGTATACCGTTTAGTCAAATGGTGTTCTTGCTTAGGTTCCCTTCATGACATATAGACACTTGTCCTGTTCTCCATGCAGGTACATGCATATACGGTATACCTTTTGTGCATGTGTGTGCATTAATGTGTTGTTCGCTTGTCTAAGCAACTGAGTCTTATAACATCCATTATCACTCTTTCTAAACGAATATTATAAATAAAGTGAATGTTGTTCAATTGGAAGACCGTCATATATGAGCAAAACAAGACAACGACATTGATCTCTAAGTCTCTAACATTAAGCTGATTGGTGTGTGGTGTGTACTGTGTACATAAGCAATTGTGCAGTAGCAAAACGATAGAAGTTCAAATTTTTAGTGGAGGCTGAACTTACTTGCATGAATCCACATGCACGAATTATGACGTGGTTTATGCCCGAATCCTTGAGAAACTTTTCAGTGCAATACTTGATCTCCATAAGAGGAACTTCAGGATGTTTGTCACAGTTGTGGATAGAAAAGAATACAAATTTTTGGATCCCCATTGCCTTTGCACATTGTATAAGAGCAACTTTTCCTTCCCAATCTACCTAAATAAAAACAATCAATTAAACAAGACCAAAAAACCCATCCTGCATTGTAAAACTTACTGTTTTCTGCAACATATATAATTTCCAAAATCTCCAAGACCAATTCAATGCTTCCTTCCAGTCATTAACAACAGAAAAGTTCCTAATACATAGAAATACACCTTTTTGATGGGCTCCTCCGGACGTCCCGTGGCACAATCAATAACTGTATGAACACCAACCAATGTTGCCGGTATTGTCTCCGGTTTGCTTAGGTCTGCCTGTACCGCAATACCTCACATTTACTTTAACATTCGACCTAAAATTCATATCATTCTAATAGAAAATACCGAAATCAAAATTGCATCGAAACAGAGGACATACATTGACAACAGTAGCACCCCAATCTCTGAGAAAGTCAGCCGGAGCGGGTCTAGGCCTAACCAAGCACCTAACATCATACCCTTCATCCAACGCTCGCCTCACAATCTGCCTCCCCAAAGTTCCGGTCGCTCCGACTACTAGTATACTCGTCGACCTGACAGGTGTCCCCGGAGTCAAGTTCACAGCACCGACACTTGCGCGGACTGTATGTCCGACCAAACCCCGACTACTACAACTCACTGAAGACAAAAACCCGAACCCGAGAATCGGGTCAGTATAACAAGACAGTAACTAGTTTATAAAACAAGTTCAATAGAAGTGAAATGACTGAACTGACCAGTGGTGGTGGAAGCGGAAGGAGTGAATTGGAGATGGTCTGGTGATAAAGTGCGGCACCATGAGAGTTTGGGGTCGTGGTGGGTTTTGGTTGCCAGCTGGGTCGGAAGCCTCCAAGCCATTGCCATTTGTGAGCTCTCTGCTTCTTGTTTCTGAGAGAGTGACTCTCTGTACCAGAGAAGAGAGAGAGATGAAGACAGGAAACCATGGATGTCAAGCTTGCCACGTCCTTCTCCAAAACTGGATTACGATTTTTATTTTGCCACGTGTCAAGGCTCTTTTTCAGATCAATCACTTGACCCGACCGGACGGGTTCTGTCGCTCCAAGCTAACGATCTTGGACCGATCCGATATCACTAAATATTTCTGATATTATGAGGAGAAAAAAATGAAAAATCTCAAAGGTGTAAGTCAATCGTTAAAAATTGAGGTATTTACCTTATAAAGCTTGCTCACTTTGGCCAGTGTGTCGCTCATAAGTTAACAGTCAGATGAGACAATTCCTATTAGTGTATTACTAAAGAACATGTTTTTTTTTACAAAACAAGATGTTTTTTTTAACAAAAGAAGATGTTTTATGTAGCACCGAATTTAAATTATATGTCCTCTAGTTACAATGGAACAAGACGTAGAGTTAAGCCTGCATTTCCAAACATCTTTAAACCAGGAAAAAAAGATTCTATGATTTCTATCCCTAGACTCTATGATATTATGCTTAACATAGTTTTTTTTCCGAAAAAAAAAACCAAAAATTCAAGGGCAATTTGACAACAAGAATGTCAAATGTCCAGGTAAAAAACCTGATACCTGAGGGCTGAGGTAGTCAGAAACATGCCATAATATTGAACATTATGCATCACGCAATGAACTTGGGCCAAAAAAAGTTAAACCATTATCAATTGCTAGGAAATATATGAATAGAATGAACCATTACATCTAGGGATAGACATAAAAAGCTGAAATCCCAATCTCGTCTCGATCTCGTCCTGAAATTCATAGGGATGAAATTGGACGGAGGTCTAAAAATGTCTGTCCTGTCCCGACCTCATCTCGTTTTATAATAGTGGGATAAGACGTGAGACAAATAATTTATATCTCACTTTGTTCCGTCTCGTCCCGCAATTATATAACTTTTAATCCTGACTGTTGAATTACTTGAATATCTCATCCTCACCCTTGATTTTAGGTTTATGTATTCAGGCTTCAGCAACCTCATTCCTTTTCGTTTTCATTCTCGTCGATGCTTCTGAGTTCTCTCACTTCTCTGCCATCTCACCAGCCACTTCCACCTCCTCTGATCTCATCGTCGCTGTCTCCAACCGCCGGGTAAGTTCATTCTGATTCTGATGATTTTGTTTCTATACTGAATTGTTTTCGATCCGCCACTGCATTCGTCGCCCTCAGAGCCAATTTGTCAACGGTGCATAGGGTTTTTCATAGCTATATCTCCGCTAGGGTTTTGGTCTATCTATGCAAATTTGATTGTTTTAGATAGGGTTTTAGTTATATCTCCGCTGCATTCATCGCCCTCGGAACCAATTTGTTTTTATATTGATTCTTTTGAAGATTATACTGATATAATCGAACTAGGGTTTATGTGATGCATAGTGTAGCGGTGCAATATGTCTTTTTGTGATTCCAATTTTCGCTGGCGTGTTATGTGAGTAGTTTAGGCTCATGGATTAGTTTGTTATTTTGATATGCTTGTAATAAAGTTTCTTGCCTTAATGTGTTCATGAAATGCTCATTTTATATTGAATGATTTTGGTGTTTGTTTTGGTAGTAAGAATTATGATACAAGCTTTAGAATGTTTTATTGCCACTTGAGAGCCTGCTAAACGAATTACCTTTATGGTGCAGATTGGTTGAGAAAATAGGTGTTTTAAAGTCATGGGACGGTGGGATTAGACCTGTCTCGTCCCGATCTCAACAGAATTAATCCCGAGTGGGATACATTCTAAAAAACTCTTATCTCGTCTCGATTCAAAAGAGTGGGATGAGACGTGAGATGAGCCTCGTCTCGTCAAATCCCGTCATGTGCCCACCCCTAATTACATCGGTGTATCTGAATTTCCGGAATGGAGAATAATTGTCGGCCTCAATGGCCTTAATCTTAGTTGGCAAATCATGTCACCTATACACATCATCGATTTTCAAAATTCTATCATGTAAAAATAAAATAAAAATGACAACTCTATCCTTCTAAAATTTAATAACTATATATATAGTCAAATTAATCCGTCATTAAATTTTAGAAGGATAGAGTTGTCCTTTTATTTTATTTTTACATGGCAGGATTTTAAAAATTGATAATGTGTATAAGTGACATTGACATGCCAACTAAGATTAAGACCACTGGAGCCTAAAATTTTGAAGCCAACAATTATTTTTCTTCCAGAATAAATACTAAACTACGGCCTAAAATCCTATGAGAGAGGTTTTCCTATCTTGTTACATTAAGCAAAAGTTAGTATAAAGAAAAGGAAAGAGGTATTACAATGTCCTAAGCTTGTGTAATGTACAAGGATGAATATCTAAACAGGTTAGAATAACCTTGTATAGCTTGACTTCATCTGCTGTTAACTGAAAAGCGGAAGCTACTCAGCTGTTGAGGTCTTTATGTACAAACGACTTTGATGTTATTGTTGTTGTCATTGCTGCGACTCGAAATTGGGCAGCAATAAGAACCAAAATTTGGAAAAAAAAAATTCCATCAACCCAACATTTACATTATCTTCCAAGCTCTTTCTTAACAATTCATTTTTATAGCCCAACTGTGCCTTAAGCACCTGCTAGATGTTGCTTCAATTTTATTTGTACTGCTCAACTGACTAGAGTAGAAAAGGAGTTGCAACACAACATCAGGGTTGTCCAAGCGAATGACCTTCCCATTCTAGTGTAGAAAATGGAAGTCCCAAAAAGTCTATATGGGCTTAGTTTAATGAAGTTTGATAGAGTCTCAATCAACATATTAGTATTCCCCATCAATTTGCAAGCAGCATATATGGCTTGCGAGAGATGAGGCATTCATCATCACATTTGCTTTAAAGTACTCGAGAACAAGCTGTAATTCTTACTAATGGATGAGAGAGGAGCAAGCATTATCCGAGGAACAATGTCATACCTCATAAAAAAATGTATGAAGTGCTAAGACCACTTCTCTCTCTTAAGAGCATGAGAGACAATGAAGTCACCAACCAGCGGAGCTCCAAAAAAGTCACACACTTGGTTGTTCCCATTTTCGAATACTTCTCCAATAACCATATTGCAGCCACTTTAGCTATTGCGCCAATGGAAAAATGTCCTGTAAATATTATCAACTTCTTCCTGTCCACACCGATTTCACCTGAGATGACCACATAATGGGGTACACTATGAGAATCCAAACTTGATTATGTACAATTATACTGCTGCAAATTAGGGGTATAATCATTTGTAATGAACACATAGATAATGAGTATGTTCTTTTGTTTTGATGAAAATGGTGAACTAGTTGATTTGTATATAACACATATGTGCTTACCCGAGCTTAAGAATAATTCATAAACACATATATGGGTATTATCACGCTAAACACATAATTCATCATTATTCCCAAATTTAGAAACTAATCTCATCGAAATAAAAAAAATTCAAAATAGAAAATCCATAGTAAACTCCAATTAAAACAAAAAAAGAGTAAAAAAAATACAGCTAACAACAAAATCCCTACAGACAGACCAAAAATGTCATCAGTGCTTCTTATGTTGAGCAATGAGGGTGTAGCATTGCCTCAACCAAAGAGCCTGTTTTTTTCACATAAAGAAGTTCCAGACATTGATACCTTCACATGTGAAGAAGTGACACGGGGACCACATTTACTATTAGAGTTTTTTCCACCAACAGTCCCTCAACTGTGGTGTACCTACCAATGTGATACATCAACTCTTAATCGTACCAATGTGATACTCAGACTATAGTATTGCTATCATTGAAGTACTTCCGTCAGTTTTTTTCAACTTCTCCGTCATCTTGGTGACGTGGCAAGTACATGAGGCCCACAAAAAGGGTTAAAAGACAAAATTAACCCAATCTGAGAGGAGCAATGTTTTTCCTGCCCTTTACCTTGAGAAAGACACCCAATAATTCCAATTTTGGCGCCAATTTTCCCTCCATACTCCTTAATTTGTGTCTCTTATCTAAACTAAAGAACTACCGCCAACCAGTCGACCACAATCTGATAAAACCTAGATCAATCTCATTTTCTATTTTTATCCTAGCACTTGTTAAACTAACAGAATAAATATAGAAATTTATATGGAACATCTCATTTACACAATCTCATAAGAATATAGAAACACATAACTTAACGAAATTCAAATACATGTTTAAGTACCATTAGTTGCCACCTTTTATGTTGATCTGCCATGATTTTTGCTTGTAAGAACTAATGGTACTTAAACATGTATTTGAATTTCGTTAAGTTATGTGTTTCTATATTCTTATGAGATTGTGGAAATGAGATGTTCCATATAAATTTCTATATTTATTGTTAGTTTAACAAGTGATAAGGTAAAAATAGAAAATGAGATTGATCTAGGTTTTATCAGATTGTAGTCGACTGGTTGGCGGTAGTTCTTTAGTTTAGATAAGAGACACAAATTAAGGAGTAGGGAGGGAAAATTGGCGCTAAAATTGGAATTGTTGGGTGTCTTTCTCAAGGTAATGGGCGGGAAAAAAATTGCTCCTCTCATATGGGGTTAATTTTGTCTTTTAACCCTCTTTGTGGGCCTCACGTACTTGTCACGTCACCAAGATGACGGAGAAGTTAAAAAAAACTGACGGAAGTACTTCAATGATAGCAATACTAGAGTCTGGGTATCACATTGGTACGATTAAGAGTTGAGGTATCACATTGGTAGGTACACCAGAGTTGAGAGACTGTTGGTGAAAAAAACTCTTACTATTATGGTGGTAGATGCTAGATAATCATTGTTCATGCTTCGGATTCTTGCATGTGGAAACTCGGCCAGAGTTACTATCATGCTATTATGAAGTGGATAGGGTGGTAAACCAGGGTTGGGCAGGTTGCCAAACCAACAGGGACGGTCCTGAACATTCGACGACCTAGTGCAAAAATTGAAATGAGACTTACATACAAAAAATATTTAAAAGAATAGTATTTAAATTTTTATTGGGATTTTGCTGTAAATTAGTTGCTTTATTAGCTAATTTTTGTGGTTCTTTAATAAGAAATTGTCAAAATCCTCTTTTTGAGATATGAATTAGTTCACTGTTTATTCTATTTTTCATGAGTTTAGTTGATATTTTTTTTATATCAGTGAGCTATTGAGAATCTATAGGTAATTAACAAGAATATGATTGTGGGGGTTTCTTTTGTTTCTACACAAATGTTAAATTATGGTATCAAATTACAGATTGAAAATTATAATATATGTTGATTTAAAAAAATTAAAAGTGTGAGTGTTTGGTCTTGAACCCAAGAAGTTTGCAAACTTAGTCAAGAAAATGTAAGCTCTCTTGCCAACGAGACAGAAATGCATAATATGTATAAAATGGTTTAATCAGTATTTGTTAAAATTTAATTTTTAGTAAAATCCGAATTCGGGGCTTTCACCATATGAGGGGGCCTTGTGTGACTGCACCAGCGGCAGTCCCTCATGGCCGGCCCTGCAAACCATGGAAATTTAAAACTTTCAATCACTGAGCGGCTCTTATATGTAAGTTTATACTCAACTAAGTCTTCTAACAAAAGCACTTATTATGTGAACCACCAAAGAGATCAAGATATGTTAACTATGATAATAGTCTATTTTGACTCAACATTTCTCCAAACACTTGATTTTCTTCATCGATATGGTGGGGATATTGTGCCGAATAAGTCTTCATGCCTAATTGGTACGGTTGTGCTTTGAAGGAAAGCTGGCTCTTGCTTGCTGTAACTGTAAGTATAAATGGCAGGAAAGCATAAACTGGCCTTTTAGTGTTTAGATTCTTTCTTTTTCTCCTCGTTGACTATCTGATATCTTTGTAATAATATCCTTGATCACCTCAGATTCATACCTGTCAGTTCAAAAATATAAACGGGAAAATCATGTTTTGCTCAAGAAATACAATCAGCAAAGTAAGAAAACATATATTAATCCCAATCCCAAGAAATATGTGTATATATATATATATATATATATATATTCGTAAAGAAGATGAGCATAACAGAAAGAGGCTCCCCGTTTTTCGGAGTAGAGAAGTTGAAAAGTTAGGTTTTGCGACCTAGGGTTTCGTGAATACGCGGAGGTGGGATTTCTCTCTCTGCTTGCGGGATATATACAGGCACCCTCTTCTGAGAGGTGCGGGAGCCTAGTCGGGGAGTGGGGTTCCTGGACAGGATTTTGGTCGACACTTGAAGCGGCGGTGTGGGAAGCCTGTTGGAGTTTTCATAGGGATTTTCCGACAAGTTTAGTTCGGTTTTCCAAGATCTGTGTGGGGACTTAGTGTGGGAGTCCGATGTCAGAGTTCCATTCCTGGCGGTGAGAGCGGCTGGGGCAAGGTTAATCTGTTAGTGAAACATCTTCTAATAAGACATCCTTAGCAGCACCGGTGCGTTTCATAGTCGCACCGTTGTTGTGAACTAGCTTTGCTGTTGTGATGGTGGAGAATCGGGTCAGACCACCGGAAGCCGACCGACAACGTTTGATGGTCGGCAGAGGATTTCCCTGTTAGACCATATGATTGGTCCTTGGTGGGTGGATGTGCTTAGGAGGTGGGCTAATCGATTGGGCTTTTGTCCTTTTGGTTGGCCTTTTCTTTTACTTCATCTATTTTCTCTTGGGCCAAGCACAACTTAAGCTACCTGCAATCTTAATTTGAAGCCGTTTGTGGAATTTTAAGGTTGTGAGGTTTTATTTGTTTGCCTTTTGTTTTCTAGCAAAAGCTAAAATTGGTTCTCCTTCTTGTTTTTTCTTTTGATTTCATTACATTGAGAGTACGCAAATTGATGTCATGGGCTCGATGTGTTAGTGTCCATCATCGTTAGTTTAGACTTGAGGGAGGTACTATGCTTTAGTTTTTATGTTAGTGTTTTTTCGGTTTTGTTTCGGTTCCTTTCAGACATTTAGTTGTTTTCTTAATTTAGCATATATGAGAGATGACTTGTTATCTCTTATATTTGATCATTTGTGGTCGTGGAATGGCTTATGCCTATGAAGCTAATTCATTCCCTTAAAAAATATATATATAGTAAATAGGCTTGTAGATTCATACCGGCCATATATATATATAGGAAAAAATTCAGTTTACTATCTTGAGGTTTGGATCTTTTATCACGTGTGTCCCTATTGTTTGTTTTTAATCACGTAGCCCTTATTCTTTCAAAATCTCATCAAGCGCGGAAAAAAATTCAAATCCCCTCCAAGAGTGACGTAATCATCCTACGTGAATGGGACAACGAGGACTCACTTTGCAGTTTGAAACCAATTATAAGGGTAAATTCGTCAATTAGGCATTTAATGAAAAAAAAATGAAATTTTTATTTATAATCTTGTTCATGCTAAAATGTTGAAAATTTCCAGAAAAACTGAAACTTGCACAAAAAGACCAAAATGAAACAATTTCTAGAAACAAATATATATAGATAGCCCAATAGATTTTAGATGCATTGTGCCTATTTACATGCTAATCATTTATGCTAGTTTGGTCAAGAAGTTGCAATACTCATAGCCCTAATCATATGAATAAAAAAAGATCTAGCAACCTACATTACAGTAGTACATAGTTGCGCAAAAAATTGCAAATTTCATCTTAATTTAGATCCTAAGCTGACATGACATCCTCTAGTTTATATTCAACTTTTGCCCCTAACTTTCACTGAAGAACTTGATGAATCTTATGCTGCACTTGAACCAGCTTTTGATGACCTTCCTTTCTTTGTTGGTCCCTTTGCTGCTGCCTTTAATGCATATCTCTTCTCCTACAACATGAATATATCTAACTCACAATTAGATTCAACAAATTGTTGAAAGAACAAAAAACAAACTTTACAATTAGAAAAAAAAATCTTCACCTTCATTCTCTTAGTTTTAAGGGATGCCTTCTCTCTAAGCTTATTTTTAGACTTTGGAAGAGGTTTAGTACCCTTTTTCTGAGTAGATGTGGCAGCAGCAGGGGCTTACTTTTGTTTCTTTTGAGCATTGGCCACAACATTCTTTCGGGGAAGGTGTTTATGACAAGATCGGCTATTGTGGCCCATTGTTTGACAAAGTGAACATGTCACAGACTGCTTAACCCTCCTACGCTTAGGTCCATCATTCTCCCTTTCAGATGGATCCTTCATTCTCTTAGTTTTTGGTCTCCTTGGCTGCTTAGTGTACTGAGGTGGGAGGATTGCAGGCTGACCAGAAGGCATCCAAAGATCCATCCCATTTACAGGTTAAACTGTGTGGGAATAAGTTGTCATGTAATTTTATGTGAGGTAGCATGCATCCACAAAGTCCTCAGGCTTCATCCTTGAGAAAATAATAGCTGAAACTACATGCTTGTAAGGTATTCCTGTGAGGTCCTATCTCCTACATGCACAAGTTCTTCTTTCCAGATCTACTATATACATGGCTGTTCCTCTTGATACCACCTCTATTTTTGTGCCACCAGTTGTTTCGGGAAAGCAATCACTACTAGGTTTAACCTTATTCTTCTCTAGAATCTCTTTAGGCTTGGGGAAATGGTATCAGTAATCTTACTTATCGCTTGTTTCCTAATTGCAATCCTTTTCATCAACTTGATTCTGATTTCTTCAAAGCATGAAATAACTGGCTTTGACCGAGCTGAAAGGATGAATGCATTTAAGCTCTCACACAAGTTATTCACCAACATATCACATTTCAACCAACCTTTGAAATGTGATCTACACCAATGCTTGGGGTTCCTTGTTGGCTCCTTAGGGTCTGCAAAGTATAAAAATTAATTCAACTCAGACCAAAAACCAAATACATAATCCAAAAGAAGAAAAATCAGTAAACTAATATAAGTGAAACCATTGCACGTACATGTTAACCATTCATGAGATTTCAGTTCTAACTTATTTAAAGCAGTCATTTCTTTCCACTAATAAGTCAGTGTAGTAGATTTTGCGATGGACCATAATTGATCCTTCAACGCCTCTCCACGAAATTCCTTATTGAAGTTAGCCCGTAAGTGTCTTACATAAAACCTATGCTCATCAAGTGGCATCACATTCTCAATAGCAGGAAGCAACCCTTTCTGTTTGTCACTAATAAATGTGAAACCATTGCCATCTCCAGTTATCTTCAAGTTCTTCTCTAGCAGCTTTAGAAACCACTCCCAAGAATCATTGTTTTCCATTTCAACCATTGCATAAGCAACAACATATGTGGTATTATTTTCATCTACACCAAATACATAGAGCAACTGACCACCATAAGCACTCTTCAAATGAACCATCAAGCCCCAAAATGCTCATACATCCACTCTTGAAACCCTCTTTTAAAGCACCTAAACACACATACAACCTTTGAAATATAGGTTGCTTCATAAGGTTGTTGAAATCACATTTTATATCAACTATTGTGTTAGGTTCCATTCTTTTAAGTTCTTGAGCATAATCTTGTTGCTTGGCATACTTCTCTTTCATACTTTTTTTAAACAGCTCTAGTGCTCTTCTTTTGGTCCTATAAGCCTGCTGGAATGAGACATTTGACTTAATGTCTTATAACATTTATTTCCTTAATACTTCTGCAACATTAAAGAATACAACTCAACATTAGAGAACATAAATCTAGACAACTATTACATCAACATTAAAGCATGTCAAGTTACCTGTATTAATAGATGGATTCATTTGAATCTTGTTTGTAAACTTCTTCACAAGGTATGGCACTTTTACTACACTATTCTCTACAAACCTTGTACAATTGTGTTTTGGCTTATAAGTCTTGATTTGAAATGTGTTACAGTGCTCCATCTATGATGCATACAAATCAAAATCACAGTTTTCTGCAACACAAATAACCCTGATCCTACCTTGATCACTTTTATAAAAATATTGGCTCCCAACCTTGCTGAATTGCTTGATCAATCACAGCATCTCTCAGTATTTGCACGGTAGCAAACAACATTTCCACACAAAACCTTGGCTTCTTTATGTCCACTTTAGGGTTAAATTCTAGGTACACAATACCACCCTCACCATCAGAATGACATTCAAATCATATTGCTTCCTCATTAGAATCCACATCCCCAAACATATTCTCATCATCCTCAACCAAACCATCTCCCTCAGTTCCGAGATTAGTAGCAGCTCCCATTGTTTCAGGTGTGACATTCTCATCGCCCTCTGGTTCAGTTACCCTATTCAATATGAAGTCATCATCTATGCCATATTCTACTACCTTATCATCACCTTTTGTTGGGTCATAGTCCACATCAGGTTCACCATCATAAGGACCATTGTCTTCAGAATATTTATCATCATCATCAAGATCATACTCATCATCATCAAGTTCATACTCATCTACCTCCATGTTTCTCTTACCCTTACCAATATCCTTTAACGTATGACCTGAGCTACCTTGAGTACGCACTTCACCTGATGGCTCCGGAATTTTAATACCTGGAAGAGCCTTTTTTCTTGGGTGATTCAGGGAGTTCCACAATCTTCACACTACTCTTCGGTCTTTTTGGAGAATTTGGAAGCTCTTTTATGATCACAGTGCTTTGTTTGCCTTGACTCTAATCGGAAATTTGACCTTCATACATGAATAGCTCATCAAGATCATCTCCATAATAATTTGGATCTAGCTCCAACATATCAAGCCACAATATTATTAGCCTAAATGTATGCACCTTTTTGCACATCTCAGTTACATCATTGTCTTTGGAGAGATTTGTCTTTACATCAGCCTCGCTACCACAAGAATACTAGTAATCTATCATTCTGCCAACATATTTTGGATTAATACCCTTCACCATGTCATCTACTTTAATCAAGCTCATTTTGTCCTTGTCGACATTATCATAATATGAAACTGATCCTCTAATGTATGTTCACTCTACATGATTGCAGTAGCCTCCATGGTAAACTTTCATGGTAAAAAAGTCAGGGTTATCTGCAAGTATGACATACAACTCATTAAGAACATGATTAAATACTCAACATCACAACTCAGGTATATGACCACACACCATTGCACAACCATTAACCATTTGTAAAATCCTTTTGAACACAACCCGACAACAAACACATGACTCTATGTCTTTGAATATTCAAATAAGAAGCTTAAGTCTTTGTATTAGAAGCATCTCAATCTTAAAAACCTATATCTTCAAACCCTAAACCATATAGAATCATCTAAATCCCCCAAAATTTGAAACCCCTAAAAACCACTACAGTTACCCCGTCACTACTACATTAACCCACCGCTGCTACAGTACGACCATTTAAAAAAAAACCATTCTTCCAATTCAAAACTAGCATCCTAAATTAAACACTCACCGTTTTCGGGTACTTCTTCGAGTGGTTCTTCATTAGTTAGTTATCCACTCATTGGGGAGCGTCATCTCTCTAAATCTTTGATTTTTCATCTCGGCTAGCTCATTAAATTCGGTCGTCGATCTATGTTCTTCAGTTTGAAGTGAAATCTGGGTTTCGAATTTTCGTTTTTAAACAAGCTTGAGAGTGTTGTGTTGGTCTCAATTGAGATCAGCATATCTGGGTTTAGAACAAAATGGGGACGAGGGCGTATGAAAAAAATGGGGGCGTGGGGGGGGGGGGGAATGTGGTAGAGGGATACTTTTGTCTTTTTGACAAAATTAGGGTTTTAGACTGCAAAGTGGGTCCTCGTTGTCCCCTCCACGTATGATGATTACGTCACTCTTGGAGGGGATTTGAAATTTTTTCCGCGCTTGATGAGATTTTGAAAGAATAAGGGCATACGTAATTAAAAACAAACAATGGGGACACACGTGATAAAAGATCTAAACCTCAAGGTAGTAAACTGAATTTTTTCCATATATATATATATACGGTCTCTATCTAGAGTGAAGTTTCACTCTGAAATTAAAGAGTGAAGTTCCAATTTTGACACACTTTTCGGTTAACGTTTTTCACCATAAGCAATTCAATATTTAGTTATTCAAGATCATCTCTACAAAATTTCATCTAATTCAGACATCGTTAATGTATTGAAATTAAATTAAATCAATGAATGAATTAAAAATGTTCAACATGAACCGTTCGTGTAAATCTCAATTTAAAAAACTCAAACCATTGTCGAATTAGATAAAATTTTGTAGAGATTATCTTGAATAACATACCTAAATATTGAATCACTTATGGTGAAAAAAATTAACCGAAAAATGTGCCAAAATTGAAACTTCACTCTGCAATAGTCAATAGGCTTGTAGATTCATACCGGCCGTCCGAGTAAGTGACTCCCGACAAACTTGCTACTTCTATGAGAGTTGCTCGCTATGTAGGGATCTTGTCCTTGTTGTGTACCAACCCCTTAAGAGCAAAAGTATTATCAGGCAATTTGACAACAAAAAATGTCAAATATCAAGGTAAAAAACCTGATAGCTGAGGGCTGAGGTAGTCAGAAACATGCCATGATATTGAACACTATGCATCACGCAATGAACTTGGGCTAAAAAGGTTAAACCACTTTCGATTGCTTGGAATTTTTTGAATAAAATGAACCATTACATTGGTGTATCTGAATTTCTGGAATAAATACAAAACTACGGCCTAAAATCCTATGAGATGTTAAAGCTCTTTCCTATACTGTTGCATTAAACATTTAAACATTCCTTCCTTGCGGCAAAAGTCAATATAAAGAAAAGAAAAAAGGTATTACAATGTCCTAAGCTTGTGTAATGTACAAGGTTCAATATCTAAACAGGCTAAAACAGCCCCTTGTATAGCTTGCCTTCATCTGCTTTAACTCGAAAGCCGAAGCTGCTCAGCTGCTGATGCCTTTATGTACAAATGACTTTGATGTCGTTGTTTGTTATCGTCGCCGCGACTCCAAAATGGGCAACAATAAGAACTAGAATTTGGAAAAAAAATTCGTTAGCTGAATAAGCCAAGTCACAAAAATGTGCAATCCAGTCATCTCCACTCTCCACCATTCAGTCTGAAAAGAGCTCTAGAAGTTCTGGCAGATGAGATCTAAGAACCTTAAGTCTTGCACTAGTCCCATTTCCCAGAGACTTGTTTCCAGTTTCGACATAATCCATCTCAGACCAATATTGCTCGTCATCTGTTGTGTACCCTGTTGCATAACCACTATCCTTATCCGTCGTGTACCCTTCTGCATAACCACTATCCTTACTTGTGTCATCTTCCTTGCTTAATTTACTTCCATCATTAAGTTCAAATTCAGACACTACGGCGTAATCTTTAGACTGCGTGTTAGATGTGCTACAGATGCAGGCTGTTGGGTTCTCATGGAATACACCCTTGCCTTCCCTTATCTCCTTTGGTGCTCCCATGGATCCAATTTGACTAGTTCGAACCCTGGAGGCAAATTCCTCCCATGTCATGTTATTTTGGTTTACAAACAACTCGTACAGTTTCTTTGCATTTGGCCGGATTGTTGGTTTATGCCCAAAGTATCTCCTGAAAAAGACCAACGTGTTTAGCAAGAATGCTGTGACTGAAATTAAGCAACTAAAAATTAGGGGACTGAACTCATATGTGAATACCTTCTACCAGCTAAAATTCTTGCCATGTTGCCATTATTGTTGGTGACGAAAACACCACTTTCATCACAGACAATGAAATCTAGTGCAGCCATGCGCGACGAGAATGAAGAAAATGGTTCCAACTCTTCCTCACTTGCTATAGTCTCCTTGGTATGGAAGTTTGGGAAAAGTGCTTTCAAAGGTGCCAACGTCTCCTCTCCTTTATATACTTCACCTGATGCCACATACAAGTGAACATCACTTCCAAAACCCAAGCCTCTAAGCATGAGACCAACTTCTTCTGGGCTTAGAGGGCATCTACCACGCTTTCGTACCTTGTCAGGGTCGACCTCCTGCAAGTGATATAGCACAGACAATGTTGTTTAGTTCAGTGTTGCTATTGTACAACATGATTAAAGACATTAGTGAAGCACTAAAGGCTTACATGTAGAGTTTTCCACCTCTTTCGAATTGCACCAAGTTCATTCCTTTCTTTTTCTCCCCCACCAAAATAGCAACCAGAAAATGCTAGCATATCTGGCTCAAACCTATTGCAAAGGCAACCAATATCAACAAGCTTTTTTTCTAACAAACATGAAAGACTTTGGAAAACTCTAGCTCAAACACGATTTCTTTCATGCCATCGCGGGAATTGAAGTTTTCGTTCATACAAGGTAGCCAAAATGACAGTACAGCATACTAAGAATCCAGAAAGTTCGATGTTTTCCATGGAAAAACACATCACGACTTCAGATCAATGTTCTGTCTTCTGTCAGTTCTGTGTACTATAAATATTACGGATTCTAATAGTCTGTTGAAAGTTCAGCTTACTTATAGCATAACAGTATGCATAATAGAAATCAAACAGTTCAATCAAGTTGCAATTTACCTCAAATGCAGGGCAATGAAGTTCTTGTTCTTCATTTTCATTCTCTCGACCAACTTCCTCCCCATCTCATTAATTGTGTCAGTAAATTTCAAGGCGTGATAATTTGTCCTGCATCTCAGCTTCTGCAAATGTATATCCAGCTTATTTGAAAGCCTGTAATCAAACTTTGTGAGCTGAACAGCCTGCACATTATACGGAATAACTACGATTATTATTCGTACAAGAAAAGCTCGAATGGTTCCACAAAACCTGAGAAGGAACTTCTTTGCAAGAAAAACTTACATGCTTTCTATTAAGAACAGGCACTACACGATCTAGATAGCATTTCACATTACACTTCCTTGGGACACGCATGGTATACACATTCATTGGTTTCCCTCCCTTTGATGGAAGCTCCTTAATGATTTTAACATCATTTGACAGAAAAGATATGAACCAGTCTTCATCAAAGATTTCACCAAAGTTGCTGCACAAATTACCCCCCTTCAGATGAATATAAGCTGATTATTGACCTTGCATCCCTGAAATTTACAACAGTAAGAGTTCTCTATCAAAATTAAATCTAACCTGGAATCTTTCCAAAAAGAAGTATGATCCAGCGTCGGAACAACCAGAGTAGCGTTTAAAATATAAGCTGCAACAACAGCATCTGTTATCTGCAGAAATTGGAGACCGATCCTCTTGTGATCAGCAATCAAATGAACACAATCAATGAACATGGGGGAAAGGCAACTCCATAAATTAGATACTCACCCCTGTTCTCTGTTGATTCAAGCCTCCACTAGCAGCAATCAACAAGTACCGGTTAGGAAGCGTTTTCGCATCCGCCGCTGATTTTGGTTAATCAACCGGCTCAGATAAATTAAACCAGAACAAAGCACAAATTTAACAAAAAGAGAAAGAAAAAAGTTTGATCCCAAGGAACTTCTAAGTTTCTATATTTAGAAAAATGTTGATCAGATAGAGACAAAAGGGGAATAATCTTACTCAAAAACTTATCGCCGGCGTTGCTACAACCGAAGAAGAGCTCCGATTTCGTTGTGCTCCACAAATGCGGACCGGAGCTCCCTCCGCTCTCCTAACATCATGACCAGATGAAAATCAGTCATAGGTTTACAACTCGAAATTAAACATAATGTACAGAACAGGACGATCGTAAACACCTACCGGAACACGAAACACCGGCATTTCATCGGTATTTAATTGAGCCTCAGCGACGCCTTTACCAGCCTGAAACGGAAAACTAACCGTTACAAATTAACCGGAAAATTCAGAGGAGAGTTGATGTGAGTGGGTAGTGCGCACGCGTACTGAGGAGGCGTGGAAGCGGAGGAGTGAGAGGTGATCGTGGTGGCGGAGAGGCGGCGAGCGGCCGAGGAGGGAGAAGAGGACGATGACGAGAAGCAGGCAGCCAGAGACGGCGGAGACAAGCGGGAATACGTAGTAGCGGAAGTGACGGACGTGCCGGCGGAGAATGGCGGTGCGGCGGACCGAGCTGCCGGGGCTGTGGTAGGGGCTACTGTAGGGGCTGTTGTACTCCGACTTCTCTCTCTTCTTCTTTTTCATCGGAGACGACAACATAGCGAATGCAAGCTAAAGCCTCTCCGGTTTCTCTGCCTCTGGTTATTTGAAGGGGCCGGAAAGGACAGGTGGCGAGGGGGGATTGGCCGGCAGAGGTTTTACACTTTCCCCCGCAACAAAACAAACGATCTCGGCCAGAAAGAGCCTTCTCCCCTGAAACTCATCGCGCGCGTAATTTCTTAATCATGGGTTTGGCTCCGGTGTGGTCGCTCGGATTACTGGCGTTACGTATCAGCGAGTTCTTGTGGGACCCAGGTCGAGCTATGGGGTCGTTACCGTGATGGGAGATCAAGATTTTTTAGGGTGGGAAATGGAAAAGGTGTGTTTTGGTGAATCAAAATCGGTTTAAAGGGGGCGGAAGCTTGTACGTTAAGGTACTATGAGAGGTCCGAAAAATGGTTTATCTGAAGGAAGGTTCTTGGCTAAATGAGAGAAGGAGGGGAAACAAGGATCTAGGCTCTAAATCCTCTAATGTGAATTTTTTTTCTTAATCTTTTCTATATCTTAACTTGGGAAGTGTGAATGCGTGTTTATTGAATGAGATAATATAGAAAATTAGTCAAAAATAGAGTATGAGACACTAAAAATAATCGAGGTATGGGAATAGGTATATATTTACAGTGCCGGCCCCGTGCCAAGAGCCAACCCAAGTCTAGGGTCCGAAAAAAAATAGGGGTCTTTTTTTTACATGTGAATATAAAAATTAATATAAATTAATATGTAATTAATTATTAGGTACAAAATTAACTATTTCTTCATATATCTTTCATTTATTTATTGAAAAATTTAATAAGTACTCTAATTATCAGATTTTATGGGTTGAAATCATGATTAAATATTATTTTTTCTAGTTTTATAAATTTAATTTGATATTTGACTTTTGAAATCATAAATTTAGTATGAAAATGATAAATTACATTCCATTGCGTGGGTCTTGAAATTTATTTAATTAATAATAAATATATTTTTATTTTTCGTCTCGGGCCTCTCTAAGCACAAGGCCGGCCCTATATATTTATATATGTCAGATGATAAATGAGTACATAATATTATGATCTTGAATGTATTATTTCTATAAACATATTGTTTGTCGTAGATGATGACATCTATAAGCAAAAAGAACAAACTAGTTAGGTGTCCGATTTTCTCGGGCCGTACACACCAGGTTACTTTGTAAACCACCTTTGAGCTAGGCATGCATGATGATTACCTTGATTATCAAGTAACACAAGCAACATTGTAACGCTCTCCCAATCCCATAACTCTGCACAATTTCAGCTTGCAAGAAAAATTGCTATGACTACATTGTTTTGCATACGATTACGTTTTTCTTTTTTCTTTTTATTGAAAGGCCGTACAATTACTTTCTTAGTGACGAGGATGATCAATTTGACATCACTGTACTGCTTGTACGGCCAAACATGGAGTGATGAGTTGACTTATTGTTATCTATTTGGTACGACTGTATGAGCACTAATAGCCAATCTTTGCCATAAGTCCATAACCCTTTAAATAATTCCGGGCAAGATCTTTGTTTCTCAGTCTCCCTTCACGTGTAACTCACGTGCTGCATGACTATTCATCTCCTAAGCACAACTTTAGCGCGTGCCCACACCTACCAATCACAGAGAAGCCGGCCAACCATCAGACTGCATTAGAGTGATACGCGTAACAAAGGACGGTTACACTCACGCGGTTCTCCGCACTCTAATGTCGTTAGAGTTGTTAATAACGCTTTACGATGTGATTTAAGTGCGTGTCGTTTCGCATTTCTAACGTTTTTCCTAAGATCATCAGAATTAACATACGTCGCCGGTTTCAGAAATCTTTTAAAAAATGGTTAACAACATTATCTCACTAAATAACGCTGATGTATTTCCTGGAAATTCTTATGCACAATAGTGTAGGTGCACAATGCAATTTTAGTCATTGAAAATGATTTATACGTACGGTCTATTATGTATATATGCATTATCATCTAATCTTAGTCATCACACTGTATGTGAAGATAAACGTTGTTTATTGATGAAGACGCTTTGTATTTTTCCTGTCCAGCGAGATAGTAATTTTGATTTTACTAGCGAGTTAGTAACACACTCACTCATTTTGATATTTTAATTCAATCCAACAAACAAACATTCTTCAACTGCTATCAATCTCCCGCTGCGGGTGTACGAGTATGAAAATCATTCAAAGCTATTGGTTATCGACCAAACATTCGTAAATTGATTGATGATTAAATAACAAAAAATATGGTGATAAATTTGTTGATATCTCTTTTTCTACAAGCCCAAAACCAAAACCCGATGTGCAAAAAACTAGGACCAACAGTTATAAAGTCATGCGAAGCCCAATATCAAACCAAATCAAGCCCAAACCTAACACACAATCCACGTAGACCCAAGCTACGTATGAGGCTTATACGAGGGTTGTGGTGTGGAAGGTTACGAATCATGGAATGCTCATTATTGAAAACGAATGCCCATAAATAATCTTGGACTTGGGGCCAAGGTTCAAGCCTCATGCGTTAAGTTCTAATATAAGCTAATGAGAAAGATGAATATCACATGCAAAACAAGTTCAAATCCACCCTTTAAACTAATATAATATTAATTTCCTACCACTGGCAAAGATAAATCAATAACCTCCATTTTCCAACAATAAATGAAGTTATTCCTAGTAGCATATCTCAGCTTGGAGGAATATATTCCTTGGAAATACAACAGCAAAATTCCTAGGAATCACAACAGCAAGATTCTTGGATTTAAGGAAAAATATAGGCAATAACTCAAACAACCAATTGTACCACTATAAATATAAGGGGGATAGTTGTTGTGAAATGGAGCAGAATAAAAGGAACATAAGCAATCTGTTAATCAACCAAACTAGATAAACTAATTTTCATATATCAAACTAGATTCCTTGCTCCAGCCTTCACTTACCTTAGCCAAAACACTATCTCATGCCAAGCATTCCTCTCTCATTGAACTTCCATGCATTTAGCTCCCTCACCACAACCTTACATAAGTCTCTCCTTTTTTGTCTAAGATTCACTGTTGTGAATATGGAAATTACTGTCGGGACGGACACAATAGTAAACTCTCTTGAATTTCCATTCTTCGGGATTTGTTGGGCCTAGTTCTTACTTAGATAAAAAGAATGAGATCATATGCTTGACTACGGTAATTTCACTGCCGTAGAAGGCGGATAAAAAAACACCCTCTTACAAAAGTAGAGGAGAAATGAGGTGAAAACTACTAACTGGTTTGTTTATATATATTATCATATTATTCATATATAAAGACTTCCATGGTGACTGGTAACCAAATTAATTGCGAGTGTGACAAAAAATTTAATTTAATTTTCTCAAATTTGTTTATAGTTTAGATACACCAGTGCACCTAACCCTTGGCTAAATCAAAGTCATTATAGGAAGAAAAAGAATGTCTAAATATAACAAGAATGAGAAATTGTCAAGAAACAAGAGATAAGATCGATTAGTTGATGTTATTCTCAACACTTGAACATTTACTTTACACATGTCGTTCGACATTTTTAAAAGTTTGCCAATTAGAGATGAAAGCGTCAATCGACATTCCTTTGCAATTAAGGTGGATACATTAATACTATTTTCATGGCTATAATGCTTGAATAATAGAACACATCACCATCTGTTCCTACCATGGTGTTGTTGTCTATAGTCTTTCACTCTTTTCTAACGTGCAAGCAAAACAATCCCCAGGGAAAGCATAATTCAAATTGGTAAGGCAAACAAGTGCAACAAGAGCATTTCAGCAAACTACTTCCAGAATATGGGGCAATTATAAGGACACTGCACATTGTGCTTGTTTTTTCACTTAAGTTGTTTCGTGCATGTAATGTTAACTTGGAAACACTTTCTTTGTACCAATCAATAGAAATAGTAATCAATTAGTGATTTCAGAAAATTCGCCAAACATACGAAAGCTTTAGATATCAAGGAGAAAAGTTGTTGGTTCTACACAAATCCTCTAGGAAAACGTATGGTATTCGTAGCAACACATACGCTTCAAAATTCAAAAGTGACTTTAACTAATAAGTTTTGGGTGTTACAAGAAGTTAGATTACAACTGCTAGTTATCGTTGACCTCTTTACACACACACACCTACACACGATAAGAACATTGACAATATCTACATTTAATCTCTCCAAAATACATTTATAACATTAGTACCTAGCTAAGACCATGTATAAATAAATCGATCTCAAACTTTGACTCTAGATCAACCAAACGTGGCGGGAACAATGTCCCCTAAATACTATATTAGTAGCTAGTTGATATAAAATACTTGGGCTGAAATAGTAATCGCATTTAGACCATGTCCACTGTGGGAAGAACAGTCTCCCACATTGATTCTTCATTCTGTTTTGTTATATAGTTTAGTTGAACTTGTGTTCAAAACTTCAAATAGCAAATTTGTTTTTTTAAACAGGAAGCCCCGTTAGGTGAGAGGATCTCTCTCAATCATATTATTATTAATATTCATTCTTTAAGATATATTACTTAAATCTCGTAATGTCGTACAACTATCTTCAAATATAACATCTAGAATAACATCAGGTGTATCATCAATCCAATAATCATCAATATTACTACTATTAGCAAAAGTAGCTAATCTATCTACTATTCGATTTGCTTCTCGGTAAACATATATGTTCGAGCTGGAAAAACGGATCCTCCTCAGAGAACAGTCAACAAGCCCCGGTGTCGAACCCTAGACGGTTCGACCCTTCGTTCTCTGTTGTTGTTGGCGTGCCAGTACCTTTGAGTTAGGTACAACTGTTGCTTTGTTTGATGATGATTGCGCTCCACGTACTGTCTTCTTCTCAAACGATTGCTCCGCAGTTGCTGATAAACCGTTGAAGTTCGAATGACCTATACACAACCGGAGTTGCTAAGTACATTTCACTCCACCTCAAGTAGATGGCCGATCTTACTTTAGACCGCTTGGGGAAAAGCAGAGCTTATATTGTGTCGTTAATAGCAGAACTCTCTCGCGAATGGGATTTGCTGGCTAGTGAAGACTTTGTGTTTGCTAGAAGCTAGGCTAGCGACTCGATGGACTTGACTCTAATTGCCGAGGTTAATCAGACTTGTTTGCTACATGCAGCGCGAGGCGTACATCTGGGTAGCTCCGCTCCGATGGGAGACTTGGTTGTCGAAGCGAATCGGAATTTTACTCCGTGGGGAGATTTTGACTATGCGGTTGCGCGATAGTTTGTTTGACGTTGCGTGTGTTATTCTGCGCATTCGACCCTTTTATATAGAGAACACAACTTGTTCTTTTTTGCGAATCAAGTCTTGAGAACCTCCTAGTTGATTTAGATTCACCTTCCTTAATCAACTCGGATTATATACAGCGATAGTCCCCTAAATCTATTCCAATACGGCAGGTAATCTTGCTCTGTGATATATTTTCCCTAAATAACCGGTCCACGAGCCTAAGTAGTCTAGATAATACCAGAATATTATTTTAGGCCCAAACATTGCCCCACATGCCTTGAAATTAAAGACCCCGCGAAATTGAAAAGGGCTAGAAGAAAACCCCACACGGTTATCTTTTTAAAAATAATCTGAAACGCTTTACGTTCCCCCGTTACCAACTGACGCGCGACTTCACCTAAAACCACTACAACCTTTCGAGCTGGAGTACGCGAGAAACACTTACTGTTTCAGAAACTCAAACCAGTTCCAATCGAGCAAACGCGACTCTTCCCCGAACCCGTCAGTTTCGATTTCAGAAACCCCTTCAGTTCCTATATAAATCGCGCTCTCGAACCCAACCAACTCATCCAACCCGATTGCTCTATCATCAGAAAACCCAGAAAGCCCTCTTTTAAAATTCTGAATCTCTGACAACAATGGCACCAAAACCCAACCAACGTGATGCCCAGGCAGGTGCAAGACTTCTTCATCATTATCCAAACAATGAACCCACCAATCGCACCACCATCGGAGTGATTGACGACAGCACTGTGTTCTTGGGCCCTTCTCTTGCCGGAATCCCAGAGTGCATCAACACCGACTACCACCACCGCTCGCGAACTCCTCCGCTTGCCTTTAGGAACACCCCAGCCACCTTCAGGGGATGGCAAGTGCACAGTCACTATGGGACCCCTGTCGGAGCATGGCCCATTGTTTCCGAAGCCATGCGACTATGGTATGAAGGTCGCCGCTTGATCGATCGCGACATCTGGAAAGCGGTAGGAATCTTAGAATGCATCGACCTCTCCTTCAACCTGACTCAAGATGGAGGCAACAGATGTGCCATCATGACTGCTGCTTGCTTCTGGAATTCCGCAAGTAATACCTTCGACTTTCAATTTGGTCAAATGGGTATATCTTTGCTAGACATGTATGCTATCGTAGGTCTGCTGGTTGGTACTAGGCCCTATAGAGATCAGGACTATTTTGATGCTGAGTGCCCGGTCACCGCCACCCGTAACATTGGTATCTATCAATCGTATGGCTCCTGGCTTTCCAGTTTTAATCGCAACCATACTGCCAATGCTAGAATCACCTTCTTGGAATTTTGGCTATCCAAGTTCATGTTCTGCTCCAACTCTAAGAAGATGACTGGGCACCACCTGCAGCTCGCGACCCTTTTCTACAATGGCCACACTGTGGGTCCAGCGCAAATAGTTCTAGCAGAACTCTACTGTATGCTGCGCGTGCTTACTATGGAACCCCTCAATTATCATAAGCTTTCAGGGCCTATGTGGATTCTAGACCTCTGGATCTAGGTTTACTTTGTGCAATTGCGAAATGAAAACGCAAGGGACTTCCGTCTAACAGAAGTGTTGGGAGAAGCATTTGTTGGTTTGGAGCCCAACTTTACTCTTCGCTACGCAGCATGCTTTGAGTACTTCTACACCTTGGATGCCTCAGTTCTTAACTCCGCACGGCTGCTCCTAGACCGTACTCACCCTGATGCCATCCGTGGCGGCTTTTTAACCCTCAGAGGCTATGACGGGGAGAGTCGGCATCTGTTTGAACATGCTGTATCAATGGCGGACTTACCCCGACATCCCTGCAATGGAGTAGAACTCTATGCCCCCCATCTATTCGCGAGGCAGTTAGACATGGCTCAAATGGTTCTATTCCCTCCCATTGAGAGTCTGAACCTGTTTTCCTCATGGCGACGCCCCATGGTTCCCGTCACTGACACTAATCCTGGGCACCAGCCCCCATCTCAGTTGCAACCTACTCCCCTTCATGTGATAGCAAGTGGGAGTATCTTTCGCTGCTTTCGCGTCGACAAAGCTCATCCCCAATGGTGGGAAAAGATCAACTCTGGCCAGTGGGAACAACGATCACGAGTCATCTTTCAATACATCTTCCAGACGGGGCTCAGAAGATACTTGCAGGAAGATCCTGAGGTTCCTGGTGATGAAGATTTGTTGCAAACAGTTATTCCAAATGCTGTCAGAATCGTTCATTCAAGGGTAAAATCCTAACGCCTCTTCGAACTCCTACAGTTCTTATTCCAACACTGATTAAAAACCACTAACTGGTTCATGTTGTAGGTGTTTGAGAATACAGCTGGTGCTTCCTCCTCCCAAGGCCGTAAACGAGGGAGAACAACCCCTAGCCCTGATAACGACGAAGATGATCCTGACGCCATAGACTTCAATCCTGTAAGTCCTCACCCATATTTGATGTTCTTAAAAGGCGTTAAATGTTCGCCACTAACCTATATATGTGACCCTCATCTGATTCAGAGGAGAAGAATAGCTGCCTCAAGCACCTCTGCCCCGCTTGTGATTGCTGCAACACCGCGGGCAGTAACTAACCAGTTCAGCCCTGAGCCAGTGACTGGGACCAGCAACCCAGAGACAGCAATTGAGGTAAAAAGAACACCCTATTTGTTCAAACTGGCGATACATTCATGAACCACTTTGACTGATTCTTATCTGATTTGTAGGTTCGCGAGAACCCAACTTCACCACCTTTATCTACCCCTCAAGCTGCAGCCATCGCGATGGAAGACGTTGTTGTAAGTAGCCAAACACGTTGTTGCCCCCCAAAGCAACACTTTGTTGTTTGCTAAGATGTAGTTTCTTCACCTTATGTTGATCGTTTGTGAATCAATGATATCCTTCATGGTCTCTAACACAGGTTCATGTTGACGCTCAGTCGCCTACCACAGAAGTCGCGACTGTTGTCCAACAGGCCGTGGTCGAGTACAGAGAACCCATTCAAGCTACTCCTCCTATCACGGTGGTGAGCACTCGGACCTTGGAGCCACAAACATTAATCCACCCAACGACAGTACTCTCCTACTCCTCCTCAACTCAAATTCTGGGGGATGAGGTAAGAGATGAAGAAGGTGTGACCAGCTCTCACCAAGAAGATGCAAGTGTGGAGCATCCCCTCGCAAATGCGGCTTCAGTGAGCCCTGATATTGCACCACAACCCCTTTCAGGAAATAATGCTCCTTCTTCTCAATATGATGGGGTAAAACCCTTAACCACTTCCTGGTTTATATGTTTCTGTTTCCCTTTGTAAACACTTAACTATCTTATTAATTGTTCTTTACTCTCTGTAGTTTGTGGCAATCGCGACTACTTCCAGCCTGCCAATTGTGTTAACTGTTGGAGCCTCTGGATCCACACCAGATGTTGATCCATCAGAGAATCATCCTAGTCCATCTCTGGAAGATCTTCTAGATGATATGCTGGGTCCGGAACGCCCCATAATATCCCTAGAGTCTCAAGAACTTGTCCAGACCCAGGCACAACTTGTGGAACTATCCTCTGAAGATCTAACTGATCCAGCTCGCCTGGCTTAGGTGAAAGACGCCCTTCGCTACCTCAAGCTACACTCACCTGATCCCAGCCTAGTCGCGAATGTTGAACAGGCACTGAGCACCATTCTATGCCTCTTGGCATAATGCTAAACCTTGAGGAACCAATATCAGAGTTTGTCACAACACAACGCTGATGCCAGACACTTTATTACGCAAAGCCCTGCCCAACTTAAGACCAAGCTTCATCATGCCAAGACCAGCCGTTCGCAACAAATCAGTGCATTGTGGCAACGAATAATGGAGCTTGAGGCTGAGCAATCTAGGGAGCTCAAGGCTGTAGAGGAAGAGATAAGAAGTACCGTACCCCAGATACAGGAGCGCAAAAGGCAACTGGCGGCCTCTGAGGTTGAAGAAAGGAGGATCAACAACCTGATATGCGACAAAGCCAATGATACTGGCAAACTTCTCCTAGATATCCGCCTCGTTGGACATAAAATGTAATTTTGAACATCAAAGTATTTTAATAGAAATAATTGCAATTTATCTTTGTCTGCTCACGTTACTTGAATCTCCTTGACCCGTCAAAAAACCACATACAGGCCCACGGCCCCGGCCCAACTTAATTCACCACCGTCTAAGTTTGCATGCAAACTCTCGAAAACCGGAGCAATCAATACTGGGAAACGCACAAACCGTTTCAGTTTGACCACTATTACTGCAATAAATCCCGGGCGCGATCTCCAAATCTGTATCTCCAATCTCAGCCCTTGAATCCAAGTTTCTTCTGCTATAAAACGAAACCCTAAGGAAAGAACACACAACACTCGCTTCCGCAGCCTCCAACCATGTCTGTTCCATTTCTTCCTTCGAAACCCCTTAGGTTTCTTAAGTTTCATCCCCCAGCCTTGCAAACTCAGTAGCAATCCTCTGAGAGTTTTATTCTACCCTCAAACGTGAGGTGGGAGTCTTATTCCACCATCACATCCTCCCCTCTTTGTAGTTCAGCACTAGGGATCTGCCCTGCATTAAGAGTTATTCCTAGCGAAGGATTACAAGTGAGAGAAAATGGCAGCCCTTCCGGTGGCATATTCATCATTGTTTAGTCGCCGAGCATCGGGAAGCAGGCTGCCAAATTCAGGACCAGAGCCAATAGGTACTTCATGGTCGTCACGTACCTCTTTTGATACGCGATACGAGCTGTTGTACCTCCTATGTGTAATATCCTCCAATCTCCCTTCTTTGAAGGAACATCAGGAGAAGTGTACAAATCAAGGCTCTGGATGATATGAGCACTTTGTGCGATGTTCTTAACATATTTTTAGCTACATTGTACTTTGCGTAGCCCTTATTATTGTAATATTGAGTCATTGAGTCGAGTTAGGAGTCTTTAGTGGCGTTGGTTGCCTTTTGGTGTTAAAATGGGTGTAAAATGCAGAAATTGTCGAGAGTACTATAGAGTAATATTCCTTATCAAACTAGGAAACCTAGTTGGGTTAGGATTTTTATTATTCGACATTTATGTAACATTTGTGATTTAAATTTATTATTTTCTTTCTTTATTTCAGAATTAAATGAGAGATAATGGCTTGGAAATTAAGGAAAGAAAGGGAGAAGAAGGAAACAAAAGGAGAAAAAGGAAAGAAGTAATTTAATTTCTGAATGGGATGAAAATGAAGAAGTATGCAGCCTCAAAGGAGCGAAGGTTCATCAGGCAATTAAAAGGAAAGAAGAAGAAAAGAAGGAAAAAAAAGAAAAAAAAAGAAATAGAGGATCAGCCCATCAAAAACCCTAGCAGCCCCTCTCTTCCTCATTCCTCTATATAAGGCACAACCTCCCTTCATATTTGGCATCACCATTCTCTCATAAACACAGCCGAAATTCTGCCAAAATCCATCCAGGAAATTCAAGCCAAAAACCTTCATCCATCACCACAAAACCGTGCTCATCTTCCTCCTCTTCCAAATCGAATTCATTCTTGCCGAATCCTAGAAGGTTTCTAAAGTGTGATTCATCCATGGCTTGTAATTTATCTTTTGGTTTTCTGAAATTTTCGAATTCATTGAATGATTTATTGGATTTGATTTTCGGTTTCATATACATAGAATATAATTTCAGACTTCTTAAGTTTTTTGTTTTGATTGTATGAACTCATGAGATTTGTATGTTTGCCGTGTATAATGACTTAGGGAAGTAGGTTTCCAAATTGTTTTTAGGTTTTATTTGGATTTATTCCTTGAACTTGTACATCTAAATCAATGCTTGAGGAAGCCAAGGCCATTGTTCTCCTAGGGTTGCGATTTAATTCACCAAAGTGTTCATTGATTGAATATGCGCTTCGTGTTTCAATTATGGATACTTATATAGGGCTGTGATAGTTCTAGGAATTTGCATGCTTAATCAAGATGAGTGACGCCATGCTTGCTTACATGTCTCCAATTCGACTTAATGTGCTTATGTGCTACTTTGTTGTTTAACTAGAACGCTTCGTTATGTTGAACTCTTTTTAGCATATGTTTAAGATGCTTCGTTGATTCTAAATAATTAAGAAGTCTTAACGATTAGATGAACCGCTTCGGACTCTAATTAGAATTGGAATTGAAATGGACTTAGATATAATCGAAATAAGTCGTTGCCTATATGTTGTTCTATACGTGTTATACATATTTCTTGAGTAGAATTCGTGTTTTGGTTATGTGATGAATGGTTGATCAATTGTATATAAGTAATTTAGGATTTATTTTAAGTTGTAGTTTTAGAATCCAAATCAAATTCCCCAATAACATGATAAGTGTTGAGGCCCTTTTGATTCCCCGGACTGAACGATCCTTGCTTATTCTATACTAACGATGATATTTTACAGGGTATTTTATAGACGTTCTAACAAAACGATCTATCATTTTGGCGCCGTTGCCGGGGAATCGATTAATTCTCAATGCTTTGAAGTGTTACTATTGTGTTATATTGTGAATTGTATAATTGTATTTTGTTTCTGTGAATAGTAATCGTAAATAGTTCTTATATGAACAGTAACTCTGAAAGAAAAAAAAATTGGATAGAACGAAAAATTTTATTGTGTAAATTAAGTTGTTAGTTGTTATATTGTTGTAGTAGTATGCCTATAGGAAACTTGTTACACATAGTTAAATTTTTTATTTTTTTTATTTTTATTTTTAAGGAAGCTAAATGTTTATTTATGCTTAGTTTATTGTAAGTTATAAGGTAAACATAATAGGTAAAGTCCATTTTGTTAATATTAGTGTTAACCCTCCATTTGTACCTTGCAAAGGTCACTTGGGGTTGAGGGCGGCTTTTATTAACACTTTGCGAGCAGTCTAACACACAAAGTTATTCCGAGCTGAGTAAGGGGCTTGCTATTTTCATTACCCTGGTTCAAGGTTTACAAAATTGGATCTCAGAGGCCCATAGACTGACATACATCTCGGTGATGGAGTCGATTGGGAAAGCATCCTTTCGAGGTTGTGGCCCCCGTGGTGTCCAACAAATGAGTCCTGCCTTGTGACTATCTCTGATTCTAGCTATCTAGCCTTCTGAAACAAAGGAATGAGTTTGTGTCTAGACGACATACTTAGGCCGCACGTCCACCTCGCTTTATAACTTAGAAAATAACTTTGTATAAATAGATGTATATAGTTTCAAAAGAAAATAATATTCTAATTTTTAAGGTATATCAGATAAAGCAAGACCCTTACCTTGGGCTGTTTCAGTCCATTGCACAGTTAGCTCCTCTACTCCACGTACCTTAAAAGTTAGGATTGTGTGTGAATAAAATCAATTAGACTTAGTAATACTCTTACATTTGTAGATTTCGAATAAAAAATAAAAAGAAAAAAATTGTCTTTAAGTTTAATTATATTTGTATTCAATTGCTAACATTTCTTTTATTTCATTTTATACTTAATCGCTAACATTTTGTGTGTCTTTGTATACCTCAGTTGCCAGATAGGGATTTTAAGAAAGAGTTGGAGAATTCTATTGTTAACAGTTGATTGAAGCTCTCAATGACTTGGGAAGGACGACAAGTGTTGCAAGAAGCGGAGTTCCACCACACTTTAACTTTTGATTGATGATTTGTAATTAATCTAACTCATACTAACTTTAACTTAATCACTAACTTATTCTTTGAGTTCCCATCTTCACTCTTCTAACGTTCTTTTTCTTGATGCAATACAGTTTAAGAGTGGAGTGAATATGATTGAGTTTTGATAGTCAAAGAGGCACAAATTTGGAGGTGTACAACTCCAAGTGGCGCCGCCTACAACTTAAAAAGAAGTGCAGAGTGTAGGCTAAAGGAATATAAAAGTTAAGCGCTGCATGGGAGGCAACTCATTTCAACCGTACCTGTGGAGGAGTCGTCTACGGGAGTTTGCATTTTCTTATCCCTTCACTCTTATGGTTGAATTGTATATGTGTTGATGTGTGATCTTGGTCTATACTTACGAATTACATTCTGATTATTGAGATTACATTGAGGACAATGTAATTTTCTAAGTGTGGAGTAGAGTTGCATGATCAGTGTTTGCTGATTTTTGCTTTTATTTCATGATATAAACGAAAAAAAATCGAAAAATTGTTTGAAAAATTGAAAAAAAAAATGTGTTTTTTGAGTCTTAGGATGCCCCTAAAGTCTAGGATGATTATATCTCTAAAATGCATAGATGATGGTTTTGCATTTCATAAGAATTGAATTGTAAGTTTCATTGATAATGTGGATTTGGTATGAACATGTGAGAGTTGATTGAATGTAATATGACATACATGTTTGGTTAGTTTAAGTCCATAACAACCTGTGAGTTTTTGAGCCTATATATGCTTTCTTCTTGAGTGATAATATGAAATTTCGTGGTTGTTTTGTGAACCTCATTATTCTTTACAAATTCAATGACTATGTGTCATAGCTTTTAATGGACTCTATAATTTACTAGAACTCATCTTTTGTGATTGTTGAAACTTTTAAGTCATAAAATGCTCTGATTTTGAAAGGGATTTATGAATCATTTCTAGGAATACCACCACTTTAGCCAAACAACCATGTATCCCTATATGTGCCATGTTTGGGACCCCTTAGTTGAACCCCATTTGAGCCTACATTGAGCTTTTCTTCATCATCTATGTTATCTCCATGCTTAGTATAGTACCTCTACCTTGTCCTATAGACTTGGCATAACTTTTGTTGAGATGATGTTGTGATGATGTATGAAATAAGTGTGGGGTGGAAAACATGAGAAAAAATATGAACAAGCTTTTAAGCATGCCAAAAAAAAGAGATAAAAAATAAAGATAAAAAAAAAGATAAATTCGGCAATACAAGAAAAAGGAAATAAGAGATGTTGTCTTCCATTTGTGATTTGGAGTTGAGTTGTAATTGAAGGTCTAAAAATGTGTATTTGACCTTTGTCCATGTTCACTTTGTGGTAGAAATGATGATTGGGTCCAACTTGTTATATTTTGCCCTTGATGGTGTGTGGTATTATAAGGATGGTGATTATTCTGCTAAGTCAATAGGATTACTTTTGTGATTCCTTGATATTCCATGCCTTTCGCTAAGCCTAAACATTCACCCTTATCTAATGATCCTAATGATTCTTAAAATGAGCAAAACTTGGTTTATGGAGATGATCACAAGAGTTGAGCATATGGTTTTGGTCCATTTGTGCACTTAGTTGTTAAATGAGGTTTTCCTTTTGTTATTCACAAAGTGCCTTCATTTGATGAAATATGCAAGCTATTTGATGCTTTATTATCGTTTCTCTTACATATACTTGTGTGTGAATCATAACCATGAATCTGAGTGAAAATAAGAGAGTATGCCTTGTGAGGAGGATTGGATTAACTAAACATGTTATGTGCCTATTGACTCATTTCTTACTTATTCATACTATGAAACATGTTTATGAAACTTGGAATTTATGTGCTTACATTCAAATGCTTAAACTTGAAAGCTATGTGTTTTGAGATTCTGAGGCAATCATTTAGGGGCAATAGAGTTTTGTGTAGTTTTGTTTTATTTTGCTAAGGGTCTAGCAAAAGCCAAGTGTGGGGTAGTTGATAGGAGCACTTTGTGTGACGTTCTTAACATGTTTTTAGCTACATTTGTATTTTGCTTAGTCCTTATTATTGTAGTATTGAGTCATTGAGTCGAGTTAGGAGTCTTTGGTGGCGTTGGTTGCCTTTTGGTGTTAAAACGGGTGTAAAATGCAGAAATTGTCGAGAGTACTATAGAGTAATATTCCTTATCAAACTAGGAAACCTAGTTGGGTTAGGATTTTTATTATTCGACATTTATGTAACATTTGTGTTTTAAATTTATTATTTTCTTTCTTTATTTCAGAATTAAATGAGAGATAATGGCTTGGAAATTAAGGAAAGAAAGAGGAGAAGAAGGAAACAAAAGGAGAAAAAGGAAAGAAGTAATTTAGTTTCTGAATGGGATGAAAATGAAGAAGTATGCAGCCTCAAAGGAGCGAAGGTTCATCAGGCAATTAAAAGGAAAGAAGAAGAAAAGAAGGAAACAAAAGAAAAAAAAAAGAAATAGAGGATCAGCCCATCAAAAACCCTAGCAGCCCCTCTCTTCCTCATTCCTCTATATAAGGCACGGCCTCCCTTCATATTTGGCATCACCATTCTCTCATAAACACAGCCGAAATTCTGCCAAAATCCATCCAGGAAATTCAAGCCAAAAACCTTCATCCATCACCACAAAACCGTGCTCATCTTCCTCCTCTTCCAAATCGAATTCATTCTTGCCGAATCCTAGAAGGTTTCTAAAGTGTGATTCATCCATGGCTTGTAATTTATCTTTTGGTTTTCTGAAATTTTCGAATTCATTGAATGATTTATTGGATTTGATTTTCGGTTTCATATCCATAGAATATAATTTCAGACTTTTTAAGTTTTATGTTTTGATTGTATGAACTCATGAGATTTGTATGTTTGCCGTGCGTGTATAATGACTTAGGGCAGTAGATTCCCGAATTGTTTTTAGGTTTTATTTGGATTTATTCCTTGAACTTGTACATCTAAATCAATGCTTGAGGAAGCTAAGGCCATTGTTCTCCTAGGGTTGCGATTTAATTCACCAAAGTGTTCATTGATTGAATATGCGCTTCGTGTTTCAATTATGGATACTTATATAGGGCTGTGATAGTTCTAGGAATTTGCATGCTTAATCAAGATGAGTGACGCCATGCTTGCTTACATGTCTCCAATTCGACTTAATGTGCTTATGTGCTACTTTGTTGTTTAACTAGAACGCTTCGTTATGTTGAACTCTTTTTAGCATATGTTTAGGATTGAACGCTTCGTTGATTCTAAATAATTAAGAAGTCTTAACGATTAGATGAACCGCTTCGGACTCTAATTAGAATTGGAATTGAAATGGACTTAGATATAATCGAAATAAGTCGCTGTCTATATGTTGTTCTATACGTGTTATACATATTTCTTGAGTATAATTCGTGTTTTGGTTATGTGATGAATGGTTGATCAATTGTATATAAGTAATTTAGGATTTATTTTAAGTTGTAGTTTTAGAATCCAAATCAAATCCTCCAATAACATGATAAGTGTTGAGGCCCTTTTGATTCTCCGGACTGAACGATGCCTGCTTATTCTATACTAACGATGATATTTTACAGGGTATTTTATATACGTTCTAACAAAACGATCTATCACTGGATCCCTCATGCTACCACCAGTTTTCCAATTAGAACCTATGTTTGGCCTTCAACTGGTGCAGCTTAATCTCAAGTTTCTCGCGGTGGTGGGATGAAAAGGAGGAATCGCGAAGACCTTTCCACCTAACATAGATGGTATCAGAGCTTGTTAAAGCTCACCTGTAATAGTATAGGTCTTGTATGAAGTTTCTGGCCGCAAAACCATATTAATAAAACACAATTTATTTCATAAAAATACTTGTACCGTTTTATTGCTGCGTAACAAAAGTTACAACCAATTCTGGACCACAAGTATTGGTCCAATGTGTTACAAAAAATGCCGAGCACGATTACGAAACTCATAAAGTTTCAGAAACTCGATAGTTTCGAAAAAAAAATTCTGGTCTCCGCTCGCGATCGACAGTAACGTTCGCGACCGTTAGAAACTTTCGCAAACCGCAAAATTTTCTGGGTCCGCGATCGCTAAGTACTGAGTATCCATGGTGTTGCCCCCCTGTTTACTTGATTGAAAGAATGGAAACCAAGGAAATACTAAGTCGAACACCAGCTATGTTGCTTGCACCGCTGCCGGTGGATCTTCATACTCCCAAACACTAGGAAAGTACTTCTTAAGATGGCGACATTCATGGGATTTCTGTGGACATTCCCATCAGTGTCGCGAAGGTAGTAAGCGCCTTTGCCCATTAATCGATCAATCACAAAAGGACCTTCCCATTTAGCAGACCATTAACCACGACCATCAACTCGCTCACCATAAGGCAAACAAGCTTTCCAAACTAAGTCCCCAACTCCAAAGCTGCGCCCTCTCGTGCGTTTGTCATATAGCCGTGCTATCTTTTTCTTTTCTGCAATAAGGCTGTCGAGAGCTTCCATCCGTCGAGAGTCCAAGTCCTCATGCTCTTGATACATCGCTTGAACATAGTCTTCACCAATCAACTGGTGTTGCTCGCGAACCCTCAGCGACTGAACATTAATTTCAATAGGAAGTACTGCATCATGTCCATACATCAAGGCATAAGGTGTAGTACCAGTTGGAGTGCGTTTGGAAGTTCTATAAGCCCATAATGTGTGATCCAACTCTGTGTGCCAAGATCGCGGATTTGCCTCCAACATTCGTTTAAGTATAGACATAATAACGCGGTTGCTAGCTTTTGCCTGGCCATTCGCTTGAGCATAATAAGGACTGGAATGCATAAATTTTATCCCATAGCCAGCTAAGAACTTCTGAGTCTTTTCAGCCATGAAACCTGCCCCCCTGTCTACAACCAAACACTCTGGAATGCCATACCTGGTGATAATATATTTGAAGATGAAGTCCGTGATCACCTCTAAAGATGTCGTCCTAACTGGTATAGCCTCGACCCACTTGGTGAAGAAATCTGTATCCAGTAGAATGTGCTTGTGCTGTAAGGAAAAATTGGGATGAATCTCCCCAATAAAGTCTAAAGCCCAGCCGCGACCCGGCCAAGGTTTAATGATTGGTTGCAGGGGAACGTCGGGCACATGCTGGACTGGCCCATGCATTTGACATTCGATGAAACCCTGCGCGAAGCTGATGCAATCCTTGAGCATGGTAGGCGAATAGAAACCATATCGACGAATGAGCCACCGCATCTTGGGACCAGCTTGGTGAGAACCACAATTGCCACAATGAACCTCTCGTAAGCACCTCTTAGCCTCAGCTCCATAGATGCATCACAGGTACAAGCCATCTTCTGCCCTGCGGAATACCTCACCGCCTCGAAAAACGTAGTTAGTAGTAAAATATCTAACCCTCTTGTCCACCGGTGCAGAAGGATCATTGAGGTACTGGATAATCGGTTGCCGCCAATCTACATCAATAATGTCAATAACATCTACCAACCATTCATCGTTAACCTATTTCCTTGCCATAAAGGAAGGTAATGTGCGTCTCTGAACCTCCAAAATCCTTTCGTGAATGCCATCTGCCAACCGAATGCCCGTAGCCAACTATACTAATTCATTGGCAGCGAAATTTTGTTCTCGAGGAATATAGTCAAGCACCACGTCGGCAAATTGATCTAACAATTCCGATGCTCGCTCCCAAAAAGGGAGTAATGTAAAATTGTTGCACTTGTAGACACCCTTGAGCTGGTTAATAACTAGGAGTGAATCACCTAATACCTCTACCTCGGTGACCTCCAGATCAAGCAACAGCTCCAGGCCAATGATGATGGCCTCATATTCTGCCTGATTGTTAGTGCACTTCCATTCTAGCTGAAAAGAGTAACAATGTCTTACTCCGGAAGGATTAACCAATGCGACACCCGCTCCTGATAAAAGATCAGTGTTGCTACCATCAAAATACAGAACCCAAGGCTGAGTGTGAACAAAGGAAACAACCACGTTCTGGTCTTCGACGTCCTCCATAATAGGATGGTGCAACAAAAAGTCAGACACTGCCTGTCCTGTGAGAGCCTTTAAAGGTGTATACTATAAAGAAAACTCTGATAACGCCAAGATCCACTTGCCAATCCGACCCCTAAGCATAGGTCTAGTAAGCATATACTTCACTAAATCTATTTGTGCCACCACCAATGTAGTGAAGGACAACATGTAATGGCGGAGCTTAGTACCAGCAAAGTACAAAGCTAAGCACAACCTCTCAATTGGCGAGTATCTAGTTTCAGCATCTACTAAGGTTCGGCTCAAGTAATAAACCGCATGCTCAATCTTCTTGCCCCCTCTCCATCACCATCTTGTGTTAAGAGTCCTGCAATTGAGTAAGGGGATGTTGAGATGTATAGCTTCAACGGTACTCCAGGCCGTGGGGGTCTAAGAATAGGTAGATGAGTAAGGTATTCCTTGATTTTATCAAAAGCTGCTTGTTGCGCAGGTCCCCACTGAAACTCTTGATCCGCTTTAAGCTTCAGCAAGGGCGAAAAGACTGCGGTTTTGCTAGCGGAGTTAGAAATGAAGCGACGAAGGAAGTTTATTTTCCCAAGCAAACTCTGAAGTTCCTTCTTGTTCCTAGGTGCATGCGTGTCTAGAACCGCTTTTGTCTTGTCCTCCGTGACTTCAATACCTCTTTCATGCACTATGAAACCTAAGAAGTCTCCTGCTCGAACCCCAAAAATGCATTTAGCTGGGTTCATCCTGAGCTTGTGCTTTCTCATCCTGGTGAACATTGTCCTCAAATTCTCGATGTGATCTTCTTTCTTCTTAGACTGGACCACCACGTCATCGATGTATACTTCGAGAATGCCCCCCAGTACATCGTGGAAAATCAGGTTCATTGCTCGCTGATACGTAGCCCCTGCATTGGTCAGACCAAATGGCATATTGTTATATTCAAACACTCAAGTGAACCCTGGACATCTAAACGCTGTTTTGTGTCTATCCGGTTCATAAACAGGAATCTGGTGATAACCAGCTGTGCCGTCCATAAAAGATAGTAGTTCATGTCCTGCGACCGCATCGAACAACATAGCCGCCACAGGCATAGGATATACATCTTTTGGTGTCGTCGCATTCAGATTCCTGTAATCCACACACACTCGAATTTTACCATTTTTCTTTCGCACTCGTACTATGTTTGACAACCATTGAGAGTATTTAGCTAGTCGGATAATACCGGCTTGGAACATGTTTTGAATCTCTTTCTTGACTGCTGCTGCTGTGTCTGCACTCATTCGCCGTGGGCTTTGTTGTACAGGCTTGTACCCTTCCATTATGGACAAACGATGGCAAACCAAATCTGGCGACAAGCCTAACATGACCTCAAATTTCTCAGCAAAACAATCGCGGAACTCTTGCAACAACTCTATCAAAAATTGTCTCAGTTCCTCATCTAAGTGTTGTCTGAGTGTGGCCTTTCCAAATGTTCGAGCTGGGAAAACGGATCCTCCTCAGAGAACAATTAGCAAGCCCCGGTGTCGAACCCTAGACGGTTCGACCCTTCGTTCTCTATTGTTGCTGGTGTGCCAGTACCTTTGAGTTAGGTACAACTGTTGCTTTGTTTGATGATGATTGCACTCCACGTACTGTCTTCTTCTCAAACGATTGCTCTGCAGTTGCTGATAAACCGCTGAAGTTCGAATGACCTATACACAACCGGAGTTGCTAGGTACCTTTCACTCCACCTCAAGTAGATGGCCGATCTTACTTTAGACCGCTTGGGGAAAAGCAGAGCTTATATTGTGTCGTTAATAGCAGAACTCTCTCGCGAATAAGATTTGCTGGTTAGTGCAGACTTTGTGTTTGCTAGAAGCTAGGCTAGCGACTTGATGGACTTGACTCTAATTGCCGAGGTTAATCGGACTTGTTTGCTACATGCAGCGCGAGGCGTACATCTGGGTAGCTCCGCTCTGATGGGAGACTTGGTTGCCGAAGCGAATCAGACTTTTACTCTGTGGGGAGATTTTGACTATGCGGTTGCGCGATAGTTTGTTTGACGTTGCGTGTGTTATTATGCGCATTCGACCCCTTTATATAGAGAACACAACTTGTTCTTTCTTGCGAATCAAGTCTTGAGAACCTCCTAGTTGATTTAGATTCACATTCCTTAATCAACTCGGATTCTATACAGCGATAGTCCCCTAAATTTATTCCAATACGGCAGGTAATCTTGCTCTGTGATATATTTTCCCCAAATAACCGGTACACAAGCCTAAATAGTCTAGATAATACCGGAGTATTATTTTAGGCCCAAACAATATCGTAACGAAATGAAGCTAAAAAATTGCATATAATGCTTACAATCTGCTAGGATCATCCCAATGTCCGACAAATCTTCACCCTCCTTGGCCAAAGCTGCAGACACCATTGCATTATCACTTTCAATCTCATTCTCCTGCTATTGCCGATGAAGTGCTATACTAATTGCAATCTTTAAGATCAAAGATTGAATTGCACGTATGCGTTATATCTCTAATTTTGTCACACTCGATTGGTTTTATGACTTTATCCTCCCTCAAAAGGGCAATTCTGATTGAAAGCCCGAACCCCGTTTGATATGATTACACAGACTGCACCAGCACGTGATGGGACCGAAATGATGGAAATAACAAGAAATTTGGATTGGGTTTTAAGATCTAATAATGCAATGAGTTTAGGCCCATATCACTGGAGGGATTTTGAATTTGGACACACTAATTGGCGTGAAACCGACTCAACTATCAACATAGTTCCATCTCAAAATTTCAGAAAGAGAGGGCTGATGGAGAGTTCTGGGAAATTACCTGCTGTATGGTGAATAAAATATGACTTGTAGGTAAGTTACTCACTCGTAATAATATGAATACTTAGAGTGAGAAATGGTAAATCCGCACTATGTTTTTCATGTTTCAAATCCCACCATGGGTCGATCGTTTCAAGATTTCGTAAAAGTTGAATAATCAAGGTTTCGTAAGGTTGAAATGTTGAATGCTTACAATAGTTACATTACTCTTCATCATCTTTCTATCGTAAGATTATGCTTACAAATTTACAATAGTTACATTACCCTTCACCATCTTTTTTTCGTACAACATTTTTTGTCTTCGCACTCATCGCCATCGTTCTTGTTGGTCATGATCATTTAAAGGATTTCCACGTCCACTCACCTACATATACCATTCAATCGATTATTTAGATTTGAACACAATATGGCGATATGCTTTCTGGTTGGGAGTTCATGATTGAATGTGATTCTTCTATGCCCACACTCATTACACATATAGAGCAATCACATTATTTAACATCGTAATTTCATATCACAATGCCTAATGTGCTAAACTGTTATTGCGTCTTCCATTACAAGTGTATTGTGTATATACAATGACACACCGTTAACTTTCTTTTTGGCACACGCATGAGTGCAAGACATTGTACATGCGTCGAGTTGGCCAACACAAATTTTTTCACTAATCTACAACAAAAAGTGATAAACTTAGTAAGAGCCCTGGTGTGAACATTCATATTTAGGTTAAAAACCTACTAATGATGATTGAAGTTGAAATATCTCAATCTATTTTGGTGATCAGGGGGAAGAAGCGGTCAAACATGATCCCCTGCTCTCTCTCTACTGTGCGGTGGCTGGCCTCTATATTTTGTCGTCCTTACTTCTTGGCCAGTGACATTGATGTCTCTCGTCCATACTTGACGAGTTTTCTTGCGCATTTAGTTCAATCAATTGATTGTTGCACCTCCTATTTGTCACTGTTTTGACGAGATCTATCATTCCATGTATTTTTTCGTGTGCCTCCCGGGCTCTCCTCCCAGTTTTGGTGTCATTAAGAGTGTGGCTTGATGGTTGGATCTTAGATTGGGGAGGTTGCTGCTTTCTTTCGAAGTTGGTTGAGGATACTTCCCATGCTCATTTTTGCCGGCTGCGTTACATCGATTTAGTAAAGGGCAACACGATCTATGATCTAGTCTGTTCCTACCTATGAAAGTAGCGTAGCAATGCGACTATGTGAGATAGTGGTGCGACGGATCTGTTGCAAGTGATGTTCAAGGTGGCTGAAGGGCAGCGACGTCAGTGTTGAAGGTTATTCACGAGAGTAATTTTCACACGTCGGCCAACAGATTTATGTTCAACTATAGTAATTTGTTTTTTAATGTTACTAGTTATTAAGTTATGGCTGGTCACACGTGTATGCTAGGAAGCCTAAAATAAGAACGAGCATCGATGTGGCCAGTCGTGACCCCTGCTTTGGATTGCGGGAGCTCAATTTCTCAGTTTCTCTCCATGCTTTTTAATTTGATCTTTTTTATTTATTTGATCAACTGAAACAAGTACGAGAGAGGTTAGATCGATACAGAAGATCAGATCAAACCAGTTTTTAATTTGATCTTATTGTAAGAAAAGAGAGAACCGCAGTAAATCTGAGAGCATGAACGTCCCCGGAAAGCTCAATTCCTCAAGCTCCGAATTGGACCTCGATCGGCCCAACCTCGAGGACTACCTCCATTCCGGCGCCTCCATCCAGCAAGAACCCGACGGCAAGCTTCACCTGTAAACCCCCCAAACCCTCCCTTTCTTCTTCTTCTTCTTCATCTCTGCGATTTCAATTTCCTCAGCTCTTCTCACTGTGTTAAATCTCAGGCGTGATTTGCTTGATATCTCCCCCGCCCTCTCCGAGGCCGCCGGTGCCATTATCGATGTGAGTGCTTTGCTTCGTTTATCATCGTTCTGTTTAAAGCTTAGTAATTGGCTTGAAGCTTTGCTAGCTGAGTGTAACTATTGCTTTAGAGGATGAAGTTTTTGATTAAAATTTTGGTGGTTGATTGTGAAATGTGGGATGCAACAGGACTCGTTTACGCGGTGCTTCAAGTCGAATCCGCCGGAGCCGTGGAATTGGAATGTGTATTTGTTCCCATTGTGGTGTTTCGGAGTGGTGATTCGCTACTTTGTTTTGTTTCCGGCTAGGTGAGAGCCTCTATCTTCTGCACATATTCAAAGTTTCATGCATTTATGCCAGCGAGCAGCGAAATGTGGTGGTTTGAAGTTATTGTATTCACCAAGACGTATACTTATCGATATTTAGTTGATGGTGCTTGCCAGTGTCATAAGTTTTTGTGTTTGCTGTGTGTTTAGCTAATGACTAATGAGGGTATTGACTTATTGTGCAGGGTACTGGTCTTGACAATTGGATGGATAATTTTCCTTTCAGCGTTCATTCCTGTGCACTCACTACTCAAGGGCCACGACAAGTTGAGGAAAAATTTAGAGGTGCAGATTCGATTTGTTACATTTTTGTACTTATTATGTTCTTTGATTAATCAGTAGCACATGTTTCCTTTAGTCTTAGAATAAGGTTAGATTTTCATGATTGCTTCTTATGCGCATGAGAAATAGAGTTTGGGTTACACATGTATAATCGGTTCGCATCCTAGAAAATATTTCAATTGTATTTTGTCATTGTTCTCTAAGTAAAGTATTTTACCTTTTCCCTCGTCTTTGTCTAGCAAGTGTCACATGTTCATAATCCTCAGGGTATGTACTTCTACTCTATTCTTGCACAGGAAGTGATACTTTCGTGTTCCTAATTCGAAATGTTCCATCATCTGGTCCTGCTTTCTATCATAAACATCCTGTACTTATTGGGCTCTGTTCTTCTTCTTCTTCTTTCTTCAGAGGTGTTTGGTGGAGTTAATTTGTAGCTTCTTTGTTGCATCTTGGACTGGGGTTGTGAAGTACCATGGGCCACGGCCTAGTATGCGGCCAAAGCAGGTGCTTTTGACTATAATATCTCTTGTAAATAATCCTTTTCATGTACTCCTGTCCTTATCTCCTCTTCATGGTTTGAGCAGGTTTTTGTGGCCAATCATACTTCCATGATTGATTTCATCATCCTAGAACAAATGACAGCATTTGCTGTAATTATGCAAAAGCATCCTGGATGGGTTGGTAAGTGTTATTGCTGATTTTCTTTTTCTTAGTTATTTATTGCAGTTGTATTTTAAAAAGTGTTTCTGCGAAATGTTAATGGAAAATTTAATCATTTTCATCCATGAAGTTATGTACTTATCATGTCTGTATGTGTATCAAGAGAAATGTAAGCTTTGCCCTAGCTATGTAGTGTCTTCACTACAAATATTCATCTTACATGTAGTTCCTTAGGCCTTTGATGGAAGTGAAGTTTTCTGGCTTTGCATAATTTTATTTTATTTTCCTGGGTCAAGAAATGAATTTGGTTTCGTTACCATATTTTTGATATGTCAATGTTTCTTTTATAAAAGTTGCCTACTGAAGAGCCAGGTTTTGCCTTTTGCATATCTTTTATTTTCGCTTACTACAAAAATTGTACAGTTGCTAAATCGCAAAAGATGAAGTTTGCATCTTCACATAATAATTAGAGTCCTTATGGTTTTCATTTTCTTGGACAAAGATGGAATCAAACTGATTTTTTTTCCTTTCGACGCCTCATGTATAGGATTGTTGCAAAAAACTATTTTGGAGAGTGTTGGATGTATTTGGTTCAATCGTTCAGAGGCGAAGGATCGAGAAATTGTAGCAAAGAAGTAAGTTCAAACAGAAAGAGCTTGCCGATTTTTGGATTTTATTGTTGTCTGTGTCGTTGGTATATGAACTTGTGCAGTTATGCCTCTTTTTCAGATTAAGGGATCATGTTGTAGGGCCTGACAATAACCCTCTTCTTATCTTTCCCGAAGGAACCTGTGTAAACAATCACTACACTGTTATGTTTAAGAAGGTCTGTATCTGAGTTTTTATTTCGTTAAATTTTTCAATGTGTTAATCTATTGTCTGGAGGACATATGTAGTTGTTTCTATTAAGAAGTTCAGGGTCATCTTTGCTTCGTCTAACCTTCTCATTTGCCTGTTTAAACTTTTAGGGAGCATTTGAGCTTGACTGCTCAGTTTGCCCAGTCGCAATCAAGTACAATAAGATTTTCGTTGATGCCTTCTGGAACAGCAGAAAGTAAGCCCAAATTCTGCCACACTAACATACAGTGCTAAACAGTTAGACTTGATTATTTATTTGGAGTTTGGGCTTGTTTCTAATCTTTCTTATTATGACGAAGAAGGTTTGTCTACTGCCATGTTGTAAACAAGTATCTAGAATTTTAGATAGCATGAAGGGTTACAATGCAAGTAAATATGACTGTAAAAGCCCAATCCTTATGACCTGGCCAATTAAGGTGCTCTGTTTTTACATTTTTGTGCTTTAGATACATGATTAGGAAGAATTTAGCAATGCTTGGGCTGTTGTTTGTGTTGTCCATGGTATGCAAGGGTTTATGTAAGATTTTAATATTGCAGGCAGTCCTTCACAATGCATCTCTTACAGCTTATGACATCATGGGCTGTTGTCTGTGATGTGTGGTATATGGAGCCCGAAAATATCAGGCCTGGGGAGACTGCTATCGAATTTGCAGAGAGGTAACTATTTTTTTTATTTAGGCTTGTAATTATTAATATAGTGCTTCCTCCCAGGTTAGTCTGATCGTGTTTTATCTTCACCAATTTGAATATTATACTTGCAGGGTTAGGGAGATCATTTCTATTAGAGCAGGACTTAAGATGGTCCCATGGGATGGGTATCTGAAGTACTCCCACCCTAGCCCAAAGCACAGAGAACGAAAGTAAGTAAATGAATGAAAAGAAAATTCCTGGAGCAACTAGTTTCATTTGCAATACCAACTTACATTTTATATACATATGCCCCACGTAATCATGGGGCTCATTAGCGATCTTCTGTTGCAGGCAACAAAGCTTTGCAGAATCTATGCTCCGACGCCTGGAGGAAAAATAATATGTTTCTAGTCTTAGTCGTTTTAGACTTGTTGCATGTACTACACTCCATACTCTTCATTTGGGTAACTGGTCTATGAAAAAACACTTAAATGATGATATATAATTATCTCCCCTGCACAGTAGTGTTTCTTCACTTTCTTGAATGTTCAATGTGCATACAGCTTCAGTGGGTTTGCTCAAAGTCCTGGAGGAGGTACCCTCTTTTTTTTTTTCGAATAATTGAATCTAGGAAGTACTTTAACTGAATTTTCATAAGTTTTTTTCTGCTTGATCATTTTTTTAAGAATTAATTTCAGTTTACCCCCCTAAATTTTACACCTAAAATTAGTTCACCCCTTAAATTTTTATTTTTATTAGTTTTCCCCTTATACTTTTAAAAGACATTAAAGAATGAAAAAATTAGGATATTCTAGGTTAAAATCCGATCAAAAAATATTATAAGAAGAGATCAAATTATATATGCAAAGATTAAAACAAAATTCCCAATAATTTTACAACACTGAAGTTTTAAAATTACATATCGTAGCATAATTGTCGATATAATTTATATAAAAATCTAAATTTTGTCATTTTTAATGTCTTTTAAAAGTATAAGAATGAAACTAATTAAAATAAAAGTTTAAATGGTGAATTTATTTTACTGTAAAATTTAGGAGATAACTAATTTTACTGTAAAATTTAGGAGAGTAAACTAAAATTAAATTTTTTATTTGTTTTCTGAAAATGGTCTGGTAGCTAACTTTTTATCCCATTAGAAAATTATTTAGTAGTACTAGACTACATTTGAATTAACTAAAAACTCACTTTATGAATTTCTTATATAAATTAGGACATAAGCTCAAGCTCAAAGAATAAGTAAAATAAAATTGATTAATTAATTAATGTAAAAATATTCAAAATACCCTTATTTTCGTAAAAATTACCAAATATCACTCCTAGATCTAACAAATTTCTCTATTTTCATTTTTTAGTTTTTTTTTGGCAAATTAAGTTTTCCGGCCAAACCACCGGCAATTTGGAGGTGAGTCAATATATAAAGTTGTTCCTTATGTCATGGACTTTTATTTAAGTACCATATTGCATTTGTTTTGAGAAATTTTGAAATTTTGAATTTTGCTTACCAAAAATCACAGTAGCAGTTAGTTTCTCAGTCGACAGTAGCAGCTAAATTTATAGTCGACAGTAACAGTTAGATTCATAGTCGACAGTAGCAGTTAGTTTTTAACTCGACAGTAGCAGCTAGTTTTTAACTCGACAGTAGCAGTTAGTTTTTATAATCGACAGTAACAGATAATCTCTCCATTGATATAAGCAAACAATATGTGTCAAGGAGGGGTACAAAAGTAAAATATTTTATGACATGTAGTAATTTATTATCATTTAGTCCTTATTTGTTTTATCAAATTAAGTAGTGATTTATTTGTAAACTAAATTATTGTCGGATACTTTTTAGTAATTTGTTATTATTCCATCTCATTAAAGTAGGTTTAATTAGAAGGAGAACCTTGACTTACTAACGGGGACTCGAGATTATCCCATTTCATCAGTATATGCACAAGAAAGAGACAATTCAACATAACGAAATTTCTTGCTGATTATTCAAAAACTAGAAATAAATTAAGAGCTCCTTTTCATATTTGAATCACAACTATGACACAGACAGCAGTGATTGACTTCTCCATTTCATACCATGATCGCAGAGCGTTCATTACTTATCCATCATAGTATTCAATTGGTCGCGGTTAGGCATGCTTTTTATGTTTTCGTATTGCCATCTCTTATAATAACGACCACGAGATGGTGACTATAATTTGATTCGACAATAAAATGATATAATTAATAAAGTTTTCTAAGTGACCAAGTCCACCATGCTATATATGATCTCATCATCAGAGACATTGTTATCATGTAGATTTAACAATAAAAGTGATTGTCAAATTCAATAATATCTAATCATTTAGATGTTCTTTTGGTGTTTATACTCAACAAGCTTACTTATATAAATAAATTGATCAGAGTATGATAAATATGAGAATAATAATAATGTAATGGAACATAATTGAACTCTTTATTAATTCATAATGTGGTCTACATATATTACATACGAAATATTCCGAAGAATCAGAGATTTATATTTATTACATTAAAGCATAATATATTCTAATAAAAAACCTAAATAGGCTAAGACATACACAATGGTAGAATAATAATTCTCCCAGAACACCCTCTTGTGTCGCATGCCTAGGTTGCAAGGTGCACATAACGTTGCATTGGTAAAAACCTTGTCAAGCAAAATAAAATCTCTTAGATGAAAAAAAAACTTGATCGAAGGAGAAAAAGAGCACAACACACCATCTACATAGCATTATGTGAGGTAGACTCCCCTAATGTCTACGAAACAACTCCTCCCTGATTAGTGTCACAATCATAGAATATAAATAACAACGTAGACAATGTTCATTACATGTTTCTCAAAACTAGTTTGGGCTAATGATTAATCATTAATCTCGCCACACTTTCTTAGATCATACATGTTATCCTTAGATCTTAGGAAACAAGATTGCATAACAACTACAAACAAGTGTTTGCAACAAAAATTAGATTCCCTCGTGGGATGACCTTCACGCAGTTAGACGGCCATAACATCTTCGTTATAATAGATATGAGTGAACCGTAAAATGTTCTGGAAAGTAGACACCTGTAGCTTTCTAGTGACATAAAGCTCACAACCTAATTTGACCGAATATGTTCACAATGCTCTGTCGAAGTTGACTGACTTACAAATTTCCGGACAGAACAATCATACTTTGCCAAAATGGCCATAACTCACTCCATATGATATATAAAATCAAATGATTGGTGTTCCTGAAAACTAGACATATGTACCTTTCAATTGGTATCAAATTCACCATTTTCAACACGTGAGCTGTCTGGTAGGTCTTGTTGAAGTTGACATACGAAACTGAATATGTTCTGATTTTCCACATTCAATGTGTCTTTCATAATGGAATGGAGGAATAGACCAATGAAAGACTGATTTTGGTCCAATACAAAATCATACGTATCATTTATGCTACTAGTGTCAACAACAACATCAACGTGTACACTAGTGTGTATGAGCTGCTGGCGGCGTTGGTATGGGGAGAAATGTATTGATTCGCTAAATGTAGAACTAGACTCATGTCAATGGAAAAATTCAAGTCCAATGACGATGCAACATGCATAGTTAATCACATTATAATGAAAGCTATAGTGTCCCAACAACACTTACATATATGAATCTATAGCTCATTGAATCTCTTCATCATCTTTACGTAGATGGAATAGCGAATTCAAAATTAGCTTTCATATGAACACGTATGGGTATAACTTCTTGCAACAGATTGTACTACGTTATCTCGAACGTCACAATCTGACTGCATAAGCTCTCTGTGGTTTGGAGACATTTAATTGATGTCCCTCAAACACTTTCATATATGTGTCAAGATCCCTTTACATATATGTTATAACCACTATCATATGCTGCAAATCAGTTTTCATGGACAGTTGGACACTACTACTGATCAAGTAGGGGAAAACAATTATGTCCATAACGAGATAATATAACTCATCGTAGTCAATACTAGGATAATGAGACAATCTGTGTGGCATATGTCTTGCATATATCGCATGACTTCATCATTCTCAGTACAGTTACGAACAATGACTAACATAACAAGTCTAGTTCAACCTGTATTGATTCTTTCCACTTAGGCCAAGTTTCTCATCGTTGATTTTTTACATCATCAATCATGGGAAATCAATCCATTAACACACACGCGCACTTATACGATTAATTGAGAAATTTCTTTTGTTCTCTAATATCAACAAAAGGAGTCTGTAGCGTTCCACATAAATTTAGTTGATAGGCATGTTAAGAGAATATCTCTTTATGATGAGCATAATATTTGTGCCTTCGCACTTCGCTTCTTTCTGGTTTTTGATTCCATAGAATTTTATGGTTTTCCCCTTATCCGGGTAGGAGCCAAAACCGAACCTATGACCCTTACTAATCAATCTTTGTGTTTGCCGCCTTTTTTTCGTGGTGTAATACCACGGGCGCTGATAACACCATAACGTACAATGGTACCATTGCTGGCTTCCATCCCACGGTCAGGGTCGGTGCCAAAGGTGCTAGGACCAAGTCATATGAAATTCTCCCATAATTTGGGAGTTCTAATCTTACTGGCACATTAGCATTTATATTCAATCTCGTCACTTTTAAAATATCGGTAAAGTCATTGAGCTTCGAATCTTTGACTTTCTAGAGGTCAATAATGCGTTGTATTTCTTACTAGCTTAGAGTAGTGTGAGATCTTAATGACATATAGTGTTATACCACGCCAATTCCTGGTGTTAAAACCAGAATTGGAGCATTCAATATCTCCCCCTAACGATGGGAAATATGTCTCATCAAAGTGACAGTCTGTTGATATCGCAAGAGAGAGATCTACGGTTGTAGATCGGAAATAGCGGACAAGTTTTGGTGATTAATAACTAATGAAAATAGTTAATCGTCTCATGTAGACCCATTTGAGATATTAAAATAAAGGCACATAAACAAGTTAACCAAACATGTGTTAGTGAAAAGAACATTGAGATCGTATCTAGTAATCATCTGGTACGCACTAAACGCTTAGTTAATTGTGGGTTTGAAAAAAATAAGTGTTGCTGCATGCAACATCATTGCATATCCCCATGCAAAGACCGGCATATTATTACCTATAACCAAACCCGAGCCTCTGCCAGACCGTTATGTGAATGAACATGAGAAATAAGATGTTTAACGACGATCCCAGTAGACATGCAATAATGATCAAAAGTCTTGGAGGTGAACTCTCAAACGTTTATCTAATCGAATAGATTTGATAGGATAGAAGGGTGGTGAGCCCTTAGTTTGATGATCTTAGCTAAAAACATTAGCAAAAAATGCATTCCTTTGGATAGCAAGGCGACGTGTGACCAACGCGTTGTTGCATCAACCAATACCATAAAATACTTAGAAGGTCCGCATTCTTGGTTGAATAGGTCCACAATGTCACATTAAATACGTTGTAAGAATGAAATATGCTCATTTGGAGCCTTCACATGAGAAGGTGGATAATAAGAGTCATCAATTAAGCAAGGTTTGTCATGAGGCCGTGCATGAGGGCTGTGCAGGGGCCATGCAGGGGGCAGCTGGCCGTGCAGGGCAGTTGCGGGGCAGTTGTGGGGCTACAGGGCCGGCAGGCCCCCATGGCTGCGTACAACCAATTTTTGAATTTCTAACAAAGATATTCTCTTCATTCTCAATATAAGTATCAAGATGAAAAATTATTGACATGTATGACCTTGTAAAATTTAGCAAGGTGCGAATATATATAATACACAATATCCGCACGAGATCCGTAAAACAACTACCTGTCCCGTAGAACAGTGTGGGTGGTTGCACAATCAGCAAGACACTCGACTTCACCGCGGGACATCATTAAAATAAATTATGAGAGTTAGTGACATGGTGAACATTTCTAGACAATACATCGTAGAATATTGTAAGAATGGGGATAAGAATAAAGTGAAATCCTATCGAGTGTTTCACATGCCAATAAGACTACATTCTTCAACTAAAGAGTTGATAACATATGTTAGAAAGAAATCATCCAAATGGTGCGGGTGGTTACCAATAATATAATCGGTTGAGCTTGAAATAACAACATGGAAAAAACCGAAAATGATAACCACAAAACTATGTCAAAATATGTTCAAAACTGAATGAAACTTTAGCGGAAAAACGCTTCAATAAAGAATGTTGGAAATATGCCGGAAAAATAATGAGAAAACAACGAAAATCACCGTTTTATTGGGTAACGGTGACCAGAAAACCGGTCAGTGGCAGCCGGAAATGTCCAGTTTGCACCCTAGTTTCAGCAAGGAACGCCAGCAGGAGGCTGGAGCTAGGGTGTCGGAGGACGACCGAAAAATACCTAGAAGTTTCCGGAAACGCCGGAAATTGTTGCCGAATAAGACAAAGGCGTAACGACGTCAAATTTTGACGTTTCGAGTTTTGTTTTCCAATTTTTAGTGCCAAATTCATAATGTAATGTTATTGGGGTCCAATGTAACAAAAAAAGGTCCAATTTAAAAACAACAATGAGTTGCAAACGTTGACCATTCATGCTAAGTTTAAGGTAAATAAAATTCTCAAGAGATCAACTTGTAAACAAGGAATATGAAAATTTTTATTAAATGCCAATCTTAAATACGTCATAAACAAACTTCTAATTCCACTAAACGACTAGAAACACACGACTAGAAACAAAGTCGATTGAGAATATGACAATGCCAACATCACACTTGAAATATACTAAGGAGAAAAACATAGTTAACAAAGAATGACTAATCAAAATCTATAGCAACTAAAGTTGCGTATTGAATGGGGCAGAGCCGTAGCCTGAGACTCTAATATGCTATCTGGAGTTTGGAAGAATGTTACATTTCCATCTCAAATGTTTCCTCAATATATATAAATACAAGTGCTAAAAATGGCTTATGTTCCTTGGATGTGGAGCATGCATCAAGGTTAATTCTGGTAAAACAACGTCATAGACGTGTATTGAATCACTGTTAAGTGTGTCCCATAGAATTTTGAGATATTTTGTCAGCAAATAGTGCTGCTTCAAAGTAGTATGAATTTCAACTTAAATAAATGAGTACAAAGACCTTGAGATTATCGTCCATAGACATGAGTTTAAGAAACTCAAAAATTCCAATAACAGTCGCGATTACAGATGACAAAAAAAGCTCTCGAGGAACGTCCATCTCTGGTAAACATGTCATCATTATAGTACGACGATTGACGCTTTTTCCTATACGAGCACGTGCATTATAATTAGAAACTAAACGTGCAAATAAACGATTTAATAAATCAATAGGAAAATAAAAGGAAATAGAGTTGAAAAGGGTTGTCCAAAAATCAAGGCACGGCTGATTCTTCTGCCCGGGTCAAGTTGGACAAAAAAATCCGGGTCGAGCTCTACTGCGAAATCGGGTCAAGCAGACACATGTCTGCTTACTTCGCGTGTCCAAATCGTTCGTCAGAGCAAACAGAAGAGATTAGAGGCTCAAGATGTCGGCGATTTTGGATCTAAGTAGATGGGTGAGCTGGGTCGTCGGAGCGGTGGAAGGTTGTGTCGACGAGGTCCTCTTGCGACGAGCTCCTGGATATCGGCACTGGGTTGGGGAGACGTCAGAGCTCCAGGCTGCAAGGCGGAGGTTTCAGCTTTGGTGCGGAAGCAGCAGCGCGCAGAGGTTGGATAAGCTACGAGGTCGAGCGTGTCGGGGGAGAAAACCCGATCATGGCAGGTTGGAGATGATGAAGCTTGGGTTCCCATAGCAAATTTCTGAGAGTCCATAGGAGAAAACGTGTTCCTCTACTCTTTGCCAACAACTTATTGTTGGGGTCCCTAAAGTTTTTTTTTCTAATGATGCAAAGAAAAGGTGGCTGTTGGGGAAAAGAATTCAGGGGTAGAGTATTCAGGGGTAGAGTTAATTTTCTGGTGGTGGTCTCGTCAGACACTTTAGAGCAAAGTGTTGATAACGTGATCGAGTATGTTGAATATGAGAATAATAACAACGTAATAGAATATAACCGAACTCTTTATTGATTGATAATAAAGCCTATATATAGACATTACATACGAAATATCTCGAAAATTAAAAGATTCATATCTATTACATTAAAACATAATCTACTCCGAAAGAACACCTAAATACACTACACACAGAAAATGTAGAATAATAATTCTCTCTAATTTGTTAGAGGGCGAATGCAAGATGAAATCGGAATTTCCTTCAGATATAGGAAGCGGCCAAGGCTGACGGAAACACTAGCGAGAAAGACCACCGCCAACGGTGGAAATCTCTTTTACCGGAACAGAACAGGTTCTGAAGCCTGAAACACATAAATTTGTTGTTCCTAACATCCGTGTGGTATTAGTTCTTGACCTCTATCATGACTATCATCCTAATTCGTCTTTTAACATGGTCTCCACACTCCAGAACAGAAAGACAAGTTACAGTTGTCCACCACCATTTCTGTGAAATAAACTAAACCCACATTTTCGCATTACTACCACCCCTAGGTCTCCCCTGTCCTACTTTGAAGCTGCAGTCAAGGTCTTCTCTCCTCTCTCACTCATTTCCGACCCGCACCATCCGCCACTCAAACCTCCCACTTCTGTCTTCTTCTTCTTTCCACACCTTCAGCTTCTCTCTATGTTCTTCAGTTCTTCTCATTATTAAACCCCACCCCAACTCCCCAACTCAATCCTTAAACCCCCAAAACTCAACATGGGTTTCTCTAGCCTCACCCTCCTCCTCTTCCTCACCCTCATCTCCATTCTCGCCGCCCCTTCCTCCGCCGCCACCTTCAACTGCACCGCCTCTTCCCCCGCCACCACCAGCTGCCAAGCGCTCATCGACTTCGTCCCCACAAACGCCACCACCCTCAACGCCGTCAAGACCCTCTTCAACATCACCCACCTCCGCACCCTACTCGGAGCCAACAACCTCCCCCTCTCGACCCGATCCAACTACTCCATCCCCGCCGCCAGCAAGCTCCTCGTCCCCTTCTCCTGCCTGTGCCTCAACGGCTCCGGCGTCTCCAACCGCCGCCCCGTCTACACCGTCAAGGCCGGCGACGGCCTCGACTACATAGCCAGCTTGTTCTCCCGCCTCGTCACGTTCCAGGAGATCGCCCGGGCCAATGGCATACCCGACCCGGACCAGATCGAGGTCGGGCAGATCCTGTGGATCCCCCTGCCCTGTAGCTGCGACCAGGTGAACGGCGCGGAAGTCGTGCATTACGGACACGTGGTGGAGGCGGGGAGCTCGGTGCAGGTGATCGCCGATGAGTATGGGACTACCCAAGAGACGCTCCTCAGGATTAATGGGATTGCCGATGCCGCTAAACTTCAGGTTGGTCAGGTCATTGATGTTCCTCTCAAAGGTAAAAAAACCCCTTTTCACCTCTCATTTTCTACTTTTTGCAAAATCAGTTATTATTCTTATGTCAGAGTGTTGGACTAATCAGATAAAACCCATTAATTTACTTGTAATTTTGTTTATGATTAAGATGTTGTTACATCGCTGTCATAGTGACTAGGGCTAGTTTGGCATAGTATTGTTAGCTTTATAAAATTTAACAGAAATTACACCATAAAATTGCTGCGTGTAGATCTGATAAATGCAACTTTTTTCTTCTTCTTTTTGATAAATGATAAATTCAACTTTCATACAACTGCGGATAGAAAAATGTAGACATAGAAGTGACTTTCACAATGGCAGTACTGGCTTTCACTATTTTGTTAGCAACTTGGGATATAAATTTGTAGAGTGGAATTTTTTATTTTATTTTTTACCAGTATTGTTTGGTTAAGGGAAAAGATGAAGGGGAGGTACAGTCAGAAAAATTCTGTATAAAGTTAGCTTAGCATATTATTCATGTGATCATGTCTATAATTGGTTTGTGGGGGACTCCAACAGCTACATATGTAGACAGTTAAATCAAATAGCTTTTTATTGCTAGGGACATGTATCGTACAAGTAAATGTGTGAACTTTATTGCTAGTTTCATGGATTGGCTGAACAAATTGATCAGGTTGTGTTTATGGTCTGCATTTGTGCATCACATATTTGCAGTATCGCTAGTTTTACCTATAAAATGACTGATGTTTCAAATGTGAATTTGGCAGCTTGTGCGTCGTCAGTATCAAATGAGTCGTTAGATTCCCCATTACTTGTTCCAAATAACACCTACGTCTTCACTGCTTACAGTTGCGTGCAGTGTCAATGTAGTTCTGCGAACAATTGGACGTGAGTGCATTTTCGACCAGTTTGTATGTTTGTTTTCATTTGAGGCATTCTCATCAAGTTTCAAATCTCTGTGGTTTTCATTTATGGCCAGGTTACAATGCGAACCATCAAATCTTAATTCAACTCTCTGGACAACATGCCCTTCGATGCAATGCCAAGATTCAACTTTAAACATGGGCAACACCACATCTCCCTCCGCCTGCAATCAAACAACTTGTGCCTATGACGGTTACAATACCAAAACCATTCTTACAAGTCTGATTGCTGAATCTACCTGTTCAAGTAAGTTTAATTGTTTTCCTTATAACAAGAATTGCTGTTGCAGTATAGATATCTATGTTCTTAACTGTTAACCAGTTCATGGGCCATTCTCTTCATAAATTTGTTAGACAAAGTCATGTGTTTTTGGGAAAATCATCAGTTTGGATAGTAGTCCTGAACATAAATGCCTAGTGATGGCAATGGGGAGGGTAAGGTCACCGGATTGCGGGGTTCTCCGTACCCATTACCCGATTATACTCGAAACACTTTCCCATTAGGGTCGAATACCCGTGGGTACCCTGCCCGTTGGGTATTTTTGTCATCCCTATAAATGCCTATCCTGGGCCATTCTCTTACCCATGGCATAGTCACTGTAAAACAATTCATGAAATCCTTATCAGGGCCAGCTGGTCGATGTCCCTTCTCATTTAAACATATTTGTATTTGTTATTACCTTTTCATCCTACACTTATGTTCAGCTAGCCTTCAATATAGTTGGATTGTTGAACAGCGGTAATAACTGTAGTTATGTGCAATTCAAACTGATATATGTGTATTTTAATCCCCAACAGCTCCTAGCATTGCTTCTAAAATGGGATTACACGGCATCAGTTGGAACTTTCTTTTCACCGCAGTTCACTTGGCGCTTCTCTGTTTTCATCTTCTTTGATGAAATGTCTTTGTAAGTTTGTATGATTGTGTTAGGAGGATGAGGAAGCAAACTGATATGTGGTACAATTCTTCTGTACATCCTACTGTACAAGTATATATATTTGTGGAAGCTTGCATGATCATGCCTTTCCAAGAGTAGATTTTCTTTTGTTGGGAATCAAAATACAACCTTGTTTCAAACATGCGTTGGACTCATCTTGTAGCAATGCCATTTTCAAATGTTATCATATATTCTGTTCTGTACGGGACACACTTCGTATAGGCAAAATTTAGGTCTAATTGCTCTATTTATGCAAATAAATACAAATCAAGGCATCAGATGACTTCAATGCTTCAGAAAACAAAATTACTTCCTCAATATGCTTTGTTCGGAATCACATTCGAATCCGGGAACTAGTTGAAGGATTTTGGACATGGCGCTGTTAAATATACCCAGCAAATATCTTACTAGACTTAGTAAACTTTTTACACCCATATAATTTCTAACCACACCCACCCACATCCCAATAATACCCTTCTTTAATTAAATCCAGCAAGACTCGTACTTACGATCCTCAATGATCCGTTCTGTAATTGTGGGAGGCTGGAGATCAGAGTAGTTTGTTTAATTCTGAATTCAAATTGCTTAGATTTATAATATTCGATAAGTTTGATATGCAGAAGATGCTAATCGTAACCTAATTACTTGAAACTGTGTTTGCCCAGTAGAGAGAAATAGAGCAATAAACACTCCTCTATCCTTATTCCTCCTCCTGGTCTCATGGATATCAAACAAGTATCCTTCAAAAGAGAAAGCTTTGTTAGACCAAAATGATATATATACAAAATGGAAATCCAAAACACTACCAATTTGCAATTTGATCACATTCTTTACTGTTCCGTTTGCTCTATAGCCATTTTAAACTTGCCTGGTCAATATATATTGAGTAACTTGCTGGGATGGCTAACATAGCCGATGATATTGGTTTCCAAGTGTTCTACTTCTACCTATATATTGAACCATTTGAACGACACAACCCTCTTCTTTTTATCTTGTTGTTGTCGTGGACTCGTGGTTCGGATCATTTTGATTGCTGGGTTTTTTCTGGGATATCCCTCGTGGTTGTTGGAGACGGTGGTCTTAAAATTGATGGTTTTCTTTATTTATTATCATAATTCATCATTGCCCTGTCATTTTGCATAAGGATAAAAATGTCATTTTATTTTATTAGGTCTATTAAGATATTTACTGGGTACAGTATTTTTTAGACATTTTGCCATACAATTATTTAGTGCTCCACAAAAAATTGCCACCAAGTGAAGATATGACCCGGGTTAAACCTCTCGGGTCAAATTTCGGACCCAAGTAAAAACCGACATGAGAAACTGTAAGTTTGCAACTGCAAGTCCTCGCCTCTTTGTTTTTTTGCAGTATAAATAACACTGTAAACTGCAACACAAAGTACCCAAAAGACTTGGGCTCTTCTTCTTCTCTCTCAAGTTTTAGTTTCACTGAAACCGTCGCCACCTTTCTGCAGTCAGAGAATCAGAGGCTGAGAATTCTCAATTCCCAACCCTCTTCCCCTCTTCATCTCTCTCTCTCTCACTGCAACCCCAACACTCTCTACCCCTCTTTCCCTCTCAGCCTCTCTCTCTCTCTCTCTCTCTCTGCAAAAAGGTTAAAACTTTATCTTATCCTTTCGTGTTTTTGTGAATATGTTGTCATGGGAATAAAAAACAGACTGTATGGTATCATTTCTGGTTGCCACTTTATCATTTTCGCGTTGTACTTAAGCATTGCTCTGAAGGTTTTGCGGTTATGCTCTGTTTTGTAATGTGTTTCCGTTTTGGGATTTGTGATCATTTTAGTGTTTAAAGATGTTTGAATGTGCGGAGGGTGTGGTGTTCTAAATTATGATTGATAAAGTCTTGATATTGGGAAATTCGGACATGTTATTTTGGATTTGATAGGGGAAGGAATTTGGTGTTTATGATCAATTAGTGTGTAAAGTTTGTTTCTATTATTGTTTTTGTGGTATAGGGATTTGGGTTTTGATAGATATGAATTGTGTGTAGTGTTTACTGTTTATGATCATTTTAGTGTGGTAAAGTTCTTTCATTTCCTTGTTTTTGTGGAAATAGCGCTTGAATGTGTGGAATTGGATATGGTGTTATGTGTTATGATTGTTGAAGTTTTGATATTGGGAAATTCTGACATGTTATTTTGGATTTGAAGGAATTTGAAGAATTGATGAAAATGATGGCTACCCTTATAGGTGGTGCACCTTCAACTGGATTTAGGACTAGAACCAATGATTACAGTTCAGTTACTAAGAGAGATAGGGTGTCAAATTCATTGCGCCAAACCGAAGCTCGTAAGTTTGTGGCACTGGGTAATAGAAAGGATCTGATCAATGCCAATGCAGTGGGAGGCTTGATTCTGTCATCTTTGCATAGGTCACTGTACTTGCAGCAAGGTACTCATCGCAGAAGGACTCGTTTTCCAGTGGTGGCCAGTGAATTGAGTTCGGATTTCAGTGTGAGTTGCTCGGAGGTTGAGGAAAAGGTGATTGTTGAGGAAGTGATTGCTCCCATAACTGTTGATCGTGAGGAACAACCGTAAGAATCTTAGTTCTTTTATGTGTAATTATTTGTTTTCTATTATCATTTTGCCTCTTTTATTTTTATTTTTTATTCTTATATAATCCTTTCAGCTTGTTTACCTCTCCTTTTCTATTTTCTTGGTGCTATGCACAGTTTGTATGTAAGTTTGCAATACATTTACAACTGAACTATAGTTTCCCAGAAAAAGAAACTCTTATATTTATTTAATTTTTTTTACTAGATACGTATGTAAAGTCATTGATTTTGTCGTAGGGAAATTGTAAATATGAACTTGATAGATCTTATAATTTTATAGATTTTGAAAACTTTTTTTTTTTTTGGTTAACTTAATGGAAGCCTCCTCACTTCTTCTGTTAATTATCTGCTCATGGAAGCTAGTTTTGTTCATCTTTTCTCCATCTTGATATATGTAGGTGATCTAAATACCATAACCAGAAAAATATCTTAGGGACCTGTGTACTTCAGCTAGGTTCTGAAATTCTGAAGTAGTGTACGTGGTATTTACTGCCTTCTTATGACATCCTTGATTGCTTATATTGGGTTTCTGATTCTTTTGTATGTCTCTCCCTTTTCTTCATCCTTCTCAATCACAGTGCGTTGAATGACATTCGTATTACTGAAGTGAATCCTCCAAATGTGAAACGGGAGCTGCTGATGCTTTCGTTACCTGCAATTGTGGGTCAGGCCATTGATCCCGTAGCAATGCTGATGGAGACTGCTTATATTGGTAGACTGGGTATGCTTCAATTACACAACCTGAATGATTAGACTTATATTAATTTGCAGCTTTAATTTTTTTATTTTTTTATTTTTTATTACTTGTTGTGTGTAATATGATGTTTTCCTCGTAGGCTCTGTGGAGTTGGCTTCAGCTGGTGTATCAATGAACATCTTTAATTACATATCAAAGCTATTTAATATTCCTCTCCTCAGTGTTACTACATCTTTTGTGGCTGAAGACATTGCAAAGTCTGCAAGTGAAGCTTCCACTATAGGTGAAGTCGAACATTTGGTTGACTCTGTGGTCATTTTTTGTGATTTATAAATTTGGTTGACAGTCGGTATCTGATTTAGGCTTACTGTGTACAGAAGGTGCTTATGAGGATGTTACTAATGGAAAATCTGTACCTGCTGAGAGAAAGCAATTATCTTCAGTGTCAACAGCCCTACTTTTAGCACTTGGCATTGGCATGTTTGAGGCGGTAGCCTTGTCCTTGGGATCTGTATTGTTTCTGAATATGATGGGGATATCATCTGTAGGTTATCTGCTTCAAAGTTACATCTATCATGATGAATAATCTGCAATTCTTTTCTCTTTCTACTGTTTAATTATAATACCAAAATGTCTATTGTGTTACTACGATTACATATGAAAGTTTTAATTTATGCAGTGTAAGTAAAATCTGATAGTATTATATGGGGGAAGTGTATTAGTTTGTTTTTTGATGGGAATTCATGAGTGGTGTAGTTTTTATATACTTCTGAGCACATGAGTGTTATATTCTGGGTAAACGTTCTTTTTTCTAATATCGCAGAGCTCTCCTATGCACATTCCGGCAAAGAGGTTTCTTACAATAAGAGCATTTGGTGCTCCTGCAGTTGTTGCATCTTTGGCTCTTCAAGGAGTTTTCCGTGGTTTTAAGGATACAAAAACTCCAGTATTATGTCTAGGTAAGGGTTTATAATGTATAAGTACGTGTGTGTTACTGTGCACGTCTAAGTTACAATTCTTTGTAGATAGCATTATGCATAGATCACTTGACTGCGATTAAATACTTAAAACTTATTTCTTTGACCTTCATAGCTTTCAAGTTTGTATACTTCTATTGTTTTGGCTTGTCATAATCTCTTTTGTTTCATTGGAGGAACAATATCTTCCTCATAGTGATGTTATCGTGCTAATGATGAAGTTCGTAAACGTCACTATGATCACCAGCATCTTGAGCTCTCTCACATATTATTATTTATGTTTCGGGAAGGGGTATTGAGTAACACTGAATACTTGTATACATGTGATAAGCCAATTGGCTGTCACCTTTGATTTAGTAAAAGCAAAAGTGTACAGCTTTTGGTCTGGGAAGTTTAGCTTTCTCTCATATCTACGAACTTTAAATCATGTTTCCTGTTAATTGACATTTGTTTGTTCCGTTTGCAGGTATTGGTAATCTTCTAGCTGCGTTCTTGTTACCAATCCTTATATATTACTTTGGTTTGGGTGTAACTGGTGCAGCCATGTCTACTGTTATATCTCAGTAAGTAATTATTGATAGTTTTCTCATTTATTCTACTTTATTTTGGCCTTACTTGGCAACTGAGCAGTCTTACATTTTTGTTTTCAGATACACTGTTACATTTTTGATGATCTGGTTTTTAAATAAGAAAGCAATTCTACTGCCTCCAAAGATGGGATCACTGCAATTTGGTGGATACATAAAATCTGGTAAGTTCTGTCTCTCATGCTGATAAAGCCTTCCCTTGAAGTTTAGACATGAAACTCTGTGGTAGGTGAGCCGGCTGTTGGGTGTGTGTTTGGTGCAGTTTAGACAGTGGCTTCCTATTCGGGGGATCGTGTGTTCAAGCCCCATTAAGGTTGGGTGCGATGTTATTTAAATAATACAGAAATAAAGGAAGTAAGCTGATTATAATCTATGGAATTCAGTCTTCTGAGGGGCAAGTTATGGGTTTTCATTAGGTGCTCTGGAAGTGTTTTTTAAACTTTTGGTTTTTTAGAGTTGCACACAACCATCTGCAACTTTAATATGATCACAACAGTCATTTTACCACAGTAGAATGTAGATGATTTTAACAAAATGCTTGTAGCAAAGAAGGGAATATATTACTTTAATATGATCACAACAGTCATTTTACCACAATAGAATGTAGATGATTTTAACAATATGCTTGTAGAAAAGCAGTTGAATTCGATTGTAGATTTAGTAATGCAGATGTTGTGTTTTGATGTTCACTTCTCTTTGTACTGTGCTTGAAGAACATGTAAATCTCTTTCTTATGTTTAGAAATAATATTTTCGGCTCCTTTATTTTATTTTATTTTTCCAAATCTCCTTACCAAATATTCTTATCTGCAACTCTGGGATGATATAGGTGGTTTCCTTCTGGGAAGAACTCTTGCTGTACTCACCACCATGACATTAGGAACATCGATGGCTGCTCGCCAAGGCCCAGTAGCTATGGCTGCTCATCAGATATGTATACAAGTGTGGTTGGCTGTATCCCTTTTAACCGATGCGCTCGCGACATCTGGTCAGGTATTAGCTTTGTTTGTGTCATCATCATTCACACCCATTTTATGTAGTACAATCAATATGTGAATTGTAACTATTAGCTTTTACCTCAACAAAGGTTTTCTTTGTTTCCCTTTTTGGAGGAACTATCTGGAAATCAATGAGCTTATGGAACTCTGTATACTAAATTGTCTGAACACTCTCGTTTTTTTAGATAGGTCCTAGGTTGAGGAACTGAGAATCTTTGTTCTAGACTTTCTGAATATGTGTCATGAGTTTTTTGTAGTGTGTGCCTTTGGTGCATATCACTTTG